>NC_140583.1:872519288-873119288 GCF_964204655.1 Triturus cristatus | reverse complement strand
GCCTCCCCGGCTACCTGTATCCGTTCCAGTACATCTTATTTAGATACAACACATGGGTTTCTCACTGTTATTACTACGCTCCATCATTTCCCTGTTGGCGAAAAACAATCTGAGGATGGAGCCGAAGCCCATGCGCAGTACGGACCGAAGGAGGAGTCACCAAACTCGTGACTTCCAAAGACTGTCCAAGAAGAAAAACAAACTGCAAACATCCGGGCCCAACACCAGATGGCGACCTATGCTAAGTGTACAACTCTGCAGCTCTACATGCCAAGAACAGATGCATACTGGTAAGTAGCATATTCCTTATTTAATTTTTCCTTGTCATCTGTCACAATCCAAGCCTAGCTACACTTGTCAAATGCAATGTTGTACTTTGCCACCCACAGAAAGCTGCAGCAACTACCACATATAGTGTGAAGAGGTGTGCAGGAATCTCTCATAAGGATAGATCTGTCCTGCATAGAGAATCTGAGAAAGTGGGACCATTTTCATTAAGACTACTCAGTCCATAATATTAATCGTAGGTGCATTCCAACCGTGCAAATCTCTCCGCGGCTCTTTCAGCAGGTGTACGATATGGAGCATATTTAATAGCTCAGAGACCGCGCTGATGTACACATCTACTAACTTTGATTGCCTTTCAGTTGCTGACAGCACCCCACCCCTTCCGAACTGGGCAGATACCAGCTTTGTCTTAATTAAATTAACCTTTTGACCAGTAGTTTCTCCACAAATATCTTATAATTCAATATCTGACCCATCTAGCAGTGGTGATGCTGTAAGAGCAGCATGCCATTTGCCTAGAGAGACAGGCGATCTGGGATGTCATCCCTTTGATAGCCCTTCACAAGGGCCTGGGTGAGAGAAAGCATCCCTTCCTAGCGACTCTGTGTTGGGAATAGCCCTTATTAGGCACCACTAACACGGAACCAGGCCCATCGGTTATTATAAAAGATTCTCACACTAGCCAGGAATCATGGAGCAAAGGCCATCTTTTGGAAGATCTGAAAGATGAAGCTCCAATTCGTGTACCTGGGTCAGACCCAGTTGTACACATCTAATGCCGTGTTTTGTGCCTCATCCTTGTATGATGCCATTCAGTCCCGATACAGTAAAGAAATTATGACCCTGACCAAACTTAGAATTATTTCTAACAAAATGTAACAAATGTAACAAAAAGTATTACCGCACGCATGCGTATGAAGGGCCATCCATCTCTGAACGGTTTTGTTCTACTTTACCAAAAATAATTTAAAGGGCGCAAGCGTTAGTAATGCCAACATTGCCTAGGTTTCTAGTTGGCATATTACAAAAACAAAGATGAAACAAAAGATTCTTACACAAATAATACTTTGTTCAGCTCTCATACTTTTCACTTGCGCATGTTTACATTTCCCTGCAGACGCAAAAAAATCTTATAGAGTAGATTGCTTTCATTTCAGTCCCATAATGCGATGATAAATACCAACAGCTGACTCCAAAATCCTCAATCTGAAAATAGGACTGTTTTAACTGTGTCACCAAAGAAACCCGCAGATAAAATACTAACAGGCTAGAACAGTAAAACTGCATAGTTCATAGCACCTGCATATCTCTCTTGCTACTCCTCTCTCTCTCAAAGCCTACAATTCTACATAGCACACGGAGGCCGTTAGGATTCTATCTCCAAAATAATATTGCCACAAACACCGTTCATGATGCAATACCCAATAAAGCTGATGTGAATGCTAGAACAGGCACTGGTATCAGAAATGTAAATACTGCATCCATGACTGAAGTCCCTGCAACCAAGCTAGTGAAGTCAAGGACTTTCACTGGCAGTGGGAGATACTACTCTATGGAATGAGTTGTTGCCTGTTTAAGGCTCAAAGAAAACATGCAATTCAGTATGTTCTTCAAGACGAAATCTGTTTGCAGAGCTTTTGCTTGGAGCTTCCCAGTTGTGGGAACTGCCAGGAGGTAGCTACCTATGCCAGCTCACCTGCGTCTTGAGGTGGCCTCAAGGATACACGAGTCTGTAAAACCCCATTAACAGAACATAACATGCACGAAACATGCAGAGAAAATGCTTTACTCTGTGCATGTGAAGTTAACTATCGGCTTTGCTCAGGGGGGCATGGCCTGACACCATTGGAATGAGCAGCGTTGCTCTGAGCTCCTCTCGGCCGGGCCCAATCTGGTGTCATCCTGACCACATACAGACAATTCAAGGGCTCCAAACCTAACTGTGCACTGCCCTAACAACACTGCCTTATTACATGATGCCTTTGTAACTGCATAGCCCCGCAATCTCAGCAAAATGGGGGCGATGCTGCTGCGGATCAAGATGGTGGCACTCGATAGCGTAGCGGCGTGATGGTAGAGAAACTGGCGACTGCTCGGCTGAGTGAGTGCCCTCTAGAACATGCACCCCAGCACTAACCAGTCCTACCATGCGGAGCTTCATGCAGCACAACTAGCAGACTGCGGACCGGACTCAGTAATGCACTGTCCACTAAAAGCACCTGACACTGAAGATTGCCAACTCCTCAAGCACGCAATACGGGCATTACTCTACAACGCTGGCTCGTGTGGGTGCAGGGATTATAGTTACAAATTCGAAATACACTTTTACGCTGCAAGAATAATAATGCACAGTCAATGTCTTTTATAGAAGAGTTTGCAATGTACAAATAAGAATATAACTGCTGGAATAGCTTTTTTCCAATGATGTTCAAACTCAATAAAATCTTGTTGCATAAAAAAACAACTATCTGCTTTGCTCAGTGCATCGATTCTGGTGAATAGCAATAGTGCAGTGAGTGTTAATACATTCGGACAACATGGCAACCATGTATTACATTCCGAAACAGAGAGGCACACACGCTCTGCAGTTGTCCAGGATGTCACATCATATTGACGTTTGACTCGTAGTCCAGTGATTAACTTTCTGGATGAGTATCTGCTAGGGGTAGAAAATGGTTTTGGAGACCTGCTGAACTGAAATCAAAATAATCTACCACCGCAGGTGTTCGCAGCTAATTCTTTCTTTTGTAGAAACCACACACAGAACTTTTAGCACAAAAGTCAACAGAATACGCCTACTTAATGCGTTCCATATTTTCACACCACCAGCTTCTTGGTGCAGGTAATGTGCTGTACCACTTTTTCCTGCTATCTCATTTGCATGAGGCATCAAGCTCATTTTACAGTGGATGTCATTGCTGCAACATAGGACTCCTTTCTGCGTGAAATAGAAGTACAACTATTCTCCAATTTACCAAACCAGACAGATGTGCTAAGCCAGCAGGGAGAAAAATTCTTACATTCATTCATCGTACAATATGGTTATTTGAAGATTCCTAGAGAGTGTATATGCATTATAAGGGAGTGCTACGTCCAATCACAAGAGCATGTTTTCTGTAGCAAAGTAGAAAACATTTTTTCAAACTACTTTTACAATCTATGTTGATTGTTTTTAGGTATTAGTCCAGGGTCCCATCAGATTCTTTTCTGATCTTACAAAAGTCGGGCTAGGTTTATGTTACAAGACTAATGAACAAATTCATTCGATAACCATTATTGCCTGTTTACGAACCAGAAAACATCTAATTATTTTCAGGAAAGTTGTTGTGTTGTTCTTTGTGGGTGATCTTAAATGAATCATCCTATGAAGAGGAGCAGCACTGATTTAGGACTTAAGCTATGTTGTTACATCCATCAAATCTCTTGGACTCATGAATTTTACAAGAGTTGATTTGAATGTGGTATTTTTAGCTATAACATACTCTCGTGGAACGAGTGTGTTACAAGAATCTTCAGTAGAAGGATTATAAGTATACAATGACAAAGTTGGTTTCCATTCATCTCTTAGTCTGATAAACTGATTACATTTTATTTTACTAATCCACAAAAATGGAGCAGACACTTGATGTTACAGGGGCACTCTTGTGCTACATTGTACTAAAATCACATATAACTCCATTTGTACGTGATAGTGTACAGCATGAACGCTCAACACACCGCGCAACCTAACAAAAAACATAAACCTTGCATACAAGACTCACCACGCACAGAAATTCACATGCTTCACACTGTGCACTCATAATACATGACAGGCAAACATTGGCAATGTCAACAGCTTGACACTCGCATTGTAAAGTCGAGACCTATTGGCTTTGCCAATGCTTGTTCCCTTTGGGTGACACTAAACCAGACCAAGCAATGCCTTTTGTCATGGTCTATCTTTATTATAGAGAAAGGCAACACGGCATTCTGAACTTGACTGCCCTGAGATATCCTGTGGATGGGGAAAATGTGAATCGATTACAGAGTTTATGAGAAAAGCATACTTTTTGGTGAAGCTTGAGAAAACACTTTACACTACACAGAAGACCCAACTTTATTGGTTAAGAGGAAAGATGCTGTCATGTGTATTGATTATTTTATTACTGAAAGTTCAAGGAAGTGCTCAGGGTCAGTAATATTTCTTGTATATGAGAGTATATACACAGTTTATTTTGGAAGCCATACAGATTTATTTCGGGTGCCCGAATGGTTGGCGGCTGAACTCCTGCAGGGTATTTGGAGAGTAACACGTCTGGGATGTTGAAAGGAATGAATGAGCAGTGTGACCTAGCTAAGAATCTATTGTAAGATTGATTATTGTGGATGTTCTGTAAAGGAGAAGGCTAGTTCTAGTAGTGTGTGACCTGCCTCAGGGCTGGGCCCTCGAAAGGAGCTCGAGGTCCAGGTTTCTACTATTGCACATTTTTTATCAGGAGAGCCCTCCCATAAGTTAGTCTGCCATTATCGGTATTGTTCTGGCCATGGTTTTCGCCATAATGTCAGTCAGAGCAGGAACGCGACCGAAAATGGGGTAGCATAGCTGGTCTTTGGGAGACAACTGCTGTGATGAAAGATCTTTTTGCATCTACCTTGCAGCCCAGGGCCAAGCAGTAGAGCGCCATTTAAGGCTGGGGTTGAAAGTGCACGGCAACCTTCAGCCCCCTAGGCGCCTTTAATTCTCGGGAGAGAAGCCACAAGGCGCGTGAGTAAGTGAAGCGTTTTCATCTCTCCGGAAGACCTCTACTTTGTCAGTTATCACAGCTCACAGTGAATAGGTCAGAGGTCCGGTGAACAGGTTTCCACGTATCTTTTTGTGGGCACAACATCTGCATTTTGAGAACATACTCTGAAAGTGGATAGTACAAGTGTCAAAACAGTCGCGGTACTTTGAGCTGTTAAGCTCCGCTTAAGTGAGATGTCTTCGTTTTAGTTTAGTAATCTTTCCATCTTGGTGAGCAGCCAACGATCGTAATTCCGGTGGTGATTGCGTGTGCTCTGTCCTGGTCTAAAGTTTCCTGTAAAGCTGCGGCGCCACGTGCTGCCCTGAACGCCATGCAGCATGTCCCCGTTTCCTGAAGCAAAGACTGCAGTGAGGACCGTGCAGCTTGTTTCAGTTTCCTGAAGGCTGTGCCTGTCACTGAGCAAGCTGTCTCCGCGTGCACATCTCCTGTCCGCGCAGGCACAGCGAGCAGGAGACAGGGAGGGACAGGAGATGTGCACGTGTACACATGACCCGTACGGGACAGGAGATGAGCACGCGAACACATGACCCGTACGCGTGCACATCTCCTGTCCATACGTGTGCACATCTCCTGTCCCCCTTTGCAAGAAAAACCCATAACAATAGATCTCGCCAAGGTGAGCAGCGCATGCGCTGCGTTGCTAGGCGAGATCTAAAAATAGGTACCCATGTTTCAGAAAGCATTCATCATCAAACGCAACTTCAAATCATGTCACCATAGCATAACTAACAAGCATTTGCAATGCAATAGGTCTCGCATTTAAACAAATTTGAGCTATTGGCATTGTAGATAACAATGCCTTTTTTAATGTTTTGGTTTTTTAAACATAAATAAAAGGCATTGCCATTTACAAAGCCAACAGCTTAAACTTGCGTAGATGCGAGAACTATTGCATTTGCAAATGCCTTTTTTTGGTAGGCAAGGAGAGATTAAGGGATTTGCCCAGAATCACAGGATGCTGAGCCAATGACGAGACTCGGACCTGGTTCCCTAGACAAGAATGTAAGATTCCATGTGTTCCTTATGCACTGATCCCCCCCGGGATCTGTTTCGTCACAGCAGCCAGCCCTGCCGAACCCGCGCCTCCCTCCTTGCAGCTCCATTCCTTTACACCTGGGGCTGTTGGGGGATCCCCCAATACTTCCGCCTACAGAGCGTCTCCAATGAGTACCGAAGAAGTCTGAAAAGAGCCCCCCTCGCCTAGTACCCCATGGACAGTGCCACCCCATCGGCTCACCCTGACCAGTGACCCTACTGTGCCTCCCCCCGCATAAGTTTAATGTCATTCTTAGGTACCCCGTGGACACCGCCACTCCATCGGCTCACAGTGACTCGCTGCCCCCCCCCCCCCGTCCTGCACATGTTTAATTTAATCACTGGTACCCCATGGACACCGCCACCCCATCGGCTCACAGTAACCCGCTGCACCCCCCTTACCCCCGTCCTGCACACATTTAATGTAATCACTTGTACCGTACCTCATGGACAATGCCGCCCCATCGGCTCACAGTGACCCGTGACCATCTGTGCCCCCCCTCCAGTCCTGCACACGTTTAATGTCATCCTTAGGCACCTCACAGCCCGGTGGCTCCGGCTGGGTGCTGACCCCCCAGCCCCCGCACAGAAGACTCTGTCCCTTCACCGGAGAGTGTCCTCAGCCCCTGCATCACCGGAAGGTCCCCAGTCCCTGCATCACCGGAAGTACCCCAGTACCTATATCACCGGAGGTGCCCCAGGTCCCTGTATGACTGGCAGTGCCCCAGGTCCTTGCATTACCGGAAGGACCCCAGTCCCTGCATCCACCGGAGGTGTCTTCGCATCGCAACTCTCGGACCCTAGAGCTCCCCCCATTCCCCCCACCAACACTGCGGGGGCTAATGTTACGCCACAGTTCGGACCCTTCATCGACAAGAAGGGCCTCTTCATTCCCAGGATCCCACTCTTTTGTCGCCGAGGGGGTTCTAGGACCCCATGAGAGTCCATACAATGCGACTAGCGTACATAGTTGCAAAGCTCGAATGAAGCTTGGGTTTGGGGGGCCCAGTACCAACAGGTGGCAATGGCCACTTAATACCAAGCAGCCTTGGGATAACAAAACCGCCAGCAGCTGTTCCAGAATAAAGCCGTTTTTATTAGTTTTGTGGTCACGTAAATCTGAGGTGAGACAGGGACCCCAGTCCAGTACTTCGAGGCGCATAAACGTTCTAGAAGTACCTGTAGATTAGGGGGTAAAAACCCATGCACAGAGTTTCAGCATCAGTGACGTGCGTCCATAGCGCCGAGGACACATACGGTAACACTGACCCACTGTCCCACCAGAGGGTCGGACAGGGCGCACCGAAGCTCGAACATCGACACTCTCTTAATGGCAACCCGTCCGCCCCCACAAACACCTGGATACTGGTGTCTTTATAGCTCTGAGAGCTCGAGGCCTGACGTGTCCCATCCTTTCCGCACTCCTTGGAACTATCGTTCCATTCAAGTATTACACCACCCAATGTATTTAACCTCTCTGTATTGTTTATTTGTTCCAAAGCTCGAATGAAGCTTGGGTTTGGGGGGCCCAGTGCCAGCAGGTGGGTGGATGTAGTTCCCGGCACTGATAGGAATTACATTGTGTGTGGGGATGTGGTGCTTCTGAAAGGGCAGAGCGGCAGTGACATCACTCAAAGCGATGTCAGCCCGGAAGTCTACAGCTCCATGCAGCATGCTGAGGTGCACCGATATACCAATGGATATAGAGTTATTAGATATGCACCCCAGGGAGCAGGTGAATGCTGGGCACCGGGGAAACGCCACCCTGTGCTGTCCTAGCCAAGGAGCCCTGGGCTTCGAACAGTGACTCCACGAAGAAAATACCACAAACCCCTGAGAGCATGGCTTGAGCTGCTGTCAGTGACCTTTAAACAAACTTGTTTCTACAAAGTATTGAAACACGTGGCCCATTACTCTCACTTCTCTCTAACTAGAAAAGTAACTCTGTTCAGCCTGGTGAAATGGATGCGATGTCTCGCCCCCCTTCATTCCCTTAAGAGATGTCTGTCTCTCTGTCTACCTCCCCTCACCTCCGCCGTCTCTGCCATTTTGCACGCGGACGAACCTACCTGGTGGTGTCCTCGCGCGTCCTCTTCCCAGGGGTCGTCTGTGACATGTAGAGACTCGAGCCTCGCCGCTTTCATTGCAGAGTCCATCCGCAGCCACCTGGAGCCGGGTACACACAAGAGGCTGATTGCACATCAGCCCGTTTCCTTCCTGAATATTTTGTTTACCTCGAAAAGAAAAGACCAGCACCGGCACACAATGGAGAAAGGAGGGGTGGGACGGGGGGAGGGAGTGAGCGAGGGACGAATGGGAATCCGTGTCTACAAGAAAGTGAAAGCGAGCCATGCGCGCGTTTCGTGAGCAAGAGACCCGAGACTCAGGATGCAATACAATGCAAAAGAAAGTGAAAGCACGCCATGCGTGCACACCGTACGCGTGCACATCTCCTGTCCGGCCAGGTACACCGAGCAGGATGCAGGGAGGGAACCAAACATGCTTCTCTCCCAATAGAAAGCACAGATTTGGTGGGCGCGCCAATAAGAAGCGTGGGTGGAGCTTCCACCCTCGCTTCGCAAGCCAAAGCGACGACAATTGATCTCGCCAGGTGCGAGCAGCACATGCGCTGTGTCGCTAGGCGAGACCTAATAATATAGAAATAAGTGAGAGAAATAGAAATAAAAAAGGTAAATGTTAAGCTTACCATTCTGCCATGTGCCTATTCCTCCTAAGTACTAGGATATCTCCACCATTCCAGCAATGGTACAAACAATAAAATGTATTAGGTTCTTCACCTATAAAGTGGTTCTTGGTCAATGGGATCCACAAAAGCATTATAAAGAGCTAAGTGCATTCTCAGTGACTCTAATCGGGGATGATGTAGAGATGTAGGGTTTTGTGAATATCAGGTGGACTGCCAAAGCATAGAAAAAATCCAACTAATAGCTAACAAGTAGGAACATTATAAAGAGTCTCCAGCGTTTAGGAAAATACAATTGAACAAATGGAGAAAGGTTGACAATTAGTGGATGAATCGGCAGGAATGCAAGTGCAATAGGTCTAATCAAAGATAGCTCACCGGTATTTATGAAAAGGTTAGCAAAAGCGAGGATCAAGGCAATGAGGTGGATATTGTTTTCGCTAACTTTACAAGTGTGTTTGATACAAAGCTACACATTGGGGGGATTTGACAGTCAATTACAGAAATAGGAGGAGGACTGACTAAAAGGTAGGCTTGAGGGTCAGCATTATTTAACAGAGCATTATTTGATAGCTTTTTGAGTGGAAGGAGGTTTTTAGAAGTCTTGTTCAAGATTCCACATGGAGGCCACTTTTAGTCATGTCCATAACTTAGACAAATGTGAGGAGCAATGCTTAAATCAATGCTGGTTGCATAATACTGTATTTAGTTAGAGTAACAAACTCCTATATCAAAAAGGGATGGGGATGCAAGTAGGAGCATCAACTTACAATAAGACTTGTGTAGTGCAAATTGAATGACCAAATAAGGTACAAGGCAAGAAAAAGCTCAGCCAACACACATTAAAAGTAAACCTGAACGGGGTGCACAATCTTACATGACATTTTCCAGAAAGAATGTTTAGGAAACTAAGCATGTTTGTGCTAAGTGTGGGCAAAGTTTATTTAAGAGGTGGATTTGTTTTTTGTTCACAAGGAGCTAACCATAGGTGGGTGAGTATCAATTACAGGATACATGTATCACTCTTTAAAGATCCTTGTAGTCCAACTTTCGTGTACAGCAAATATGTGCTTTTTAGGACGCAAACTCTTTCACAGAGGCTACTAAAAGATGCACGTTTCTCAATTCTACCCATCTGGTTTTCGTGTGATGGCCAAACAAAGCGATCTCTTAGCGAAATCGCCAGCGAGGATGCTGAGCCCACACAGGAGGGGCATTTAAGCAAATGAACTAATAACAAGCCAGCATTTGTAAATGGCCCAGATAACAGCCAATGGCAACTGGTGGGTGTGCCAAACCCCACAGAAGAGATATAACAGGTCGATCAAGCTCGACCTAAAAAACGAAAGGATTAAAAATGTGTCTAAAGCAAATCCGAACCAGAGATACATATCCTACTATTTAAAAAACATTAAAACAATCCATTTTAACAATAATATACAGAGAATTCCTTCCATTACATTTCTCATGGTGAACATAATGGGCCATTTAGACAAAGCATTAAGCAACACCCGTATAGCCTTCAGTCCTGCAAACATTTAAGTGATTTGAATGTGTGTTTTATGTGAAACAGGACACAGTCAAAAATTCATTTTAACATCTACGCTACTACAATTCTGGGGATTCGTACAGTGCTTATTCCAGTTTTTTACTCAAATTAAGCCAGGCAGACCAGATATAAGAAGCCACAGAGCAATCGATGTTAATATCTCCTGCCCTATAACACAATAAAAGAACGTTTTGATAGGCTCTTATTCCTCTATTTTTTTAAAAGGGGGAGGAGCCGGTTCCGTTTTTGTCCACATGTTTTCGTGCAGAAGAGCATAAAGTACAGTATTGTACCTCTGCCCCCTGTGCACATGTGCAAAATTGAGACACATGTGCTTCCCATTTGACATAATAGACTCTTGTCAGCAGGGTCCCTACTCTACACTTTGTATATATATATATAGAGCACTTCATCTCTGGGTGTAACATATCGAGGTACGGCATTACTTATTATTATGAAGGGCTTCCCTGGTCAGTGGGCCGCCATGACAGCTGAGAACTGTCAGCATTGATTTGGCTGGGGTCCTGCCATAAGAGGTGGCTTGATGCTGGTTTGTGGGCTGGTCATTTATCGACCATATATCGTGGGCATGGTAGGTCTCGAGCCTGCTTTTGGGCATTTCTCCGGCAGGTGTTAGCTGCTATAATCTAGAAAAGGCCAGCCAATCTTTCCGTTAAACGCATGTGTGCCTCCTTTCCCGGCATCCCCTACCTGCTATACATTTTAATTAGTTGCCTCTTCTGATTGCGCCAAATTAGAACTGCTACAGAGCAGCGCCGTGGATTTTTTCAATTTATATTCTGTTCGCGTGCATACGGCAAAGATAGGGCAAGTGCACTTTTATTAGAACTTGAAGTCTGGTGCCTTTAAAATTAATAAGTGACAAAGATCACTGGCACCATGGTTGTACTTTGCTTCCCCATTAGCCGTTTAAGATGACAGCTGCTGCAGTGCACAGAAAGATGAGGCATTTCTGAAGGCTGTGCTGTGATACCACTGGCATAAAAGCATTATCAGGCCACGGCTGTGCTCGGGCCCATTGCAGTCTCCCAGACTCCTATCTGTAGCCTCAATATCTGCATCGCAGAGTGTCTGCGAAGAACACTGCCAGGGTTCATAGCTTTGCAGCTCAGTTGAGGAGCGGAAATTAAATGTCCCGAAAGACAGAGCAGCCTCATTGTTAAAACCGATCGCGGCACTGCTTCAAGGACACCGCGCTTGGTTGAATTTAAAAAAAAAACTTTAACACTAATCACGGTGTCCTTGAAGCGGGTGCAGAGCTCAGTTTTAAAGTAAAAGAAAAAAAAAGAAACCGAGCGCGGTGTCCCTGAAGTGGACGCCACGCTTAACATAATAGCATCTGCCATTGTCCCCATAAACCAAATAGTGCTGACCCCCTAGATACAGCTGACCGTGTTTACGAGCCAAGTAAATGGTCCAGTCATCATAGGCAGTAACAAATGGCGACAAGGCGGTAACAAGGAGGGATAACAAGCCTCATAATGAACAAGAAGCCAGCATTTACCATGGTAAATGACACCAGCCAACGAAAAGTGTGGGCGGAGAGAAGGCGAGGCTTACACAGCATACTCGACTACTGCATGCTTTGCAGAGCGAGCAATGCATGCGCGCTGCCGCTAGGCTCGACCTAAAAACAGCGGGGGAAGGTATTCTACTGCGCTGCGAAGGGGGGCTGCATCAAGTCATGCCAAGGGGCATACTAGGCAGCAAGATGTTTTTAAGTTTAGTATGTATATGTGTTAGCTAAAATCACGAATGGGGAAATAATCTTTATTCTACAAGAATATATTAAAAAGAAAGCGTCTATGTGTAAAAAGTAAGCTGCAGTTTATCATTTCCGTTCAGAGAAAAAATCCCTTCGATCCCCTGATGTAAAATATCAGCGAGGATTGTGTTTTTAATAATAGTACATTTCCAGCTTTGGCACAACATCTCTCACAATCTGTTGGCGATCCCCATGCTGTAAAGTGCCTTAGTCTTCTGCCCGTAGGTTTCTCCTATAAACTTTTTTGTATGCACTGCAAAACACCCCCTTCAAGGTTCCAGACTCTTATTTTACTAACATTGAGAGTGCAATGCGGACTCTGCTGTGGGAAGGGAGGACATTGCGTATCGCAATTCAGAAACTGACGGCAGGGTGGTATGATGGCAGAATCGCCTTACCTGATCTCAAGCTATACTACTGGGTGTCCCAGCTGATGGTAATCAATTGTTGGGTCCACAGCCCACAAACTGAACCAAGCCTTCAGACAGATAGATGGCTAATGGGGCAGGGTGGATACCGTAGAGCCCTCTATACAAACCCCAAGCACCTACACCTTACCGGCCCTACAGCCCGCACTATAGAAATATGGTTCCTGGTCACTAAAAAACTAGGGTGGCACAAGTAAATCACACAAGTAACTCCACTCTGGGAGCCCGAGTGGCTAGGCAGACTGAGCTCTTGTCCTGGGTTTCACAAATGGGACCTAATTGGCATCTCAGTAGTGAGAGATATGTGGATTACATTTACCGGCCTACAGAAAGAGTAGAAATTAGCACAGTTCGAAACCTTCAGATACCTACAGATTAGCCATGCCCTTAAAGCTACAATCCCCGAGGGGGGCCTCTCCCTGAGGCGTCCCCTTTAGAAGACAGACTGCTGCTAGACCCTATGCCCAAGAAAGCCATATCTCTAACTTACAGGAAGCTGACTAATAATCAACCAGATTTGTTAACACGCCTTAGGCAGCAATGGAAAGCAGATGTGGGGGAATTAGAAGATGAAGACTGGCAGGACGCGTTGGCCTCCCCTGAAAAATTGCCATCTCCATGAGGCCAAAACTGGTCCAACTTAAAGTCTGTCTGGCTGCAAGAACCCTGGTCAGGATGGGGAGGACGACAGACCGTCATTGCCTTCTACAGAGTTCTCAGGAGCGAACCTTCTTCCACATGATGTGGGACTGTCCCGCGGTTCAGACTTACTGGACTGCCATCATAGCTAAAATGGAAAGCGTGGGGGGGAAGAAACGTATTGGCTCCTCTAACCTCTGTTTATTGAATATATGGGAAGCCACCAACCTAACTCATACTAAACAATCCTGGGTCTCTTTGAGATGTGCCCTCGCCAAACGAAAAATTGCACAAAAATGGGGAGTCGAGGAACTGCCATCAATAAGAAGGTGGGAGGTCGAGATGGACAGAGCCATGATAGCAGAGAAAGATGTCTTCAAAAACAGAGGATGCCCTGAAAAGTGGGACCGTAAATGGGCGGTTTGGAACACACATCGGGGTGAAATATGCTTGTCTCCACGCAGGAGGGAGGGGGCCGCAAGACCCCATAGACACAGGGGAGAGATACAATAAATCTGGGAATATTGTGGATTGAAGCACCAAATGTAATAAGCACCTGTGATATACCCAAATTCTGTCATTATGAAATCTGTTTATTAGCATTTTGTTAATATAGACATAGCATACATCATAAATGTAATATCCCACAGGCAATGAGTCTGGTACTCCGAGGAGTATCCGCCAATTGTGAATGCGGTGAACCGCAGGATCCATCGCCACTACGATGTGTGGAGTAATGCAAACTGATAAGTGTCAGGGCCACCGCCCGCATTTAAACAGATTCATGGAACAACCGAAAGGGGGTAAAAAAACAGGTTAAACAACAGAAGCCCAACAGAACAACAGCAGCAGGTTCGATCTTTGACCATACGACCCTCAAGATACCTCCCCCCAGTCCATCCCCCCCCCCAGACCCGGCCCCCCCATCCCCCGTGACATATCGTTCTATTAAAGGCAATTGTCATTGTCCGCACATCCGCCCGGTTCGGCTAAGACCTCCCCGCCAATCCCCAGAGTGGGTCTCCCAGTCTCACCTCCGTTCCCCTCCCCTCCAGGAAGTGGCTCCGCAGTATGTGTCCCACAGAGTCCCAGGGCATCCCCATCCAGCTGCATCAGGACCTGTAAGTGTACGTCCCATTGATTCACTATGGGTGTGCGTCTGAGGCCTAACGTTTCCTCTCGCAAGAGAGCCGTACCCTCCGACCCCGCCCACACTAGCAGGGAACTCCGCCACGCCTGCGCCCGGGGGGGCTCAGCCGCCTTCCAGCGCTTAGTAATTAACCGCTTCGCCACAATCAGGCCCAGGTCGAGGAAACGACAGGCAACCTTCGTGGGGGGAGTTCTACGAAACAAGTGTAACAGACAGGCTGGCCAGTCCCGCCGCGCCAGCGGACCGGCGCAAGTACGTAACGCTCCATGCACCGTCCGCCAGTATGAGTCGAGCGCTGGACAGCTCCATAACATGTGCACCAGTCCAGCATCCAGAGCCTTGCAGCGTGGGCATTCAGCGTCCGCCCGGTGGAAATAGCGATTGATGGAGTCGGGAGTGAGATATGCTCTGTGTAGTATGAAGTACTGGATTTGGCGAAACCGCAGGTTCCTGGGGACCCGTGTGGGCCCCCGTAGCGTATCCCTCCATTCCTTGTCGGTCATGGGGCGGTCCAGATCCACTTCCCATTTACCCCGCAATGGAGACAGGTCCGTCGCCACCAGCGTGCGCAAGGAGGCCGCGAACCAGCGAATCATGTGACCGCCCCGTCCCATGACGTGGAGGTACTGCATCATGAGGTGTTGTGCCGGTTCCTCCTGAAGAGCACCCCACCGACTCGTCAGCGTCGCGATTAGCGAGCGGTGACGGAGGAACTGACCGGCCGCTAACCCCGTCTCCTCCGCCAGTTGAGCGAACGGTATAAGCGCACCATCGTGGTAGAGGTCCCCCAGCGTACAGATGTCCACCGCGTGCCAGTCGGCAAGCTCCGTCGAGCGCAATATCCCTCGACCGCTAGGTGAACCCTCAATCGGCATGGCAGGGGCGTTTGGGGTATGCGACCGAGTCAAGTAGAGGGCACGCCGATAGCACTTACAGGCCACCGCCACTAGAAGGGGCCCCGGCTTGACCACTCTGGCCGTCGGGTGGAACAACGCGATAATATCCGTCAGGGGGAGTGGTGGCTCCATGGATGCCGTGTCATCCCTCTCCCGGTCGGCCAACCACCTGGCCACCCATTGCAGCTGTGCTGCTAGGTAATAGTGCGCAAAGCAGGGCATCGCGAGTCCCCCCTGACCCGTGGGGAGGTACAACTTAGAGAGCGCCACTCTGTGGCGTGCGTTGCCCCATACAAAATCCCGAAGGGAGCGCTCCAAGGCGGCGAAGAAGGACGCCGGGATGTAGGTCGGCAGGTTAGCAAAATAGTAGAGGAGTCTGGGCAGGGCCACCATTTTGACCAGTGCAATGCGACCCGTGACCGCAAGGGGGAGGGTGCCCCAGAAACGCATCTGGGCCCTGATCGCCGTCACCGCCCTGCCCAAGTTACCCTCCACTAAGTCAGCGGGTCGCCGATACACCTGGATGCCCAGGTAACGGAAGGTGTCCGGTTGCCACCGGACAGACACACCCCCCAGCTGAAAACGGGGATCCAGAGCATCATCACAGAACGGGTAGAGACACGATTTGGCTGCGTTCACCCTTAACCCGGAAAGCGTTGCAAACTCCGTGAAAACCCGTTCAAGGTCCCCTGAAATATTCGCCACGTCCCGCACGAAGATCAAGAGGTCATCCGCGTACAAGGAGACCTGGTGGGTGGTGTCGCCCATTGGAATGCCGTCCGTCAACACCCTCCGCAGGGTGGCCGCCAAGGGCTCTATGGCAAGCACAAAAAGGAGGGGTGAGAGGGGGCACCCCTGCCTGGTACCTCGGCCAACCGAGATGGCCTTGGAAATATACGGGCCAGTTCTCACCCGGACCACAGGGTTCTTGTAGAGGAGCGCCGCCATTTGCAGAAACCGAAGGCCTAGTCCGTAATGCGATAGTGTTGCCACCAGATAGCCCCACTCCAGGCTATCGAAGGCTTTTTCGAGGTCTAACACTAGACAGCCCACCCGTGGCCAATGCTGTGCACTGTGTGCGGCAACACGGAAGAACCGGCGAAGATTAAGCGAAGTGCTGCGCTTCGGCACGAACCCATTCTGGTCCCTGTGCACCAGTACAGGCACGTGGGGGCCAGCCGCTCCGCTAGGACCTTGGCCAGGATCTTGTAATCGGTGTTGAGGAGGGCAAGGGGGCGATAGGACCCTAGATGAGTAGGATCACGCCCCGGCTTGGGGAAAGAGATCAGGTAGGCCTCCCTCATGGAGACGGGCAGGGTGGCCTCCTCAAGGGCTGTGAGATATAACGCATGCAGACGGGGCACCAGAGACTCCCGATATGCTTTGTAGTATTCTGCCGGGAGACCATCCGGCCCAGGCGCCCTGCCAGAGGCCAGTGAGGCCACCGCGTCCCCTATCTCCTCCAGAGTGAGGGGACCCTCCAGTGTTTCCTGGTGGGCATCCGGAATTGTGGGGAGGCCGGCGGCCCCCAGGAACAGATCAAGATCCTGTGCCTGCCGTCGCCCCACCGAGGTGTACAGGGTTTTGTAGTGTGCCGTGAGTATCTGGTGGATCTCCCGCTGCGTGTGCACCAGCGTGCCGTCCAACCCGCGAATGGAGGCTATTGGCGCATAGCCCGATTCCTGTCGGATCAGCCAGGCCAGCAATCGCCCCGCCCTGTCCGATGTGGCGTGGACCCGTGCCGAATGGGCAGCGTAGTTGTGGCAGCGCAACCTCTCCAACAGCTCAGCATGGCGTGCCCGGAGCCGGGCCAGCCTGGTCGAGTCACGCCCACCACCCTCGCCATGACGTTCGCATGCCAGTAGCCGGGTTATACCCAAATTCTGTCATACCGCTGACTGTACTGCTGAGCTATTTATTGTTTTGTTTAATAAAAATAGTTAAAAAAAAAAAAAAGAATGGTGAAGAAGATGAGACCATAAAAGGGCCGTATGTCCAAGGAAAGGGCTTGTCAGATTTGCTAGTGCACTTAAGAAACAACCTCTCTGCCAGAAGCTCCAAGGGTGTCTACTGAAGAGGATTTCTTCAGCGTCTACCAGCGCAAAGCACCTGAATCTCTTCCCTTACATCCAATAATAAGAAAGGCGTTGGTGACCGAATGCAAGGACGTAGATTGTGCACAGGTATCTCTTGCTGAATTTTTCAGCGGAGCTCCCACCCACAGTGAATGTAGATCCTCTCATGATGGGTTTCTCTTGTCAAGGGATACTAAATTTGGAATAGGCTGTACTTGCAGAAACGGTGGATACAAAGTTGGAAGTAGTCATTAGGAGATCTTATACCACTTATTTGGGCAAAGGTATCCCTAATATGCTGAAAAGTGTAGTTATTACATTGGAGATCAACACAGTGGATAGTCTAGCATTGAACATCTGGGTAAAAAGGGGGTTGTCTATTAATATATATTTAATATGTGTGTGTCTAAGTACATATAATCACTCCTCATCAAGAAGTGTCTCCTACCTTAGCTTTTTTGGATCAACATCTGTATTGTATTGATAAAAGAATCAAAGAGGGAGAGAGGGGACTAGGAGCAGATAAAGGCCCAGTGCCCGTGCTCCAAAACTGTAGTCAAATCAAGGCAGAGGGGGCCACTGTTCCTAATAGTGAGGTGTAGACAGATCAGGAGCGACAGTCAACAAGACTGTTTCTTGTTGCCTTCACACATCCCTTGGGAATGTCATGCTTCATCATCGGGGACCCCTTCTGGTATGCAAGGATTCCTATGCTAGAAATAAAAGCCATGAATGGAATGCGCTGATTATGATTACTACTATCTCCTTTCTGAAACTTTTTTTTTTTTAGGTGGGACGATCTCTTTTACCACATCAAACGGGTATCACCCATTTAGGGGGAGACTAGCATTTCTTTTTTTTGAAAACATATTTTATTGGTCAATTGCATAAACATCGCAGGGCTCCGCATATCAAAGACAATTGTCACATCAGACCATACAGTGACACAGGAGCAACTGACTTTTATAGGTGTCAACCAAATAAATAATGAAAATACGCAAACCCATACGTCCAAACCCCCCCCAACTCCCCCTCCCTCACCCATCCCCCTCAAGTCACACCAAATCCGCATAGCCCTAGCCACTGCCATTATGCCCAACGATTGAATCATAGCATGATAACACGCACCCCCGACCCTCCCCCCCACCTTGCATCACCACATCTCCATGTACATCAGAGGTCATCCCCATTAATGTGCTGCTACTGTCACTGGTGGTTCCAGCCATAAACCCCGGTAATCCGCCCATTTTTTCCATGTTCAATAATGTTTACGCGGACATCCTCTAGCTACAAATACAGGTTGTTCCAGCCCCATGCAAAAGTCTAACCCATTCTTCCAAGCGGCCACCAATGGGGCCCGCGGTGCTTTCCACGCCCTGGCGATATCACGCTTTGCCAGTGTGAAGCCTAGTTGCATGAGGTGCCTTTTATAAATGTTACCTCCTATTCCTTCCATAACATGAAGCAGAGCCAGCCACGGCGTCCGCGGGAGCTCCCATCCCAAAACCTCTGAGAGACAGGAAAACACCCCCCTCCAAAATCGGTCCAGGGAGAGGCACTGCCAGACTGTGTGTATGAATGTACCTTCCTCCCGACCGCATCGAAGACACGCCGGGAAGGCAACCGATCCCGCCCTATAGAGTCGAGCCCGGGTAAAATAGACCCTGTGTAAGTACTTATATTGGATGAGGCCAAGGCGCATCGCTATAGCCGCCCCTCGTGGAGCTGCCAGGGCCTCCCTCCAGTCTTCCTAATCCAATGTGCCCACATCTTTCTCCCAGTCCCCAAGCAGCATCTGCAGTGGGGTAGAACAGTGTGTGATCAGGGATTGGTAGAACTTGGAAATATTTTTGGTCTCTAGGTCTCGGGGAGAGATGCCAACCCCTCCAAGCTAGGAGACAGCACATGACGAAGTAGGAGGTATCTATAAAATTGTGATTGAGGCATACAGAATTCCCTCTGTAGGTCCCGGAAAGATTTGAGTGTCGTGCCTTTAATCACATCCCCCAGAGTCGAGATACATATAGCATCCCATCCCCGAAACCCCAGTAAAGCCGCCAGCTCAGGCAGGCGCCCATTATTCCAGAGGGGGGTCTCCCTAGTTAGGGTATTCCACCAACCCATGCAGCGCAGCTCCTGTTTCTGTATTGCAAATACCACCCGTGTGGCCGATGGCATTCCGCTCCGTTGCTGCGCCGAGTAATAGATGGTATGGAGCGTATTGGACCCCATGAGTCGCCGCTCTAAGGCATTGCTGGGTCTCCCCTATCCCCATACCACCAGTCATTGAGGACAAGTAGGTGTGAAGCCTGGTAGTATGAGAGGATATCTGAGGACGCGAGTCCTCCACAGTAGGTGGATAAGAAGCATGTTCGCAGAGCCACACGGACGCTGCCCCCCTCCCACAGAAACTGTCCAATCACAGAGTTCACCAGTCGAAACCATCTAGCTGGGATCGGGTATGGGTGATTTTGCAGTTGGTAGAGCAGTCGCGGAAGCGCTACCATCTTAAAAATTGCTGATCTGCCATACAATGTCAAGGGCATACGCGCCTAAGACTTGAGGTCTGTACGAACTCGCTCCTACACCGGGGCCAGGTTCCGCTCCCAGGCAATAGCTGGCACGTCTGTGAGGAATACCCCCAGATATTTCAGACCCCCAGCTGCCAGCTGGATTGTATTTGCCCAATCACCCACTCTCGATTGGTCTCCAAAGAACCCACAGTGTAGATTTGCGGGGGTTCATATAGAGTCCAGAGGTCTCGCCAAAGATCTGCATAATCCGCAAGAGGCGCGGCCCCGTCCTGTCCAGGTCTGTAAGAAAAAACATAACATTGTTAGCATAAAGCGCAATCCTGTCGGATAGACCCGGGGGCCCACTCGAGTCCCCGAACCTGCGCGTCGACACGCACCCATGCCGCCAACGGCTCCATGGCCAGGGCGAATAGGTATGGGGATAGAGGGCATCCCTGCCGGGTTCCCCTTTGGATTGAGAATGTGGAAGAAATCGCACCAGCCACCCGTATCGCAGCCGTAAAATCTGTATAGAGGAGCATGAGATAGGAAAGGAAGTGCGGGCCAAGGTTAAGTCTGCGCAGTAGTGCAAAGAGATATACCCAACTAAGGGAATCAAATGCCCTGTCCATGTCCACTAAGAGGAGTGCCGCTAGTTCCCCCGTCTGTCGAGCCGCCGCCACTGCAATATTTCCCGTCGTATATTGTGCCTAGTCGCCCTCTTGGGCATGAAGCCCGCCTGGTCGGGGTGTACGAGGATCGAAATATGAGGCAAAAGGCGATTGGCACGCGCTTTGGCCAGTATTTTGGCCTCCACATTCAGGAGGGAGATGGGGCGATATGAGGCTTGTTGTTCCGGAGGCCGACCGGGCTTGAGGAACACCACCACCTCTGCATGTCGCCAGTCTGGGGGAAGCAAACCCTGCTCCCGGGCCTCCTCAACCACCGCCCGATAGTGAGGGGCCAACTGCATATTGTATCGCTTGAAGAACACGCTCGGGAACCCGTTGGGTCCAGGAGCCTTCCCAGAATTGAGTTCTCCCAGGGCCGTGCTCAGCTCCTCTTCAGTCAGGGGCATCTCCAATTGGTCGCGCACCTTGTCCGACACTGCTTTGGGTGGTAGATCAGCTAGGAATTTATCTACAGTGCAGGCTGGCAAACACTCCCGGGGGGCATACAGATCAGCGTAATATGCAGCAAAGCTCTCTGCTATAACCGAGGGGTCAATAATCGGCATTCCCGCCCTGTAAGAAGACCTGGAAGGGCCAGAGAGTGAAAGGTGCCCTGACACAGCCGATGGAGCATCTTGCCAGACTTGTCCCCCCATTGATAGAACCTGCTACGTGTCGCCAACCACTCTTGGCGGGCCCCCTCCATCATAAGGGCGGCGCAGGACTGTTGGGCCAGAAGAAGTTGTCTCACGTGTCGGTCATCTCCCCTTCCCGCACCCTGCGGTCGAGCGCCTCTATTTCAGCCTCCGCCCGAATCAATTCCTCTTTACGCTTCCTACGAGCCGCCCCACACCAGGATATATCTACGCCACGCAGGGTAGGCTTCAGGGCCTCCCAGAGTGTTGCAGTGCCAGGTACTGAGCCCTCATTTAAGGTTAGGTATTAGTCGACTGCCTCTCTCATATGTGTATCATATTCTTCATTTTGTAGGTGCCACACCGAGAGGCGCCATCTAAAGGGTTGTCGCCCCTACCCAGATAAAGCTCAAGAGACACTGGGGAGTGATCTGAGAGGCCTCGAGGCAGAATCTCAGCCACCGCTACCCTATTAATCATCACTCTGGGAATAAAGAGGTAATCAAGCCTGGAGAAGGATTTATGAACCGCCGAAAGGTACGTAAACTCTCGTCTATCCCAATGGACACGCCTCCACACACCCACCCAGTCTAGACCTGTCACTAGCGAGTATAATTTCGTGGGATGACTACTCTCCGAGCCACCTCCAGCCCCACTCATGTCCCTAGCTAGTTCCATAACATCGTTCCAGTCCCCCCCACCACAGAGAGCACATCCGGCATATCCGCCCATATGGCATATAGCCGCTCCACGAGAGTCCACTGCAGAGGGGAGGGGAGCATAATCACATCCTAGCACCACGGGATCTTCCCTAATTTTACCCCGGATGAACAGGTACCGTCCCTGTGTGTCGGTCCACTGCTGCTCGTGTACATAGGGGACCCTACGATGAACTAGGATCGCCACCCCCCTGGAGGCCCTCACAAACCCTGCATGGAAAACTTGCTGAAATCCATATCTCTGTAAGCAGAGTGCTTCGTCCCCATAAGATGAGTCTCCTGCAGCATGAGGATGTCGGCCCTGGCCCTCTTCACCTGATGCAGCATGGCCCCTCGTTTGATTTTGTCTAAGGCCCCGCGCACATTCCAGCTGATAATGCGAAGGACACCGGGGGTCTAGTTAGACCACCAGTCATATGCAATGGAAGTGTCATGCAGTATCGTGGGCAGACCGTGACGGCGCACGCAAATAAAGTGGCGGACCCCATGCGGAAGTGTGACTCGGAACTTCAACCAACTCCCCCCCAACAAACCCCCCACCCCATACCTCAGAAACATTGAAGCATCTGTTGCGGCGGGGCTAGCTCCCGATCCCCAACAGGGAGCAGGAACCACCCCATCCAATGGATCCCCAACTTACAGCCCATAGTCCTTGGGCATGGCCCTAACTAGTCCCAGACTGGCAGAGTTCCAGCCCCCATTCGGATCCCCCTGACCAGTACGTGCCAGAGAACATGTTGAGCCAGATGGAGCTCTGCAGCACTATGTCCACCTCGGACATCAGGGTTTCGACACCTGGCGCCCAGGAGTGGGGCCCCCCGAGAGGCGGCCCCGCACGACAAGGAGCGCCTCCGGGATCGCTGCCGTCTATTGTCCTTCCTCTGCTGTCTCGGGGAACCCCTCCGGGCCACCTCACTGGAAGAAGGGTCCGATTCCCTCCCAGGCGGCGTGTGTGCTTGCACTCGTACGGTTTCATCTGTCCAGCGGAAAACCTCCTCCAGGGTGTCGAAGAAATGGGTGCGGGATCGGTATACCACCCGCAAGCGAGCAGGAAACAGGAGGGCGTACTGTAGCCATAAACGATTGGCGCAGTTGTTGCACGAGCCGCGTGTAGTCAGGGAAAATTAGTATGCGCACATTATCAAAGAGCAGTGGTTCGTTAGCCCGGGCCTGTTTCAGTATAGCGTCTCGGTCATGATAGTTCAAATGCTTTGCTATAAGTGGTCGCGGGCGAGCCCCTGGCGGTGGTTTCTGCACAAGAGCTCTGTGGGCCCGCTCCACGACAAAGCACTGTGACATGGGGGAACACCAGGATCGTCGTTCAGGCAAATCCACCCAGGGCACCCGGAGTCTCGGGTAGTTGTCAGGATTAGCAGTCGCTGCACCTGGGCCAGAGAATCACCCCCGGGGCCCCGAATGTCACCAGGGTCTCCTCATAACCCGCACGCGGTCCGATGTAACCGCCGAGAGCAGGGCGCGTGCTAGACGAGAGAAGGGGGGGGGGGATGACCGGGCCCCAGGCACGTCTCGGTCCACTCGCCTCCCACGAAATGCCTCACCTCCAGGTCTTACAGGGTCCGGGTAGCCACCAACGCTGGTGATCTTCCAGCGGGGCAGCAGAGCCCCCAGTCCCTCCCTTCGTGGCCCGACTGCGCCGCCGATCCCCCGCTGCCACCTTACCCCACTGATCGTCTGCTACAGCCGTGCGTATAAGGAAGACAGTTTGAGTGAGAAAGAGCAAAGATTTAGGAAACAGTATTTAAATCCTAATTCCAGCAACCATAGCCGGCATAGCTCTTGAAAGCAAGACTAATTATAAAAGTTGATTTATAGCAATTTTTTTAATAGTTTTGAATGAATAGAAAAGTTCATGTTTAAAAATATTTACATATGTGCATAAGAATACTCACGATTATATCATAAATCTATGCAAAAATATGTTTACACAAAAAATGACATGGATATTCTCCCAAAAGTAGACATAGAAAGATAAACAATATACAAATAACACAATATTAAAACCAGTGTTTGCAATCTATTGCACAAATTGTTGGGTGTGTCAAGGAAGACAGTCCCAGCAGGTCTCCTCTAACAACCACCACGCGACGTTGCACTCGGGGCGCCTCCACCCTTCTCGCTGGCGCGGCCCCACCTGGCTGCCGTGCCCCACTTCCCAAGTCTATGCAAGCCCCTGTGTAGCACTGTAATGGGGCAGCCAGACTCAAAGGCCGCCACTGCCAATCCACTGCACTTCCAGGGCCTCCTAAGCACTCCACTACCCACACAGGCAGGGGGCCAAGGATTGATCCGTGCTGTCCGGCAGCCCCCCGCGGCTTGATCGTGCCACTGATCCCACGCTGCGGTCCCTAACGGGGGGGGGGGGGGGGGAGAATACAAATCCTGCTCCCTTTACCGCTGATGCTGTTGCACGGGGCTACCCTGCCAAGGTGCGCTCCGTCCGACTGAAGACTAGGGCAGAGCCGCCACTCCGGCCGCGCTACGCCCCTTCACACTCATGCGGCCCGATCCGGCCGCCATCTGTTCTCCAGTCTCCCCACCACCAGCGTCACCTCATGGCAGCCGGATCACCGCCGGTCCTCCCACTGGCGCTGCCGTCCCCGGCAGACCTCCGGCCCCCCTGGCAGCCAACTCCACCCGCGGGCGAGATCAAGCAGGACACTCGACGCCACCAGGCAGAAGCACGCAACACCGCGGCTCCGTCTCAGCAGGTAAAGACCCGCAGACACGCTGCCATCTCACATCAGGCAGTAGCTATGGTGGACCCACGCCGCAGAGACTCCTCCAGAGTCGGTTAGATGTTGGGGAACAGGATATATGTAGGATTAATAGCGGGCTGGTCGGAGCTCGCTTAACTCACGTCCGCCATACTGGCCTGTCAAGCCACGCCCCCGGGAGACTAGCATTTTAACTTAGAGTGGGGTACTTTATCCACCCTTGCCTTGGGTCCTGATGAAGCGCCGTGGATCTTTCATTGACCAGAGAGGCACGAAACATGTCGACCTGCACTCAACTTCACTAGTCTCTTGATTACATTACTGACCTTGTAAGTAGCATTAACACTTGTTTTTTAATCTGACAGGGAAGTCTACAAAATAAAGGTGGATTTGACATCTCCTAGCCAGTTTTAACTCACTATCATCACACTCTACTCATCACCCCACTTTGGACACCCTCGTACATATCTGACTGAATCAAATCAAAAGATCTCTGATAAAGTGACAGTTCGGGGGACCCGTAGAGCATTGCAGCGCTGGCTGGACAAGGAGCACCCGCCTGATGATGAAGCATGACATCCCTAGGGATGTGTGAGAGCAACAAGAAACAGTCTTGTTGATTGTCCCTCCTGATCTGTGTACACCTTACTATTCGGATCAGTGACCCCTCCCCCGACCTTGATTTGTATTGATAATTGACATTTTATTGTTCTTGTTAGGAACTTTAATGTGACTTGTGAACCCCTAGAATGCTTAAACAACGTAACAGACCAAGAAGATAAAGCCTTGGGATTCTGAATCCTTGATGTGATCCTATCAAAGCTACTCCATCGATTGCTTTTCAACTTGCCTCTTTAACTCTTCCACATGACCTTCGTGCCTCTAATGGTTGATATTTATCAGACTAGGAGGAGTCATTTACATTTACTAGAGGATCCTATAGAAGTAGATTAGATTATTTTGCCTTGGACATTTTAACTCTGGCAATATATCGTTGATTTACTGTCCTAAGTAATTGGATTAAAGCTCATAATGCTCTCCAATTTATTTTGACTGAAAATATGATTTGTGACATCACCAATGAATAGTCTGACTGCTACGGTTCAAACTATTGGAAATAATAGGTGGACAGTAAAATGGAACACATTAAAAAGCAAACCAGAAGTTTTCTTAGAAATTGATATTTTTTTCAATACTATTTTTAACTCCTTATATTGATTTCCATATGTGTGCGATTCCGGTCAATGTGATTCATAATTCCATATTTGTTATTTTGAAACAACTATTTACAAAGGTGATAAGAATTTCTCCTCTCTCCCCATACAGGTCCACTCCATGGTATTCTAGTGATTGTAGAAAGGCTTAAACTGCCGTTGTCTTAGCAATAAAATTGTGTAAGCCTTCTGCTATTAGAGAAGCAAGAGCTAACCATAGAGGTCTTTTAGATGTCAGTAGGCGAAATTTGGGATAAAGCAAACTAGGTGGTCTCTTTGAAGACGCTAAAAGAAATGATAATACAGTCTTTTGGAATATTATTGCAGATGGAAGTCAGAATGGCATTCCTGCCAACGAAAATTTTATACAGCCTTAAATTTTGGTAAAATATTTAGCAAATTCATACTCTAACAGCATGGGTGAAGTTACCTTAGTTCATATTGACCCAGCATCCTGCCCTTCAGTTTAGACCCCACCAATTAATATTCCTTTATTTTTCATTGACTGATACACTGAAAGGAGTAGAGGCTGGAAAACCGGCAAAGGCTCCGGGTTCAGACAAAATTACAGTGGACCTTTCTTGATCAGAGTTAAAATTCTGAGGAACATATATTAATTTATTGTCAAATGTAATAATTTCTCGAGCAAATATCCTTGAGTCCTGGTATGGACTGGAAAGTTTACCTATTTTTAAGAAAGGCGAGAGGAGTGCACCAGCGTATTATAGACAAATTAGTTTAATAGATCATCTATAAAAAAAAATTGCCAGACAGCTGCTTGATAAGCCATTAGAGTGAATGTACAAGACACAGGATTTGTCACCTTATCAAGGGAGATTCAGGAGTAAAACCAGTACTATTGACCATGTCTTTAGGTTTACCTTAATTTGTTGAATGTATTCCAAATTAAAAGGAGCCTTTGTATGTGGCCTTTGTTGATTTGAGGGCTACTTTCAATCTTATTCCCAGGAACAAACTTTGGGACACTCTCAAGTCAATGGGCATTCCAGTAAATTTTGTAGATACCATTATTAGGTTCCATGAACACAATTAGGCATGCATAGAGAGCTAACTCATCATATCATCGTGGAATGTGGTGCAAAATTGGGGTGCGTCTTAACCTCAACCCTGTTGTCTCTTTACGTCATGAAGCTAAAAATGTCTTCAACAATTGTGTTCATGATGCTCTTAAATTGATTGGCAAGCCTGTACCTGCACTTTTAGTTACAGATGATACTTTTCTCATATCATGTACGCCTATCAGTTTACAGAATTTACTTAATAAATGTACTGACGTCTGTGCTCTTAGGGACACCCAAATCATTTAGGAGGGGAGTGAGTATGGGTAGCTAGCTGCTGTACATGATTGATAAATTTGATCATTTGTAGATTAAGATTGAAAACTCATTCCTGTGGAGTGCCCAAGTGCAGAAAAGTAGAACATTGTTGCTCCATTGAGCATCAGTTGTTAGGAAAATGTGTAGAGCAAAGACCTCTCAGGTCCTTATTGCTGGCTATTGAGGTAGACAGAGCCAAGGCAAAAGCAACTGCCCTCTTTGGTGCACAATTATGGGGAACAGACAGTAAAATTGATCTGTCCCGGGTGAGACTAGTTTTGTAAGATTGTTACTGAATTTACCCCAATGTTCTCCATCTATCCCTTAGTATATCGATCTTTACCTGAAGAGGATAGGGGAATTGGTAGTCCTAAGATCCCTACCCTTCTGTGTTTGACTATGGTCTACACCTGAGCTATCCTCCTATAGAAGGCTTGAAGAGATCCTACACATAGACAAGGACCTTACATTGCTGTGGCTTGCCCATGTAAAATCTTGATTGAAAGCTTGGAGTTTGGAAACAGTCTGGTATGATCCGTCATCGATTACAAGAGGATTGAGGGGGTGTTGTAATTGCAGCCTTTTTGATTCATGTAGTCCTTCATTGATTCAGTTCTATGAGAAGCAAAAGTTTAATGGATACATTTTTAGTCTATAAACCAATCCCTGTTTTGAAAACTTTATGATTGACATCTTTCCACAACAGGCCAAAATATTTAACGTTAAGTTTAGATTTGGTACCTTGTTAACCAAAAGCTTCACATACAAGTGGAAAGGTAGCTGCGATTCTACCGGAAATTGTTTGACTTACAATAATGTTCTAGAAAATGTTGACCATATGTTGTTTTTTTGTCTGGCATTTGATTATGCTGGAAGGAAGTGGATAAGACCACTCTGTTTGCACCTGGGACCCAGACAGTATGCCATGGCCTCCAGAGTGCTTCATACTGAAGTGGGTGAGCACATTGTCTTTGGCCTTAGTAATTTTGCATATTCTGTAGGGCTATGACGGAAGGAGCACGGGCTTCTCTTTTAAAATTCAGTCACAATGATTGTTTTTATCTATGTATATTTTTATCATTTGTGTATTTTACGGGGTATACTTGATATAAACATATTATTGATTGCTCTTATACCACTTGCAACTTCGCAATAAGAGCATGCACATAAGGAAAATTATGGAAACTTTACTATTCAGTCTTTATTGAAAGACTTTCGGTTGTTGGGGGAACAGATCCAGAATTGTTCAGATTTAACTCCTACCCTTTCCATCATGGACAGCAGGTGTGTTTTCTATCTTATGTTTCTTCAAACTTGTTAGGTGCAGCAGCATCATTTCTAGGGCAACGATCACAGCCAGGAGCCACTTATGGTTATGGTCTTAGAAGGAGGAGATTTCCAAGAAGGCTCTACTGAGGACCTACCATTCTCTGGTTCCAAACTGTTTGGCCCTGAACTTGAAGAGCTTGTGAAAAAGATCAGCATAGGATCACAACTTGTTACAGCCAATGTGCTCAGCATTCAGAGGAAGAGGACCTCCATAAAACATGTTTGGTTTAGGGGCAAAAAGAGCATGCCAGATGTTTTGAGGACGGGATCTGGGAGACCTGTATCAGACAAATCTTGATCGCAGTCGTAGTCAACTCAGCCATTCACCCCTTTTGCGCCATGAATATGCCAAGAAACTCCCTGCACCAGTTGAGGGTCATCTACAGTTTTTTCAAAGCAGCTGGGAGATGCACATTTCAGGCAAATTGCCACTAGAAGTAGTGTCATCAGTATATCAGATTATTTTGTGCATGTTCTATGTTTGGCATGCTACATGGTGCTCCAGGTTTACGGTTGGGCAGGGTGGGAGGGTCAGTTTAGGAGTTTGATATAGTTTGCTGGATATATTTCAAAATAAAAGGCTATGTAATGGTACTTGATGTATGAAATATCATATTGATATTCTTTAATGTGTTAATCTGTTATATGCCATTCTATGTGCAATGATTGTTACCATATGGCAATAAAAAGTGATTTTAAAAAAATCAGGACATCAGATTTTCTTTGAACAAAGTCAGGAGGTTTTCTTTCGGACTCCGCTGCCTCGCAACTCAGTTTGTCAGAAGGCCTTACCAGAAGGAATTCAATCGCTACTAATCAAGGCGGCAATTGTACCAGTGTCAAAGGATCAAAGAGTGACTGCTTCATACTCAATAATCTTTATGGTACAGAAGTTATCAGGTGTGTACAGGTCAGTCCTAGACCTAAAAAAAAAGTCAACCCATTCATTCTTTATTAGATTTTTAAGTTGACAATGTTGGCTGGGATAATTTCTTTCATGAATCAAGGGGATTTTTGGACATCAATAAATTTTTTGGATGCTACCCGCAGGTGCCAATGCACGAGTCGCCAAAGGAATTCCTCAAATTCTGCATCCAAGATAACCATTTTTAAATCCAGGTCCTGCGTTTCGGTCTGACAACTACACCAAGGATGTTCACAAAGCTCTTAGACCCAGTGGTAGGTAAAGTAAATCCCTTATGAGTTTCACTCTCCCCTTACCTTAATGATTGGTTGATTGTGTCTCCTTTTTGTAAAGGATCAGTGATGGAGCAAGGACTCATAGAAAAGAGACTTGCTCGGAAGCAATCCTCTCATTTACCTTCTAACCTTGTATTGACTATGTATTGTGTAAACTAATATGCACCACATTTAACACAAAAGACAGAGAAGCTTGCCTACGTGTCTTATTAATAAGTAACTCAAGCGAAATTCTAAAGTGGCCGCTAACGGGAAATCTTTATTGCGCATGCGTCTACTGCATCTACGCAGTATGACGAGCTGTCGCTTGGAGGGAATTTCTTGCGCCTGCGCAGACGCTATTAAAATGGCTGCTTGAAAGCTCCTATGCTTAGCATCTACTTTGCCGAAACGAAACCAAGCTATTTTTCTAATGCTAACGCGGGGGAAAGCAATAATGATTAAAGGGGTTTAGAGTAGAGATAAGTGGTATACAGTGAAACCATTTTATTTTGAAATTAATATTTGTCTTTCTGACTTTCCTATTAGTATGCATTTGGGCCTCTCGTACGAATCCAGAGTCTGTAACCCACCTGATCTACGCACATGCGTGGTGTGATTGAGCCAGAAGAAGTGATGTGACTCTTGAACAGTCCAAGGATGCAAAAGAGACATACCCCGGGAACCAGCACCGAAGTCCTCTGAATGAATGGAAATACATGAAAATTATACTTTTGTGTTTAATAAGATGTGAATATGGGTGGGAATAAAGATTTGTGAATAAAAATTAAGGGGTGGGATCTTTGAACAATAGACTGATAGACTAAGATGAAAAATAAGCATGGTGTGATGATCATCCCCCCTTGCCTGTCCAATCAGAGTTAATATTTTTACGATATTGAAACATTAATGGCTGGTACATGAATACCAAAGAGTATAATTGAGGTAGTCTTAGTTAGTTAGTGAGATGGAGATTTGCTGAATGCTGCAGAGCTCGGGATGCTGTCGGAGTGAGGAGAGATGCTGAAGAAGAATCGAATGCTGAACTATTTACTTTAACTAATTAATTTAGAAGAAGATCGCAGAAGAATCTTGAGGAGGAAGAGAGTGTCAGAGAGGGGTGCTATCCAAGCGTCAGTGTTAGAGATGTCATCTAGCCTGTCCTGATACCTGTCCTGAAGCCTTTGTCGCCAGATCTTTCAAGGGGGACCCTTCCCAGCTCCTTGGCCAGGGGGTTGGTTTTCACACCATCCTAGGTAAATATACTTTCATGAATGTGCAGATGTGCTTTTTTCTCTATCCTCTCCTTTCTGAGCAAAGTCATTGCAGAGTACAATATTTGATTGATTAATTGAATCTTCCTTCCTATGAGTGACGGAGTCTGACTTGTACTTTGAAAGTGATTCACATGAAATGAATCTAGATAAAGAATTAAAACTTTCCCGAGTCTATGATTATTTCATCATAACAGAAAAATAATTTATGCAATTTCACCATCAACTAGTTCAACTAATGGTCCATTGACCAGAGCAAAGAATTTTTCGATCAGTAAAAGATTAGTTGAGAATGAAAGGAGACTAATCTTGAAATGATAAATCAATAAAACCTTGACTCCAGCGGTTAACACCCGGCTGTGTGTGAATTGTGTGTTTTATGGGCCCAGGTGAGTATATGGTATTGGAGTATCTGTTGCTGGTTCGCCACTGGATCCCTTTTCTGGTAGCAGAGGATGGTTATTATTGACTAGTTTGGTGATAAGTATTGATTATTGATTTATGTTTAACCAAAAGAGTTAGTGTCCTGTTTTATGTTGTCCAGAAACTTTGCCCTGGGGAAAAGAATAGCGGGTGGTAATAGAAGCCATACTGCAGTGAGGTTATTCGTCTATTGGAATAGCACTGAGAAGCTACGCAGGGTTTGCAGTGTTTAATTAGGGACTATTTCGTACAAAAGTTGAGTGTGAGTGATAGCGAAAAGGGTTCGCTGGTGAAACTTTGGTCTCATATCACCTAGAAAGGGTAACACTGAAGGAGTAACAGGTTCTCTTGAGCTTGAATGAAGGGTAAACAGAGGTTTTTACTCGCAGTAGAAAATTCTGAGTCTCCAGAATAAATCGGAAATCTATCCTTTGGTTTAGTGGAACAGGCAGAGTAGCAAATGTTTTTATGTTGTTATTAATGAAGAAGTAATGCAAAGTATTAAGAAATAAGTTTTCGTATTACCTTGTAAAGGGAGGGTCAGTCGCCAGAGTTGCACTGAAGCACAGAGAGCCGCTCTGGGATAGGTTGAAACAGCGAGCGTGTGACTGACGCGAAATTGTAAAGGAGGGGTCAGTAGTAAGGAGCAGAACTGACGTCATCGAAAAAGGCCGCGCGGGTATTGGTCAGACCACGAGCATGAGCCGCAATCGGATTGGGTGATTGGATGAAAGCTGTTTTTGGATTGATTGGCGAAAATGTGTATGTTTGATTCTCATTTGCCTTTTGGTGCAAGTCGGCCTGACAGAAAAACTTGAGGGTATAGAATGTATGGTGAAAAGAGAAAACTGTCAGTAATAAAGAGAATTAGGAATTTCTTTAAAAAAAGATAAGCAAGTATTAACTAGAGAGGGAATTCCTATAGCTCTGCCAAAAATGATGATGGAGCGAGGATATCATACGTGTGTATCGATGGAGAATTGGATAGAGTACACAAAAGGTGATGGTGTTTTAGCTTTTCCAGAACATGGCATGTTTAATGGGAGAATTCTTCAGAATTTGAGAATGCGGATGAATGATTTAGATCCGAGACCCAGGATGACACAGTGTGAGGCATTAGAACAATGGGAGTCTGAATCATATGAGCGAGAGAAGAACAGGAGTGGAAGATACATGGGTCATTTTCCTAGGTATTTGTGTGAGTCACGTGAGGGTCAGATGAAGCAATGGAGAAGAGCGATGGTATCAGAAGGATTATATCCAGTATTGATGGCTGAAGAACAGTTAGGGGGCAAGTGTAAGGAGAAAACGAAACACATAAAAGTGACAGGTTATGGTGAGTCAGATGATGAATTATTAGAGGACATTTTAACTAAAAACCCTCCACCGTATCAAGAAGGACCAAGTAGAGTCCCCCCAAGTGCACCAGTATTGGGAACACCCTTGGTTCCACAGATTTTACATGATCCATCAGTTAATAGGGTACTTCATGATAAAGAAAAGGAAGCGTTGAATAAAAACAGAGATGAATTAATACAGAAAATAATCCAATTAAATTTGAATCCTGAAGCATTGACAATACCAGTAACTATAGGTCCAGTTGTTCCACTGTATGGAGACAAGGTAAACTGTCCAAAACCACAAGCTGTAACAACTCCTTTGAATAATCCTAGAAAATAAATTATAATAACTGATGACCAAGTCAGTGAGTGCGATTCAGTAATTTCATTAATAGATCTACCGATAAGAGAATCAGTAAATGAAACCCCGAAAAGAGTTACACCCAGTAGTTCAAAAGAAGGAAAGTCAGTGATATCCCCAGGAGCCAGAAGTTCCACAGTGGTAACTCCAGAAGATTTGGAGAGATGGGCACAGGGAATAGAAAAACAAAGTCCACCCCCTAAGATATTAGATATTTACCAACTGAAAGTAGAATTGGAAGAGATGATAGCTGGAAATGTGGGAATAGACAGATTAAACACTTACAATGAGGAAGAGTTGTTGTTCATTTGTAGGAGTATAACCAGAAATGCGAGATTATTTCATGAGAAACTGACAGTACTTGCCTCTGTGATGGGAATAGAAATAGGGAGAGCAAAAGTGCTACAGAAACCATATCGAGTGGAGTTTACCGACAAAGATTTAGAAAATATGAATGTGTCTGGAAAGAAGTTACAGGTAAAAGAGTTGATGAATATCTTGCAAAAATGGGGAGACATTGACAAGTGGAGGACAAGGTGGACAAAGAAGAAGGAGGAAGCACAGGCAAAAGAAGCGTCAACTGCATATCTGTTAAAAGAGACAGGAAAAGTAGAAAGATTGTGTCCCATGAGAGAGGTACCTGGTGATGGATATGTTCTTGTTCCATGGAGTCGACAAGATATTTTGTCATTTACAAACGACTTTCCTAAATTGAGAGAAAAACTAGTTGAATTGTACAAACAGGTTGAGAGGTTTGTTAAGGTTTCGAAGGTTATGTTGAAAGATTTGGATGGTCTGTTTGATATAGTGGTACCTGTTGGTTTATGGACCGAGTATAAGATCACAGTTGATAGGCCAATTGAAGAGTATCCAAGAGATGCGAAAACGGGAGCACCCTCAGATGAGGTGATGAAGAAATATCACCAAGTAATCACTTTCTTGAATGGGAAAATTCTTCCTAAAGAAACAGATTGGGTAAAGATAGATAGAACGACCCAAGAGCCAAATGAATCTGTTCATACGTATTATGAACGATTGCTGCAAGTGTTTAAGCAGTACAGTGGCTATGAAAATATTGGAGATAAGGATATGGGTCATTTTGTGTATCGGTTTGTGTACGGTCTGAAACCAGAAATTAGTCAGATGATTCAACAGCATATGTTATGTTGGCAGGGAAAGCCCATAAATGACATTCTAAAATACGCAAAGTATTGTGGGGACGATATTGAGGCAAGGCATAAAAAGAGAAAACGATGTGGCCACAAGTGAAATTAGCAGAACAAAAGGAACTTAAATTAAATAGTCAGAATGATGGTCAGATGAAACAGAATCAGAGTGATAATGTGGTGAGTGGTGGTAAATCAAGAGGACGAATGAGTAGAGAGGATGCAAAGAAGAAGTTTCCTTCATGGGTGCGGAAAGCTTGGACATTGGAAAAATGAGTGTAAGAATATTCAGAATAACAAAGGGCCAAACCAAAATTTACATCCACAGACGCAGAATGAGGTGCTTATGAATCAATTGCAGCAGGTATTTAATCAGCAGTGTCAGGTGCCACCTGCCCCTATGCCAAATTTTGTGAACAAGCCAAAAGTACAGTGCAGACGCTGGATTTCAAGGAAGTGGTAAGAAACAATACCTTTTGCAGAATAACTATGAAAATGAGAATGAGCAATGACGGTGCCTGAGGGGGGAGGAAGAGGAGTGCATACTTGGCGCATCCTTGCCGGTAGATCAGTCAGGTCCATTTATTGATGGGAAAGTGGAAGGCAATGATATCACTTTTGGATACTGGTGCTACCCGTTCTACTGTGAGAACAGCAGACATCCCAAACCTACCCTTCTAGGGAGAAGCGATCCAAGTAGTAGGAGTGTTGAATCAACAGATTAGAACCCCAATTACAGAACCTTTGGAGGTTCATATTGGAAATTTTAAAGACATGCACAGATTTGTGGTCTGTGATTCTAGTCCAGTGAATTTACTAGGAAGAGATCTGCTGTGCAAAATGAATGAATGAATGAATGAATGAATGAAGTGCACAATTTATTGCACACCGGATCGTGTTGCTCTTCAAACCCCTAATGAGGATATTGTATACAAAATAATCCTTGCAAAACAAGGCACAGAGGTAAATGAGATGTATTCTTTAATGACTAAAGATGATTTACCAGAAGAACTTAAAACCACTGTGAACCCAATGGTATGGGATTTCACTGGAAAAGAAATAGGGCTAATGGCAAATGCAGACCCAGTGAAAGTGACTGTGAAAGAAGGTGCGGTATATCCCAATATTCAACAAAACAAAATGAGTCCAGAAGTAAAAGCAGGAGTAGCTTCAGAGATTGACCTAATGATTAAACAGGGCATTTTAAAAGAGATAATGAGCAGTCCATGTAATTCACCTAGAATAGGACTTAAAAAGCCTAGCGGAAAGTACCGGATAGTACAGGATTTAAGAAAGATCAATAAAATTGTAGTGCCTTGTTGTCCTGTAGTGCCAAATCCAGTAGTGATTCTGTATCAGATTCCCTGGAATGCAGGCTGGTTTACAGTAATTGATCTATGCCAAGCCTTTTTCTCCATTCCTTTACATCCAGTTAGCCAGTATCTTTATGCATTTAAATTTGAGGATCGTATCTTGGCATGGAACCATGTTCCTCAAGGATATACAAAAAGTCCTTCAATTTTTAATCAAATACAGAAAAAGTGTCTAGAGAAGTTAGTTATGCCCAGAAATTCAGTTCTAGTGCAGTATAACGATGACTTACTAGTGGCATCGAAATCCCGAGATGACTGTGTTACTGATGCAATAGCATTGCTGAATCATTTGGCTGACAGAGGACACAAAGTATCTCCAGAGAAATTGCAATTTTGTCGAACAGGAGTTAAGTACTTGGGTCACCAGATAGAAAAGGGAGTGAGGAAAGGGACCCCTGAGAGAATTAAAATAATCAAACAGATGCAGTTACCGCAGACACAAAGAGCGATCAGAATGTTTCTAGGAGTGGTGGGATACTGTACACAGTGGATTGTAGGTTTTTCTTTACTAGCAAAACCTTTGATTCAGATGAAACGGAAGAGAGTGAAATATCCAATAGTCTGGGATGATGAAAGTGTGGAAGCATTTGTTAAATTGCGAAATTGTCTATGTGAGGCCCCTGCTCTAGGTATGCCTGATTATACGAAAGAATTTGCACTGTTCTGTTGTGAAAGAGAAGGTTGTGCGCTTTCAGTCCTAACCCAGAGACACGGATTGAGTCGACGTCCAGTCGCATATTTTTCTGCTACTTTGGATCCTCTGGCTTCAGCATTACCTGCCTGCTTAATAGCAGTAGCTGCTACCTATATGAGTCTGGAGCTAAGCGAGTCAATTGTGATGGGACATCCAGTAAAAGTCTAAGTTCCACATTCAGTTGAGATAATGTTAACCAGAACTCGAACACAGCAGCTTACCCCTAGTCGAATGACTAAGTATGAAAGAATAATTCTGGGAGCAGAGAATGTGACAGTAATCAGGTGCACAATGGTGAATCCAGCAACCTTATTACCAGATTTGCGTAGTGAAGAAGTGAGGGATGAGGTAGATCATAATTGTTTAGATGTGAATGAAATGTGTACTAAGCCCCGTCCTGACATTCAGGAAGAGCCTCTGAAAGAGCCCGACCATGAATTATTTGTCGATGGCTCTTGTTGAAGGAGGAGGACTAAGTGCAGCTTATGCTGTGTGCAAAATATATGGGGTCATTGAAGCATCCTGTTTACCGGGAGTCAAGTCTGCACAAGTAGCCGAATTGATAGCTTTAATAAAAGCATGCAAAATTGGGAAAAATTGGAAAGTGACCATATTTCCTGATAGCCAATATGGTTACAGGGTTGTGCATGACTTTGGCCAGCTTTGGACGCAGAGGGGATTTTGGACTTCTTCAGGATCTCCCATTCGAAATGGGAAATTTGTAAAAGAACTATTGGAAGCAATACAATTGCCAAAAGAAATAGCAGTGGTCAAATTTGCTGCTCATCAGTCAGCAGTGGCGGCTGGTGACATTTGAAAGTGGTGAGGCGTAAAGCAATTGTCATACAGCACTGTAGCGAGCGAGCCTGAACCTCCCCCGAGAAAATTTTGAAAAAAGAGTGGGAAAATGGTGCATTTTCAAGAATATTTGAGAAAGCAGGCCCTGTTATGCGACTGTTTTTCACCAATAAATCAGCGGCTTCACAGGTATTGCTGCCCATCTCTTTCTCGCTCATTCTGTGCTCTATCACTTGTTCTGCTGACATCTTTTAACGTGAGGTCGTTTTGTAAAGAAATATCCATGTTTTTTGCAAAGGCGGTATCACATCGTATTATTTACTTGCCGTGGAAAGCGGTACTAAAGGTATGAACCTGCAAGGTTGCCCTCCCATTTTATGATGCTTATAAAAAATGTTTAATGAAAATAAATTCATAACCAATAAACCTTGAATAGCTAAACTTTATGTGCCTAGAAAAGTGCCTTTTTTAATAATAGAATTAAGCCAGAAAAAAAGAACGAAGGAGCAGTGATGACGTACTTTATTTTAAGTAGCAATATTTTAAAAGCTCCTTCGATTTAAACTGTAATTTTAATTTAGTTTGAAATCAAGGTAGCGGGTGCAGCTGTTTCACTTAAATCCGAGATTTGTTTTATCTACGGATCTAGAAGACGAGAATGCACGTTTTCAAAAGAATGGCGAGCTAATGATATGCAACATTTACATCCAATTTTCCCTCTCCTGATTTAAGGGAGAAGGGCGGCATAGTGTTTGAATGTTTCCATGCATGGGAAGCAGTGCCCGGAGGGAGAGGGGCTGCGTAGGGGAAAGAAGGGGTGATGTACTTACTGTCTGAATGTGTGCATGGTGGGGAGGAGTGCCTGGAGGGAAAGGGGCTGTGTAGGGGAAAGAGGGGGTGATGTACTTACTGTCTGAATTTGTACATGGTGGGGAGGAGTGCCCGGGGGGGCTGGAGCGACGAAAGGAGGGTGACGACAGAGCTGCAGACAATATCTAGCATAGGCAGTGTGCCCTCCCCCAAACCCAAAGGAGTGTGCACAAAGGCGTGCAGTTTCAGTACGGGGGAGGCCGAGGGGGGCTTTGTTTGGATGGAGTCCGAACTGTGCCGGAGGTACGGGACTGGCAGGGACACTCCCAGGGCTGTGCACACAGAAAGTGAAGAATGCACACTGGCAGTAACGGCACCGTACTACAGGCGCAGACACGGGGTGGGTGGGTGGTCAGGTGTGCACTTGCAGACGGGACATAGTCACAGACAAGGCTGTGCTGCGGCAAACGGAAGGAGCACAAGACTGCGTAAAGGAGGTGCAGGGACAGGCTCACAGCCAGGGCTCCGCAGACAGGGTATAGAGAGCAGGCAGGGCTCGGGAGGGTGCTGTGTCTGTGCACGGGAGGGTACTGTGTCTGTGCACGGGACTGGGGTGCTGTGTCTGTGCAGACAGGGCCTGGGAGGGTGCTTTGGGTGTGCAGACAGGCCTATGAACAGGCACGGCTGTGCATGGCTCCAGCAGAGAGGCTACGGTCTCCTGAACTTTCAGACCGGAACGGGGACAGTTAATTTCCATTACTCCAGAAAGCATGAGCAAACTAGACAGGTCTACGGTTATTGGGGACGGTGGGGGCATTGTTGGTTGCTCTCTTTTGTATACTTGAGTGTAGACAGTATCCCTCAATACTGTGGAAGATAGTTTGGTGGTTTTTATATCCGAGGCACTCTTGCTCACTGAAACATTTATCACACACAATGTTATCACGGATTTCTGAGGAGAGCACATATGGTATCGCGTGTTGCCATCTCATCATCCCTACACTTTTAAAGCGCGAAACAGCCGCGGCCGCCATGCTCGCATGAGGGGGGGTGTTCGAGGTTGCATGGTGGGGAATAAAAACAAAAATAAAATAAACTTTACCTACCATACCACGGGTACCCTGCACGCTGCCTGGCCTCCGGTCCAAGACGGTGTAATGCTGCAGCCCGGTCCCGCGTGTTTCTGCAGGAAGTCCAGGAACAGGAAGCTCAAGCAGCACCAAAGCAGCCAGCAGGCAGCCTCCCTCCCCTACCCTAAACCAAACACAACGCTGCAATGGCAGCGTTGTGATTGGTGAGGCGCAGGGGAGAGCGACCCAGCCGTGCCATTTTCTCCTACATAGAAAAAAATGGAGAGTGGGCAGTCGTGCTTGAGGGCAGGGGGAGTGGCTTACCCACTGTTGTGGGTACTGACTGTTTGGTCGGCTCCAGGGGCCGACCAAACAGGTAGTACCCACAACAGTGGGTAAGCCACTCCCCCCTGCCCTTGAGCACGACCGACCACCATCCCGCCCCCAACCAGGCACTTCTGCTTTCTCGCAGTGCGAGAAGCAGAAACATAAAATGGTAGTTTTAACCATTTTATGTTTCTGCTTCTCGGACTGCGAGAAAGCAGTGGGGCGACGCTCCTCCACCCTAATGGAAATAATATGGCACTAAACAAAAAGGTTGAAACATGTGGAATCAGCTGCCAACTTATGCTATTCTCAGCTTTCGAAACATGGGATGAGGTGAGATAATTACAGGATGAAGTGGAAGTAAGTGAAAAGGAAAACTGGATAAAATTGGGTTGTGAAAGGAGGGCAGAAGATGACGTGTGGGTATATCCTGATGGCAGACCAGTCATTCAAGACTGCTTGCTCTCACAAATGGCAAGAATGTACCATGGAGACACTCATGTAGGCAGGGACGCCATGATCAGACTATTTAGACAAGTTTGGTATAACCCAAGGTTTAGGGTAGTTGCAGAGAGACTTTGCCAGAGATGCTTAGTTTGTCAACAAATAAATCCAGGCAGGAAGACAGTGGTCAGTTGGGGAAAAATCGGAAAGGCAGAAGGACCATTCATAAGATTACAGATTGACTTTATAGTGTTACCACCATGCAAGGGAATGAAGTACGTCCTTGTTATAGAGTGTTTGTTTTCACGATGGGTGGAAGCATACCCCACTAGGATAAATGGCAGTATAACAGTTGCCAAATTATTGTTGAGGGAGTTAATTCTGCGCTTTGGTTTTCCAGTAACTTTGGAATCAGATAGAGGACCTCATTTTAATAATGAAATAATTTGATTAATCTGTGAAGCAATTAAAATTGAACAGAAACTGCACTGTGCATACCGCCCAGACACTTCTGGAGTGGTGGAACAATTGAAGTCAAGACTGGCAAAGGTGTGTGCATCCACATCACTGAGTTGGTCAGACGCATTGCCTCTTGTACTGATGGGACTCAGAAGTATTCCTGACAGAAACACAGGACTGGGGGGCGTGGCCAGGCAAGATGGCCGAACGGACGTAGACCGTCTTGGCTCCCGGTCCACGCACTGTTCCCGAGGTGAAAAAGGGCGGCTACGGTGACTTAAGGACATCGCAAACAGACTAAAGCGGTGTCGGAAGATGAAGTGAACAGGAGGGAGCGATTTACGCACCTGAGCATCGCGGAGATCACCCGGTTCAGCCTCGCGTTCCCTCGGAGTGCGCCGACAGTTGGGGCTAAGATGGCGGCGTGAGCCCGGGTACTGCGAGAGCCCTTGCTGATTCCATCCTGGATGACTTGATGCGGGCACCTGAGTGCGCGGAGTGGAGGCGGCCTTGAGGTGAGCAGCGGCGTGGGGTCATTTGCGGCAGCCAGTGAGGCTATATCACCCGACTGAGCCTCATTCCTCCATGCATGCCTGACCTTAAAATGGCGGCCGTGCCACTCTAAATGGCGGCGATATCGTGCACTCACGACCTGCCACACGGGACCACCCGCCTCCACTTCCTTCACTGCCAGGTCTCATGCTGTGTACAGTGGACAATCTAAGGGAAACCCTACCAGGATGGCACCTGCTCGTGCATATTCTGGGCATCTGTGGCACTGGGTCTCACAGCTGCCCCAGTACTAGTACGCTGACACACCTCCCCCACTCATAGGGCTCAACTGCCAACGCGACCCAGCGCCTACAGGCCCACACCTGCAATGAGCATCAGCACCTGGGGGCCACAGTCGGTCTTCTCCTTGCCCTCACTGACGCAATACCTCATCTGCTTCTGCTTTGCTGTCTGAAGGGCGTACTATGACATCTTCGCCTCCAGGGGCACGGCCTTCCGGAGGCGACAGTGGCTGCTACCGAGCACTGGCCGTCTGATCAGCTGCATTCCAGAAGCGAGACCATCCTTATCCACACACCGCGGAGTTTTGCAGCCCAGAACTTAACACTAACCTACCATCTCATGTGACGCCCCAATCAGGAATCTGCGCACTCATACTAATCTTATCAGTCCCGCCTGATCCATATGCCGCCTAAGAAGTCGACGGGCAAGACTCCGAACAGGGTCTCAGACTTCTTCTCGACCTCTGAAAAATGATCCACGCTTCGAGGAGACACAGGTGCGGCAGCAATGGCCCTCACAAAAGCAGACCTCCTGAACATGTTCAAGGACTACAAAGCTGAAGTACGCAGTGACATCAGTCAAGACATCAAATCTTCAATGGAGCAACTACGATTGGATCTGTCGGAACGCTTGACGTCCCTGCAGAATGATGTGGCCTTGGTGGGCACCAGGGTCCTTGACCTTGAGACCCAACACTAGGAACGTGAACAACTTTCAAACGAGCTGCGGGACGATGTGAGAACACTCAAGGAACAACTGTACCAGTCACAGCTCAAGACAGAAGACCTCGAAAACAGAGCGCGGCGAGAGAACATACGAGTCCGGTATTTAGAAGAAGGCGTGGAAGGGCCTGACCTGGAGGCCTTCCTGGTGGGCCTCTTCTCGGAGATCTTGGCCCCGCAGTCTCTTAAAATTAAACTGGACAGAGTTCATTGAGTGGGATTCCTACAACCTGGGGTAAAGAAACGACCCCGCGACATTCTGGCAAAATTCCATTCTTACAGAGTCAAGGAGGCGGTGTTACAGGCAGCGAGGATGAAAGACTCAGTTTCATTTCAGAGCCACTACTGCACTATCTACCAGGATGTGGCACCGTCTTCATTGGCGCGGAGACAACAGCTACGACCTGTCACCACTAAATTACGGTATGACAAGATCAAGTATAGATGGACCTACCCCTTTGGGCTTAGCTTTGAATTCCAGAATAAACTACGCCACATTACTGACCTACAGGAAGGCTTAGATCTGCTGGGTCTCCCCTCCGAGGAATACGGCCCCTCCCAAGGTAGACCTGGCGAATCTAACCGAGGCTCCACGTCAACTTCAGCATGGTCGTAGGGGACGCAGATGATTATCTCAGGACTGCATCGTGAGATTGTCTTGCGTTGTCCCGGCGGACCTGCTACAGTGCCTGAGTTTCCGGTGGCGTTCAGTGGGACTCAGCAGGGCACTGCTCCTCCCAGGTATGATCCTTTCTTGCTCCCACAGTTACCCTTGAGTAAGACCCTGCGGTCACCTGTTCAAATCAAAGAGGGAACATGGACACTGTTGGCAGCACCATTATGAACAATACTGTTCCCTTCTGTATAATATTCAGCAGGTTTGAAAGACGAGGTATAACTGCCACTAGCTCTAAACTGTTCTGCAGGGTGGTTTTGAATGTTCTACTTATCATTACTAATACCTTGTCAGTTTCACTCTCCTATGTATCGATCTGTATTGCGGTGCGCTTCTGAGCCGCGCAAACATGTCTTAGTTCGAATACACTACGGGACGGGCGTGGACGGGTTCCTCGGACCTGTTGTCCCCCCTGCTTCCTGTGGGGTCCTCTTAACCCTACAGGGGGACCACATTGTAGTGATTTAATACTGTTTAATTGTTAATGTTTACTTTCAATTTTTTAGGGGTCAGAGGGTGGAAATGGGAGGGCTGAGGTGACTGCTTTTTAACTGTTGATCTTAAGGGTCTTTTGGATATATGGAATGGCACGCATGGCGGGTTCTGGCACTGCTTAACCATTGGAGGACAGCCTGGGATCGGGGTAGTGAGGGGGTCTCTAGGACTCACGGAGAACTGTAGTTTTCTCCCTATGACATAATGCCAATTACCATAGGAACTTGGAACGTCAAAGGTCTTAACTCCCCCCAAAAGCGCCAAAGAGTGTGGAAATACATTATTGACCATCACCTCGGTGTGGAAGGGCCTGACCTGGAGGCCTTCCTGGTGGGCCTCTTCTCGGAGATCTTGGCCCCGCAGTCTCTTAAAATTAAACTGGACAGAGTTCATTGAGTGGGATTCCTACAACCTGGGGTAAAGAAACGACCCCGCGACATTCTGGCAAAATTCCATTCTTACAGAGTCAAGGAGGCGGCGCTACAGGCAGCGAGGATGAAAGACTCAGTTTCATTTCAGAGCCACTACTGCACTATCTACCAGGATGTGGCACCGTCTTCATTGGCGCGGAGACAACAGCTACGACCTGTCACCACTAAATTACGGTATGACAAGATCAAGTATAGATGGACCTACCCCTTTGGGCTTAGCTTTGAATTCCAGAATAAGCTACGCCACATTACTGACCTACAGGAAGGCTTAGATCTGCTGGGTCTCCCCTCCGAGGAATACGGCCCCTCCCAAGGTAGACCTGGCGAATCTAACCGAGGCTCCACGTCAACTTCAGCATGGTCGTAGGGGACGCAGATGATTATCTCAGGACTGCATCGTGAGATTGTCTTGCGTTGTCCCGGCGGACCTGCTACAGTGCCTGAGTTTCCGGTGGCGTTCAGTGGGACTCAGCAGGGCACTGCTCCTCCCAGGTATGATCCTTTCTTGCTCCCACAGTTACCCTTGAGTAAGACCCTGCGGTCACCTGTTCAAATCAAAGAGGGAACATGGACACTGTTGGCAGCACCATTATGAACAATACTGTTCCCTTCTGTATAATATTCAGCAGGTTTGAAAGACGAGGTATAACTGCCACTAGCTCTAAAATGTTCTGCAGGGTGGTTTTGAATGTTCTACTTATCATTACTAATACCTTGTCAGTTTCACTCTCCTATGTATCGATCTGTATTGCGGTGCGCTTCTGAGCCGCGCAAACATGTCTTAGTTCGAATACACTACGGGACGGGCGTGGACGGGTTCCTCGGACCTGTTGTCCCCCCTGCTTCCTGTGGGGTCCTCTTAACCCTACAGGGGGACCACATTGTAGTGATTTAATACTGTTTAATTGTTAATGTTTACTTTCAATTTTTTAGGGGTCAGAGGGTGGAAATGGGAGGGCTGAGGTGACTGCTTTTTAACTGTTGATCTTAAGGGTCTTTTGGATATATGGAATGGCACGCATGGCGGGTTCTGGCACTGCTTAACCATTGGAGGACAGCCTGGGATCGGGGTAGTGAGGGGGTCTCTAGGACTCACGGAGAACTGTAGTTTTCTCCCTATGACATAATGCCAATTACCATAGGAACTTGGAACGTCAAAGGTCTTAACTCCCCCCAAAAGCGCCAAAGAGTGTGGAAATACATTATTGACCATCACCTCGACATAGTAGCTTTACAAGAGACATACTTAGCAAGGGCCGAAGACACACGCCTCAGACACAAACAGTTTCCACTAATTTACAGCCCCTATGAAACACTGAGGGGTGGCTATCATGTTCCGCTCTTCTATGCAATTCCAGCCTCTGGGACTTCAGAGTGATAGAGACGGTCGCTGGGTTATGGTCAAAGGAAGATTGAGAGGGAGACTCTGCACCTTCACAGCAGTATATGCCCCCAATACTGGCCAGACGGTTTTCTTACATACACTACTGGAGAGATTAACAGACTTTGCAGAGGGTTCACTTGATATTCAACTAGACTTCAACTTGATATGGCAGAAGGAACTGGACAGTATGCACACACAACGCTCAGACACGGGCTCCTTCACTATGGACACACAGCAACGCATACATGACATGGGCCTCCTAGACACTTGGCGCACTCTATATCCGCAGACCCGAGACTACACGTTCTATTCTCCTGTCCACCGTACATACTCTCGGCTCGATTTCATCTTAATTAGTCAGTCTTTACAGGGGGCCCTACAGGACGCCAAGATTTTCCCCCTTTCGGTATCAGATCATAGCCTCCTTACTATCAATCTCACTTGGAGCGGCAACGCTCCGACTACCCCCAGGTGGTATTTCCCACCGTCACTTGCCCGGGATAAGGAGTCCTGTACCAAACTAAGAGAAACTATTACTGAATTCTTCACTACCAATAGGCCAGAGGACACATCGGAATACACAAACTGGGACACACTTAAGGCTGTGGTTAGGGGGAAATGTATCGCCCTTAATGCGGCACTGAACAGGCAACGCACTAGTGAACGAGAGCTATTGGAAACTGAGCTATCAACCCTTGAACGCACCCATAAATTAAACCCCACAAGGCAAACCCTGCGCAACGTAACAGCACTCCGAGGTAAACTTCGGGCTATTTACAACAATAGGGCTGAGTTCACGCTTCTTAGACTACGACATCTATCCTATACTCAAGGTAATAAAATAGGTAAACATCTCGCTAGGCAGCTAAAAGACAAGCGGAGAGGGAATACATAGGAGGCATTAGGGGATCCGCGGGGGAAGTTACACATAAAGACGAGGAAAAAGCTGAGATCTTTAGCTCCTTTTATGCAAACCTGTACACTGGGGAGACCCTGGACTCGGAGACCCAGCGGGACTACCTCCAGTCACTGACCATACCTAGGCATTCCTGTTTTCATTTTCTATTTTGGGTAAATTCTGGTGGGGTTTTTTCAGTGTTATCAAGTGATTTCAATACTGTAAAAAAACAGTGGTTATCAGTGGTTTCACATATTCACACCATGCACTGATAGGGCATGGTATATAGACAGTATAAGTATAGTGTATATGAGGTCCAAATAGATTTTTGCAAATTAAACATATTGTAGTACACCATACAATACGTCTTCCGTGAGTCTTTGGTCATGTGTGCTCTCTCTTTCCTTCCCATGCGAACTTCTGTGAAAAGGCCCTCTCAACATTGGCACTTGAGATGGGCAATGCCAAAACAGCCAGTACACAATTTGTTAACTCTGGCCACTGACATAGCTTTCTGTGCCAATCCTGGTTCACTTGAAGAATGCGATTCTCAGGGCAAATTCTGCAACATTTACGCTGAGCTGGATGCTTATGCCCTCAGAGTTATTGAAGCGGTCAAAAATGAAGCAGCACTTTGGAAACTAGGGAAGAAGTTCCCCTTTACGGAAGGGATCTAGAACAGAGTACCACAGTGAGGTTTAATTGACTTCAAATGCCATTGGTGAGGAAGGGACATTTCTATGCATCATTGCAAGTCATTTCTCATACATTGTAAAATAAAAGCTCCTGAATTGATCTTCACCATTGCTTTGCTTACCAAGTGGCAAGCACTCTAACATGGAACATGTTGCAGTGCCAAAGTCACTAAAGGTGACACCCTGTCAAGAATTCCTGTCATACAAGGGAAACACGCCCTTATGTAAACAGGAGAGCTGTTACATAACTCAAGGGAAACACGCCCTTATGTAAACAGGAGAGCTGTTACATAACTCAAGGGAAACACGCCCTTATGTAAACAGGAGAGCTGTTACATAACTCAAGGGAAACACGCCCTTATGTAAACAGGAGAGCTGTTACATAACTCAAGGAAAACACGCCCTATAAAGGGAGGAACCGGGAGGTACAAGGCTGTCGGATATTGTGTTTACACCGACGTACCTGCTTCGTGAAGAGCAGTGTTCCGGAGTGGTGCTCCAGTAAGGCAAGAACGGAGGTAGGTCGAGTCGTTACTCCCTGGGCCGTGTCTTGCCCCATCGTCACCTGTGAAGGACCCGGAAGCTCTACCGGTCAACCATTGAGCTTCGCTTTTTGACTCGGCTGAGTCCAAGCGCAGTGGCGCTTTTGCTGGTTGGAGTCGTAACTCCCAGCCCGACCAGAGACACAGGGACTGCCAGCTGTAACGCACACCAGGAGGTGTTTGCCGCGTTACAGACTCGGAAGTCCACAGGATCGATCGAGCGGCTGCTCTCGGTTCAGTCTTCTTGCTTGTGATTGGGGTATCGGTGACGCATCACCAGGAGGTGACTCCGCGTCCCGGTGCAGTCTGAGGAAGAGGTTGAGCGGCTGCTCCCTTCAGGTAGAGACCCCGGCTGGGTGTTTCCCTGACTCCTCGATTCTCCCCAACACTCTTCGTGCCCCTCACAGCCTACCGATTGGCATTGTCGGCCATTTCATTTCTGCCCTCTGTTGGCATACGCCGGGATCGGCGTATATGCAGAGGACGGTTAGGACCATCCGTGCTGTGGGCTGGTAACGTACTTAGCCTGGAGGATTCCAGTGACTATAACCTTTGTTTGTTCTTTGTATTTTATTTGCCTTCATTAAAAGAACTAACCCTTCACAAGTGGTTGCGTCCTCATTGTCGTGTCTGTTAAACGATCCTGAGACGTTCAGGGCGTTACACACCCAGCCTACTCTCAAGGAGATGTTTCACATCTACACCAATTATGCTGAACACTTGGCAGACAAGGGTGTCTCAGATTCTAGTTTTTTTATTATGTCCACTGCAGCACTTATGTTTTCCTGTAAAATTCTAAGAATGCAGTAGAGTGTACTTTTTTTCATATTACTATCAATATGTGACAAAGATACTCACATTTCTTGCCTTTGGCATAATCACGCAGCAAAGAATTAATTCTGTAAATGGTTGCCACGTGGATAATATGGCATTCATAGCCCCTTGGACTGAGAACCATCAGCTACGAGACACAGTTGCGAGGACTCCTCCTTTGATGCCACACAAAGCATGAAATTATAAATGTTTGTGTTTTAGTTCCTGTGCATAAGATAACAGTGCACCAGAATGGACTACAAAGTCAGTAGCATTCCTCATTAACTCTGAAGATTGTAAGGATGCTTTTAGCATACCATCTAATAAGTGGCAAGGATTTCTTACAGGGAAGCACTTCAGCTCAGGTATCAATTTTGGCAGGTCATCACACAACTTTTTCATATACGTAGCTGAATCACTGCAAATTCAAAAAATATCACTCCAATATTTGGTGAACTTGGAAAGAACCGTTTTTGTAGAGCATTCCAAGTGACACTGCGTTCCATGTTTTCCAAAAGTCTGGTGTCATGTTTTAACCACTATCCCAGATGCTTGGTGAAAGTGCTCTTCACATATACTTGTCACTATACCTTGGATTGAATGTTTAAAGCCTGAGGTGTTAGAAATTCACCTACTATCAATACTGACTCACTAGAAACTGGGAACTGATGTATTAAGGGTTTTTACCCCTTCTCTGTGGGTAAATGAGATGACACATATTAGGAAAGATTCTTATGAAACCAGCCATTTTACCTATCTGTGAAAGAGTCAAACGCAGCCAAAATATCAAATATGATTTTGATATTTCCTGATTCTCTATAGTTAAAATAATTAAACAAGACCTAAAACATGCTTCTAAGGCCTGAATCATTAGACCAAAGACCACAAAACTGAAAAAACAATAGGAAGAAGAAACAATATTTAGTGGCATTCCGAAACAACAAAACTCAATCAAAATAATGTTAGCCCAGACTTTCTTACTGCTAGCTTGTATAACAAAGTTACATTGTATTGGCCCCTCTCGGAAGAAAAAAATGACTTTCACTCTCTTTTTCCTTTCTTTGAATGGCATTTAGTTTGTGGTTGTGCAGTGTTTTTTCAGTGTTTATATGTTTTCACTGGTGAGGGCTATTTCTTTTTCAGTGGGGTTTTATCAGTTATTATAGGTTTAAACCTAAAACCGGACAGCCTAACCATACCCCAGGTATCTGCGGAATGGTATGACCTACTCACTGCCCCTATCACTGTAGACAACGTTATTGCCGCCATTAACGCCTTAAAGCCCCACAAAGCTCCAGGACCGGATGGCTATACTGCGCTCTTTTATAAGACATTTGCCTCCGACGTCAGCCGCCATCTTGCACGTCTCATTAGCCGGATGGCGGAAGACGGCACGACCTCCGGCACTATGGCCGAAGCCGTAATCTCGGTGATACCTAAACCGGGAAAAGACCCCCCAGCGCTGCGCCTCATATATACCAATTGCCCTACTTAATCTGGACGCAAAACTCAACTCCTCCATTATAGCCAAACGACTAAATGATCTTATACCCATCCACCCCGATCAGTCGGGGTTTATCAAAGGTCGCCAGACACACGACAACACGCGTCAAATCATACACCTGATAGAAAAGGCCAACAGACACCAAATCCCTGCGGTTTTAGTTGGATTGGATGCTGAGAAAGCCTTCGACAGGGTTGACTGGATATTCTTATTCCATACACTTACAGCATTCGGATTTTCACCAAAATTTCTTACCATGATTAGGGCTAATTATCTCCTCCCCCGCTCTAAAGTGGTGGTTAAAGGGGTACAATCCTCTTCCTTTGCCCACTCAAGGGGCACCCGTCAGGGATGCCCCCTTTCACCATTACTCTTTGCTCTCAGTATAGAACCATTGGCATTAGCGATCAGGGCCAACCCGGGAATTCCGGGGACTACCATTCACAGGGGAGCAACATAATATTTCCTTGTTTGCGGACGATGTGCTTATGTCCCTCTCCGAGCCTGCTACGTCATTCCCACATCTACAAACTGAACTGGAACGCTTTGAAGCGGTGGCAGGGTTTAAAATAAATTTAGACAAATCATATATACTCAATCTGACTCTCCCACCATCGGATGTCCTCAGACTTCAATCCCTTACCCCTCTACCTTGGGCCACTTCTTCCATTCAATATCTGGGGGTTCAACTAAAGCCAAAAATAGAGAGGCTCTACACTGCCAACTTCCCCCCGATCCTTACACGCATACAAGCAGAACTCTCAAAATGGAAACCTCTGTTTCTATCCTGGTTAGGCGGCATACACGCCATAGAAATGACACTTCTTCCTAAGCTCCTCTATCTATTTCAGGCCCTGCCCATAGAGATGGAGGGAGACTTCTTTTGAAGAATAAAGACTATGATAGTACGCTGCATATGGCAAGGGGGGCGCGCTCGCTTCTCCTATTCCCTACTGCGCCGCTCCCGCAAGGATGGGGGGTTGGACCCCCTGACATTCACTTATATTACAAAGCGGCTCCGCTGAGAATCTTGGTGGAATGGTCTAAACAGGAATCCGACAAACACTGGTTACATATGGACCGCAGCGTGACAGGGATGACTGTTTGGGATTTGGTTTGGCGCCCCAGAAAGGACAGACCTAAGAATACGTACATTAGCACCCCCACACGCACCACCTTAAGAGTCTGGGACTCAGTTATGGGAGATGATAGGTGGACCTCGTTCCCCTCGCCATTTACACCGCTCCATTTTAACCCAGCATTCCCCCTGGCCTTATGTGAGGGACCCTTTGACGCCTGGAGGAGAGGAGGTTGCCTAGCATTGACACATTTATTCCATAATTTTGACCCCTTCACTTTTGACAACTGCAAACGGGACTATGAAGTAGGAAATACAGAAAGGTACCACTATAACCAATTGATGCATTGGGCCCTCACGCCTCAGGTAAGGGAGGCCGCCACCCGACCCCTCACAAAATTTGAAGCCTTCCTCACCAAGACCACTTCTATGAAAGGAGTGATTTCCTTTATATATAGCTTCCTACTCAAAACTACGCTATCCCCGTGACCACACTATATGTCCATGTGGGTAAGTTTGATACAACGCCCTATCTCAGATAAGGAATGGTCGCATATGTGGTCTGATATTACACGATTCAACCACTCCGTGAAGCTCAGGGAGGCACACTTGAAGACTATGATAGACTGGTACCTGCACCCGTCCAAGCTTAGGCAGATCTTCCCCACCACCTCTGATAGATGCTGGAGAGGGTGCGGACTACTTGGGGACTTTCAACACATATGGTGGGACTGCCCAACTATCCGTCCCTTCTGGGAAGAAATCTTGGCACATATAAAAGACATGCTGGGTTATCCCATCCCCATTACCATGGCAGGTATCCTTTTGGGGCTTTGTGATGCCTCCCTGGAACATCAAACCCGGGCTGACAAAATGATCATGTGGGTTTGTATTGGAGCAGCTAAGATTACTCCTTGGAAAAGGAAGGAGGCGCCGGCTATCTCCCTCTGGCACTCTCGCCTCTGGCGACTGCTTAGTCTAGGACGCATGTCTGACATCTTCAGGGATGATTACAAGAACTTTGAATTTAAATGGAGCCCCCTCGTTACCTTTCTGTCACGAGGCCTTCCTTCGGTTGTTTGTGTTTCCACCATTAGAACCCTGCATCTATTCCAATTTTGATCAGAACTCTAGTGTCATACGGCCCCTTATTTCGCAAATGCTGCCGTCACCACGGGGAGGGTGGTGGGTGGGTATAGGGAAGGGTTCATTTCATTTTTTCTTTGTATTTAAGTTGTCTCTGGTTGAGGACACGCTTGTATATAAATTATGTTCATCCTATGCAACACCTTCCAGTTGGAAGGTTCAAGGAAATTGCCACCACAGGAAGCAGAAATAACACCTATAGACTTGCCTGCTCATATTTTATGCTTAATGAACTTTGCTCCAGACTCCACTGCTGTCAGAAACTGTAATGTTCTACCCACTGTGGTAGGAGTTTGTTTCACATTGAGTTCTGCACTCTAAACAGCATTTATTCCTTGTTGAACTGTAGTGTTCCCCTGCGTGGGATGCTATGGTGGTATTCTCTCAAGATGTAGGTTGAAAAACTGCAATAAAAATACTTTTGAAAAGAAACACAGGACTGAGTCCCCATGAGATTCTCATGGGAAGTGCAATGAGACAAGCATTTATACCAGGACATAAATTGCTGAATAAATCTCATGATCTGGTATTAGACTATTGCAAAGGATTGGCTGACATAGTGCGTTCTGTCTCTCACCAGGTTGGAGAAGACGCAGTTGCCAGGCAGCCGGATCAGGCGCATGATTTGAATCCTGGCGACTGGGTGGTAATGAAGAAGCACACCAGAGAGTCATGCTTAGCACCCAGGTGGGATGATCCACCGCAAATGATACTGGTCACTGCTACAGCAGTGAAGTGTGCAGGTTTGCCCAATTGGATCCATGCCAGCCACACAAAAAGGGTTCCAGGCCCTGCTGAAAAAAGACCACAACTGATTGAAACAGTTGAGGCTGCTGAAGGTTGTGCAGTCGAAGAATCTAGAGTAACAGATTCTGAAGTGGCTGACAAAGAATAACCATTACAAAAATGGGGTAACCCAAAAAGTCAAGGACCTGGGTGCAATGTAGTACAAAAAACAATGGTCCTGGACCCTAAATCAGAGATAGGTTATAGTTCCTTACTTAGTAATATCGTTCAGATATTCTGAGCTATAAAGGATCAATTTGAGTAGCTCTCAGTATCCAATACAATAATTATCCTAAAGACAACCATGCAGCAAACCAGCATCAAAAGTTGATATTTTATTCTTTTTATAATTTTCTTTTGACAATTCTTTTCATCAAGGTTGCTCCAAGAGGAACGTGCAAATAGTAAGGGTGTTCGAGTATGAAGGAGTGGAAAGAGAAGGAAGGAATTCAGAAGATTGTGACATAAAATACTTAAAAGAATTAAACAAAGGACTGGTTGTCAATCACCGTCCAAATGAAAAACCTGGTCACGTTTATCATTTTATGAGAAAGAATGACTTTAGACAATTACAATTTTGATTAGAAACAAATTCTAATATGGCACGTGGGTAATTGAACGTATCCCAGGCTCATGTATATAGGGCGTCGACGTTTTGATCCGTCTTAGTGGCCTAATGAGGGTGTTTGAACCTTGGCCGTGCGGATCTTCATCAGGACTAGGGGGCAACCTAGATGGGTGCTGGGCCTGGTCGAGTGCCCGCTGTAATGCGTGAAGCGATTTCCCTTATTTATTTAGGGTACAGTGGTGACGTACATCTTGTGGCTAGACTCCATAATTGACATGCCACTGAATGGGTAAGGTTGAAGGCTTAGTTGAGAGGGACCAATCCACTTGAATTCTTAATCTTGAAAGTGAGGCCTCTTTGAAGTAACAAAGAATGCAATTCACAAGTAAAAGAAGAGGAATCTTCCTAAAATAAAATGGCTGATGACAGGGTTGCTGAAAGACCAAAACGAAATTGTATAAAGAAATGCTGTAGGGTTTGCATATGTAGTATTTTATTAGTGGTCATAGAATGGCTATTTCTAACAATAGCAGTTCCTTATCTTATGATAAAAGACAAGAAGGATGACACAGACACTAATGAAAAGACAGCTAACATGAAAGGAGATAGAGTAGAATTAGAAGCAACAGATGAGATAGATTTACATCACACAGTAACAGATAATGATCTTTAAATGTCTTCACAAAATTGTTGTTCCAATATGTAGCCACAATGGAGATTAGTGATTGTTACGTTTGTATAAAATTACCAGCTTCAGTAGCAGAAGGAGTCACATACCATCATTTACCGTTAACATATGGTATTTCATGTAGCATATTGACAAGTCTATTCTACAGAACAGGAAAACTTCAATATTATTATTCAAACTTAGATGTAGTATTTCCAAAAATTCCTATTCGAAAGAATATGAATCCAGGGCTTAGTAGTCCAGATGCACAGTTTATGGGTGAATTTTTCTTAACTATGAAGTCAATAGATATAGCAAAGTCACACTAGACTAGCCTAACATGCTCATTACGTAATGAAGAGAAAGTGTTTTTGAATTTAGTTGAAGAAAGAAGACAGGATTTCCAAAGTAAAGCTACAGAACAGAACTCCCATATACCACCATGGGCTGAGAAAGAGGGGATTTATACAGTTGGCAAAGCTCATGTTGCGATGTCCCTAGACTTTGTAAAGACAGGGAAAACCTGCCTCCATAGATCAAAGACAGACTATAACAATGGATTTATTGGTTCCAGTGAGTGTGAACATAACTTCCTAATTCTGGGAGGTTGGGGACTAAAAGGGGGAACAGATCCAGTATTTCCTGGTGTTTACTACGTGTGTGGGAATAATGCTTATTATAAGCTGCCTGCACGGTGGTACAGGCGTTGCTACTTCAGAATAGTATTTCCAAAGATATATCATGTAAAAAGAATCACTGGAAGCAATGAAAACACTAATGAACTAACATGAAGAAAGAGAGATAGTTTTTCACAAATATTAGGTGACATATTTGGTGCATTGATACCTTCAGTGGGAGTCATTCTAAATTTGCATAGAATCTGTCAATTGTCAACAGTAGTTGATCGTCTACCGACTGATACTGCTGGAGGTTTCTTGATAATTAATACAGAAATGGTTGAAATTAGGTCTATGGTTTTACAAAATCGACTTGCGCTTGATATATTATTAGCAAAAGAAGGCGGAGTCTGTAAAATGTCTTCAGGATAAAAGCACAGAAATTAGAGGATATATTAAGAATATTACAAAACTTCAAGAAGAAATGAAACCACTGGAGGTTGACGGTGTATGGGAAAGACTAACAAGAAGTATTTCTTCAATAGGGACTTGGTTTACTAATTTTGGGAAAGGTATTGTAGGTCAAATAGTGTTTCCATTAGTTGGTATAACAATAATAGTTCTAACAATAATGATATGGTGCAAACGTTGCAGAAAAGGAAGGAAATATAAGATAAATGGAAAGGGAAAGAAGAGAATATTTGAAGAAATTCAGCTAGAAGAAATGAACGGAGAAATATATAAAAGAATGAAAGATTTGAGAAACAAAGATGAGGACAGGGATGAAAAGTGTGGAAAGGGAATTGAGATGTGCTAAAGTTGGCATCTGGTTAGGATGGGTGATTTTATGATGGCTCAAAAACGCCATCAGAGAGGGGATTGATGAAGCAAGGACTCGTAGAAAAGAGACTTGCTCGGAAGCAATCCTCTAATTTAACTTCTAACCTTGTATTAACTATGTATTGTGTAAACTAATACGCACCACATTTGACATACAAGACAGAGAAGCTTGCCTACGTGTCTTACTAATAAGTAACTCAAGCAAAATTTTAAAATGGCCACTGACGGGAAATCTTTATTGCGCATGCCTCAACTGCATCTACGCAGTATGACGAGCTGTCGCTTGGAGGGAATTTCTTGCGCCTGCGCAGACGCTATTAAAATGGCTGCTTGAAAGCTCACATGCTTAACATCTGCTTTGTCAAAACTAAACCAAGCTATTTTTCTAATGCTAACGCGGGGAAAGCAATAATGATTAAAGGGGTTTAGAGTAGAGATAAGTGGTATACAGTGAAACCATTATATTTTGAAATTAATATTTGTCTTTCTGACTTTCCTATTAGTATGCATTTGAGCCTCTCGTACGAATCCAGAGTCTGTAACCCACCTGGCCTCCGCATCTGCGTGGTGTGATTGAGCCGGAAGAAGTGATGTGACTCTTGAACACAGTCCAGGGATGCAAAAGATACATATCCTGGGAACCAGCACCGAAGTCCTCTGAATGAATGGGAATACATGAAAATTATACTTTTGTGTCCAATAAGATGTGAATACGGGTGGGAATAAAGATTTGTGAATAAAAAGTAAGGGGTGGGATCTTTGAAAAATAGATTGATAGACCAAGATGAAAAATAAGCATGGTGTGATGATCATCCCCCCTTGCCTGTCCCATCAGAGTTAATATTTTTACAATATTGAAACATTAATGGGTGGTACATGAATACCAAAGAGTATAATTGCGGTAGTTTTAGTTAGTTAGTGAGACAGAGATTTGCTGAATGCTGCAGAGCTCGGGATGCTGTCGGAGTGACGAGAGATGCTGAAGAAGAATCGAATGCTGAACCAATTACTTTAACTAATTAATTTAGAAGAAGATCAAGGAAGAATCTCGAGGAGGAAGAGTGTGTCAGAGCGGGGTGCAAAGCAAGCGTCGGTGTTAGATAGGTCATCTATCCTGTCCTGATTCCTGTCCTGAAACCTTTGTCGCCTGATCTTTCAAGGGGGACCCTTCCCAGCTCCTTGGCAGGGGGTTGGTTTTCACACAATCCTGGGTAAATATACTTCATGAATGTGCAGATGTGCTTTTGTCCCTATCCTCTCCTTTCTGAGCAAAGTCATTGCAGAGTATAATAGTTGATTAATTGAATCGTCCTTCCTATGAGTGACGGAGTCTGTACTGTACTTTGAAAATGGTTCACATGAAATTAATCTAGATAAAGACTTAAAACTTTCCCGAGTCTGTGGTTATTTCCTAATAATAGAAAAATAATGTATGTAATTTCACCATCAAATCGTTCAACTAATGGAAAGAACTTTTTGATTAGTGAAAGATTAGTTGAGAATGAAAGGAGACTAATCTTGAAATGATAAAACCTTGACTCCAGTGGTTAACACCAGGCTGTGTGTGAATTGTGTGTTTTATGGGCCCAGGTGTGTATATGGTATTGGAGTATCTGTTGCTGGTTCGCCGCTGGATCAAGAGGATGTGGCATTGGTGGTCAAGGTCTTTGAGGAACATGGATTCCTGATAAATACATGCAAATCCTATCTGATTCCAGCTCGGTCCATCCAGTTCATTGGAGTTTGGTTCATCATGTAGGTGGGAAGAGTGTTTTTGCCAGAATACAGAAGGGTAAAACAACTGTCTATTCTGCAGGATCTTCTGTGCAAGAAAAAGAGCGACCTCAAGGGAGTGGCAAATTATCCATGGGGATAAGGCATTGACAGTTTCTCTAGTTCCTTGGGCTCATCTTCACATGTATGCCTCAGTGAGACATCTGTTAGACTACTAGAAACCAGTATCTCAGGAATACACGCATCTGGTCCCTGTAACTCATCAGATTTCGGCTTCTCTTCAATCATGGCTCATGGTAGAGAATCTATCCAGGGGTTGTCCTTTTCAAATGCCATTTCCCAAGATAGTCATCTATCTTGGGAAATGGCAATGGGGTAGCAATGGGGTAGGCTGGGGAGTAACCCTAGGGGCATATTTATGAAGATTTAGCTTTGCCCTTGTGCCACGTAAGTCGGACTTAATTGGCCACACAATGCCATCTTGCATAGCCCATTTACAAACAACAAGGGCAACCCTAGAACAAGAACCTGGGGTAATAGACGCTATAGTCCAAACAATGGTTCGTGAGCCAAACTTAAAAATAAAGTTTTGTGTCTCTTGAAAGGGTTTCTCTTTATTTTTCTTAAAAAGATTTCTCTTTATTTTCTCAAAGGCAGAGAATCATAGCCACGCGTTTCGTCTCCCAAAGAGACGTCTTCAGGGCTTCACTGTGTGACACAAAGTTAATTCATATAGATGTTTGTACAGTTCAAGTGTTTGTAAATCGAATATTCGGAAAACTTCTGTATAGTATAAAATGTCAGCAGTGGCATAATAGCCCACAGCTTATGTGGTCCTCGTGTTTCAGTTTGATGTGGAAACTTTATATTATGCTGTACAGTGCTGAACGTTTTTGCATTTAATGTTGTTGTAGGACTTGTTCCTAGTTAAGGAGTATAGAGGGGAGTGCTCCTTGGTTCCTTGCACTACTCGATACCCTGAGACACTGTTCATTTGTTAGGTGCGGTCTCCAATAGCCTCTACCCTCATCTTTTTGGTATTTATTTAAAAATAAAGTTTGTTGTTTTAAAATTTAGGAAAGAGCCTAAAATAGACAAAAAAAGGTGCTATCTATATTCCACATAACCCATGTACCAGTAATTGTATCAAAAAGACTGATATTTAATGTTAATTGAACAGAAATTATGTTACAAATATATATACACATTAATAATGGCACTCATACTGTTACACAGACAGTGTTATGATTATGGACAATAACAAGTGTAAACTAAATAAATAGTGGCTGAGGAAAAAATACAAAAAACACACAACAAACACAGGTCTCAAAATAAAACAAAAATACACAATACAACAATTGTGTCCTCTTTCATTTAGGCCATGTTACTGGTGTCGACGTCGTTTCAACCCAGAGGGTACTTAGAGGGTCATCACCAGGACAGAAGCATCATATGTAGGAGCGTCCACTGTTTTTCAAATAAATCTCAATAGACAAGAAGAATGAATCAACACAACACTGCATCGGGCGTGATTTCTGTTGGAGCTGGCATGTCGATCGGACGAGGTGTACCGTACATTTTAATCCAAACACTACTGTTTGTATCTACCTTGATCCCCTGAATTAATATGATGTGCGGGACCATCGTCAGTTAGAAACCAATTTGGATTTGATAGCCATTTCTGGCATGTATCCTCACTATTTTGAAATTGAGGATTTCTCTGTGAATTTTACTGACATACCTACAGATTCGGCCTCTATTATTTCAAGTTTAAGTGCCTGATGCACAACTTGTGTTGATTTATTCTTCGTGTCTATTGAGATTTATTTGAAAACAGTGGAGGCTCCTACATATGATGCTTCTGTCCTGATGATGACCCTCTAAGTACCCTTTGGGTTGAAGCGTCGTCGACGCCAGTAACCTGGCCTAAATGAAAGAGGACTGTGTATTTTTGTTTTATTTTGAGACCTGTGTTTTTTGTATTTTTTACTCAGCCCCTATTTGTTTAGTTTACACTTGTTATTGTCCATAATCATAACACTGTGTAACTGTATGCGCGTGTTGCAAAGTCATCCTGTGCCCTGGGCACCCCCCAACTTTTTACTGACTGGAACTGGTGGTAACTGACTCTGACTGACCCTGGGCTCTGCCTAACCAGGCGCAGGGCCAAGCTGTAAGGAACACATTAGAATACAGTTAAAACACCCAACATACACTAGGGTACACTATGGTATGGTGGGGTAACCCTGTAATTGGCATGACCTACCCCATAAGCCCCTAGTATATAATAGGGCAGGGGGTTGAAACTACCTAGAAGTCCCCAGTACCCTGGGGTATGGCAGTTTAGGGGCTTTTTCTGCAGCTTTTTCTGCACTAGCATGTGTGCAGTGCTGAAGCCAGAGGTCAGTTTAAAAGCAGCACTAGGTGCTAGGACTGCTTTGAAACAGTAAATTGCTGGTCAAATTCGACTTTGATACTAGAAACACAGTAAAAGGAGAATCTGCAATATTTCTACAGATTCCGAACCCCTAAAGTCTCCCCTAGTTGCACAGGGGGTGGGGAGTCCTGTAGAAATTAGGGAAATACTTATGAAATATGTTTTTATAAGCCCTGGTGCTAGAAGGCTGGCCCAAGTCATTTTCCCCATTGCAAACCCCAGGGCCCATAGGTTAACATGGTAGGAAGTTAATGATTAATAAAAATTGATAGGAGAGGACTAGCCGGACCATTCAAAGACTTCCCAGAATGGTAGTAGTAAATCCAACAATATTATATTGTTGAATTTCTCCTAAAGTGTACATACAAGAAGTTATAAGACTTTCTTGTTTGTAAGTCCAAATTCAGCCTTCCAGTGGTCTGCCCTGATTGGCCAGAGTTAAGCGGATTAGCCAGGCTGCTTTGAAGAGGTGATAAAGGACCACTCTGCTGGGAGGGCAATGTGCTGGTCTATAGGTATGCCAGGCCAGGAGGTGGAGTCGTAAACTATGCTCTTCAAAGGCAGAGGGGAGGCCTGGGTTTCAGTTTCACTCTGACACTCTTGACCAGGAGTCAGGGCTAGGCTTAAGGAAGGTATGTACAGATGGTAGGGGGAGAGTCTATGGAAATAAGCCATCGCAGGGGGTGTGTTTAGCCAGCTCTTACCTCCTTGCTGGAAAATCAGCCATTATGGATTTGGAAGAATGATGCACTCTGAGACATCAAAATGCCACGCTCTGCAGGATGTGGTCATCACTATTAGGAGTTACCCTGCTTTCATTGGTCAGAGGTGCCCTGTGGCTTGACCCAGAGAATTTTGAATTAGTATCTGAGAGGGGCAGAGCCCTCCAGATCTGCTGCTTGAAACTTACTGAAGCAAGACGTGCCCTGCTGCGAAGTTCTGCTGTGCAGACTTCGAAGGCCTGACCTCTGAAAACGGCACCATCTGAAAACTACAGCCCTGTGGATTACCTTGCTACAAAAGGACTAAGAAGTAGACTCCCTGCAAGCTACAGGTTAACAGAGCTCAACTGGACATCCCCACAAAGAATTCCCAGCCTGGAGTACTAGTGGATTTGTAAGGGTTTTGTTGAAGTGGATTGCGGAATTGAAGTCTCACACTTTCAAGGACCCTCTTGGAGATTCCAGAACCTTGGACTGTATGTTGGATACTTTGGGACCCGCAAGCAGAACTTCAGGAAGGAGTTCTAACTGGACCCGCCTGCTGGAGAAGGCGGCACTGCACAGTGGCGAGATATTCTCCAGACAGAACAGTTTTTAAAGGTGTGTCCCTGTCAGAGAAAACGAAATGACTAAAAGGGGCACTGTTGGTTTCTAAGCACTAGAAAGTGACTAATCTTTAAAAATTCATAGCTCTGGTTCCCTACAGTGGATGTTTTTCGTTTTGGTGTCATTTAAAAGATAAAAATATTACCTATGTTTATAAATTGGTGTTGGATTTTTATTTTGTGTTGTGTCTTAATTATTTACTGAAATGGTGTTTTTAAATTCTTTACATACCTGTCTTTGAAGTTAAGCCTGTCTGCTCGCAGCCACGTTACCAAGGGTTGAGCATAGGACTAATTGTCTAAGACCTATGCTGGGTCCTATTATGTGTTAGTGGCCTTATTGCCAGTGGCAGACCTACATTTGCCCCTACCAATAACCCACTTTCCAACAGCGGGCCATTATTAATGTGTATATATATTTGTAACATAATTTCTGTTCAATTAACATTAAATATTAGTCTTTTTGATACAATTACTGGTACATGGGTAATGTGAAATATAGGTACCACTTGTTTGTGTCTATTTCAGGCTCTTTCCTAAATTTTAAAACAACAAACTTTATCATCTCGTGTGGCCCTGCATGGCTTGATAAATCCAGAATAACGCAATGCAGCACAAATCGCTGCGTTGTGTTACCCTGCCTCAGGGAGGTGTTCCCTGGTTGGACCATGAGTGTTCTCAAGCATCCACCCATGGATTTTGGCAGATTCCTAGATTTACCATTACTGGTAAACCTGGGAATGCCTCAAAATGCTATACCTTCCCCAGGGAGGCGTAATGAGAAGAAATATCTTTATTTCTCCTTGTTCTTTCCTCTTTCTATGTGTGCTGCAGAAAGCAGCACACGTAGAAAGAGGAAAAAGCCTCAGATGATTGTTTTTATGCTGGGAGGTGTTCCTTCCTGCATAAAAACAATTGTGTCTGCAACACAGGCATAGAGTGGAGTGGTGCAGTATAGAGTGAGGTAGCATAGAGTGCAGAGGTGTAGAGTAGAGTGGTGTAAAGTAATGGCACAAAGTGCTGTAGAGTGCAGTGGAATAGAGTGCAATTGTGCAGAGTAGATTGGTGCAGAGTTGAGTATAGAGGCGTAGAGTGAAGCAGCATATAGTGCAGTGGCATAGAATGGAGTGTTGCAGACTTGAGTAAGAGTGCTGTAGTGCAGAGTGCAGTGTTGTGGTGTAAAGTGGAGTGGTGCAGAGTAGAGTGCAGTAGGGTGGAGTGGAGTGGAGCAGAGTGGAGTGGCGTAGAGTGGAATATGCATGGTGTGGTAGCACACTCCTGTTACAGACAACACATCTTCAATTGAAATCGCCATTACATTAGCACAGCCATACAGGTTCACTGATAAAAGTATACAGCACACAAACAGTAATCTACAGAAATGTCGTCACCTAGTGTATTGATTTGTTTCGATCATTTTAAACTATTTGTATCCAACACACTTCAGAATTACCAAAAAATGTGCTTCATTTCGGCTTTTCTAGTTCTGAAATATGTGCACAGTTCATTTAAAGATACTTAAATTTTGTTGTGTGCTAGAAAAAAAACAACATGGTACAGACCTTCCTCTACCACTCTCCGGGGCCAGCATGGTTGTCACATAAATCCTCTCACTTTGAAGTCAGAGAAAGAAAGTAAACACCAATCTCACTGGAAGAGAGTGACTGACATTTGATCTCTATCTTTGAATGCACAGCAAACATGACAAGACAGGAACAAGATTTAAAGGCTTATTTACAAAAATCTAGCATGGATAGACGAATACAGTAAATACATTTAGTCCAGGGAAGAGACGAACTCCAGCTGGACAGCCTAAAACAAACAGAGCAGCAAATATAAAGTAAGCAGATGTGAGTTACAAACCACAAAGCCAATGGTAAATCACGGGCACAATGCATTCCAAGGGAAGCTTTCCCAATGTCCCCAAGATGTTGTAGCAAACCGTAGGCTTCGACCTGAAAAGCTCCCTCACAGTCTGCATTGACTGCTACAAAGGGAAAGTAGACAACGTGTGGGTGCTGCTGAATTGTGTCCTGTGTTGGCAAATTACACCAGGACCAATTCAGCTTATTAAACTGGGGCCGACAGATCACCGATCGGGCAGATTAATAGCTGCCAGCAGGGATCTGAGTGATCCACCTTCCATCCAGAACTGACTACATTATAAAACAAGACTACAAGTCCCAGAAATCAAAGGAAAAAAGTTCGAGCTCTTGGCGTTCTTAATGCCAATGTTTTTTACTTTTGTTTTTTTGTTTGCAGTGGAGTGATCATATTTGCATAGCTCTTTTGTGATTCGTATGACCTCACGGCGCTAGAGAACCAGAATATGGGAAATAGGTTGCAAGGGAGGGGAGGTGGAAAATAAATGACACCAATGGATAAGGAATTAAAATGAATATGAGCCCACAGAGATTATCACATCTTTATCTGGCGGACAATAGTATCTACTGGGCTGGTAAGGCATCTCAGTGGGTTGCAGTGCTTGCTGCAGAGACAGAGCATCTCAGATCCCAATATGTGTAAATATAACAGTTGCAACGCTACAAATACCAGAATGAAAGGCAAGATAATAAACAAGGCAGGGCCAGCTGGATAACTCGTACTAGACATGGGTCACTAGTGAGCTCTGTTAATCGAATACGGAGATACCCCAACAAAGAAGGTAGGACGGGCTATTAGGGCACAGGATGAGAGAGCACAACTAGAGACCATGGTCATGTAATATCAACCGTTCGCATCTGCTGTGCGTCTCTGTTTCTACAGAGAGGTTGAAGCACAGGCCGGTAAGATGCATTTCAAATCCCTGCATCTTTCATCATTGTGAAATCTCTGCAGTGGCTGATTTAAAACATCCCTGAAGAAAGGCTTTGTTTAAGGTTGAAAGGCAGCCTGTCCGGCTTTGTTTAATGGTAAAAGGCAGCCTGTCCACTCCTGGCTTTTTAAAAAAGCAGGAGCCTGCTGAAGTTTTGGAGAATGTACCTCCCACAGTATAGCTCCTTTGAAATTTAGATGTTCCAGAGTTAGGAATTAATTAAACATGTATGGACGTCTAGGGCTTGTAAATGATTCTGTGCCATGTTGTGCGACATGTAAAAGTTTGGAATACCTTGTGTCTTACTTCCACTGTTCAGTAGCCTGTAGAGAAGTGAAATTAAATGGCTCAAATATCAGTCTCGTGTACAGTAAAACTGCTTGGATTTTCAAAGCAGGCTCCTCTGGATGTTTAATCCATCCATAGCATTTGCATATTTAAACGTACATCATAAAGTAGCAAGTTATGATATCTGCCTGCTTTACAGAATGCATGAGAAAGTATTAAATGTTTCTGATTTTTCAGTGAAATGCAACAAAAACAAACCTTTTATCAGAAAGAAACTTAGGGGAAATCTTACAAATCCTCACAAAATGCATTTAAAGGCACTCTGCAAACACAATCTCTCCCCCTGCAAAATTACCATAAAATGCGTCCCTATATGTCAGATCATGTAATTTAGCAGGGATCAGCTTGTATGCCCCTCACTGCCCCACGTGTCCTTTAATGTGTTTCGGTAAAGTGTTAAGACATTTGCTTGGGAAACTTATGTTCACATCCCCACTGGCCTAAAACAAGCAGAACATCATTATCTGTCAACTAGATGATTCTTTTGAATGAAAAAGAGGAAGATTTGAGTATGTGAACATTACCCTGTATTTGCAGCTTCCAGTTCCTTGCAGATAGCCCGGGCCAGTTATCACAGAACACAATTCCTCCTGCTCCAAAGGGCGCCACTAGTAGCTATCATCCTTCCCCCTGCAAACTGAAGCCGCTGCTCAGCTGAAAAATCCCCACCCGAGTGAGTAAACATCAACGAGGGAAGGATGCTTGCAAATCGAGCAGCCATCTTTAATCTGCGCTATTTCAGCGACCACACTAGCAGAATGAACAAACTTGCATCCTTTTTTTTTTATTTTTTAATGACAATTAGTAGTGTCAAGTACTTTTATTATACATTTTCGATATCTGATAATATAAGCCAACTTTTAAAGGTGACTTGAATGAGATAATAAAGCATATCCGTTTGATGATAAAATTGCTACGAAAAATTTCTATATAATAGGTGCTTGGATGTGACGTAACGGCCAGAGAGGCAGACCTTGAAGCTGGGTAACCCGGTTTGAGTCTTGGCGTTGACCCTGCCTGAAAACTGAATGTGTCTGTCTGTAATGCAATCAGTGGTCATATAAAGCGCTTGGATACATTCCAGTTGAGTTTGTGCTATATATGACACTGCCAAAAAATAAAAGCAAACAATTTAAAACAAGCATTTGCAATGCAATAGGTCTCGCATTAGTGAAACTTTTAGCTATTGGCGTTGCAAATAATAGATTTTTTTTTTTTTACAAAAATATCCCAGCAGTAGGATGAGGAATAAAAGAAAATCCACAAATCAATAAAAGTGTGCAGTACCAAAATGTTACTAGGTGTCCCAGTGGAGTTATAAAGGGACCTCTATTAGCCGCACAAAGTACTGCACCCTTGATGCAATTATAAAGTGGAAAATTGCAACTGAGCATCTCATCAAGCCTGCATAGGCACCTATTTCTGCAGGCAATCTTTATAACCTGCCCGCCAGGCATGATCCAGTTATCTTCTTATCCAGTGTGTCTGGCACCTTCAATACCAAGGTCGTTGCTATCTGCCACATTCTTTATGAGATGTGTGGTACTTGGGATGGCAGACAAAGAGTGATGGCTTCTGGCTTTGTGTCTCGTTCGCTGCGAGGTGCAGTTTAGCGGCAGAAAATGGTACACCTTCCCCTCATGCAGGAAAGGAGATCAACATAGCCATCCAAACACAAGCAGATGTAAGGAGACCATGCGAAAGCAACTCACTCTTCTACATGAAGAAAAGTGTGTACAGGGTAGAAACCCAGTAGTAGAAATGCTATTGTTTTCCTGAAAGGGGGAGTGGTTTATTGATAATTTGTGAATAATTTCATGCCTCACATGGTTCTAGTTTCACACTCCAAGGGAACAACATTTTGGTTTGCCTTATAAGAACGTCATTTAATATATAAAAGACAAATTTGTTTTGGGTTTTTCAGTCAACTTCTTTGCTTGTATGTGGGCTAATTCATGTGCATAAGGAGATGTGTAAATTCCACATTACAGTTTCACATTAATGAGACTTTCAAAGGATCATGCGAAAAACAGTTTTACATGCGGTGGGAGAACACTGCATGCTCGAATAAGGACAATGTGATACTACTCTGGCACATTTCATGAAGATATTGGCACACCAAAAATGATATAAGGGTATGCGTTCATGGCTCAAATGTTAGGGGGTAGGCATTTCAACAGTTATTTAGTGGCTCTGTAAAATATTTGCACAACTTTTCCACTTAAACCTGTTGTGAGCATGCACCAAGTTTCTTGTTTTGTGGAACTACTGTGTAGGATGTTCTTTCTATTTTTTTTAAATCACAGCTTCAGACAAAGATGGGGTAGGAAGTGTTTCAAAGTGCACTTTGTGGATTTCCCAAGCGCACCTTTAAAAAAGAATTCCATTTGATGAAGCCAATTGGGCTGGCATTATGTGAAATGTGAGTCTGTTGCTTTGGGCAAGCAGCAAAAACGAAATACTCCCCACACCTTGTTCTCTTAGTGCCTCAGAAATGTTGCATTTAAATGGTTAAAGGGCTACCTAAAAAGGTGCATTTAAATAAGTTAATAAAACAATAAAAAGGTTGTCTCTTGCAAAGTATTTTATAGACACAATACAGTCAATACATATCAGGTAGTATCTCTTAATAAGGAACGAACACTGTATCCTACTCCACAGCAGAGGGTTACAAATGACAGCAAGCATAAGTTTAACACTGGAGAATATAGAGAATGGATCCAACGATGTAGCAGTAGAAAAGTGAACTCGTTCTAAGCCGGTACAAACAGTGGAAATGCTATTCTACCAGCAAAGGGTGCAAAAAGGAGGCTGCTGTCGTTTTGCCACAAGAGAACCAAGTCTGTCACTCATTCTACCTCCACGGAGGGCAGGTAAAGCAAGCTATGCACGACTATCGTAAGGGTATAATAGTGAGAATCTGTCACCAGAAGTGACAGACTTTAAACTGCTAAATTACTGCAGTTCTATTGCGAAAGGCGAGGACAACACAAATCAGCATGTTATGACCATTCCATCAGAACACGACATTGGGACTTCGGGCAACATTGCCATTACAATTCCACCACGAGAGAGAGCGAAAACGAACAATACTTTGTCGACAAGAGTGCGAGTAATGACTAAAAAAAAATACATCTGGAAACTGAACCTCAGAGAAGGCAAGAAATACAACTACTCATTGCAGTAAACCGTGTCTAGTGGCAGAGCGGACTAATGAATCCACTCCACAAACCTGTGTTTCACCTCATGGCCACAGGCTCAAATCTCGGCGGGTCAACTCCACCTGTCATCCTCCCAAGGTCGATACAATGAGTGCCACTGAGTTGGGTAACAATAGACACCTGTTATTCGGTGACGAAATGCCCCAAGGAGTGTACTTGCACTTTACAAACACACATGTATTGATTGATACGACTACTGGAGACGGGCAAGTGACAACAACTCCAATGGAAAAACAGCCCAAGAGCGACAACTGGACAACTAAGACACTGCAACCAACACTAATCAAACAAACGTATTATCGCTTGGTGTTAGTATGAAATAAACACAACCAGCGCCATGGCATGCCCTCTCCCGAACCCCCCCCAATCAAAAGCTGAAAGAGCCCAAAAAGAGACAATCATACCACCAAAGAGACGGGCTACCATCACACTATACACAGTGAAAACCAAAACAAGAAAACTCAGTACACAAACCATGCCACCAGGCCAGGGTGTTGTGTGGACAGCTCGCGTCGTTGAATTTATCCGGGGTGCGTCGATCCTGCCTCTGGCTCCCAAACTCGTATCCGTACATTTCCAATATACCACCCCAGCGTGGCAGCAGAAACTTCCAGCTGCTTTACTGAGGCTCCAAGGCATGGTCTCCGTAGAAAGTTTCCTAGAGTGAATCCAGACGCCCCTCTAACACCAAGACCCCTGGTGAGTCAAAGCGTGGGCATATGCTATGTCTTCAGCTAAGCTGTTAGACAGATGTACGCGTGCACATGTCATGTCCTCCCCCTTCGCCCACCAAACCGACAACAATAGGTCTCGCCAAGGCGAGCAACGCATGTGCTGCGTCGCTAGGCGAGACCTAAAAAAGTGTTGTAGGGGTGTAGCTGGTTGGGTGAGGGGGGCGCAGAGGGAGATTAAGTAGCGGCAAAGCTGAAACACCAAAGACAGGAAAACAGCAGGACATGCCCGAAGTATTCAAGTATACAGGAACACATAACGGGAGCAGAGGCAGGCCAACAAAAAAACAAAAGGTGTGCTAAGTTTCCTGACTAACCTGATGAGTAAGAGCACATGTAACAGGAGAAATCCTCATGAGAAGATACAAAAGTCCAGAAGGGGGGAAACTACCAAGTCTATTCACCAATCAAAAGCCAGCAATTGCAAAGGACAGTAAGAGGAGCCAATAGAAAAGATCGGCGGTGCTTTATGCCCATGTTCTAGGAACAGCAGGTCTCAAAGAGGCAGCCATGGGCTGCTTAGAGGAGATCTAAAAATCTGGACCAGAGTATCACGTCACGCAAGGGCCTTGGACACTTGGTATCTATATTGGTGATCGGGCTATGTGATTGGCGGACTTGTTCTAGTGTTCACTGGAAAATGTTAGGTTCTACTCTTAAAGGAATAAACGGTGACGACTGCTAATATAATTATGTGAGGAAAGATCAACATATTTTTCGCCTCTGTGTCCTTAATGGACCTTCTCCATAGTTGTTTTACATTTCACAAAACGAGAACCATTGGAACGGTCTACGACTGCTGTATGTTTTTCCAGCAATATGGCGCCTACAGCAGCGTCGCAAAATAAGCAGCCTGACGGTTTCCTTCCAATTCAACGAGCTCCATGCGTCAGCCTGTAGGATTGTCATGTTTGAGTCAGGCAGAGAGTAAACAATTTGCCCACCACGGACGTCGTACAACCGATGTTGCCGTGGTGTTAAAATCAGGAAGATAGAGACAAAAATGTCACGACGTGACCAACCTCCAAACCCACACATGCGCCAAGTGGCTTATATGCAACTTAAGAGGTGGTGCAGTCTTACCTCCCCACACCACGTGCAGTAAAAGCCACTCACGCTGCCTCTAGTTGTACTTCCGCGTGCACCGCAGAGCCTGCTGGGTGCCAGAGACAGACAGCCTATAAGGATACAGTGTGGGGGTGACGTCCTCACCGTAAGGTTAGTGTTGAGCGTGTGAATCAGCGGCGCTTTCCTGCTGCGGGTGACGGACTGAGGGTGAGTGCAGTGGGTTTGTGGTTGGCATAAGTTTTATTGGCGATCCAAAATCTTTATGCGCTAAACGGTTTTGTGCATAGGTCGGACAGTATCGCGGGCTCGCGCGACCAAGGCATATATTCCGTTGCTTTTTTGCATTCTCTCCCTCCTTCCCGGTTTGTCGTGGAGGCGGGGAGTCCAAGCGTGCCAAACATCTGAATCTGCATGCATGACTTGCGCTCTAGGTACCAGCCGCGCTCCTGGAAAACCGAACGGCATAGTGGTTGCAATAGTGTCTTATACAGTTTGTTTTCCGAACTGCGTCCTCTGTTTAGACTATTTTCTCTGTTCAGCCCAGGATACGGTTTATCCACTTTTCTAGCTTCTGGTATCTAACAAATGCACCTATATTGTTGTAGTGACGCAAAAACACTGTTATAATTTAGTTCGGTTTGTTGGGGGAAAAAATAAACCATATTTTCGACCACCGCTGCCATTACTTCCTCCAGCTGACTGATCCGTCCAGAGTACTTTGAATTCCAGTAGTATTGCTGCTTTTCTGTAGAGAAGTTGCATCTCTGTTGTTTTATCGATTCTTCGTAGCGGCGCTCGGCCATTCATGCAAATGTGTGCGGTACTGAACTTACATTTTAACTTTCCAAGTTAAGCGTGGGGTCTGGAAGAACACTACGTAACTCTATTGAAAGGGGACTACTTGGACATAATTTGCTGGCGATGGAAAAGTTTGAGCCAGCACTTAACTGCTTAAGTTTGTACCCCTCCGTCATTGGTTGGGGAAGGTGGGCTTTTCCGTTCTCTATTGTTATTAGTTAATAATTTGGGTCCATGTGCAAAACTACCCCACCCGCTTAAAGGCGAACCTGTACCATGCACAGCGCGCTTTATGGAACTTTCTGAAACAGACTGACCACGTGAATTAGCGTATATACCTTTCCTAGTTTAGTTGAATAAAGCATGCTCTGGACTGCGCATGATTAGTAGTATGTTTGTTATAAAACCAGTTATACCCTACGTAGCAATAATTCAATGTATTGATATTGTCCTGCTTGTAACTAAGTGAGGCTTTTTGTTGGGGGGGGGGGGGGGTAGGTTAACATAGACACGAATTCTGTGGTGTTGATGTAGTTAATGTAAGTTTTAATGGTCTAGACCAGGCTTCAACAAGGAGTAGCTCGTGAGCTACTGGTATCCCGCTCGCTACCTGTAAGTAGCTGTCCTGTGTGCAGGCCAACCTATGACATTTGAAGCTCTTGCTTGGTTAAATTAATAATTGGGTATTTCGTACGAAAATGTATGTATTTTAGAACTTAATAGCTGATGTTTGGAGAAGAATGTCTGAAATTGTCAGTGAAATTGTTCTTCCTCCCTCGCAGCTCCACCATTCAGTGAGGCCTTCCCCCAAGCCCCTGCACTCTCGAGTGTTGGTGTACGAGGCCCTCCTCCACCCGCAGGTTTCACCTGCGCCTCATTCCTGGTGGTCCAGTGGACCTCTGTCTCCATTCTCTTGCTTCGTTTTCCCCCTCACTTTTATCTCTTCTCCCCCCCCCCCCCCCCCCTTTCACTCTAATTCTGGGTCTTTCCTCCATTTTCTGTTGTTTTCCCCTCATTTCAATCCCCCCTCACTCTCCTTCTGTCATTCCTGTTTTTCACTCGTTTTTTACCACCATCTCAATCTCACTCTTTCACTCTCCTGTGTCCTCTGTCTCTTTTCTCCACTCTTTCTTGCACTTTTGCTGCCTTATTTGCACTTTTCTCTCTTTGACTTTTTCCTTTTTTCAGCCCGTTTTTCCCTGCCCCCGCGGCCCCTCCTCCCCCAGCACGACCAGTGCGACTGGCCCAATCCAGCTCCCCTCCCGCCTCCCAGCTGTCTTGCCCTCCCCGACCTCTACTCAATGGCAGCCACTGCGCGGGGCACCAAAGGCAAGCTCGCCTGTCTGTGACCCAACTGTGACCAGTGCCAGGAACCCTGGATCTCTGCACTGCCAACGCTACGACACAGCGGCACTCCACGCTCTCAACCCAGTCCGCAACAACTGCAAGCTAGCATCACCAGCTGACACCCACGGACCCTTAAGCTGTCACTGCTGCCGGCACACCTGCAGCACTGCCAAGACCACTGACCCAGCGCAACCCGCCTGCAAGAACACAACCGAAGACCCTACAATGCATCCTCCTCAACGTCTGATCCCTCCACAAACACTCCACTGAAATCTAGGACCTCCTCGACAGCACTACCTCTAACGTAGCATTCTTTACTGAAACCTGGCCCAACACCACCTCAGGACCCGCCATTGCCATTCCCCAAGGATACAAGATCTCCAGTAAGGACCGCCGAGGAGGAGGAATCGCCATCATCCACCCTCCGCCTGAGCACACTCCCCGACGAGCCCACAGACCTGATGGAACACCTTACTTAAAGATACTGGCCAGCCCTACCTCCACCCTTTGAAGGAACCCTCATCTACCAACCCCCCTGGAACCCGCAGACTTTTCGCCAACTCCATCACGGACATCATCTCCCTGCATGCCATCGCGTCCACCAACTATTCCCTCCTGGGAGACTTCAACTTCCACCCCAACAACCAACTGGACCCCACCACGACATCCCTCCTGGACAACCTCGATAACATTGGACTCCGCCAGATCGTGACCGAACCCACACACTTAGCAGGACACACACTCGACCCCCTCTTCACAACAGGAAACTCCCATCACCTTCAGCCACACCCATGAACTCCCATGGACTGACCATCAATACGTCCACTTCACCTTCAGAACACCCACCATCCACAGACACCTGCTCCCACGAAGAAACTGGACCAGAATCGCAGACGACCAGCTAACCTCATCACTCAGCAACTCCAACCCAACCATCGCGGAAAACGACTACGCCAACACCGCAGCCCGAACCATGCACAGATGGATCTCCGACAGCGCAAACACCCACACCAAGAAAGCTAGATGGTTCACCACCGAGCTTCGAGAGTCCAGACGCACTTGCGGCCGCCTCAAAGGCCTGGAGGAACACCAAATCCACAGAAGCCAACAACAACTTCAGAGCCGCCACCAACTTATCAGAAAAATGAGGTAAAAAGCGATTGAAGACAGAATCTCCACTCATGCACACAACAGCAAAGAACTCTTCAACATCAAGGAGTTCGCCCAACCCGCCAGCGAGACCACCGACATCCCTCCCTCACAAGACCTCTACGACAAACTCAGCACCTTTTTCCACCACAAAATTAAGAGCATCTACGACAACCAACACACTGAAACCTCACCAACCACCCCCGACACCCTGAAGCCAGCGATCGACAACTGGACAGCCCTCACCACTGAAAACGATGAAGTCAATCCACTCTGGGGCCCCCACGGACCCCTGCCCCCACCACATTTTCAACAGAGCCGCCAACACAATCGCACCCATGCTCTGCCACACCATCAACCGCTCCCTGGCAACCACCTCATTCCCTGACTAGAAACATGCTGAATCTACACCCTCCTGAAGAAACCCTCGGCTGACCCCACCGACCTCAAACTACAGACCCATCTCCCTGCTCCTGTTCCCAGCTAAAGTAATTGAGAAAGCCATCAACTGCCAACTCGCCACATTCATCGATAGCACAACATCCTCGACTCCTACCAATCCGCTTCAGCAAAAAAGAGTACGGAAACCGCCCTCCTCGCTGCAACAGACTACATCCGTACCTTACTGGACAAAGGAGAAACAGCAGCCCTCATCCTCCTCGACCTCTCGGCGGCGTTCAACAGTCTCTCACCTCACTCTAATACGCAGACTCCATAACGCAGGGATCCAAGACAAGGCCCTCGACTGGATCCGCTCCTTCCTCTCCGGCAGAACGCAGCGGGTCAACCCCCACCCCCCCCCCCCCCTTCCTCTCGGACCCTACACCTACCACCTGCGGAGTCCCCCAGGGATCCTCCCTCAGCCCTACGCTCTTCAACGTCTACATGGCTCCGCTCACCCCCATCGTCTGAACCTACTGACTCATCATTGCGTCATACGCAGACGACACCCAACTCATCCTCTCCCTATCCAAAAAACCCAACTCCGCCAGAGACAACTTTCGAGAAGGCATGGAAGCCGTCGCCAAATGGATGAAAAACAGCTGCCTACAACTAAACGCAAACAAAACAGAATTACTCCTCGTGCCCAAACCCAGATGCCTGGAACGACACCTGGTGGCCCCACCCCTACAGACCACGCATGCAACCTGGGAATCATCCTGGACTCCAAGCTCAAAATGGACCGCCAGATCAACTCAGTCTCGTCCTCCTGCTTCCACACCCTCCGCCTCCTACGTAAGACCTTCAAATGGAACCCCTCTTGACCACAGAAAGACCGCCACTCACGCCCTGGTCACCAGCAGGCTCGACTATGGCAACGCACTCTATGCCGGAATGAACAAAAACCTCACCGCAAGCTACAGACCATCCAAAACGCCTCTGCAAGACTGGTCCTCAACCTGCCAAGACACTGCCACATCTCCCATCACCTGCGCACACACCACTGGCTCCCCATCGAAGCTAGACTCGCCTTCAAGATGCTAACCCGCGCTCACAAGACCCTCCGACACTGGACCAGCATACCTAAATAGCCGACTCAAATTCCACGCACCCTAAAGGACCCTACGATCAGCCCAGCTCTCCTACGCTGTGGTCCCCCGCACCAGAAAGACCAGATAGGCCGCTCCTTCTGCGCAGCCAGAAACGGCCTTCTGCTCCACCTCAAACAGATAACATCGCTCCCCATCTTCGCAAGAAACCTCAAAACTTGGCTCTTTGACAGACCCCCTTCTTGATGGACTGAAACCTGCGAACCCACAACCCCCCACAGCACCTCGAGACCCTTACGGGTGAGTAGTCTCCCTTAACAAACTCCTGATTTGAATTTCCAAGTTATCTTTAAAGCAGGTATTTGAATGATAAATCACGTGGCAATCGGAAGACTTATTACTAACCATATTACCTTGATGCAGAGGCATTGCAGCTGTGGCCATTATGAATTATCAATTTCAAGGCATTCCAGACTGACAAAACTTTTTTTTTTTTTTTTTTTTTTTTTTTTTACATAGCTGCTGGCAACTCTCCTGATGGACTGCAGTGATCACTGCTGGTGTAATATTGCTTAGAGTGGCCACTTAGGTAATCTTGTCTAGCGTGGTCACTAATATTAGCGCTCAATAATTTTCACTAAGCAAAAGTAGCTCTTATTACAGAAAAGGTTAGAGACCCCCTTAAGGCAGTTTTGACTATTGTTGTTTCTGTCTTGGATTAGGTCTGAGTTCAAACTATAGGGCAGAACTAAATCCAGGTTTGCTTGTCCTGAATATTTGATATGGCTATTAATTTTGAATGGGTGGGAGAAGTCAGAACACTGAAACAGTAGAGGGCAAAGTGTTGGGTCCTGTATGGCTTCCATTGGAAGCCTTTTGGGTGAGTAAATAGATTTGAATCGGGTTATCTCTATTGTGATGTCACACAGTGGGGAGCAATCACTAACCATTTGCAGCTGCCGTCTCATGGGAATCCAGAGATCTCATTGCGATGGTTCCTTGGTACATGGGAGTCTGAGACCCGAGGGAGATGGTGGGTGATGCTGTTCTTGCACCAACTGGATTCTCCCCTTTCAGCTCTGGTCTGCAGAGGCGCATGCTGAGGAGAAATTAAACCGTGCTGACAAGCGACTCCCTCAAGTATTGTCAGTGTGATGCTGACTAGCTACACTCGATGTGAGAGCTTCTTTGGGGTTCAGGGCGTGGGACTGCTCAGGGGGTGGTGGACGTGAGTGGCAAGTCCATATTTTTTTATTTTTTACTTTGTGTTTTTTTTTTAAATTATTAAATCAATGTTATTTATGGTTTCCCAGTGCTCTTCTACTCCTACATATGTCTGAAGTAGGTACAACTGATTTTGTAAGAGGGCAACATATACAACATAAAATACGCCAACCAGGTTTATCCTGGTCAAAGACCTTGCTTCTGTCTTTAGCTGTGCGCCCCCCCCCCAGGCAAATTTTTGGCCCAGGGGACCCTATCCCCCTGGCCGGTTTTTAAATTTAAAATTTATTTTTAAATTGATTTCTTCAAGGGAGGGGGCCTACCGATCTCATCCCCTGGGGCATGGCCGTCTCTTTGGGGACCACGGAAGGGAGCCTAAAGGCCCCGACGTTCCCAGCCGGCTCCTGCATAGCCGGCATGCTTTTTACCCCCAGCGAGCTGCTAAGATGCAGCTCACTAGGGGTAAAAAGAAGTATGCTTGCTTTGACCAAGCGAGAGCACTGCTCCCGCCATCTCATTGCAAACTGCAATGTCCTGTCGACATTCCTGGAGCCAGCCCTGGGGGAGGGGGCGGTCCCCAGGGCCATTTATGGCTCCAGGAAGGGGCCCTTTTTAGGTCTCACATGACCCAGCGCATGCGCTGGTCTGGTGAGACTTTTTGTGAGGGCTCAAAAGTGCCACCACTGTAGCCTAGAGCTACAGTGCATGTGCGCGCGCCTCACTTTCACGTCTTCTTTGATGTTTGATCGCGATCACTTTCACGGCCGATTTGATGTTCTCCGTGAGCCAAATTTTTTTCCTCCTGTTTATTAAATCTATGTAGTAATGGTGGCACCCCTGCGCCGCCATTACTACAGAGCAGTAATAAACAGAAACAAGCATTGGCATAGCCAATAGGTCTTGCTTTTGGGACATTATAAGTATTTAGTTATGCAACTTAACACAGAGAAACGTTTTGGGACCCCCATTTTTCTCGGCCCCCGCTTGACAGATCATCTGAAATTTTCAAGACCGCAGCTGACGTGACCGCCCCATTAGTTTTGAAAATTTCATGGAGAGTCGTCAAACGGCGCCAAAGTTATTGGCAAATCAAAAACTGCTTTTCCTACGGAAACTAGGTTCTAACTATAGATATTTTATTTATTTTCTGGCTTACTTATTTGGTCACGGGCTGCATTTTAATATCTTGCCTAGTTAAGGCACCTGCTATAGCTCTTTCTGTACCAGTAAAGTTTTATGGGGATACTAGCGGTAAGGCCCAACAACTGCAGGACTACAGTATGGGCTCTGCAATAAAGGCCAACCTCCAAAAAGCACTGAATCTCTTTACTTCGCCAGTTCAAATGAACACAGTAAAATCCCCCGCTCCACACAGTGATTTTTATCCATATATATTCTATCTCTGGAACACTTCGAGGCCAACTATGTGCCTCTTTCGCAGAATATCCTATATGAGTTAAAATCTTGTGCTATAGAGGGAGGCTGCCTGCATGGTTAGGTTGGGTGGCGGCTATTAAGATAAAAGATAACTGTTGCCTAAAGTACTTTCTTATGCAAACAATTCCCCTCCCATTCAATGTTGACATTGTCCCACAATCAAAATGCGTAATCAGAGACTCTATCTGGGCTGGGAAATGCCCCAAAATTTCAAGTCTTTTATTGAGCAGACCATTGTCAAAAGGGGATTGGTGTTGGCTATTACCAAGCTGCGCATGCTAATTTCCTCAGAGTGGGACCAGGAAGAATTCGGGCATGTGGAATTTAATAAAATATCTTTGTCAATGGGGCAAGTTGCTTCATAAACCTACTTGTCCTGTAACAAAATCCACCTGTCCCTTTTGTGCTACGTAATGTGGCAACAAATTATGGCCGCAATCTCATTATATAAGAGCTCTGAAATGGCCTCTGATTATGCCAGGGCTCCTTCCATAGTAGGATTTGAATACTCGTAATTCCCTTATGTTGCCACGTTTCCGCAGATCTACATACTGGGGCTGAAGGTAATGGTAAGCAATAGTTCCAGGGTTGGAATGCCCTTTTGAATCTGTGCAAACCTACTAACTTGCATGATTTATGGGTTTTCACCTGCTCTTCTCAAATTTTTCCCCATACTTAGAAAGGTTGGAAATGTACTCCTGACAATGGCAGACATGAAAACTTCTTCCAGGGTTGGAAAAAAAGTGGTTGGAGGGGAAGCAAACTTGCAAATACTTTCTCATGCTTACATGCTGATCAGAAATGTATTCTAGGATTGCTATTTCTTGGCCTACTTCTGTAAATCCCTAAATCTGCTGTTGGGTTTGGCGTTAACCATGACCATTTGTGTTTATTAAACTTCTTTCTCTCTAATCTTCCCCCCCCTCCTTAATGGTGAGGCCCCAGCAGCTCCCTCACCAATAGGGTTATACTGGAACCACTGTCAGTAGTGCAGTCTGAACTTGCATTTACTTAGAGCGCTCACCCTAATAATAAAGGCTTTGCATTAATTAACCATAAATACAAGTTTGAACAGCGTTAAGACATGGACACAAATATTACCTTAACTGCAGACAATGCCTTTCTCTGATCCCTAATGTTGTCCTGTAATCTGGCAGCCAAGGGGGTTGGGCCTACTTGTCCCAGGGACAAAATACACAGGAAAACATGTTGCCCGTGAAGCCAAACAATGTTCCTGGCTATAGGAATTTCACATCCCTGTAAGAATATAAATATATATATATATTTTTTTAAGATGGTAGTGCTTCACTGGTTAGGTGATTGCTGCCACTTAAATATGGCAAGAGCCATTGTTGAATAGGAGACTCTGTGATTCGGTAACATCTGCCCAGAGGGAGCTTTCCCTGGTTGTTCATCACTATAGCCTGGAACCCACTGTTTAGCACAACATTAGAAACTCTCTTCAGTTTTAAGCTTGGACACAGAGATGCACAAGAGGAGGTGACCTATTAACTGAACTGGATATTAAAGATTTTTTAATGGCTTGGAAGAAAAAAAGGGATGGTCTGACATTACGTCTTACAGCACGCTATCAAACTGAATGCCAGCTGCCAAATGATGTAATTTGTGATATGGCTGGTGCTGAAAGAAGGGGACCCAAACCAGCTATCAGATGTTTGCAGATAACTCGCAGAGTCTAAATAAGGGCTGCCAACCCTAATGGGAGGCAGAGCTAGGCATGAGTCTGAAAGAGGAGTGGTAACAAAGGCATACTAGATTACGTCTGACATCTGCTTTGAGGGAAGTCATCATAAATGCTAGCTATTGGTAGCATAAATAAGCTATTTAAAATAGGGGCAGATACTGGTGGGGTTGTGGGGAAGCCAGGAAGCTGCTACATTTATTATGGGAGTGCCCTAAACTCCAAATGTATTGAAGACCTTGGAGAAGATATTCCACACTAGCATGCCCAGATTCCCTGCTGATGCAATAGTAGGGCTTCCAAACAGGCTTGCATTCCCACCTCCACTCGCTGAGACCTGACGAATACTGTGGGTCTCGCCACCACAACACAAACTATCATTGCATGGCCGAGCACATTGAGAATTCCCATTGTCGTTGAATGGTTTAATTACCTTTCCATTATTATTGGAATGTCAAATATCTTTGTCAATTTACAAAAAGCAGAAATTCGACTCACTATGGGGCCCTGAGGTTTTATTCACAGAGCTTGGTGATCTAGTGTGGTTTGTATTTGGTTGGTAGTAAATGCAACTAAATAAGTACATTTAAGATGTATGGAGTGTTGGTGTCTGTTCACAATATCTTCATTTTTCATGAACATTTGCAGGTTTTTGAAAAATGGCAGAAAATGGCGCAAAGGAACAAATCTCTGATCTGGAAATCAAAATATGTGAACAAATGGAGGTATGATGGTGGTCTGTCAGTCTTTTTGTGTGAAGTCTTATTGCTTGTTCACTGTCCACTGAATCCTCCTAATAGTCACTGCAGTGTGTGTGTGCGCGCGTGACAAAAAATTTTAGGAATCAAGATTAAATTGTTAAAATTTTGCGAATCCTTTCATGTAAATTAATTGTTTCTTGGGTTGGGTTGCTTATATTTGACACACTTTTTTTAAAGGCTATGTTGGCTTGTTTTATAGTGTAAACCACTCGATGATGGCTATGTATGATTTTACTTTCCGAGGGCCCTTTTCCTCATCTCCCTTCATTATTCTGGCAGGCTCGGAGCAGTACCTTGGATGTCTTCGGTCTTTAAAGGGGTCCCTCATACTGATTTCAACAAGCCTTTTTCTCACCTGCCTTGGCAATATTCACTTCTTACTGTGATAAATTGTGCCATTGGAACAATATCTCCGCAACATAGTGGGTAAAAGGGGAAGAACAATCTAAGCCCAGTGTCTTTTTTTTCTTTTTTTCTCTTTCAGCTGCTATTTAAATGTAAAAGGAACACATGATGGATGGAACGCTGAACAAATCAAATATTAACCCCCAGTTACAGATCTGGATTTAATCTATAGGTTTTTTTTTTTTAAAACTTTTTATTGTTTATAGAAAGACATAACAAGGTCACATATAATAATTTGTTTCACCAAGATAGCAGGGTTACCACAGCACCGGCGACACAAATGACAGTATAAGACTAGACATATGTACAATAGTCCTGAGTGTATGCTAGAGTCAGTCCTTGATCTCCAGGCCGGATAGTCGGGCCTGCGGAGGCTCACATATGTCACCTCTGTAGGTGTTCCACAGCGACCACACCTCCCCCCACTTTCTGGGGCACCCCGTGCCGTGTATACGGTCTTCTCCTGCAACATGCACCAATCCATGTCTTTTAGGTTTATTTTTTGTTGCTTACCATGCCACCCCATTTTTGTTACCCAGCCATATGCAAATCAGTTTTGGCCCTGCTCCCCATGGGACCAGTCCAGCCTGAGTGGCCATGCCCTCCCTTTGCCAGAAACCAGCATCCTAGGACTGATTTCGGGCATAACCCCTCCTCAGCCAGGCTAGCTTGAACACAGTGGCACAGTGAGGTCGAGACCCAAGTCTGGGCATACCTTTCCCATGTAGGGTCACAAAAGCAGAATGAACAAATGATAGACAGAATGCTGAACAACGCAAACCTTCACCCCCAGTCACAAAGATCTAGGTATGATCCATATTTTTTTCACTGTTTTCATGGGAAGCAAGGTCAAGACTGATTTGCATATGGCTTGGTCCAAGCTGGGGTGGCATGGTGAGTAAAAAACCAACAGATTTAACCCAGATCTGTGACTTGGGGTGGATGTTTGACAATGTTCAGCATTCCGGCCGTCACTTGTTAGTATTGCACTGCGTACATTTAAATATCAAAACAATCACTCTTGTACAGTGCATGTTTGTAAAGCTTTACTGGAAATGTCTAGTGCCTTACATCTAGTTAAAATGCTTTAATTGCCTTATTGTGATCAAGATCTGTTTGTTGTAAGATCTCACCAAACACTTGCGTAGAGCTGGCATTCGTCTTGACTGCCTGGTCAAAGGGTCTCCTCTGAAGTCTCAGACAAGTGACCATTCGTAGATAGGAAACTGATGTTCTAATTTGGGACCAAATGTTCATGTCATGTTGTAGATATGTCATTTGTAAAACCTGTCCTAAATAGCTTAATATAAATGCTTGAATTTATACCTTTGGTCAGAACACTTATGGTTTGTTTTGCAGTATTACTTCGGCGATCACAATTTGCCAAGAGACAAATTCCTAAAGGAACAGATCAAACAGGATGAAGGTTGGGTACCCCTGGAAACTATGATAACATTCAACAGGTGAGAAACTAAAACCTATTTTCGTTGTAATTGTTCCATTTCATGCTTGCTTCTGAGATTCTAGTACTATTATTTGTTCACATGCACTCTTGGGTAAGACCCTATTTGGTCAGTCTTGCGTTGGTCACCACTGTATAATGAAACTCTTCTTATTGAACAAATTTGGCTCCCTCAAAACCAATATGCCCCAAACATTTCCCTGATCTTACAGGGATCTTAATTTTTGGAGTGGTGTCAGCTGGTGCTGCTTGTCAAAATTATTGCATTATTAGCAAAATAAGGCAGGAGTCTTCACACAAACGTATTCTGCCAACTACTGTTTCCATTCTGCATATGTACTGGTGGAAGTAATCCTTCTGTGGTTTTCCTTTTGGCCTTAATGCCTCTTCTTGATTTGTATCCCTTTTCTTTGCTGTCCTACCCCTTTCCATTTCCCAAAGCAGACGAGACGACTTACCAGTAGTATCAAGGTTCAAATGGTAGTGTGTTTTCACTGACCTACCCCTGCAAACCATTTAGTCTCTCCCATGAGATGTTGTGCTTTCAGACTGCTTCATAAAATGCTGCCTCAATGTGTGACGCGTCAGTACAGGATCAGTTGTGGCTTAGAGGGCTTTCAGATACAGCTGCTGTAGTCTGGCTGAGGAATCGCAAATTCACTCCAGTGATTCAGATGGAGTGCTAAGTCACTTAATGCAAACCACAAAAAAGCCTTTACCAGTGAGCACTAAACTCTGTTGTGCTCTGGTAGTAGAACATTGTTTTCTTCTGGATATCCAATAATCTTAGTCCTGATGTTTATTTTGTTTTCTCTGCCACCGGGTCTTATTGATTAACCAATTGTATGTCCTCTAATGGGTGAAGAATCCTGGACAGTTGAAGTGAGTTACATTTCTTTCTTCTCAAAATACAGCATTGTTAGTGTTGTCTGCCATGATTTGCAGCACTGCACTGTGGTCTGTGCCGTCGTTTGCACGTGGACTGTCCATCCTGACAGGGATGTCTGTCTTAATTGTCCACTAAAAACCTGGCTTTGCTTTTGTCTTCGTTGGTGGCTTTAGCCTGTTTGATCAGTTCTCAGCTGGTGTAATGCCAGAAAATCCTTTGGGTATCTGAACAGTAAAAACATTTGATTCTGTGAATGCCTTTCCCCGTGAAACACCGTACATATTTAATGCATCCCTTGTCACTACTAGGAGTCCTATTTTTGTACTGTCTGACCATTACTTTGCTCTTTCATTGGTTGTATGCTAAATGGGATGCATGAAATAATCTAGTAGGGAAGGATGACTGACCGGATGGTGTTCTTTAATTGGCTTGAATGTGAAAGCTTTTCTTGCTAGCTCTAAAATCAATCTTTCGCAAAGTTTTTAGAAGGTTCCAGGGCAGTTGATTATCTTTGACTCTAAATCCCAGGTGATTTAACAAATAGCTTGTTAATGTCCAGTTTACACTTGTACTGTAGAGTACCCTTTCTGTAGAGAGGTCGCATTGTCCACTCCAACATTGACTTTTGTTGGTAGGTTCCCACTTCAGTAGGGTGTACATGTTTAACTAGAGAAAATGTGAAGTGGTGATGCCTGGCACCCACTGCATTACCTAGGTCTAAGAATTAAGTTACATAATTTCGGGGTTGATGATGCATCTATCACAAAGCCTCTACCATTAATTTGGTTCAGTCTTGTAATGCAAGAAGTCACAACATTTGTATGACGTGTTCATTGATCGCCCAGCTTTTGTATCAAAGTCTAGCCCCAGAAAGCTTTAGCTATAATGTAAGATTGCATGTCCTTAAGTGGAAAAAGTACAATATGTGGAGAGTGAGGTTTGGGTCAACCTTCTCTAGGTAGTGTTTTTCATGATTTTCCATCACTTGGATGATCCACCCTGAAGGCTATGATATTCTGTGGATGGTTACATTGTGCACTTGTATTCCCATTACGTTTTATAATTGGGCTCCAGTACTCCTTTTGTTGGACTAGAGCCAGTGTGTGCTATTTGATGTAACTTTTCTGGTATGGCAATTTATTGCTGGCTGTGGCTTTTTTTTGTTAAGCAAGTCCTTGCTGTGTCCGTTTTTATGGTGGATTCAGACATAGAGTGCTATTAAGTAATCGCACTTGAACTTAATTTGTTATACTTGTTTGCTAATCTAACAAGTTAGGTTTAATGTTTTTCTTCTTTCTTTTCTTCAATTGGGAAGAAAAGACGTGCCTTCACAAGCGTTCTTAAAGATGCAGTGACTATTTTTAAACGGTTAGATAATATCCAACTTTGATTAAAGACCATTCACTCCTGACCTAGCCTTTTGTAATAAACTAGCAGATTACCTCTACAGCAAAGCAAATACTGTATACGAAGAGTTCACAAACCATTATAAGGGCACTAGTTCAGCTGAGCAGGCGTGTTCTGAAAGTAGCTTCGAAACCACACCGGCCTGTTTACAAAAGTTTAATCAGTTGACCCTGGAAAGAGTAGAATTGTTTATAGTAACTCCACATCCGAATCTCCATCGGACCCTTGTCAGGCATCCGTACTCCACTTGGTTCCTACCACCAAAGCAGCCAGCTAGCACCACTCCCAAATAATCTTAATTCAGTGTCTTTCCCTGATAGCGGGAAAAAATCACTAGTACGCCTTATCTTGAAGAAAAACCTCAAGACCCTACTGAGGATACAAATTACCGGCCAATCTCTTCGTTTCCATCTAAAGTCCTGGAAAACGCCCTAAACAAAGACCTGGTACATTTTCCATCAAATACTCGTGCAGCAATGAAGTAAAATGAGTATTACCGGTATGGCCTCAAATTAATCTGCTAGTTTTTAGTTCATAAAGAGCAAACCCTAATGTTGGGAGGACATAAATCACACCCCTTTGCTTTGCCATATGGGGTGCCCCAGGGGTCTTCATTATCCCCAACTTTATTCAACATTTACGTTACCCCACCGACTAAACTGTTCCTACGGGTACACTGCTATCTGTTACGTGGATGATGCACAACTAGTGGTGTCCTTAACATTGGAGCCAGATAAAGGAGCGAAGAAGTTCAATGTGTGCATGGCCCACATCATCAAATGGATGCACAATAACTGTTCAAAACTTAATACTGAAAATAACTGAGGTACTACCATTTGGTAAAAATACCATATTTTGGGACAGCGCCTGGCGGCCAGTTTTGGCCGGTCAATGTACATCTCCAGTGAGAAAGGTAGTGTTAGATAAGTAACTTTCTTGGACCAGGTCAACCTTACCACACCATTTTGTTTTCTTACTCTGAAAATTCTAAAAATTGTTTTACCCTTCATCCCGATGGTTCTACAGAAAACAGTGATTGTAGCCTTGATATTATCAAGGATCGACTACTGTAACGCTCTCCATATGGGGGCAAATAAACGGATTGTATGGGAGTTAGTCACTTCAAAATGAAGCAGCACGTCTACTAAACATCCCAAAGTTTAGTCCAGTCTCCAAAGCTATTTGTGATCTGCACTGGCTGCCTATTATGGAGAGGGTTCAATTCAAATCATTGTGCATTGTTCACAAGACACTTTACGGTGTTAACCCTGTTGACCTTAATCAGACAGTACACCCCACAACTTAATCTTAGATTGTCCTCGGCCTCCCTGATGGACATTCCCAGGGTACAGACTGTAAAGTGGGTTGGTAGAAGCTTCTTCTACCTCGCCTGTAAATTATGGAACACGTTACCACTCACCCTGTGGACCCAAACTAAGACTTTCAGAAAATCCCTTAAAACATGGTTATTCTTACCCAGGTCTTAGGCCAGCGCCTGCCCTCACTGTGTGACCAAACTGGCAATTTTCAGCGCTAAGAGGCCTAGGCATTCATGCGCTTCATAAAACATCATTCATTCACTATAATGGCCCTTTGTCAAAAGTTTAAGTTGCTGCTAACAACAAAAAATATTTAATTTCCTTTTTGTAGGCCTCTGTTTGCGAGGTTACACTGCGTCTCTGGTAATGCAGTCTGTTCAGGATATAGTGGCCTCCTACTAGCTTCCATATGTTAGCTGAGGCTATCGTACATCACAATTTTTTTTTTTTTTTTTTTTCTTGTTTTTTTTTTATTATTGCCAGTATCATCTTGTTCAGCATTGATGCAGTACAGGGGTTTACATTCAGTCGATATTTGTTAAAGTTAGTATTTTCTGCTTAAGCAGTCGATCCCTTTGTGTGAATACACTATAGTGCTGACATTACATCACATTTGTAAACTGTTTGAGGTGAGTCAATACAGTGAATATGAGATCACCACGTAACACTTGCTAGCATCTTACTACTCACTTGCGATACAGGTAGCCACCAGTGTTTCGGGAATCAGAGATTTGCCTTGGATCATAAAATCGTAGATCAATCTTTATAATCAAGAGTTCCCAATGGAATACACCACTGGGCAGCAGAGGTACGCAGGGCCATTGCCAATGGATTAATGACTAACGAAAAAATGAGTGGGAATAAGGGACAGCCCTGCCTGGTTTCCCTGCGCACCTGTATAGGTTGCGAGATTAATGACCCTGTCCGAACACACATGAGCTGTTCGTTACACAGCAGTTTACCCAGTCTCAAAGTACAGTCCGATCCCATATCTCGGCAAGATATTGAAGAGGAACTGCCATTCAACTGTCAAATGCTTTTTCCAAATCTAGTACCAGACCTCCTGATCTGGGCCAAACTTATGGAGTGCATCATTACTCGAAATTACCTACATATATTTAAAGAAGTTTCGCTCTGGTACAAACCCATTCTGGTCTCCGTGTATCAGCTGGTGTCAATGAGGACAACCTCCCCACCAGTACACAGTGGTGGGGGAATCATCTTGCCAGATGCCCGAAACATGATTTTTATGATGACCAAGAAGACTTAATATCTATTTTGTCCGGACAAGTAGACATTAAATCACAAAAAATATAAGAGCTACGTGCACTCACGGGTACTCGCGGCGATTGGATATGCTGCCAGAAAGCCTATGAACTTTGGAGGCTTCTGATAGGCTAAATGCCCATGACTGGGCTCTAGCCAGTGACTTCCTGGGAGTCTTCAGCCCAGCAAAACATCACTGTTTCTTTAGTGGAAAAAGCTCGGGTTGACCACTGGTGCAGCCCACCCACTCTCTGAACCAAGCTGTCAAACATGCAAAGAGTGGGGCGAGGCAGGAAACGCTTACTCTGCTGCCTGGTCCAAGCGCCGTGGGACAGGGCATCCGAGTAGTCTCTCTGCCGCCGGATGTAGAGTGGCATCGATTTCCCCGTCCCACAGTGTCCATTTCGGCCTCACGCAGGCGCTCTTCTTTATGGAATTGTGAGTGGCAGGCGTCCGACGACAGTTGAGTCGGACCCTGAATAAACCCATTAATTATCTGCAGAAAACCGCACCATTTACTAAGAAATGTACGGAAACTGTGATTCTGCATGCTACGGGCCGGGATCAATGACCATGGTGGCGGGGTCAAAAGTATGGCATTTTAAGGTAATTTACAGCAAGGGCATGAATTTATCATGCATAACCAAATTATGTTAGTGCTGGGCAATGATTTTCCCTTTGCTGGAAGGCCACACTCCAGTGACAGTGATCGATCGTTTCAATAGTCACAGGAGCCCATCCGAGTAGAGCTTTGGTGTACCTTGCAGCTGGAGAGCTCTAGACTGGGTCGTATTTAGTCCCAACTGTGGCCTCGCATCTTCCATGTTGACTGCGCCCATGTGTCTTACAGAGACTGTTTGTCACGGAAACCTTGTATTCTGTTTGCTATGGCTCTGGTTATGTCACGCGAATATGGCGTCTTTACACATGCCCCCTATATGAGCAGGGCACTCTTCCATGTAAATTGAGACTATTTATGCAGCTCACCTCTTGATAACTAATGATCGTGATATATTGGGCACTACAATAATTGAACAACCCTGCCCCCTGTCCTTTCCAAGGGTGCATTAGTGATAGTCTGTCTTTTACTGTAAACACAGGGTATTCTAATCCCTGCAGGAGTTATACCTATGCCCAACCTTTACAATAGTGAAAGTCATTTTGTTTAGGTTTATTAAGGAAAACATCAATAAAGACAAAAGTAATGTTTTTTATTTAAGTTTATGCCTGAGCTGTTCAGTGTGCTAACCTGCTATTATACATCTTCAGCATCTCAATCACTTCAAGTTCATATTGTCAGACTGAGATTCTCTCACGTAAAACAAACTTGGACAAAGGATCACCTCTTCACCATCTGGCCACAGGGGCATGAACCAGCACTATCAAATTAAGTGAGAAACATGATGGGGACTATGGCCTCTGCCCACTGCTTAGTTAAACTAAGTTTTACTCAATGTGAACTCTATGCCACATCTTTCTACATCTGGGGTTTCCTCACCGGGAGATGGCCACCATCGCTTTGGGTCTGTCACACCTACATTATGCCAAGAGTTTATATACTGGTACCCATTGCTATTTTTCCTCCCCAACCTGGAGCTAATTACGAATGTAGGCATCAGACCATGTCAACACCTATGTATGCATAATCCTATCACTCACATTCTTCAAGAATGACAATGTCTGCAAGAAATGGCTCATTCATGGCTCTCTGCATCGCACACGAGACCATCCATTACACAGGACCGATCTTCCTTCAACTCCGTCACACCTACTGCTAAAGAATGTGTCTCTGGTACAGACTGGCCCTGCGAGTCACACTCTGGAAAATCCCCCAGTCAAGAATACGGATACTTCAAAAACACCCCGAATTTCAGACAGCGGTAAAGAATTTGCACCTCCCAAACACACAATCCAATCCCAGCAAAGGTCCAACAAAAGAATTGATAAACATTACTTACCTGTAACTTAGTTAGCACCTTTTAAATATTACAAATTACCATGCTGCTCATTTCGTGCTGAGCTTAGACCACTGCAAGGTGTCCTTCGTTGTTGTGTAAATTTTGGTTTCAAACTTGTGACATGATGTATTAGCATGATCAAATACCCTGCAACCAAAAATGCACCATTATGTATCATGTCATGCCTAAATACAACTGCAAGCTTGCCACAACAAAACTGGAGGACTTTCAAAAACCCCTTGCAACATCCAAAACAGATACTTTAAACCCACTGTCTACAAAATTCATGCTTTAAAGGATAAGTTGGCGTGCTATAAATTAATTTAATAAATCTACCAGTCATGCAAAGCTAACAAGGTGGTAACTTTTTAGAAAATCCTGAATCCCCTTCAGGCCCTTGACAGTGCTGTAGAAATGCAGCAACGTGTAAAACAAAATAAAAATATAGTGAATGTTTCTGTCAGCTCATATAATTGTCGCGAGTCGGTGGGACAAGTGGATATTTCAGGACATGTTGATCTCAGAAGCATTATGTCCCGTGGCCAAGTAGATTTTAAAAATTCCACACCCCTGAGTACACCAGCCAGTATCTTATTATCCGCTTTCAATAATGCTAGCGGGTGGTACGAGCCTAGTTGTGTGGGATCTTGGTCTGGTTTGAGTAGTGTAACTACTGTAGCCTCATTAAGAGTCTGGTAGATGTGCGAACTGCAGTGCCTCATAAATCCTAAGCAGCTGTGGGGCTAGGATACCTGTGTATGTCTTGTAGTATTCGGATGGAAAGCCATCCTGGCCTGGCACTTTTCCCGAATCTATATGCTAGTAATGAGTGTGATCGAGATGTCCAACGCCATGGATTGATCCGGTGTCAATGTGGGGAATGTAATGGTATCTAGAAAGAAATCCATGTCAGTTTGATGCTTCTAGCTTTGATATAGATTTGTGCAATGACTGACCATTTCATGGCAGGGGCTGGCAGGGAAGAGCCTATGTACCAACAAGGGGGACCAACTCCTTCTATTCTGTCTTGGGCGGTATTGTCTACTCCTCTGCCCCATAGACGTTGACGTGTACTCACCGGCCCAGGCTACAGCCTTAAACCCCCCCCCCCCCCCCCCCCCCCCCCCCAAGAGCTGAAAATCCCTACATGGTGTGGCTGCTTCCCAAAGCTGAGCTCGATCGGTGGGAGATGTGCAGGCCCCAGGCTCCCCCGCACCATGCCACAGCCTGCCTCCGCTCTGTACCTCTCCGGCCGCCTTGTATCCCACTTCCACTGGACGTGCTAGCTGCCATAATTCAGGTAGCTGCCCAGCACACGCCGCCGCGGCAACTCACCCCACCTTCACAGCCCACGGCAGCAGTGTGGACTTTTTTTCATGGTTATGGTTCCGTGCCCTACAGGATCTCCGCTCTGGTCCCCTCCAGCTGCTGATGGCTCCTTACCTACCTGGAGATCCTCCGGATCACCTCTGCAGGCAGGGTGCAGCTGGGTATCACCATACGTATTTTCTGCGCCTCTCCCCGGGATCGCAGTCCCGTGCAACTCTACTGCAGCCGTGTGGATCCGGGCGTTTACTCACGGTGATCCGCACACCAATATGTTCCGCTGAACCCTGGCTGTCCGCCCCTTCAGCTGATGACAATGGATGTCACTCCCTGATTGTATAATTGCCTGGATAATGGGAATGCATTGGAGAGTGGAGCTAAAAGATGTTGGTTATCTTTCCCCTGCTGGCCATCACACATGTTGCAGTGTAACTTAAAAATAAAGAATACCAGACTCCTCTTGGCAATGTAAAAACATATTTTTACTGTTGCGGCAGGGAGAGTGGCTATTTCCTCACAAGGAAAACCGCTGGTCTCAATTTGCTGCTTCACTGGCAGCTACTTTTATATATAGTCAGACAATACTGGTTACGAAAGATTGAACGAAAAATTACTAGGTGGTTACATATTGGTTGCAGAAAAACATGAAGTCACCTATGAACCTAAACTTGAACCCAATTCTCTATACATCCTTTATTGCAGTTCGAACAATGCTTAACAACTAACTATTCTCTATTCTTGAATACATGTGTATTTTCTTGTGTGCTTTATCATTCTGCTCCCAAGATCTCTTCTAAGATTCTGTGTGACGCACTCAACTGTGGTCTGCAGTTGCGCCGTGTCGTCATATTTTATATATTAACCACACCCTCCCCTATATATTTCAACTACTGGTTCTAAACATCGGTCGGGAGTAATCAACAAAAGGCTTTGCAGTTCTTCTAAGAGAATATGAAAGACAGGTCGGTGATTAACTGTGGAATCCGAATTGCCCAGGACAGACAGGCACCCACAACGGGGCTCTTTGCCAGATATCTTTTATTTTTCCCCGTACTTGAAGTGTGTATAATTGTTTGGGGCTGCTAGTGTAGATTGGTGTTAGTGAAAGTGTTTAAATTTAACGAAGTGTTACCCTAACAATTTAATAGGTGGGTCCTCTTGTCCGGTTAAAAATATAGTATTGGCTGACGGCAGACATAATGGTCATGTCCGCTCAAAGTACTGTGCGGTGGTGGGTCGACCTGTTTCTTGCCGCATTTTAAGTAGATTTCGATCTAATGGCAATTCATCAGGACTGAGCTACCTAATCTACAAGGTGGTTGGAATCCTATTACATGTATTAGAAAAAGGTAACCAATCACTATATATCACTATAATGTGAGCTGAAGTGTATATAAAGATACCTTCATGAAGCAATTTTTAAACTGACCTGGAACACAATGTGGGGGGCATATTTACAAGGGTCATAACTCTACTTTTTTGGCTTTTAAAGCCCCAAAAAAGCGGAGATAAAAATATCGCCCTATTTACAAGAGGGTGATAACGTGCATTAGCGCATGTTAGCACCCTTTTACCAGACGCCTCCCTTTGCATCTCATTAGAGATGCAAAGTAGGCGTCGCTGGGCAGTACAACCTTGTAAATATCGCTGATGTACACATCGCGATATTTACAAGGCTGCCCGCGCATTTTAGCAGACTTGGCTATACTTACCATTGGGGGTGGATTATGCTGATACGACCACAGGGTCGTATCAGCAAGGTTATCGCCGTTTTCCATAGAACATTGCTGGAAAACCAGCGATGTTCCATGGAAAACATCGCTAGCGCTGGGAAATTATCGCCAGTGCGCTATGCGTTAATACACCGCTAGCATGGCGATTATTTCCTGCGATAGCCAGCGATAACCTTTTTTCTCGCTAAAAGCGGCCAGCAATAATTATCGCTGCCGCTTGTTAATATGCCCCGTAGAAAGTTACAAGACCATGTACGTCCTAGAGACAGCGATTTATACAAGCTGCTTGATTAGTGACATCTATAGCAATTCTAGGCATGGCACTAGTGGTCAGTACTGCGTAAAACATTAAAAACCCTCAAATGTGACTCCCTAGTGAACATACCACATAACGTAGATCACCGACACTGTCGGAGGGTTCAATTCATCCTATTCGGTTTGATGTTGGGGGCCCCCACAGGAAAAACCACAACGCCTGCTATTTAGCAGGCTGAAACTAAGACTGTTCTTGTTTGTGAGAAGCAACTCGTCAAGCTGCTTGAATAAAGTATTGCAGTGGTTCTGTGTAGGTAAGAAAGCCAATACTCACATTGCTGAAGTATGGATTTTGTGGTCCGACCTACCCAGTCTCTGCCACCTCTGAGGTAGAGTGGGGCAGAGTTAAGTACCCACGCAGCCGCACTAATTGTCTACCTGTGGCTATAATTGATTAGGTGTGGGCTCCACTAGGCCGTACAACCAACGGGCCAAATTCCAGCACCATCTTGGAGTGGAAGGTGGTTGCGGTGCGCAAGTCTATGGTTCACCAAAACCATTAGTCTGGTAATAAACTTTGCTCTCGAAAGACCAAGCGTAGCCGGTCGCTACCTAGGGGGCTAGTAGATGGGAACAAAGCTTGAAAATACCTTATGTGAAGCTCTGTGACAATAGAGGGAAGAAGGGAACACAGCACAGAATGTAACTTAGTCAGCGCAATCTTGATTCTGCAATGGTGTTCACATGGATGGCTAAGAGGAAGGTTTCACATGTTGTGGGTGCAGTCCTACGTGTGAAGGCACCAGGGTGCTGTGCTGGGTTCAGCGGAGTCGTGGAAACACTGTGGAGGCATGGTGGAGGGGCCCATAAAGGTGATTTGCCACCAATGATGCCTAGTGTGGATTCAAGCAAGCCTGGCTGAAGACTGCTGAAATGCCAGAAACCGGTCCTAGGAAGCTTGTTTCCGGTCCAGGGAAGACATGGCTTGGCAGTTCGGGCTGGACTGTTCCCATGAGGCACAGGGTCAGAGTGATTTGCATATGGCCATGTCTGAACCGGGGTGGAAGAGTGGGCTAAAGAACGGTGATGGATTAAACCCAGATCAGTTGACTGGGGGTGAGTGCTTGCAATGTTCAACACTCCGTCCATCATTTCCTTTTGGTTTTTGCCTAGTGTGTAATAAAGCAAACGCAAGGAGATGACGGACGGAGCGCTGAAACTTTTCAAACACACACCCCCAGTCGCAGATCTGGGTTGAATCCATCATCCTGTTTTAGCTCCTTTTGCCACCCTAGTTCAGACACAGCTATATGCAAATCAGTCTTGACCCTGTACCTCATGGGAACAGTCCAGCCCGAACTGGGACGGGTATGCCCAGACGTGGGTCCTGTGCTCTCCATGCCACTGGAATCAAGCTATCCTGGCTGAAGAGGGGTGAAACCCCGAAACCGGTCCTAGGATGCTTGTTTTCAGTCTAGGGAGGGCCTGGCTTGTCAGTTCTGGCTGGACTGTCCCATGAGGCACAGGGTCAAGACTGATTTGCATATGGCTGGGTTCAAACTGGAATGGCATAGTGAGCAAAAAAATGATGGATTTAGGCCCAGATCTCTGTACTGGGGAGAATGTATAACATTGTTCTGCATTTTGTCCATCAACTGTTCGTAGTGTGTAATATAAACGCACCTAGTCATTTAGTCACCAAGGGAGAGAATGTGGCCTAACGGCTAGGGCGGTCGATTTCGGAGCTGGGGAACCGGGTTAGAGTCTCGGCAGGGATGCTCAACATTCTGTGATTCTGGGCAAATCACTTAATCTCCCTGTGCCTAACAAAAATGAATGTGTCCATATGTAACATAGCTGGTGCTCATTTAAAGCGCTCCGACTACTTTGGGTCTAGTTTGTTCTATATACCCCCCCCCCGCTCTAATGTAGATGCACATATCTGGAGTGGCCAAGGATGGCAGGAGACCTGTTGTGGAGAGTACACAGCCAGGCGATCGGGTATCACGATTGTATTGTCTGTATAGGTTAATCGCCCAGGATGCTGGTACATATCCCCTGGTGTTTGTTCCAGTGTGTATTTCCGAGGTGTAAAAAAACAAGATTGAAGTGATCGGTTAGACTCATGTTTACCAAAAAATCTGCCTCATTCTTGGTATTCCACCCATGTGCCTCTGCAAAGGATGCAATTGTAATCAGAGTGCTTGCTCTCCTGGTAGGATCCTTGTTGATTTGGGGGGGGAGGGGGGGAGATAGTATTTGTGATCTGCTAGTTGGTGGGAGACATTCCGCATTATAGTCCGATAGTAATCTTGGTATCATTAACCAGTGATGTGACTGCCTCTAGCTTAAGATTTGACATGCTCTGGAAGGCAGATCCATGGGTGCATTTCTCCACCTCTTTGAGGACCCCCTGTTCGAAGGTCAGTAACTCGTTAGTTATCATACCAGCAGGAGAGAGCCTTGATGGATTCCGTAGGCCTGAGTAAATTTGTCCAGGGGCAGGTTTCTGATGAAAGGCCCTCAGTCGCACCTCTCAAAAAAAGTTATGTAATTCACCTTTCATTCAGAATTTGTTGTTCTTGGGAGTGGGTACAAAGCCCACACCTTTCTGCAAGACATGAATCTCTGTATCTGAAAGTATTCTCGTTGATAAACTGACAATGTTTTTCTTCCCTGACTGGCTCCTCAGTTGCATGATGGTGGAGTTTCCTGCCATTGTACTAGTTTCTGCCCCCCACCTCTTTCTCTACCAAAAAAAAGGTTGAAAGAGTGTGGGAAGGATTGATGGGCAACATGGTGTATTGGCACATTGGGGAAAGTACCTGAAATGGGGCCATGCTGTAGCCAAACATAGAGAATGGTGGATCCCTTCTGCTATTATTGCTGCCACAACTATCTGAGCTGGGAATTGCTATTGAAGGAGGTATTGCTTCGACACGATTTGCTTTCATCTGAGGATTTGCCTCCTGTAATTGTAAAGTCCTCCTTTAGACACAGGTAGATCTTTTCCTTATCAAACATTTTTTTTTTATATCCTTTTGGAGTTAGATTATTATCATTTTCTTCCATTCTCCGATTTCTCCCCCCCCCCCCCCCCCCCCCCCCTTTCCTTGTTCCATTTGACATTGTTGATTATGCTTGGTGGGATGCTGAATTCCGACTGATATTGGAGGGATGGATGCAAGGTTTCCTGCTGTCTAACTTTATTTTATGAGTTTTATAGAGCGCGAACTTGACCCGTGAGGGTATCTGAGCGCATTACAGATAAATTAAGCAATACGCAGAACAGGAATAAACACCAACTAGTAATGGATCGAGTAGTAGGGGACACGGTACAGGAATCTACATGTGGGAGATAAGGGCATGTATTTACAGGTTTCATATCGAAATACTCATGACACGATAACATATAATTTACAAATGTTCAAGACAAGGCTACAAGATTCTGACGGGGTAACTAGATAATCCGAAGGGAGGCAATAGACTGCCATAGATCAGGGCCATGGTGATGGTGGAGGCCAGGTTTAAGCTAGAAATTTACCCATAAGGAAGGTTTTGGCCTCCCTTTTGAAGCGAGTCAGAGAGGGGATTCTTCTGATGTCAGGTGGGAGAGAGTTTCATATTCTTGGAGCAGCCCCAGAGAAAGCCAGATTGTGTGCCTTTTTATTTTTTTCCTCCGAAAGCGCGCAGGTTGGAGCAGGAGGTCTCTGGCAGATCGGGGGGGTTTCTGATTCCTCCGCAGATCACAAGTTTCTGTGCCAGATATGCAGGAGTAGAAGGCTTTGTGCATGATGCAAGCTACTTTGAGCTGTATTCTTGCCTCCAGGCAACTTTAAGGCAGTGAGGAGTTTATCATGCTTACTTTAAATGGTCAGTCTAATCTGGGCTGTCTCTGTTTCCGGACAAATTTGGGGGTATAAACAGTGTTGCCTAATGTGCACAACTGGAAGGTCGACGTCCGCAGTGGCGCGTTTTCCTCCTCCCTTTTGGTTACCTGTTTTGAAATTCACTTTGCAACCTTGATTAGTTCAAAGAGGTAAGCATGCATTTAATAATTTACAATTTTTGCTGTGCTGTCCCCCTGTACATTAGTTCTAGTGGCAGGTATGTGTACCTTCATGGGTCTCCCTGTCACTATCTGATGGGGGGTAGGGGGTGTCTGGTGATAAGCAAAAGTAGGCATATTCCTAAGGAAAAAGGGTGCCAATGGTAGCCAATTCAACCACTTCTTATGCAACGTGGCACATAGCTTGCTGATCTTTTTCTTTAGCAGGCCGTTTAGGCGCTCAAAAATTCCATTGCTTTGGGGATGATAAACGGAGGACAGTTTGTTTATCCCTAAGGTTGTTGTTAGATGTGTGAAGATTGCATTAACAAATTGTTTGCCATTGTCGGCTCTTAATCCTTCTGGAATTCCCCAACATGGAATCCCCTCCCGAATCAGAAATTTGGCAGCTGACATAGTATCACAGTGGACTCACGAACCTGCATCAGTCCCTTGGAAAAAAGGACAAACTAAAACTGCAAGATATTGATAGTTGGTACACCTATTTATCTTGTCTACTAAGTCAATAGGGAGAGCTCTAAAAGGACCCTGTGGTCCTAGAATGATAGAATCTATCACTTTCAATGTGGGAGAGCATTGTTGGCTGAAGGTACAGCGTAACCTAATTGGGAACACCCCAGTCTTGTTGTATTTGCATACACAAGTGGTCTCTTAAAGTATGAGCTGGTAAATTGCAAAAGATCACGAGCTATCCGTAGTAAAGCCTGAGGCATCACTGGTTTACCTGTAGATATTGGTCTATATAAAGTCATCCCCTGGCTGGGGGCATCCTCTAGACTCCCATAACGGTCTCATGCTGTAGAGCAATTTCTTGCTGTTCTTGAAGATATAAACACGCTTTCTCAGAATAATGAGGTGTAACATTATCTAGCCTAGGGTTAGAGTCAGACTGTGAGGCAGTCTGAGCCACCAAAAGAGGGACATGTTGTAAACCCGATTGCACAGGCGGGTGTGTCCACTGAGCTGCATCTTTAGCTCCCCAGTGTGCTAGTGCATTACCACGAGACTCCAAATCCTATCCATTTGTAAGTACTGCACATTTCACAACTGCCACAATACAGTGGTAGTCACGTAGGCTAAATCCTGAATAGATCAAGATGACTTTTACTGCGCCTTCCTTAAGAGCCGCTATCAATACTGCTGCTTGAGCAGAATAATAAAAATAATGTGCTGGTAGTGCTAACTACTCTACTATGTGGAGTGTTTGAAGAATCATGCTGTTGTGCTCAGACTACCACTGCACCGGTGTCTCACTCTTGTATCCTGGTCAGCAGTAGAAGAACCATCAACAAAATAGACTCTGCTACCTGGTATATAATCTTTTGCTTGACTAGATTCATTAGGAATGTAAGTTGCACAATCATGCGCATCATTCTTTGACTAGCCATACAGATGCCCAGTTCTTACATATGATATGGAAATGTTCAGAACTGCAATTATTTTGGTGGTTGATATTGGGACACCTGAGACAGGTGTCTGGTTGGTCTCTACCCTACTCCATTGAGGAAATACTTCTGTGACTTCTCCCCAGTCCCAGAGGGAAGAAGCTCACTCAACGGCTCCTCCAGTTGGGACTGGTGTTGGCCAAAGGAAGGATTTCAATTATTTGGATGAGCTCACTGCCCCCCCCCCCTTTGCAACTCAAAGTATGTACTACGTAAAGGTTGTCACAATTGCATTATGATACTGGTCGGATGGACATTCAATAAAAATAAGTTATTAAAATCATCCTCGGACTAATATAGGACGAGCAAAGAATTTTGCAGGATTTACTGTATGGCACTTCGCAACCTTCAAAGATTGTAGTGACCGCATCTCCACATATTCTGATGCTCTCTGTGTAGTTGGAGTAGTCTTGGTCTTCTGGATGATAGTAAACCATGCATACTCTGCATAGAACGTAAAAGCTGCCCTTGTGATAAGGGGGGGTGCTCTTCTGCATTGCAAAGGCTGCAGTGACGAGAGCTTGCTCACAAGGATAATGTTCTCTAATCACAATCGAACAGTCCACTTCAATATGCAATGGGTTTGTATCCCAAAGAATATTTCTGCGTAGGTACAGCTGTCCGCATTTGATCATTGCAATAAGAGAACTCCTTGGTATAATCAGAAGTTCCCAAAACTGGCATTTGTTGTGTCTCCAATTTCTGAAAAATCTTCATCTATGGTGTCCACGTTATGGTGTCATTTGTCTTTTGTTTGTTTAATTGAAGCCAGCAAAGGCGCTTTTAAAGTGCTGTAATCAAAAACCCATTGTATCACATAATTGCATAGATCAACTTCAGCATTCCTTTTAACGGTTTCTGGTGCAGTGATTTTTGACTAGTCAACTGGAAGTAATTGCCCGAAATAATGGACTTCCTCTTGACGGTACTGGACTTTCTCTCTCCTCTTGTATCCTCTCTGCGCAAGCATAACCAGAAGAGCTTACTATCGTTCCTACACTGCTGTTCTGTAAGACTACATGTATGTCATTCACATACTCCAACAATGTACTGTCACTAAAAGTTTGTCTTATCATTTTTCATCACTCTGTTGAAAATGCTAGGACTCGCAAAACCCTTGAGGTAAAAGAGGATGCAACTAGAGTCCCGCGATAGGAGAATGCTGCAAATAATGGCTGTCTGAATGAAGAGGGATGCCGAAAAATGAATTTTTCCGAGCTCCAAGAGAAATATTTAGTATCCTGAGAAATTTGTCAAAATAATGGAGGGGTCAGGAACAGTTAGAAATTCTTGTACCACTACATCGTTCAGGGGACGCAGGTCTTGAACCATTCGCCAAGGATTACCCTTGGACGTCTTAACTAGGTTAATCGCGGTGCTACAAGGAGATACTCCAGGGTAAGTGCTCCTTGCTCTAGCAATGCCTATATAGTAAGGGCGATTCCCTCATCTCCTGTAGGAGGATACTGCTTCACTCTAGGTAAGTTGGCACCATCCTTTAATATAACCCTAAATAGTATAGCAGTATGAATAAGGTCTACATCATGTGGAATTTTAGTCCACAAGGTGTTTGGTACTTGGGAAAGATCTGCTTCCCTAACCGAATCAAAAACTTTAGCTGATGTGGGGGTCCTTACTTCCAATAATGACCTCAACAGTATGATGACAATTCTAAGAAAAGTGTTTTAGTCTTTCAGGATAACACAGTTGATCATCCCCTATTTCCCAAACCATCTTTTGTGGCTCAATGAATATAACACATGCCCATAAAACGTGGTTATGATCAGTGGCTATCAGAGAGCCATAGGTTAATGTTATCTCCTAAGGCATCTGTTTGCAATATTAACTCGGTGTCGGGTATCCAAGAATCTTGCCCTTGTCGCCGGTAAAGTTATGGTAAATGCTATCACATCAGCAATACAAGATCTAATACAAGATCAGGTTTCTCCTGTATCTGAGGAATGCATACTGTTGATTGCTACATCACAGTGGGTTCCTCATCTGGCCTGTGCGTCACTGACCATTCTGAATACATGGAAATACTCTGTGGGCACCTTCATTGCGTATTTCCTCCCACATAATTAATCTGGAAATAATTTCCTCCTCTTAATTACACTTCCCTGTCCACTTAAGAGGTATAGCCACTATTGGGGGTGCTTGGTAACTTTGCTGTGGCAGCACTTGTGCTTGAGGTGTTACTGTTTGCATATTTTGTGATGGTATTTGAGGTACATATGACTTGCGGGTTTGACTGTGGCTGTACTGCTGTATTTCCTTTCGGGGAGTCTCCTGTTGTGATTTATCTGACTGAGGCAGTCGCTGCTCAAGCTTTCCCATGAAAATGAACCTTTTTGCAGATTCTAGCTGCTGTTTTTTGTGGCTTTAGGCTTATTTCTCCCTCCTTCAGCTGGTCTTGGCTCTTGTCCTTTGTCATGGGCAGCTCCAGTCACAGCAGATCGGGAATGCAAAAATTGCAAGTAATTAAGGGATGTGGCAGGGTGAAACAATGGACTTTCAAAGGCTTTCTTCCTTTCAGATATCTTGGAAAGAACAAGCTTCACTTGCTGGATCCTGTAGATGTTCCACCTATGTTATAGACTTCATTAAACCATCTGTCTTGCACGCCCACTGTCATTTTCTGGCCTCTATTCATGTCCTTGTATTGCCACTGCAGAATTTCTTTGTGCTAAAGTGGTAGCTTAGAGCTCAACTATGACCTGCTTGGTTTACAATTTAGACCAGTACAATTAATTTTCAGACTAGTAATCCTTTTGGTATACATATCTGCAAGATGTTAATGCTCTCAACTACGATTTGTGATGTGAATTGCAGCGTCAACACTGTTTAGCTAAATTATTATGGGAGCGTCTGTTGAATCTATAATCTCGGAGCCCCAAACGGGGCATAACATCTGAATGTGTTTATTGAAGGGTTGTTTTCTTAAGTTTTAATGTCTCAAAATGGAGTTCAGTTGCTCTATTAGAACATTGCCACTAGAACAACATTCAGTTTTTTGAGAAGTTGTTGAACTAGCTGTTTTTAACCAACTTGTCTCGACAATGGTTTTATTAATAAGTTATTTAATGGTGGATTGTAATGTGCTTTAAAAATATTGCACTGCCAATTTATGCTTAAGTAAATACACCCTACTCATGCTTCTCTGCAGACTTATAACTTTTTTGTGAAACTGTTTTTATTTTAGATTAAGCCGCCTTAGTACTGATTTTGATGTAATAGCAAATGCTCTTGTCAAATCAAGTACTGGAATGCTAGAAGTAAGTGAAGATAAAAGAAAGGTCCGAAGGTCTCCTGCTAAACCTCTACCAGAAGTAACTGAAGAATACAAAAATGCTGTTAAAAACCGCTCGGTGTATGTTGTAAGTATCTGTTGGTAGGTCTGAATATTGAAGAAAACATTGCAGTGAAAATTGTATGTCTTGGTGTGAACCATAGGACTGTGGAGATACAAAATGTTGAAATAGAGTAAACCTGTGCTTCTAGCTGCTCTGTAATGATTCAATGGTGTTTTCAATAGGGTAGTACGTGAAATGTATCTGTGCTCCAGTAAATTTGCATGGCTAAATTGATACCCTATCACCTGGCATAGGAGGATCCAAGAACGTGAATAGCAGGAGAACATTTTGGTAGTTCCAGTTTGTGCAGTGTTGAGCTTATTGGGGGGAAAAAGTACATTCCAAATATTTTGCATCTTGGATCTTTAAGTGCCACTCTTTTGACATTTTAAAGTTATTCCTTTATTGAAGTAGATACATGGTGTTTGTTGGGAGGCCAAATTGTGGTGTCTCCTAGTGCCACCACAATAGCTCGTGTTAGCACCACCTTCAGGCTGTATTTTCATACATTTTGGAAGGCTGTGAACGAGTAGGGCTTCAATCATCCGCAATAATGGAAATGGACTAGTTTGAATCTGCAACAGTTTAATTTCTTACATGCTTGTTAGTTACTGTAAGTGACAATCATGTTTTCCAGCATAAATCTGTTAGTATTAATACTAGAATGTGTTTGAGCGGTAATAGGTGTGATTTTTTTTTTTCTTAATACATTTTCTCTCGCCTATATGTTCCGTGACGTTTGGGTGCCCGTACAGTAATGTTTAGCGAACGTTGTGTTAAACTCGAAGCCGCTGGCCTGCAGATATTCTAAGTAGAATGTTGTGCATAAATGTAGACTTTTTCCCCTCAACACATTAAGGAGTTTGTTCTGAGCCTTCTGTCTAAAGGACATTCTGATAACCGGTTTGCCAATAATGAACATTCCATTTAAAGCAGATGTGTTGAAACTCTTGGGGTGGGCTTGCAAGGCCCGTTACGCGTTAGGACCGGTTTGGGGCAGTTAACAATACTAGTAAAATTCTGGAAGCGTAAGCTTGTTTGACTTTTTTTTAATGTTTTATCCCCTGACTGTCTCTGTGCACTGTTCTATCAAGTTGAACATCTTACCAGCACAGGCTTCTGTGTAGAGTCCTCCATTGTCTGGACTCCTGGAGGGTCCCTTGAGTATGGCATGCAGGAGGTGGGGACTGCCATGTATTTGGATTCTCATCCAGGCTAGGTGTTCTTCTGGGGTTCTCTTTGCATGGGAGAAATTTGCATGTTGTAAGCTGCTGGATGCCAGCTCAGTTTGCTTCTGTAGCTGATGCAGAGATATGCCAGGTAGGAGGTAAGCTTTCAAATCGGATTAGATGCAGCAGATCTGAGGTCTGCTGGTCTACTCAATCAGACTAAAGTGGCCGATGCGAGATCTGTTTCCTTCCCAGGCGCTAGTTACAGTAGGTGTCTAATGAACTTTTGTAAACATGATTAGAATTTGATTTTACGCGTTATGTTAAAGGGTACTTGTAGAGCGCACAGACAGTGTCCCGGCGCTAATGAACCTCAGGGCTGGACTTTTGCTGTCATTGGGGGGGGGGGGGGGGGGGAGCCTTAAGGTTGTTGCTAAAATTGGCACGTTTTCAGCAGCTTCCTGAAGGCAAGTAAGTCCAGCATCCATCCAAGTGTCTCCGGCAGAAGGTTCCAGACTCTGGCAGCCTGAACTTGGGAGCGGCCACCAGTACGGGTAAACTTAGGAACACCCGCCTGATGCCGAAGATGAGCTAAGGGTTCTGCCGATGACCTAGTGTGAGACTCTCCTTAGATAGTGAGCGTCCGTACCTTTTTAAAGCCTTAAAAACCAAGAGCAAGGCTTTAAAGTAGATTCTTTTTCGGAGAAGCCAGTGCTAAGCCTTTAGGTGAGATGAGATCTGAACTCTCGGTCCAAGCATGAGGACCGCCCTGACAGCTGCATTCTGGACCACCTGAAGTCTGTTCAGTAGGTACTCCGGGAGGTCCAGGTATAGGACCTTTACATTGTCCAACCTAGAGACAGTGCTTGGACCACAGTCTTCCTGTGGATGAGAGGCTGTAGGGGGAGGAATTACTTGAGCATCTGCAGGAGGCCAAAACAAGATCCTGCGACTGCCTGGATTTGGACTTTCATGGACAGGGCGTCATCCAACTTAACACCCAAGTTCTTGACCATGTTTACCGAGGCTAGGGGAGGTGACCTGTCTGAAGGCCACCATTGTTTCCACTCGTCCCGAGATGGAGATCATTAAGGAAACTCCGCTCAGAGATCTGTATTCTTGCTTTTCCTTCTGCGCCCCCACCCTCCCAATCCATATATACAGTCTGTTGCAAAAGGGCTGGCTGCCTTATGCTTCCCTAGCTTCCAAGTGGCCTTAACTGGGCAGGTAGTTGCTTTTTGGACTTGACATTTAACATTACATCAGATCAACAATCTCTGCCTGCAAATGATGACTTAAAAGCCTGAAGTGGCTGAAGAGGTCTCCATAATATGGATTCCTTTTAGCAACAGTGCATGGTCTGCTTTTTGCCACCCACCAGTTGACCCATTACTCCAATTGAAAATGCCACCCATTTGTTCACGTTTAAAGATTCTTGAAGCGCTGACACTTGAAAGGATTTGCGTGAAACTTTATCTTTATTTTTGCAGTGCATACAGTGAAGTCATGCTGTCTGGTACCACCCTCTGGCAAGCCTACCTTCTTGAGGAAAGCAATTTGCGTAGAATAGTGTATGCGAACAATGGTTAAACCCAGCACACCTCACTTTGTGTGCTATTCCTCTTCAGTGTCGTTACATGGGCAATCTGAAACCACAGCAGCTATGTGACATTTTCATAATTTCAGTGTGATTGAGTGGTGTTCCAACGACTAGTAAGCTGGCTCTGTGTACGGTATTGCCACTAGACCTGACCTGGTCAGAGCTGGTCGCTCCACCCGCCGCGTGGCCCATCCTCGTGTGCCCGGTCTCCATTGCCGCTGCCCGTATTGTATCCACTGTTGTGCCCCTGATCTCGCTGTTGTGCCAGTAATTGTTTTTTTCTACTGTTGTGCCCCTGATCTCGCCGTTTTGTAATTGTTTTCTTTCTCAACTGTTTGTTTTTGTGCCTATACTGCCGTTTTTCCCCCGCTGCTCCCCCGCGGCCCCACCCCCGTTCCCTCCAGCATCACCGCACCGCTCCCCTCCCCACTCGCCACCCCGCTCCCGCCTCCCAGCTGCTCCTCCCTCGCTCCGCCCCCCCCTCTCCATTTATGGCAGTCCGCGCAGCGTTCACGCGCAGTGGGTGCGCCAATTGTGCGCCAAAGGCAAGCCAGTCTGCGCCCAGCGCCAGGACCCTCGACCCCTGCCATCGCCAGACCACACGACAGACCTACAACGCCCCCACCCTCAACGCACTAAACACCGGCCAACCGCCAGCATGCTACCGAGCCACCCTGAAACGCACCCACGGACCCTTCACCTGCCAAGCCTGCAAATTCACCTGCCTCCGGACCTGCATCGCACCCGCCAAGCCGAACACCAACACCAACCACCTCAAGTGCATCCTGCTCAAAACCCGCTCAGTCCACAGACACGCCATCGAACTCTGGAACCTGCTTGACACTACATCACCAGACGTCGCCTTCCTCACGGAAACCTGGATGAACGCCTCCTCAGCGCCCGACATCGCCATCCCGGACGGATACGAGATCACCCGGAGGGACCGCGTCAACCAGACTGGAGGCGGCATCGCCATCGTGCACAAGAACACCATCCGCATCACGACCAGCTCCGACGACCCTTTCACCGCCGCCGAACACCTCCACTTCCAGATACACACCGAACCCAAGACCACACTCAGAGGCACCCTCATCTACTGACCCCCAGGACCATGCACGCGCTTCAGCGAAGACATCACAGACTTAATCAGCCCGCACGCCCTCCCCTCCGCTGACTACATCCTCCTAGGGGACCTCCACTTCCACCTGGAGAACAACCAAGACAGCAACACCACCACCCTGCTGGACAACCTCGCCAACCTCTGCCTCAAACAACTGGTGAACACCCACCCACAACGCCGGCCACACGCTCGACCCAGTCTTCTCCTCCAGCAAGCACATCTCCTTCAGCCACTCCACCGGACTTCATTGGACTGACCACAGCTGCGTCCACTTCAGCTTCAGAAGAACCACCACCACCCGCAACAGGTTCCCCGCAGGAACTGGAACAAGATCACCGCCGACCAGCTCACCACCTCCCTCAGCCAGAACCCACCTGCCAGCACAACGGACCCCACCGAAGCAGCCAAAAACCTCACGCAATGGATCACCAACTGCGCAGACTTCCTCGCACCACTGAAGACCCCTCCCAGCAGACACGGCAGCAAGAAAGCCTCTTGGTTCACCGACTAACTCATGAACTCCAAGAAGAACTGCCGCACCATCGAGAGAGCCTGGCGCAACGACCAGACCACAGTCAACTGGACTGCCCTCAAGCACGCCACCCGCAAACACCACCAGCTGATCCGCACCACCAAGAAGACAGCATTCAAAGAACGACTGGACAACAACAGCAAGGAACTCTTCAGCATCGTCTAAGCTCTCCAACCCCAACGCCGGAAACAACGACATCACTCCCTCGCAAGACCTCCGACTCACTCGCCTCAATCTTCCACCGCAAGATCGCCGAAATACACAACAGCTTCGGCACTCCGACCACGCCCCCCAACACCACCCTCAGAACCTGGACCCCGGTCAGCACCGAAGACACCATCCGCACGATGAACACCATCCACTTCGGATCCCCAACCGACCCCTGCCCCCACCACTTCAACAAGGCCGACTCCATCATCGCACCTCAACTCAGACATCATCAACTCCTCCTTCAACACCGCCACCTTCCCGGAAAGCTGGAAGCACGCCGAGCTCGGCGCCCTCCTAAAGAAACCAACAGCGGACCCCACCGACATTAAGAACTTCCGACCCATCTCGCTCCTCCCTTTCCCTGCCAAGTCATCGAAGACCGTCAACAGACAGCTTGCCGCCTTCCTCGAGACGAACGGATCCCTCGACCACTCGCAGTCCGGCTTCCGAGCCAACCACAGCACCGAGACCGCCCTCATCGCAGCCACGGACGACATCAGATCCCTGCTCGACAAACTGGGAAACGGTGGCCCTCATCCTCCTGGACCTCTCCGCAGCGTTCGACACCGTCTGCCACCGCAACCTAGTGCAGCGCCTCAGCAACACCGGTATCCAAGAGAAGGCGCTGGAGTGGATCATCTCGTTTCTCGCCGGACGAACCCAGAGAGTCCGCCTCCCCCCCCCCCCCCCCCCCCCCCCTCCCCTCCCCGGTTCAGATCCGAGGCCACCGAAGTCACCTGCGGCGCACCACAAGGATCTTCACTCAGCCCCACCCTCTTCAACGTATACATGAGCCTCCTCGCAACCATCGCACGCCAACACAACCTCAACATCATCTCCTACGCAGACGACACCCAGCTGATCCTCTCCCTCCCCAACGACCCAGCCTCCGCCAGAACCAGCCTACACGAGGGGATGAAAGACGTCGCCGAATGGATGAACAGCTGCCTCAAACTGAACTCAGACAAGACGGAAGTCCTCATCCTGGGACGACTCTTGGTGGCCTTGCGCTATACAAATGTCATGATTGACTAGATGGTTATACCATACAGAGCCTAGGGATTCCCCAAAAGTGTACAGGGCTCAATGTAAAATCCTAAGTTATCTATTTGTGTAGTGTGGGCGAGCAGCCTTAGGTCTAACACAGCAGTGTAAGATATTTATTGCACAACCATGACCAATAATGAAGACATGACTGGCGATCCAGACCAATTTTAGAAAAATACTATATTTTAAGACCAAGATCTTTGCAATCGGGTTAGTACGTTTTTTAAATAAAAATACTTTTCACTTTGAAAAATAAACACAAACTTTTCAAAACAGTACAGTGTTATCCTACTGGGAAAACAATATTATGGGTAAAGAATACCCTTGTAATTTTGGTCTTCAGGATCAAAAGTCAGTGGGGGCAGAGGTGGGGTGAGTAAAATCGAGCGATGAAGGAAACGTAAATAAAAAATAAATTACTCCAATTGGTGCTATATGAACCTTAGAAGTAAGTGCTTAATTTTTGCTCACCTGTACTTGCACTGAGGTAGTGTTCACTTGTCTGAAGCAGTCAAGACCACCTGGTGCGTTGCTGTCCTCACTGAGCGGCAGCAAAAACTTCTGCACATGTCCTCTGTACAGTCTGGTCAAGCCCCGGCTTCAAATAATGTGGATGGAGAGCGGTTGCGGTTCTTAGGCCCCATGGTAATTAGAAGTAATCCTTACCTCTTGTGCACCCCCCACATAAACTGCCAGTCAGTGCAGGGCCTCTGTCCCGCGTGGGACCCGCACAACCAGGCTGATAGACGGCAGTCCGTATCCAAGCTGCTAGATTTACTTGTTTGTCATTGACATGCTGTAGCTGAGCAGAGCGCTGCACAGTATGCCACATCACCACTCCAGGGCAGCCTGAGGAGAGCACTGAGCTACAGGCTCTGGATGACTCTGTAGATTAAATATATTTTAGGATGAGAGACCTGACTTTGGCTGCTGGAGTAAGACTAGTTGCAGCCATGGCTCAGTCTCCCACGGTCAGCTGAGAGCAGGGCACAGCTGCAGCATCCAACCTCTGCGCCAGTGTAGCCTGTGGCGAGTTTAGGCTGATGCTAAAATTCAATAATCCAGTCAGATTACAGACCTGAGAATGACTGTGGCATAATGAGGCACAGGCAGCAATGCAAGCAGCTGCAGGCTGCAGAACTACTTTAAAACGTAACTACTGCCTGCTCGCTGGCTACACCCACTAGTGGCTTAAGTCCTCTCTGCAAATAAATGTACAATGTTGCAGTCACGTGACCTGGATGCTGCTGCAGTACTGCAGCCAGCGAGGGCAGCTGAGCCCAGGCTGGCCGGCGCAACTGGACATCACCAGATGATGTAAAATTAAGTACAAATTGAACACCAGGAGGGCAGTGTTGTCACATACTCTACGGCTGCCACTGCAGCATGCGGGCAGTCACTTTGTTCAGAATGCTAATAGCACTCCCGTCTCCTGCTTGTCGGCAACTTTAGGAAGCGGTATGAATGTGTGACTCTGCATTTAAGTGCGGTTATGCTGACCACCACACTAAAATGCCTTAGTCTAACTCCTGATGCATGGAACTTGGCAGGGTTGTCGTTAGTCGTTTCTTTCTGTGCCGTGGAAAGCCACACTAGCCTTTGATTCAAATTGCATGTGCAGCAGAGACATCCAACAACTACAGGCTATGTCAATGGCATTGCAGCCAGTAGTTGGCTTGTGACAAGGGGCTGATGAAGGGGTGTGGCTTGTATTTTTATTTTTTTTCTCCTGAGGTCTTTCCAGTCCAGAGTAAGTTGGCCCTGTGTATTGGGCAGTGATCTGGATAGCTTCTTGGTGCCTAAAGAATGTCTGCGAACTACTAATTGAAGTTAAAATGAAAAGGCAAGTAGCAAAAAACATGCCTCCCCCATGCGCTTCGGTTTCACTTCCATCAGCACAAGGAGAGAAAAGAGGGCCTGGTGTGGCTTTTTTGCAATTAACCTTGGCAAATGATGGCTTGAAATTAACAAAACACTGTCATTTGGAAACTAAACCTTGGGATCCGGAAGGAAAGAGTACATTTATCTGCACGCGAGTTGCATGGCATGATTTCGGAGGACAATTATGAATATTTTTCTCGGTATCCTTTCGAGTGGTCCATATCGCTAATAATAATAAAGGCCATCTACAGAGGCAAAGAAAGTGATTCTGCCAGAAGTACTTTACGTGGCCAGGGCAGTGCTGGGTAACAGTGAAGCAGAGGAGTGCAAAATATTCCTACTGACTGGTATAATTTACTATGGTTTTTGCTGACCAGGTCAGTGCACACCTGCTAAGTTCAAATGGAAAGTGTCAATAGATGGGCAAAAATGGCTTCACAGTTAGCTAGATTGAATGATACAGAACCTCTCCTCAGGGGACATGCTACACTTAAGGGAATTTTTAAATTTATTTTTAAAGTGGTTTCGGTGAACCTAAACGCTAGCAGGTGCAGAGTAAACCCTAAAAGGCTGTATTCCCCTTCCACCCCCTCAACATCGGCGTTCTTAGTAGGAACTTATTTAGGTTTCATCATTAAATCACTTGGAGTTTTGGAATTGAGCCTCTGATTTGCTTACTGGGTTGACCTTGTATGGGTGGAAGGGTAATACACATTTTTTGTATTGTAATGATTTTAACGAATTGAACAGTCAATACAATTCAAATTTCATTTTATAAGCTAATCAAGGTGTGAGCAGTGGCATGTGATTCTTTTGACATTTCAAGCAGCATATTGAATTTCTATGGCGTTTAAAATGGATTCTTTGTTTACCACTTATTTTTGGATAGTAGTTATGTGCCCGTGGTTTGCTGCTTTAAGGTTTTGCTCCTACATCTTAACGTGGAATTTCTGCTAATGCTTGCATTAACTTCATTAAAGGTTATTTGGTTTTAAACTTTCTGGGTATGTGGGCAAGCTAGTCTTCCTTTTGTGAATTTGTTACCTCTTCCGGTAAATATGGCTCTTCATAGGTTAACCTTTACTTCAGTCTTGGATAAAGCCACTCTTACTTTTTTTTTTTTTTTTTTTTTTTTTTTTCTTTTCTTGATGGTATTCTTTATTCATAAGGCTGCAGGACAAGCCTATGCAACATATTGGGGCAAAGGTTATGCACCAAAGGTGACATGGTGTGCAGAGGGACAACACTTGTCTATTAATCGAACCATATACAATCCTATGCACGGGCTAGTAGGTGGCAGATAGTGGAGGGATTCAGTAGAAGGCAGTGTTGCTTTTCAATCTGAATGTAGACCCTGATGCTCATGTCTTGAAAATCATACTTTAAATGCTGATATAACTGCAAATCGCAAGGTGGCAGATTCTTTCCCTAAAATTCCGTTGTTGCAATTTAAAACTTTAGTGGTTTGTCTGGAGAAAGTGCTTTGCTCCTCGTGTGCGCAGATCTAGTAATTCTGGACTACATTTATCCAGCATCACCCTGTGATTTATAGACCACTCGCAGAACAATGTAAAGTCCATGATTTCTTTAGCTTGTATAGATTACACTGGCATCCGAAGACTTTAAATAAAAATAAGGTAATTACAACCATACCGATTTCTGCTCTCTAAGTTGTAAACTTCAGTATTTCAGGTTTTTCCATTTGGAATGCAGTAGTTTAAAGAACAGGGATGGCCGTTAAATGAACAGGAGGCAAAAAAGGAAGGTGAATGGAAGAAGGGCTTATTAACCCTTTAGTATATATCTTGTCTAAACTAATTTTAGAGCAGCTGAGCTTTGTTACTAGGTCAACTTGTCTCAGTAGTTCAGTTGTGTGGAAGGGCGCCCATGGAAGAGCACCAGGTTTGAATGGGAAGTGCAGTTCTTTAGGTTGAACAATGGCAGAATGAGTTTCTGGTAGGGCAGAGTCATCCAGCCATCTAGTTGTTGTACACAGTTTGTCACAAGATTACATGGGCATGAACTTAACTGCATCAAATACAACTGATTAGCATGTGTTAAGTCTGGCTTCTTTTCTTTAGTTTAGCTTGTGCTCCACACAGATCTTGACCAGCTTGGTGGGTACGATAGGTAATGATTAAAAATAACTAGCAGATCAGTAGTTTAACTCCTGAGGGTGCCTCTTACTGTTATGTACCACAGCTGGGTAAGTGTGTGGAATTCATGCTCTTTACGCGACCCTTTTAGTATTCTTGATGTGTTTTAGCACATGCTGGTTTTGGGGACTTAATACTAAACAGTCCATTGTATTTCAAGTGTCAGTCTGAGTCAAAGGCCTCCAGCAAAATATTACCCTGCATGAAGTGTTTGCTTACATTAAACAATTAATTTTTAGAGATCTGCTGTATTTTGCAGCCAACGCTGTAAGCAAGGCATAATTGTGGTTTTTTTCCCCCTTCAAGTGCAAGCCACCCTCTCCCATGCTGTTGTACTGCAAAATGGGCAAATCGGCCACTTGAATCTCCAGTTAGTGTTTTAACAAAGTCAAAATTCTCCTCCTGCCCTCTGTTCTTAATGCTTAGCTTAAGGTTCTGTTGATCAAATGCTAGCTCAATGTACTACGTTTAACTTCCTGTCCCAGCATTGTAGACTTATTTACAATGTAACTTAAACTCCCCATCGTGAGGTTTCCATCATCCGACTCTTGGACGTTAACTCTCTTCTTTCTTCAATGCTGGCTATTTACTAATTTCTAGTCTTTACATGTCTTTGTAGAAAGGATTCCCGACGGATGCAACATTGGATGAAATCAAAACCTGGTTTGATGGTAAAGGTCAAGTAGAAAACATTCAAATGAGGAGAACAATCCAGAGGGCGTTTAAGGTAGGTTTTCCTTGATTACATCATGTAAGATGCTATGCATTAACAGCTATTTCTGACCACATCCTTCTATTCCAATTAGGGTTCTGTATTTGCTGTGTTTGACTCTAATGAAGCAGCTAAAACTTTTGTTGAAACACCAGACCAGAAGTACAAAGATATGGACCTGATCGTATTAACAAAGTAAGTTGGTAATAGCTGTGGCACTGCATGGAATACAATGGGGACATCTGCAAACCGCTGCAGGAGCACAATTTTATATGCTGCTTTAAGTCTAGAAAAGTCTAGAAAAATTATGTTCAAGGTGCTTCTTGGGTAAATGTAAGTTTGGATCTCCGTGATTATTCTAAGCTTTCTAAAAATAAAGCCAGCCTTTACAAAATTTAAGTTTGGGGATTCTAAAGAAGTGGTTAGATTTGGTCCTAAATGACTCATTATGACATAAGATCTCTGTTGTGGTCTTCGGTGTCTGCGCGCCCTGTGAAGCAGATCTGTTAGATCACCATCACTGGTGAGGAAAGCAGCGGTGCACCTGATGTAGATGTTGAGGTCTGGTATGGCACCAACAGATAAACTATCAGGACCCCGTTCCCAACTACACTGGCACACAGCCAGTGCATACCTTGAGTTCAGAACCCAGCTATGTCCTGAGGTGGCAATACCATGTACCGCTTTTACATGGGAAGCACAGTCCGAAGAGGTGCATGGAAAGGATTGGGGGGGGGGCATAGTAAATTGGTCAGAGTGAGCAGTCCAACACGGTAGAGATCCTTGAGCTGACCATTCCTCTGGGAGTTGTGAAAGCCATTCTGGCGTGGTGCAGCATCAAGTCGAAAAAGCAATTGACAACTTTTGACTGTGGTGGCCTGGCAAGTGGGTCAGAGATGGTGAGGTGCAGACATTTCTTAGCCCTGAACGCCATTCATGCAGATCTCTACGATAAACATAGAACTCTGCAACTGTGGTAAGGGCAGTTGAGAAGATGTGAGGCCGCAAATTGGATATAAAAGGTGGAGCTACAACCCAAATAACTGGTTGCAGATGTTTAGATCCACAAGCCTAAATGCAGATCATCTGGTGGATTTAGTAGCATCCAGGGCTATGGGCTGGTTCTGTTGCGGCTTTAGTGAAACCTGAGAATATAGAATAAATAGACCATTAGCGTTATCGCAGCTGAGACGGGAGCAGCTTCCTGCAGAGATGGAGACAGTGTTGTAGTGAGGCAGGTAGCACCAGAGCTCAAACTAGTGACTGAGGTACACAGGCTTTCCCCAAGGAATTCGAGAAAAGATGTTTAAAATGTGGGCACTGTAATGTAGTTACTCAGTGGAGAAACAGTGCTGCTTACAGCGAAGTAGAAGGAAAAACGTGATGTTGTGCGAGAAGCTCCTACTGCTTTTTTCCAGACCTGAGCCGGGAACTGGCTGAGAACAAGTATTTGGTGACCCAGGGTTAATAGCGTTGATTGTTTTCTTGTGAAATATGTTGTATTTTAAACCCTTTTGGAGAAGTCCTGTCTGTTTTAACTGTTGGCGGTCAGTAAAGATTCAAAGCTAAAGGTAGTGTTTTGTAGAACCCAACAATGCCATGCTTTAGATGGCATTTTTTTTTTCTTCTCAAATACTATTTATTTGTGTCCTGGTTTATGTGGTTAGTATTATGTGTTACTTTAGCAAACTGCTGTGTTGGTTAGAAGGGCCCTGCGTGCTTGTGCAGTCTAATTTTTAGAAGAGAATCTTTTAAAGGGGTTGTGGCGAGGTTTTAAATAACGTGGCACGAGTTGGTGACTTGTGCGGTATTTAGAGGGAACAAGGCCATCCTAATTTTTTCAAACTCTTAATGCAGCTCCTTTCTTTGTAGGAACAGAAGGGGCCAAGCAAAGGCCAAAAGCAAATGAGCTTAAATTGATTTGAATAGGAACAGTCCTTTGTCCAACAAAAATTAGAGATTGCTTTCCTCAAACAAGTTTAACTTCTATGAAAGCAGGGCTGGTGATAAGAGTATTTTTAACTTGTGTTTTAACAAATGCTTTCCTTGGCTTGTCACTGCTGAATTATAACGTCTGCTTGTCCAAATGCACTTCTTTTTCTCTTTTCAGAGACAATTACTTCGCAAAGAAGAATGAAGAAAGGAAGCAACATCGAGCAGAAGCTAAAACAAAGTCGAAACAGTAAGATTGCCTCCCTGATTGCTTGTAACCACCTTTCTAATCTTGAATATATACTGAATTCTGTATGCATCCTTTTACAGAGCGAAGGAAGAAACCCAGAAAAAAGCAGAAGAGGATGAAATGGTAAGTACACTGTAACAAACTGCAATTGATGAAAATGTGACTAACTATTCGGTCTCTTCCTGATTGGTTCCTTTTGAGGTAGAGCACAATTCTCAGTTGCCCAGACCTACAATAAAACAATAGTGGATTGGGAGAGAATCTTCAAATAAAAGCACTCCCTATACCTGAACTCTGCATATTACTGACAGCACGAGAGTTCAGATTTATTTTGTCTTTTGAGGGAGGCCTTACTAGATCAGATGTAAGAAGTTCTGAGATCATTCAGTAGGTGGATATAAGAACTCTTTGCTACATTCCACCACTGTATTTGTGGCATGGCAGAAGGTAACGTGTGCTCCCGCACCCTCACTGTATTGTCCTCTTTTTCGGCAAATATTTTATAGTAGGCAGGGGCTGAGAAATGAGCTATATTGCAGCATGGCTCGGTGTTTTCTTTTTTTATTGGCCTGAGTTCCGAGATAGTAAAATGGGGTCTGGTATCTCCACATAAAAGAAATGATGGGAGAGACTGCTGCATCCAATGTAATTACATGAACGTGACTTAGCAACAGTCTCTTCAGCACAGTGGAAAGCGTTTCTGCCTTCAGCCAAATTGACACTTTTTTGATAAAGTTACTTAAGTGGGGTATGCATCGAGGATGCCTGAAGGAGATGGGAGGTGGTAGGGGTGAACGATGACATCCCGATAAGTGGAATTTTGCCTTGCTCAGTCATATCTTAAATTTTTCCAGATGTCAACATTTGTTACTAATCCCTTAACAGTTTGTTAAATGCCACCGGACTAAAAGGAAGAAGACACTGCGTTGGCAGTTGCTTTGCTTGGATGAAGTACTATCTACCCACCTGATCTGCTGATGTGACCATGGCTGGAGCTGGCAGCCAAATGGTACTTGAGGGTAGTAGGCTGGTGGTCGAGGGCTAACACAGTTGTCTAGTTTATCTGCCAATCTGTTCAGTAGTTGAACAACTCTGTAAGATTTCTAGTGAGCTAGCACTTAAAGTGTTTCAAAACCAATTTGTCAGAAGTCCAATACTTCAAAGCTTACCTCAACAGGACTAATTGACTCTCCAGGTAATCCAATTAGATGTGAGTCTTTTGTTTTTTTTTACTTCGCATCTACACTTTCAACAGGATTAGCAGTTTCCATATGTCGTACCTTCATAATATCTGTTCTCTGGGTGCGATCTTTAAAACTCCTCCCAATTCCGGTCTATGTATAGCGTATGATCCTGCAAACAAATATTCCTTTCACTACTGGGAAAGAGTTGAAATCAGTCTTGTTCAGTTACTAAAACCCCCAAGCATTTCCAAGTGTCGTACTGAGAAGCATTCCAACCTTAAATGGTGCATCTCCAGAAATATTACTCCGACTCTCGCAACAAGCATACTGGGCAACATGTATTTTTAGGTCTCGGCTAGCGTGGGCTGCGCACATGGGCAGTCTCGCTGGCGAGATTTAATGATTTAGAGCAGTGATTCCCAAACTGGGGTCCCCGAATCCTCCTCAGGGGGTCCGCGACTACGTTGAAAATCAAATACTATTAACAGATTAAGTGTAGATATATAAAGATGCTAAATGTACAATTGAACATTTTAAAACATACTGTAAATGTGAAGGAATTTGAAATGGGAGGCTAAAAATTAAATTAGTATCCTCAGATTAATTTGTGGGAGCAGTGCAAGTGTATCAAACTGAGTACAGTATGGAGATGAGTGGCCTCAATTGAATTTAGAAAAACTCCAACCATTCTATTAAAATTACATTTTGATGTCTTTTTTATTTGTGTGTTCTAATTAAATAAAAAGTGTAATTTGTGTATTTGTTTGATGAATGCTTTTTTCTGTATTTTTGTGCTTTTAGTTGTTCAAATCATCAACATTGCTTAGGCCGGGGTCCTCGACTTCCAGTAATGACTCATGGGAGGTCCCCGGATTCGAATAATGATTCAGTTGGGATCCCCGGATTGCAGTAATAATTAAGTGGGGGTCCCCAGAAGCCAAAGGTTTGGGAACCACTGATTTAGAGGGAATTCTTTAAAGGTCTTCAAGCCCCGCCCCTCTTTCCCATTGGCCAGCGTCACCGCTTATGCTAAACGGTGGCCAGCCATTGGGAAAGAGCATTTTGTGACGTAGACTTTTCCATTTTTCAGCCGGCCCACTTGGACGGGCTCATCCGCTTTCCGGCTGAAGTGAAAGGTTTCTTATCTCTATGGGGCCATGTGTTTCAACACATGGCCCCATGAAGACAAGAAATCGTCCCAATAGAAGGAAAGCAGGCCACATGTTTGTTTTTGCATCGCGCTTTCAGTGAAAGCGAGATGCAAAAATAAACAGTGGCTGACTGACGAGCGCTTTTTTTGGCGTGTGTTCTTTCCTTGTTATAGGACTTGTGCCCTGGAGAGGACTTGTGCCCTGGAGTTATGCATGTCTTTCTGACAGTGATTATTTCTGTCTGGTTCATTTCTGCGTGTGTTCCACTGCTGTTTGGCTAGCGGCATATTCATGATCACTGTTGTCTAGCCCACGTTGTTAGTTTACCCCTGCTGCTCTGGACTCTTAAGTCTTATCGCGCAATTAGCTTTATGTCCAAGTACCCCACCGCCCCAACATAAGACTTTAAAAAAAAACAAATATATATATTTTTTTTAATTAAATCTCCTCCCCCCCTCATGGGAATCATTCTGTGCCTAGGCGCCGCCTTGGTAAGAGCAGAGCTAAGAGCACCGAGATCACCTCGCCGGTGGGACATCACTCATCGAAACTCCTTACGAGTTTAAGACTTGCAAAGTTTTACTGCTTGAGAAGCAGTACCATTTCACTGACTGACCTCCGAGTGCGGAAGCTTGTTGGTGCCTTACGTCCGTTAAAAGGCACTGTCCGCCACGGTGACAAAAGGTGGGCATTCAGCACGATGAACGCTTTATCGCTATTTAACCGGCCAGCCCCTGCGTCACCCCTCCAGTTTTGCAGCAAGTAACCGGAGGAACTCCCGCTGCCTAGCACAGAGTAGACCCTTCCATAACACAATGGAATTCGTCGGGGTGGGAGTGGTCCAGTGCTCACATGACCGCGTGGTAGAAACATTTATACTTTACCAAATTAAGTTCAGATGCTCACACTTTGCAGCGCAGCAGTCTTTTGTACGATTACGCGTCGTAAACTGCAAAGAGAACCTATCTGAAGACAGTCTTTGCAACATCCGCTCTGTGAACATCAGGATAATTCTATGAAGACTTCAAGAACACCGCATACGGACTTAGAAGGCAGGTGGCTATTCTGTGAGATTACCTCTGGGGCTGTCGCCACAACATCCTGTTAGGGGCTGTTTCTGTAGGACGATAATTTATAGATGCAAAAAGTCTTAACTGCTATGGATTGCTCCCAAAGCTTCCCAATCAAGCAGTGTTTTTTAGATCTGGCTGTAGATGGCTTTGTAGTTTACGTCATGCTATCAAGTACAGTAAATGGTGGTAGTGTGCTTTATGTGGGCCCCTTAGCATTTCTTTCATGGTTTTCCCCGTTTCATTGGTGTGTGGGTAACTGTTCAACGTCGTGACATTCCATTGATGGTCACATTGTCACTTGTGTTCCTCATGGGCGTGAGGGAGTCAGTCAAATAGTCCTTTTGTTAGATTGTAGATGCGACATGTAGCTTGTAATTGCGACCCCCCCCCAAGGTGTAACTTCTCTTTGAGGTCATCACTTAGCAGGCACAACTTAACTGCCGAATTGTGACACTTTTGTTAAGAAACCACATGCAATATCAGTGACCTATCCTGTCCTAACGATGTAGTACTGATGACCCTTGCTCTCGTTTATATATGCGGTCATGATAACATTTTTTCAGGGGTGGGGTGGGGAGGGGGTCAAAAAGTATAAATGTACGCATTTAAGTATTTCTAAAGATACCACAATAATTCCTTTGTCAGGGTTATCTGCTGTGGAATATACTGTTGTGTAGGACTTAAGGACACAATTTACTAGATTCTACATCTTCTGACTCCTTTTCATAACGCTTTGAAGGTAGAGCTTAACTTTGCAAAGACAGACTGTTTAGCAAAGGGATCCTGCTCCCACCTTCCATATTGTTGAAGCCAGAGGTTTCTTGTGGGTATTTTCTAGGACAGCTGGGGGCAGCTGATAGCCAGCGTCCTTCTAACAAAAAGCCAGGAAGACTGACCTTTTTTTGTTTGATTATTATTGAGTTTTCTATGAGACCACCAGGGGCGTAGCTTGGTCTGCGCTTTATTGAAAGGACGCCGGGCCCTCGTTCATTCATGCCTACAGACTGCGCCGGATTACTTACAAATGTTTCTTTCTGACTTTGAATTTTCACTTGATTGTCCCTCCGCACCCTCGGAGGGTATCAAAATCGCAGGCGGATGCACAGAACAACTTCAGTGCAGAGGGAACTCACTCCTCTCAGTGCTCTTAACTTCCAAAAGTTGTACTAAATACGAGGCGCATGCACGGCAGCTTCACCCCCTGGCGTGTTTATTGTGAATTAGCGTGTACTGTACGCACACACAACACGTGGCCTCGGAGAGATATCTGCAGCAAGACTCTACTACTCCCCTCTACTACTCACACTCCTATTCTCTACTACTCTCCCCCACACACTCGTGTGTGTGTGTGTGTATATATATCTGCATATCTATATGCATGTTATGTACATAAGTTTGAAAAACACTAATCAAACCAAAGCTAAAAAGCTACCTAATTACAAACAGAATTGCTTTAACTTTTACAAAGCCGAGACCTGTTGCATTTTTAATGCTTGTTTACATCTGGTATCCAAAGGCCATCCGTTCCACAACTTAGTGGATGGTGTTTACATTTTTTAATTTTTTTTTTTTTAAATAAAAAAAAATTCACCCTGTACACGAACACACTGGTCACTTATAACTATCCACAGTGCAGGTGCCAATAACCAATGTTGGAAGTTTCTAAACCAAGTGATTCTTTAGAAAGAATCTTGGATTGAGAACGTGAGCTTCAGAAGCTGATCTGCACTAAAATGCACATATTCTTAGAGACCCAAATTAAAGACCTGCAGAATAAAAAAACATTTGCAACATAACCAACACAATGTTAACATTGGGTGCCTACTTAAGTGAGATTACAACGGTGGTGGTGGTGGCGTGTGTGTGTGTGTATAGAGGATAGGTGTATACAACATGAATGCACTTGAAAAACATTTGCATAAAGTGCAGGGTGACAAATGTTGTTTGTATTTTTTTTTGTTGGGGCCAGTTGGCTAAAAGTTGGTAGAGCTTTACAGTTGTTATAAAATCTGCTGTTGCCCCTGCCTGTGCTTGCTTCAGTGTGTATTTGACCAGTGTTTTCTTTATACAAGCTTTGTGGTTGTAGCCCGAGGGCATGGGGATCAATGCAAACTTAATGCTGTACCCTTGGAGACTTCCCTCAAGAATAGACTGGATGGTCCTAAGCCGGCCACTGTATTGCACTTGCTCAACCTCGTTTATACTTGTAAGAATGTTGAAAGGCATTTGTAAACCATGCAGTACGGAGCATTACACAATCTCATTGTGAAACATTTATTCATGAAATATGTACTCACAAGATGAATAAAGTTTGCAGTAGCATCTCATTTGGGATTGGATGTGAAGGAAAAATATTTTTACAACATGCAGTTTAGGAGTGTATGTCGAACCCATGCTAAACAAAAGCTCAGTCACTCTGATGGCACAATAAGGTTTTCCTAATCCTTCATGCAATTTTCAGCATTTTCAATGTTTTTGTTTGAAGAAATCTTTAGATGAAAAGATTGGATGTTTGCTAACCTTTTCTGGTGATCTGGATGAGAAAACGTGTAGAGAAGATCTTCATTCAGTCTTCGCAACTTATGGGGAGATTAAATGGATAGACTTCAGCAGGGGTGCAAAGGAGGTAAGGCAATTTTATATAAGCAAAACCGTTTAGTTTCCAAAATGAAACTATTTCAAGTGTTGTATTCAATTAACCGTTGAAAAAGTATTTGCTCTGCGTAATTGTTCCACATAAAGTAGCTTAGTTAGAATACTTTTTAAGTTTTTCTCTAGACCAGCCAGAACGTGCGAAATTGGTCTTGGTGAGTTGTACCAGAATGGTGTTTACTTAAATAGAAGCTTTTGAAAATATCAGTTGGTAGCATTTGCTGTTGTACATCACATGCTCTGCACGCATTTGTCATCTACTGTTGGGTACAGGCTTTGCAACTTGTTTTCTTTGAAGCAGAGTTTTACAGGGGACTCCAACTCCCTGAAGCCCACAGTGCACCAGGACATAGCTTCACCATGGATTGTTCCCTCCCCTTCATTCACCCGTACATTCTGGTTAGATCTACCACATTTTCAGCATGGACCTAACCGAATCACAACTCATGAAGACATTGCAATGGTTGGACCCAACATTCGGTCTGCAACCTGACTTCCGAGAGATCATGAATTGGCAAGTTGAACCGTTTTTTTTGTTGTAACTCACCAAAAGCAAGTGGTGGGTGCCATTATAGAATGCAGCGCCTATATTCTGCCTGTTGGGAAGTGCCCTTTTTGACATGGTCATCCCCACTTTTTGAATTGTACATGTGATTTCGACTGACAGTTCCCTGGGTGGGTTCCTGCTAACCAGGTCCCCAGTGACAGAGCTCTTTCCCAAAATGGTACAATTGTCCCCCCAATTAGCAAAACCTTTAGCACCCTCGAAGTCCCTAGTAAATGGTACCCTGGTACCTAGGGCCTGAGGTGCTAAGGAGGGTCCTCAAGGACTGCAGCAAAAATTGTGCCAACCTAACGGACCCTTCACCAAGCTCATTTATGACTGCCATTGTAGGCTGCGTGTCTCGGTGCAGACCAAAGTAAAACCACATGTCACCCATCCCTGTCATGTCCCCTACAACTACATCGGTTATTTGTAAGTCTCCCCTACATCAGGCTTGACAGCCCTAAGGCAGGGTGCTTGATATTATATGTGAGGGCACACATGCATGAGCAGCTGTGCCACTGTGCTGGTCCATTTGAATACTACCAGTGCAATTGAACAGGGAAGCATTTAAAAACATGCTGGAGAGTGGTTCCCCAGCTCCTTGATGACTTCATTGAAAAGAGGGATGTTTGGAATCAGTTATATTGCTGAACCCACATTTCCAGTGTTGAATTTATTAATGCATGCACCCAAAAGGCACCTCTGGTGCCCCCCTGAAACTACCAACTGCTGGTGGGCTGACTGGTTTTAGCCAGCCTAACGCCAGACTAATTTGTGACCCCTCCCTAAGGGTGAGGGCCTTCAATCTCGGGAGGCCAGAAACCCAGCCAGCTCTGGCAGGCGGGTGTCTTCACCCCCTCCCATGAGAACCTGCAGATTAACCTGCCAAAGCAGGTGACCTTCAAAGCAGCCCCTCCGCCTTTGGCATGCGACTGTGGTTTCTCTCAGACACCTAATTTACACTTCATTTACAGAATATTCATCCCCCTGTCGAGGTTGCGAGGTGCCACAGTTTACATTTGTGTTCCTGGCCACCTGCATGGTTGACACAGGGTTGGTTATAGTTTGATCTGTATATAGCTACGTGAAAAGGTGAGTAAGGTGCTTGATGTTTGAAGGTGTAAAGGCACGGGTACATATACTTCACTATTCATAAGTAATGGTATCACTGACTGTTAGACTACACCAAGCTGCACATGTAGGTATCTGTCAAATGTAGTGTAAACTGTATGTAGGAACCACCATTAGTGACCATTGATTGGGTCCACATGTTATATATTATATGGCAACAATCTCCATTACATGGGGTCTACCTAGTAGTAACAGAGCGTCCTAACCCACTGGAGCCAGTTGATAATTTAGTGCTTTCGTATTAAGTGGACACAGGAGAGCATGTGCCCCAGCTCGCTGGAGGCCGTGCTAAGCCGCTGGTGACTGTGGGGAGTCCACCAAGGAGTGAAATGACCAACTGCGCTGGGGCATAGGATTCCATTATATCCTATACAGATCTGTGTTCTTGTTGGTTTAGTGTTCGTGTTCGTGTTTTTGGGAATAGCAGAATCTTTAACACTTCTTGGGTACAGTGTTTTCAGGTTTGTACAGAAAAGCAGCACTCTCCTAAGTGGGTTCTTCTGAAGGAGGAATGATTGGGAGCAGTCATTTATGAGCTAGGTTACTCCTTTGGGTCTAGGCTGTAAAAAGATTGAGCCAGTATGATGAATTGTCTAGTGGGGCAATGCAGAGAACTTAAGATTCCTATTGTGATGGGCAGTCAATGCCTTACCCCAAGGGCAGAAGTTGATTTGGTTTCATCAGCCTGGCATATCCAGATTGATTGAAGTTAGGTGATTAGGTACTTCTTGAGCCCATTGTAGAATCCACTGGTATAATGTTAGAAGCCTTGAACTGTAGAGGCCTAGATCCTGTTTGGAGCGCCGTATAGTGGTTTTATTTTTGGGTCACCAAGTTAACCTCACTTTGAAGTGAGTTTATAGTCCATAATCTTCAAGTGAGGTGGTGGGAGAGTACTGGTCACTCCAGGGCTCAAAATCCAAAAAATTGTACTAGTCCTGCAGGTCTAGTACCAAACTGCAACCTTCTTGGCCGCTGTCTCTGAAGACGAAGCAAATGTGACAAGATTTAAAGGCCTCTTTATTTCTTATTTATTGTGTGAGCTATAAAAATGCCTTTAAATCTTATCTTGTCACATTTGCTCCGTTTTCAGAGACCAAGGACAAAAGTTAGTTTGTCGTCTTACTCGCCAGAAAGGGCGAGTAGGATCTAAAAATAGCTCTTCCTCCATTAAATCGAACTCTCAAATGCGAGTGGATTTCTCGAGCCCTGCACTTGCCTCAAAGTTCGGGGGCGGGGAGTACCATTAAGGTCAGGAGAGGCCTCTGAATCCCAGGGTGCTGGGGAGGAGAGGCTTCTAGAGCGAAGACAAAACACAAACCAGCATTGGCATAGCCAATAGATCTCGCCTTTGGGACCTTAAGTGTTTAGCCACAGATATTGACTTTGCCTATGTCTTTAAGCTGTGCTGTACAGAAGTCTGCAGCATGCTGAAAAGTTATAATAAAGAAGTGTCAAGCATTTTTGTTACTGTATATATGACTAAAAGCATGATGTACAACTGAACGACCATATTAAAGTACTAACAATAAATGTCTTGAGTTTTTGAGACTATGCCTTTTGTGTTGATTTTTAAAACCTAAATAAAAGGCATTTCCATTTACAGTGCTAATAGCTTAAACTCACACCCATGCGAGACTTATTGCATTGCAAAAGCTTGTTTTTAACTGTTATCGTGGCTTGTGGTGTTTCGTGCATGTAGGCAGAGGATTATGTTGCAGGGACCCGAGTGACCCACAGCTAGATAGTGTTATGCAGTATGTCAATTGCTGGTGTGCTATTGCAGCGCTACTGTGCCTGGACTGGTGGCTGATCAGTGTTGCGGGGTACCTTGTTTGGTGTTTACTTGTAGAGCGTGATGTGAAGCTCTCAGCATACCTCAGACCCCTGTGGCACCAGACTTCTTTCAAATGGCAGCATGGCTATATTTGGCGGCTGTAGAGTTGGACACGTGCCGCAGGAGAATGATCCCCCTCATTGGGCTTTGTGGGGGGAGAGGTTGAGAGCAAAGTGTAAGACCCAGACAGTCTGAGCTGAGAGGTAAGAAGTAAGGAGTTGCAGTCTGTAATGGGCTGAGTCGGAGCTGGGAATCAGCCGCTGCAGTTTATTTCAAGCAAAAGGAAGTCGACCTACTCCCACCCGGCCACGATTTAACAGCCCTGTTTAGAGGGGAAGGAACCAGTGCTTCAGAGGCGTCCGTCCCAGGTAGAGAGCGGCGGATAAATAAAACAAGATCTATTTTTTTCAATATAGGCTTTTAGTAACCAGCACGGCAGAGGCAGAATACTGCGCTGATTACTGAAAGCATAGAATATTGAAAACCTAGTTTGGCAAGCCGCACCAGAGGAATGAAGTGTGGCTCGCTAAAGTCTATGCTCCAGAGAAATTAAAGGCGCGGCAGCCAGAAGATTAAGGCGCTAATACAAGAAAAAAGTGCTTAGCGGCTAATTAAGAGACACGGTGTCACGCCGCGAGTAAAAGATCCAGTCTGGGTAGACGGGGCCAAAAGTTGACAGGGCGGTAACGAGGAGGGACTGAAACGCCTACTTTACAATAGAAAGACAGCGTTTAGCATGCACCGTGACGCAAGCCAATAAACTAGGGGCGGAGCCTACACCACTTCTAAAATATAATCGATTACAAGAAGCCTCGCAAAGCGAGCAACACATGCGCGCTGCAACGCTAGGCGAGACCTAAAAAGGCTCAGATGCATTTAAAGAGGCTTCCCTAATAACTAGAAATGGTTACTACTGAGGTCCAACAGTGGCATCATTCACAGGGCAGAGGTTTGGACCATTCTGGCCCTAATGTTGCCAAAAAAGGTTCTCTTTGGCACAACCTAGCATATAAGGGCTTTACAAAGTTGTGGCAGAAAAGCTGCAGGTTTTGGGACAGGAACACTAGAGTGTTGCAGTCGATGAGAATGAAAACCTACTCCTCCCAATCCTATCCGGCTTAGGTAAAACATGAAAGGAGAAAATTACCGGGGAGGGGGAGCAGCCACAAAGGGCAATAGTAAACTAGCATTTGCAATGCTATAGGTCTCACATTTACGAAAGTTTAAGCTGTTGTCATTTACAATAAATCCAAGACCTATTTCACTTCAAAGAAGCTGCCACCAGTGACCTAGCTGCTTGAAAGTGAAACCGTGCATGGTGAGGAAGAAAGTACATTGTGTCTGCAGTAGGAGAAACTAATTAAAGAAAATAGTGCTTACAGACTAAATAAGACCTACCGTGTCGCAACAGGAGTTAAAAGGCCAGTCTCCATGGGAAGTTACAAATGCAGACAAGGCGGTACCAAGTAGGGACTAACCAGCCTAATAACTACTCGGAAGCCAGTGTTTACAAAGTACAATGACAAAAGCCAATTAAAAAATGTGGGCGAGGTCTTCACAGCCATACTCCACTACTGCATGCATGGCAGCAGCACATGCGCTGCCCAAGCTCGACCTAAAAACACAGGTTGTTGATTGGTTTTAGGACTCGCCTACGCAGCGCGCAAGCGTTGCTTTGGAGTGACCTCTTGAAATCGCTCCGTACTTTTTTGGAAACTCGTGCATGTTCTGCATGGTTTCCAATGAGCGCTAATGCATGTACGGCATTTACCTTGCGGGAGCGAGCAGCGGCGCCATCTGTTTGCAACTATCGCTATCGCGCTTTGGAAACAGATGGTGCAGCTGCTGGCACCTGCAAGGTAAATGCTGTACATGACTGAGCCTCGAAGCCGTGCCATGCTCTCAGCTGGTTTGGCTATTCACAGCATGTGTGTTGACACTGATCGGAGCATTTACAAGATGTGCAGGGTTGGCGCTTCGGCTGTTTTAGCTAGTTTAATGTGGCACTGCTCCCCTTAACACAATCTGTGCCCTTATTGAAAACAGGTAGGTTTCTGTGGGCTTGCATTTGTTTTTAAAAGATGCGATTCCCAGTGTGAGTGCTTTAGCAGGGTCTGGGAGGCAGGGTCTGGGAAATGGTGCCGCTACCTCTTGTTCGTTGATGCGGTATTTCTGCCTCTAGATCCTCTCCAAGGGTACTTGGTTCCTCACCGTCCCATGGCCTGCCTGGTGCAGTATGGAAGCCACAGGCATTCGCCTGAATGATTGTGAACCTGCTTTCTTGCGGGTTGGGCATTTGACAAACTGCAGCAAAAGCAGCAAGTTCTTCAGTCTTCCTGTTAAGAGAAGGCCAGTGGGAGCTAGCAGACCGTCATGTGATGGAGCCAACTTCTGCATTTCCTTTAGGCAACACCGAATTAAGGCACGATTCGAACATTTATGTGACGTTACAGGAAGTGACGCTGTCGAAAGTGGCATTGCCGGAAGTTATATGTATTATGTGGCAGTAGAAAAGGTGTTAAATATTTAGCAAACTATAACAAATGCTTCAAATACTGCCTAGTCTCAGCTATTCAAAGTCAAAAGTGACGTCACTTTCACTCCCTGCTGCAGGTGCCACAGGACACAAATGTCCGCATCGGATTGGCAGGGCGGGCGGGCAATAGGCCATTCATTGCCCGAGGGTCCTGAGGCCAAGGCCAGCTGGTGGGTCGTTTTTGTGAGATGTGATAAAATCACATATGCCTGGGCCCGCTTTAATACTAGCACTTGACCCTAAAGGTTACTGCAGCCTTCGAGGGAAGATCAGAGCTCATTATAACTGAGTACAGAGAATGGCTGGCTCGTTTGCTTGTGCAGGACAATGAGCCAAACTGATCAGGTAGAGCTTTATGTAAATGTTTGAAGAAAATTAGGTTTTTCAACTGGATTACGTCTGAAATGAATTTTGGGCAAAGTTCTTCAAAAGAAGAGAAGTACAGTTTCTGTATTAAGGGCTAAGTTCTCTTGTTATCCAGTATTGGGGTATCTTTCATAGATTCACATGCCTGAATCATTCCCCGTCGCCGGAGTCCCACGGTAAATACAAAAGTACTGCCAAATAATAATAGTAGTAGTAGGCCCCAAAGAAAAGGCCTGAGGCCTAGATCTTAGCAGCCTATCTACATCATTATGCCAAAAGAACCAAAAAATTGGTCCCAACCAATCGGCTATCAGCACCCTCTAGAACACTCAGCAGAGCCAGTTCTCCTCAGATTTTCACCGCACATCATGTGGAAGGAAGTCTCCCTGTGCCACTCAGTTTTTCTTCTTTATTCCATGATGTCTGACAAAGCCTTGTTCAAGCCCTGCAGAACCTGTGCCAAGAAGAGTCCATGTTGGTGACCAGCATAAGGACTGCATCTACTGCCTCTACCCTAAACATGAGGCAAAAGATTGCAACATTTGCTGTACCTTCCCTACTAAGACTCTTAGGGATAGGGAGGAGAGAGTGCTGTTATGGCTTAAATCCTCTTCGGCTGAAGAGGATGATAGAGCCTCAACTTCCAGCAAGAGAGCTAGGTCTCAGGACAGCTCTTCAAGCGAGGGGAAAAAACACCATAAATCTTCCCCCCCCCCTATACTTCTGGCCCTTCTCAGAGGACTACTCTCATCTCCTCTGGGTCAGCGCAGTCTCTTCAGGACTCTGCTGTCAAGGACTCTAAGAAGACGTCTACAAAAACAGAGTAAAAGCCTTTCAAAATCTCTGGCTTTCCCTCCTTCGTCGACTATTTGTCACTTCTTCTGTTCCTTCGTTGACTGAGACTGTCTTGACGACGTTTATCACCTCTCCTATACTGTCGATGAGGATTACTATCCTGTCAAAGAAAACCGTCATTGAAGAATCGTCGTCTAAGTCCACATCTACGTTACTGTCGATGAAGCCACCACCGACAAAGACGCAGCTGTCGACGAAGGTCCCGTCGACGACTAATCCATGGACTGGGGACTTACCTGTTCCGTCTGCGGCACCTGCATTGACTATGGCTCCTACTCATTCAACACCTGTTTCATCTAGGAGTTTTCAGCTCAAAACATTTCAAAGACCTGAATATAGCCATATTTCACCACTTACTCCCTCAAATCTCCCGGAAACACATGTGCAGGAAGAGGATGATGATTACCAGGAGTAAGAGGAAGAAGGAGCATTTGGGATAGCTCATCCTCCTTCAGAGCTACACATCAAATGTCAAGATGATGATGATTACCAAGAACAATATTATCAAGAGGACATTGTCGTCCCGCATCAGAGTTTACCATAGACAACCTCGCCAGAGTGAGATGTGCCATCTGCCTCCAACTCTAATACAAGACCTGCAAGCCATGCTAGCAGATTAGACGGTGTTTTCCCCCACAGCAAGTCATTCCACTAGTTCCACCACCTGTGGCGGTTCCGGATCCTTTGCCTTCACCTGACGCTCCTGTTCCAACGCCTCAGCTTCCAGACCCTCCTCAAGACCCTCATCATGGTCAGGACACATCCTCCGAAGAGGAAGTTGAAGAGGGTGAACTACCAGAGACCATTCATGCAGATCCTTGGGATTCTTGTATTATCCCAATGCCTTCACCACCGACTCCTCTACCATCTGTTTCGCCCCCAGAGGATATAGGGGGGGATTTCATAATCTAATGCAGCGAGCTGCTGCTAGATTTCAATGGCCTGTCATGGTTGAACAATGCTTCCTACATGATTTTAAGGAGGAATCCAGAAAGATTACGAGGGTTGTCCCGATAATTGGTTACATCTGGAACGAAGGGATCCAAATCATAAACTCCTGCATCTGTGCCAGCAGTGCTTCCAAGGATAGATGAGAAATACCGTGCTCCGGCCAATAGTCCATCCTGTCTCATTGGCCAGCCTCGACCAGATTTGGTCATTTCCCAGGCTGCCCAACAAAGATCTAAGAACCTGGCAACACCCATTACGACACCGCCGGACAAGGAAGGGCGTCATCTTGACTTGATCAGCAAGAAGTTTTCGACAATGGCAGATGCCTCCATCAGAGCATCTAACTCCCTAGCAATAATAGGGCGTTATGACCGCCAAATGTGGTTGGATATGGCTGGACTTATTGAGCTCCTTCCTGAAGACAGGAAGCAAGGAAAATTCAGCATCTGAAACCATACATTGCGCACTAGACCTTGTCAATACAAATTTTCGCCAGCTGGCTGGTGCGGCAGTACAGACGCCAGGCTTGGCTGAAGGCCACCACTTTCAGACCTGAAGTCCAGACAAATATTGGACATGGCCTATGATGGCGAATCGTTGTTCGGAAAACACATCGATGAAGCCCTCCAGGCAATAAAAACTGATAGATACGGCAAGATCATTGGGTTCATTGCAGTACAAACGCTGAACCTTCAGAGGTGCAAAGGGGCGTGGGTTTTCCTCTAGAGAAGGATACCAAAACCAGCAGAACAGACCATACCAGTCCCAATATAGACAAAATTACCAATCTTCATACAGGCAATCCAACACGTCTGGTTTCTCTCGTCAGGGCGGTCAAACTATCTCAATCAAGGACGAAACGCCAACAAAGCAGTGATCTCTGCAGGGCGCCTACCACACCTATTCCCCTTCCCGTGGGCATGAAAATGTCAGCATTTGTGTACAAGTGGCAAGAAATTACCTCAGATCAATGGGTTCTAGACCTGGTGAATAACGGTCATACCCTAGAATTTGTCACCAAGCCACCCGCCAGTCTGCCCAAGGGACCCCTCCCCCCCCCCTCCTTGTCTTCACTTATTATTCAAAGAAGCTTTAATGATGCTCCTCGAGAATGCAATAGAGAAGGTTCCATCACATCAGAAACGGGACAGGTTTCTATTCCCTTTTTTGGGGGGGGGGGGGGGGGGGGGGGGGGGTTTCTGATCAAAAAGAAATCTGGGGAATGGCGACCTGTAGCAGCAGTGTTAAGATCCCGGGGAATCTAAGTATTCCCGTATTTGGACGATTGGTTAATCAAAGTTCCTTCGGAACGAGCAGTCAAGATTGCCATTACAATGTCTCTTCTACTCACTGGGGCTAACTGTGAACAGGAGCAAATCTCAGTTCCGCCCGATACAGGTCCTTCCATTTCTTGGAGCTCTGCTGGATACAGTACAGTGAAAGGCATTCTTATCTCTCGAACGACAGGTTCGTCTTCAAAAGCTGGCAATTCTGATTTCCAGAAAAGTCAGTTTCTGTTCCGCATGTTTGCTTCACTCCTGGGGTGTGTTCTTCGGCAATAAATCTCATCCCTTTGGTAAGACTCCGAATGAGACCTCTACAGGAGGAGCTACACCTTCAGTGGCAACAGGCAGTGGGTTCCTTCGACATCCTCAGTCACACCACGCATGACAAACGCTCTGCATTGGTGGTCACAGATGGCCAACTTAGCAGAAGGACTCACTTTCATACAGAATATTCCAGATTTTGTTCTCACAACCGATGCCTCCATGGAAGGATGGGGAGGTCATCTCCAAGATTTACAGATACAAGGAAAGTGGTCTCCAGAGTACAAGAAACATATCAACAGCCTGGAATTGCGAGCAATTTTCCTGTCCCTGCAAGCTTTCCTTCCAAGGATTGCAGGTTAATCAGGACTGGTTCGGACCGACAATACCACCAGCATGTTTTACGTAAACAAGCAAGGAGGGACCAGATAGGCAACTGTCGAGGCTCGGGAGTTGTGGGAAGGGGTCACACTCCACAACATAACCCTCAAAGCAGAACATGTCGGGGGTCTCCACAATACCCTGGTGGACACGCTCAGCAGGTCCCAATCGGATTGCCACGAGTGGGAGCTACAGCAGAATCAAGTGAACAGGGTGTTCCGAACTTGGGGTAAACCGGCACTGTATTTGTTCGCAACGAAGGACAACAAAAACATGCCGATATCACACCAGCAGATGCCGTCAACAGGGATCAAGGGGTAATGCCCTGTCCATGCGATGGTCAGGGATTTGTGCTTGCGCTTTTCCCCCAAATACCTCTAATCCCGAGGGTACTACGCAAGATGAAATTGGAGGGCTGCCATCTCATTCTGATTGCACCCCGGTGGCCACGCCAGTACTGGTTCCAAGAGCTTCTGTTAATATCCCAGGACCAGCCGATCCGTCTTCTTCCGACACCCACAATGTTGTCGAGGAACAAAGGTCAGGTGCTTCACCCGGACCCTCAGTCTCTACATTTACACGCATGACTCCTGATTTCTTAGAATTCAAGGACCTTAACATCCCTCAGGACTGTCGAGACATATGACACAATCGCGAGCTTACAGCACAATTAAGACTTGCCATCTAAAATGGAAACGTTTTTGCTGTTGGTGAGAGGCTAACAACGTTCACCCGGTGGAAGCTCCTGCAGAACAGATCCTTCCTTATTTGCTATATCTGGCAAGGTCTGGGCTCACTTTTTCAGCAGTCAAAGTCCATTTAGCCGCACTTTCCAGATTCAGAAAGGGTGCTCAACTTCCTTCTTTATTTTCATCCTCTTTGATCAAACAATTCATGAAAGGACTTTTCCGAGCGTTTCCTCCGGTAAGTCCTCCTCCACTGGAGTGGGAACTTAACACTGTCCTAACGCAACTAATGAAACACCCATTCGAGCTGATCCACAAGGCCGTACTCCAATTCCTCACCTGGAAAGTTGCCTTACTTCTGGCTCTGACATCCGCTAGAAGAGTGAGTGAAATTCAGGCCTTCACTATAAAGGAACCATTTCTACATTTCACTCAGGACTACGTGACCTTCCGGACTAATCCTACATTCATACCTAAAGTACCGTCACAGTTTCACCTCCATGAACTGGTAAAATTAAGGACTTTCTTTCCAAATCAGTCTACACCAGCGGAAAGAGCCTTACATTCTTTATTAAAAGATGTTTAAAATTCTACCTTCAAAAAACAGAGCATTAGAAAATCCGAACAGTTTGTGGCTTGCAGCCAAACTACTCTGGGAACTGCAGTCACAAAAGCCACAATTGCCAGATGGATAGCATCTACAATCCATTTCTGCCGTGACAAGGGTAACGGGCCATTGCTAAGGAAAGCAAAGGCCCACTCCACGAACGGTGGCAGTGTCTACAGCGTTTGCTGGGGTGACTCTAGAAAATATCTGTCGTGCTGCGACATGGAAGAATGTCCACATGTTCACAAGACATTACTGCCTTCAATCTACACATCAGGACGATGCAGCAGTTGGACAAACTGTCCTACGCCATCCATGTCAGTTTCAGGTACCTTAAGTCTTTTAAATGCTATCTACGGCTTGCATTATTCATGACGCTGACAATTTCTGCAATTATGGCATGTCTGACAGTGTTATTACGGTGCATGTTTAATTTCCCTGTGTATGTTACATGCTTTTGAATTCTAAAGTTTGGTTTATTATATCTTTTTTGTTAAGTTGTGGATGTAATTGGGAGTTTATCAGCACTAGTCTCCCACCAGCCGCAAACGACTGTATACTTAGTATACTGTTTGCTACTCTGATTCAGGCATGTGAATCTATAAAAGATACCACAATACTGGATAAGAAAACAAGTTACTTACCTGTAACTACAGTTATCCAGTATTGGTATCTTCCCTAGATTCACATGCACCCACCCTCCTACCCATAGTCAGTTCTCTGTTTTGGGACACTTGCTTCACACTATGAGGAGAACTGGCTCTGCTGAGTGTTCTAGAGGGTGCTGATTGGTTGGGACCAATCTTTTGGTTCTTTTGGCATAATAATGTAGATAGGCTGGTAAGATCTAGGCCTCGGGCCTTTTCTTTGCGGCCTACTACTATTTGGCACTACTTTTGTATTTACTGTGGGACTCCCGCCTCTACGACGGGGAATGATTCAGGCAATTGAATCTATGAAAGATACCAATACTGGATAACTGTAGTTACAGGTAAGTAACTTGTTTTCTTCTCTTTTTTTCTTTTCCATCAGATGCTACACTTAAAAGAAAAAAAACATGATTTATTATTTATGGAGCTGATCAGCCCTAATAGCCACCTTTTTCCACACTTCCCTTGTCTTGTTTAGCATGTTTTTTGTATGCCTTTATCAGCCTGTACCAAAACCCTCGCAGCCACACATTCCTGCATGCACAGCTACCCGCCTGTATATTTACTTTACATACAGACACTTTCCTGTTAATATACACTTCTAGTGTAAAGTTTGGTTTCCATTCGTGATTTTGGCTAACACATGTACATGCTAAAGAATGCATTTCCCCCTTCACTCTGCCCCGCTGCTTTTGTTAAAGGGGCTGTAAAATGAGGACAAATCCTCAACCTACTGCTTCACCAGAGACTCTACAGGCTCTCCTGGGCTAATTAACACCTCAAGCAGAGACGCAGGGTTGTCCTGCACAAGGGGCCTTCTTAATTAAAGGCACATAGCTTCTCTAACCTCAAAGAAAACATAACCATGGCAGTTTTATTAATTCCAATCACTGATTGGTTTACTATGAAACTGTTTGCGGTATTCCGTTGTAAAAAACTTTATTTTGCTTGTGAAGTCTCATTTTGGCCTTATTTACTTTAAAACAATCACTTTTACTTGTATATCTTCAAAAACACTTTATATGTTTAATTCTTTTTTTTCAGATGGTCATAGTTATAAATATCTTATTAATGATATATAAGGTAACAAATGTTTATACCACTTTTTATTATAACTTTGCAACATGCTTCTCAACAGCCACACTACTCTAAAACATAGTGTTCGAGGCATATGAGCTGCAGATTATACACTGTGCATAGATCGCCATCTGGTGTTGGGCCCGGATGTTTGCAGTTTGTTTTTCCTCTTGGAAAGTCCTTGGAAGTCACGAGGTCGGTGACTCCTCCTTTTGTTCGTATTGCGCATGGGCTTCGGCTCCATCCTCATTGTTTTTTTCCGCCATCGGGCTCGGATGTAATACTTCGCGCTCCGGTTCCGAACTTTTCCAGTTCAACGATCGACGCAAAATCCTCGCTCATCGAGATTCTTCAGATAACAAATCCTCTTAATCACCTTCTCTTCAACACTTCTTCGATTCCCGTCGACGGCGGCCTTCGGGCCAATCCTGGCTCCGGTCTCGGCTGATGGAAAGAAGTGCCCTCTATGTGGGTCCAAATTCCCCCACACCGATCTTCATGAGGTGTGCAACCTCTGCCTCTCCCCTGAACACGAGGCTCGAGACTGTCCCGCCTGCAAGTCTTTTAGATCGAAAAAGACTATTCGAGATCGAAGGGCCAGACGCAACATGGCGCACTCCTCGACCTCCGCTCCAGTCGACATCTTCGGGGACGACGTCGACGCTCTGGGACAGCAGCACATCGAAGATGACGACGACCTCATCAGTGCTTCCGAGGCCGACGACTCAGATGTGGAGGACATCACCCGGGCGCAGAGGGTCGTGAGTACTATACCCCCTCCCACGCCGATACCCAAAAAGGCTTTGGTCACGCCTTCTCCTTCGAGCCTAGGAAAGACCAAGGACACTACTTCTAACACCCCACCTTCGGGCCCGGTAAAGAAGCCTATTAAGCCTTCCGGCAGCTCGGGCTCGAGCCAGCCTACCAGCTGTGCCGAAAAACACCCTTCGGCACCAAAGAAAAAATCGGCCTCCACCTCCACACCGAGCTCAGCACCAAAGCCCTCTGTGTCGAAACCCGCCCTCTCGGTGCTGACTAAACATCATAAGACCCTCGGCGCCGACACTCCCGTGCCGAAGCCTCTCTCGGCACCGAACACAAAATCGGAGGTCCCAAAAAGGCACAGCACAGACGAGCCTAAAAAGCCGTCGGCCCCGAAACCTCGGCGCCGACCGAGCAACCAGTGTCGCAAGAACTAATCACACCGGATCCTCTGCAAAAGACACTTACCAAGGATCCAAAAACTGGACATTTGACACTGTCTTCAAAAAAGACATTTGGACAAACCAGCTCCACCTCCAAAGAGGAAGGACACTGCTACCTCCCCTTTCAGAGTGCCTTCCCCACCTCCTCCACCCTCCCCACCTGCTCCACCCCTGCCTCATCGCTCTCCGACCCTGTCTCCAGACCATGATGATCATGGGGACCCTTACTACGATCCAGCAGATGTGCCACAAGACCCCACCCCTACTGGATCCCAGACCCATGGGATGACTATAACAATCCGGACATCCCAGATGTCCCACAGGATGACCTTTATCCATCCAGGCCATCCCCACCAGAAGACTCGTTAGGTATTCACCACCTACTACAGAGGGCGGCACATTATCATGGGGTAGAGCTACATACTGACCCAGTAGAGGAAGATTTTCTCCTAGACACCTTCGATACTGCACATAGGTCTACTGCTATACTACCTATGCTAAAATGAGTAATTAAACATGCACCAGAGGTTTTTAAAGACCCAGTCAGGGCTAGGGTCTTAAACCCACGTATAGAGAGAAAATATAAAGCCGCCCCCACAGATCCTGCATACATTAAAGGCCCTGCACCACTGGATTCCTTAGTGGTATCTACAGCTAGGAAGAGATCAAATTCTCAGGCGTCGGGCGAAGCACCACCACCTGACAAAGAATCCAAGCTCCTAGACGCGTCAGGGAAGCGCACTGCATCACAAGCCGCCAATATATGGCGTATCGCCAACACTCAAGCGCTATTGGCCAGATACGACAGAGCGCATTATGATGAGCTAGAAACCATCCTGCACCATCTCCCTGAAAAATACAGAAATAGTGCTAATTAATTGATTCAAGAGGGAAAAACTATAACTAATACCTCTATACGCTGTGCCCTAGATGCGGCAGACACAGCCTCCAGGGGCATAAACACCAGTGTCCTCCTCCGTCGCCACGCCTTGCTTAGAGTTTCAGGCTTTAAACCGGAGGTGCAAGCCTCCATATTGAACCACCCATTTGATCAACAACATTTATTTGGTCCAAGTTGATGAAGCCCTCGAGGATGAAGAAAGACACTGATACGGCGAAATCCATGGGAGCCCTACAGTCACACACTCCTAGGCGCACCTTTCGCCGCTCTTCCTTTCGGGGCACGGGTAGAGGCTACTCAGATACGTATCCACGTCCTACAAATCCCCTCCTCAGTCCACCTTCACAAGGGGTTATCAAAGAGGCGGCTACAGAGGCAATAATAAAGGCAGAGGCAAAACAAATACCGCCCGCTCTGCCACACCGCCTACCCAATGACTTTCCCCCCGCTCCCTCCAGACCATCCCACTCCGGTCGGGGGCAGAATACAAAATTTCCTTCACGTCTGGGAGACCATCACCTCCGACAGATGGGTGACCCAAATTATTCATCCAGGGTACTGCCTAGAATTAACATCTACCCCCCAAAACATTCCACCCAGGCAACGCCCAATACATGCCACGTTACTAAAACAGGAGGTAATCTCCCTCCTGCAAAAACAAGCCATAGAGCAAGTCCCCATCAATCAGCAAAATTTAGGGGTCTACTCCCTGTACTTTCTGATTCCAAAAAGAGACGAGACTCTACGACCTATTCTAGATCTCAGATCTCTTAAACACTTGCATACATTCAGACCATTTTCACATGGTAACCCTTCAACAGGTTCTTCCACTCCTCTCCCAGAACGACTTTCTCACCACACTGGACTTGAAAGACGCATACTTCCACATCCCAGTACACCATGCTCACAGAAAGTACCTCAGATTTGTAGTGGACGGGCAACACTACCAGTTCAAGGTGCTCCTGTTCGTGGTCACAACCGCACCAAGGGTATTCACCAAGTGCCTAGCAGTAGTGGCGGCACACCTCAGAAGACAGCACATTCACGTCTTCCCATATTTGGACGACTGGCTAATAAAAGCCACGTCCTACGACCAATGTGTGCACCACACCGCCGCTACAATACAACTACTTCACCAGCTAGGTTTCACGGTGAACCACCAAAAGTCCCACCTGATACCATCCCACACACAATACCTCGGTGCCACCATAGATACCTCAAAAGCCATAGCCTATCCCAATCCTGCCAGGATTGCAAACATACAGGCTCAGCGTCAAAAATTCATACTTTAACACTCTCTCCAAGCAAGAGTGTTTATGCAACTGATGGGGATGATGGCCTCTTGCATTTTCATAGTGCCTCATGCAAGACTCCAGATGCGTCCACTCCAAGAGTGCTTAGCGCGCCAGTGGAACCAGGGGCAACTGACAGATCTGGTGTTGGTGGGCGGTCGCACCCATCGCTCTCTGCAGTGGTGGAACACCACAAACCTTTCCAAAGGTCGACCGTTCCTGGACCCTGTTCCACAAATAATCCTAACAGACGCATCGCTCTCCGGCTGGGGAGCTCATCTGTTACATCTGACAGTGCAGGGCACATGGACGCCGCAACAGAAGTTACTCCAGATCAACCATTTGGAGTTACTGGCAATCTTTCTAGCCCTAAAATCCTTCCAGACGCAGATTTCAGGCAAGGCAGTCCTCATTCGCACAGACAACATTACTGCCATGTACTACATTCAAAAACAGGGGGGCACACACTCCACAGCTCTCTCAATTAGCACAGAGCATATGGAGATGGGCAATTACGCAGAATTTTTCTCCTGGCCCAACACGTCCCAGGAGTCCTAAACACCGTGGCAGATCTGCTCAGCAGACAAACGCAACAGATCCACGAATAGGAACTTCACCCACAGCTTCTTCACCCGTTCTTTCAGAAGTGGGGGCATCCTCAGATAGACCTCTTCGCCACCCACGAAAACAAAAAATGCCCAAGCTTCGCCGCCAGATATCCACACCCATTGTCCAAAGGCAATGCGATATGGATGAACTGGTCAGACAAATTTGCATACGCTTTTCCACCTCTCCCACTAATTCCATTAGTGGTGCGAAACCTACAACAGCATTCCCTCACGCTCATCCTGGTAGCTCCAACATGGGCCAGACAACCGTGGTACACCACACTACTGGAACTCTCGGTAGTACCACACCAAAAGTTACACCTCTCACCATGCCTTCTGACCCAGAACCATGGATCAGGCACCCGGACCCAGCTCAGCTCAACCTTGCGATCTGGCTCCTGAGGTCCTAGAATTCGGATACCTTAACCTTCTCCCTGATTACATGAATATTATCAGAGAAGCTAGACGCCCTACTACTAGGGCATGCTATGCTGCAAAGTGGAAGAGATTTGTTGTTTACTGCCATAACAACACAACCCTCTAAATGTGTCCATACAGCACATCATATGTTACTTGCTCCATCTACAAAGGTGTAACCTAGCGTATACATCCATCCGGTTACACCTCGCAGCAATTGCTGCTTACTTACAGGCAGCACCTATCACTTTTTAGGGTGCCTGCCATTAAAGCCTTTATGGAAGGCCTCCAAAAGAGTAATTCCACCCAGAGTACCACCCTCACCTGTCTGGAACTTAAATATAGTTCTCACAAGGCTAATGGGACCACCTTTCGAACCATTACATAAATGTGAGCTGCAATTTCTCACCTGGAAAACAGCTTTTCTAGTGGCCATCACTTCCCTTAGAAGGGTTAGTGAAATACAAGCACTCGCTATACAGGAACCTTTTCTCCAAATGCATCAGAACAAGGTTGTACTCCGCACCAACCCAAAATTCCTACCCACCAACCCTAAATTCCTACCCAAAGTCATTTCTCCCTTCCATCTGAACCAGTCGGTAGAATTACCAGTCTTTTTCTCACAACCTCAAACCGTTGCGGAAAGGGCTTTACACACACTGGATGTTAAAAGGGCCTTACTTTACTACATCCAAAGAACACCACCTTTCAGAAAAACCAAACCGCTATTTGTCTCTTTCTCCACCACATAAAGGCAACCCTATTTCTAAATCGGGGATAGCTAGGTGGATTGTAAAATGCATACAGATTTGCTACCCCAAAGCAAAACTAACGCTATCTGTTCCCCCTAAAGCCCACTCTACAAGGAAAATAGGGGCTTCTATGGCTTTTCTAGGGAACATACCATTAGATGACATTTGCAAAGCAGCGACATGGTCAACACCGCACACCTTCACAAAACACTACTGTGTAGATGTGCAAACCAAGCAACAAGCTAGTGTGGGCCAGGCTGTACTAAAAACACTGTTCCAAACAACTGCAACGGATGCCGGTGGTCGCCGCTAGGGTTGGGTACTGCTATATAGTCTATGCACAGTGTATAATCTGCAGTTCGTATGCCTCGAACGGAATATGCTACTTACCAGTATGCATCTGTTCTTGGCATGTAGAGCTGCAGATCTATACACGCCCACCCGCATCCCCGGCTACCTGTATCCGTTCCAGTCTATCTTATTTAGATACAACACACATGGGTTTCTTTACTGTTATTACTACGCTCCATCTTTCCCTGCTGGCGAAAAACAATCTGAGGATGGAGCCGAAGCCCATGCGCAATACGAACAAAAGGAGGAGTCACCGACCTCGTGACTTCCAAGGACTTTCCAAGAGGAAAAACAAACTGCAAACATCCGGGCCCAACACCAGATTGCGATCTATGCACAGTGTATAGATCTGCAGCTCTACATGCCAAGAACAGATGCATACTGGCAAGTAGCATATTCCTTAAATACACTGGCAAAGCCAATAGCACTGACTAAACACTTGTAAGGTCCCAAAGGCGAGACCTATTGGCTATGCCAATGCTTGTTTCTTTAATCATTCACTCGGACCGACATACTTGCTTTCAGAGCCTAATTGTAGAACTTTCATGAATAATGTCTGTGCCTGTGGCTACTTGAAGCGCATTGGGAGTGGTGTGAAGTCTGGGGGAGCTGGCTATTCTGAAGCACACCTGAAAATCAGGGGTACCTACGATACACTCGTTCTAGCAAAAGAAGCTGACTAGCTCCCGTTACACAGAAATTAAGAGATTACATATTTCCAGGCACACCTGAATTACACAATTCTGCAGCCACAGCTTTTTTTGTTTCCTCTCCATAATCCTGGATTTGATACATTTACCATATAATCCATTGTCTGCTAAATCAGCAGATTTTAACAGTTTCTAGCTCAATCAAAAGTTACTAAAAACGCAGCAGCACATGTTGCTGCACAGCGGACACTCCTTTGCAAAGATTGGCTTGCCACTTTTCAGTTGAGTGCTGCATTTGTGCATTAAACTAGTATTAATGAGGAAGTAATATCACAAAATGTGCACCATTAAGCTGCATAATTTGCCTTTTCTTGCGGCATAATTTTGCAAAACCTGATAATTAATCTGGTCCTCTGCTGCATATGCACTCATATTAGCTATACATTTCCACTTTGTTCCCTTTAAATTACATTTTATTCAAAGGTCTAACTGCTGAATATTGGTTGAAAAACAATCCACCAAATTACAAGCCTAGTCCCCCACCTCCGAAGCCGTACTAAGCTAAGTGTAGAAACAGGCTCACATTTGATATTTGGTCAGTGTCCAACACAGATTGCTTTTCCAATTGAATTGGCACTTATTTGAAGTACACACACAGTAGTCACTACCCATAGGTACACAAAGTTGCATAGCTCTTTTCTATCTCTTTAGAGTAAGCATGCCTCCTACCCAAGTCTTTGTAAATCTTCTGGGTGCTAATGAACACACTCTATAAAATCCATGCCTTGGTGAGGCTGGTCAAACTTTTGAGAGCTGCCAGTTAAGAAAAGGTACAAGGCAGCTAGTTTGCAAGGTCCAGTTAAGCACACACTCGCCCACACAAGCACAACCACTAGTACAGAAGCATTTCATGCCTACTTTATATACACAAAATCATTACCCCATAGGCAGCAGCAGGGAAGTTGGGTAAAGCTGAACGAAGAGGTTGAGATGGAAAGATAAGAGATTCTGCTAGAAAGAGGGAATTATGAAGGAGGGAGGGGAGATGGGTAGCTGAGGAAGGACAAATCTGCCTAACAGTTCTTGGGGTGAAATAGAGTAAGGCGAAAGGCAGCAATAGAGAGAAGGTAGAGAAACCGGTTAAGTAGGAAGAGACTTTGGGAGAAGAGAAGGTGTGAGATAGACAAAAAATACAAAGCGGTAGAAACGACAAGAGAGGGCTCGAGATGGGCAGAGCAAAATATAAAGAAAAGGGGTTGGGTACACTGACGACGGAGGTAGATTGAGCGGGAAGGTTAAAACAAAAGTGAGTTATTAAGAAGTAGTGGCAGAGGGAGGTGGACCAGTAGAAAGGTAGTGCTAGATCTAAAGACAGATGCAAGTTAGAGACAGTGGTGAGGTAGAGAAGAGCAAAACGAGAAGAAGAGGTATAGAAAGAAACCTCCACTAAAGAGTAGTGAGGCTGTGACAGTTATGGAGAGCTGTGAAAGAAGAGAAAGGGTGAAGTAGGGAGAGAGGTTAAGTTGGAAAGAAAAAATGTGAGGTTGATACAGAGGTGGAGATAGGCTGGGCTACAGAGATAGTTATGAGGTTAAGAGGGGTCTAAACAGGGGACGCAGATATATGTAAAATGAAAGAGTTAGAGATGGAAAGGTTTGGGAAAGCCGTGAAGGGATATGAGAAAGAAGGTAAAGAGACTCCGAAGGTTAAAGGTAGCACAAAAGGAGTAAGTTGGTGACCAAGGAGAGAGAGAGAGGGGAAACAAAGGTAGAAAGAAAGAGGGAACTGGCAAGGTAACAGAAGTGAGGTAAATTCGGAGGTTAGATAGTGGTTGAGGTGGAGTAGAAATAGGTGAGTTAGTGAATGATGTTAAGTACAAACAGAAATGTGAGAGAGGGAATGATAAAGAGGGATCAGAGTCAGAAGGGAGGTATAGACCGTCATAGGAGGTAACCAAGTAGATGAGTTTGTGAGAAGTAAAAAGTGAGACATAAGTGAAGTGTGAGGTGGGCAGAGATCTAAGATTAAGAGGGAGGGATGTATAAATGTAGAGGTAGGAACAGTGTTAAGAATGTGAGCGGTACAAGCCAGGCCGATACAGAGAGTTGTATGAAAAGATGAGGTAGACACAAGGGGTAGACAGTTGAGAGATGGGGTAGGCAGAAACCTGCAGAGAGGGGTGAGGTTCAGTAAGAAGCGACAAATGATATATATTTTTTTTTAATTTAATTACCCAAGACTGTTGGCCCAGGACAGGCATACTCGGCTGTTACATTATAAAAATCTGTTTTACGCCCACCATTATCACTTTTTCAGGAGACTCATCCATCTCCTGGAAGGTGGTGCCCTGGGCAGATGCCCATACTTTAAAACTGCTCTGGTTGTAAACTCTACATATGAGACGGGGAGTAGGTTTTAACTTCACTGTAGTCTTCTACTGTCTCAATGTGGCAGCCACCCCAAAAATAGAAGCTGTCTGTGCTAATGGATAAGACTCTATGGCTCAAATTATCTACCACCGACTCAAAAATGGATTTGTCTCCAAAATGAGCATCAAAGAAATAGTGAAAGTGCTAAATGTCAGACATGTTGCACTCGCTGATGGGCGGCTAAGCCCTCTAAGGCTCTGATCCATCCTGTTTTTTCAAAAATAACCACTGACTACGCAAATGAGTTCAATTTTAGTTTTACTTAATCTTCATATGTGAACTTCAAACCAGTCCGCATTTTTTAAGCTCTAGAACTAAGCCTGCTTGGACTCTTAGTTCACATTCCAGTCTACAGCTTTTAAGCTGCGTGATACTGTACGCCGTTGGCTACAAAAACGAAGAGTGGCTACTTGGGCTAGTGTGCAGCTATAAAACCACAATATGCTTAACACTGAGGGAAAAAAAACGTTTTTCCTCCAAAATCAAATGGCTGCGTGTTCTGGCTTAGATTGAACCAAAATCCGGCTCAAGCATTCCAAAACCTTGTTGCTTAAGGACTCCGTGTTGGTAAATTGAATAGGAACCGGGTCAATGCTCAAACTTAAAGGTACGAGAAACATTTAACCACCCACCTACTCTTTAGTGTTTTCAATGCAGGCCACAAAGATGAATCATTATCTCAGTCTCTGCACTCGAGCGATGTCTCAGGAAATCACCCTAGACCGATCCGCTCCATACTTTGGAGAAGGTCTGACTTTGGAGCTGGGGAACCAGGTTAGAGTCTTGGTGTTTGCTCAACATCCTCTGATTCTGGGCAAATCGCTTACCAAAAGTGAATGTGCCCTTGTGTAACATAACTGGTGCTCATGCAAAGTGCTCCAATACTTTTGGGTCAAGTTTGTGCAATATAAAAATGCTAAAATTTGACTGTGGCCTATATAGTGGTTAAATGGCTAGCTACGGTTCTAATCCCGGCTTCCTCGCGTGATCGCACTGCGTGTCCCTGGCCAAAGTGTTTAATCCCCTTGAGTTTCAGTTGCCAAAATCGGGAGCGATGTAACGGAGGGGAATTTTAAGCACTGCTGAAAACATCAACACAATAAATATTCTTGTTCCTCCTCAAACATAAAATGAGCAAATTTCAGTACATGTGTCTTTTTTTAGGTCTCGGCTAGCGAAGGCTGCGCTTGCGAGATTTAATGATTTCAGAAGTGGGGCTTGAACCCGCCCCTCTTTCCTCTTCTCCATTGGCTGGCCTCTTAAATGCTGGTCAGCCATTGGAGAAGAGCTTTGTCTCTCCAAACAAGCCCCGTCTTTTTCGTATTCGGGGGCGTGTTTTTTACTTTTTCTCTCCTCTGGAATGTAAACATTCCAGCCAATGGGAAGAGGAGAGAGAGAAACGCGCCCCCCAATCCGAAAATGCCACTGCGTTTCTCTGAGGCATTTCTGCTTGACCTCGGAGAAAGGCGGTGGCGTTTATGGCGTCATCCCCATTGCTCCTCGGTCTTAAACACAGTCCCTCCAGGGGCCCTTCAGATGCCCTTGTTAGCATGCTTCTGTGTTTCCCCGCATACTTGCTAGTCCCATTGTGACCTAACATGGAATGCTTGTCCTGTATTTAGCTGACGTCATGGCGTTCTTGTCATTCCCTGAACAGCTGCTACACTGACAGCCACGCTACCTTCCGGCTGCTCGTGGGCCTTTATATTACTAACTATTTTACTTAATTACAGAAAGCTTTAAGCAGCTTTATTCATTCTCCGCTACTTTAGAAAGTGAAATTAACCCATCTCAATATGGTCGTCACTTGTTTCCAAAGAAAACTAGTTACTGAAGTTATTTCTCCCTTCTTTGCTAACGAATCAAATGGCTACTTTCACGAAAGCGGTCTTTGCGTCACTATACGTACGGTTCTGATATCGCGAGAGCCACTAACTTTACCTGAGAACGCCACACCTCCTGCCTACGAATGTGTTCATGGCTGTAGTTCGATAAACTGGTGCCAATGGGAGCTGGGCATAGAATTAACGCCTTCTGATTGCTCCTAGGGTTTCCAATCTAGGGGAATGATTGGTAGAGGCTGGTCACTTAAATGTTAAGTCACGCCCGAAGTCTTAGCCAATAACTGGAGTCTGCTATTTTACAAATTGGAGGACCGGGACCCGAAGGGGTGAGTAGTGGGGACTTGGCGTCTCAGTATATCGTGAGTAGAAACCGAATTTACAAAAATCGCCTGTTCAAATTAGTGTAATTTGTACGCTGTAAATCACGCACAATGAAACTACTCAAAGGGTCTTGTGTTGGACCCTTAGACACCAATATGGGGGTCGATGTAACAACCGTCTCTTGGTCCTTAAGCGCGCAGGATGATTGTGTATAAGGGTTGGACTCCTGATATCGTTAATCAACACGTATCAATCGGCTTTGGTACAGACGCCACTTCTAGGACACTGGACAGTCGCTGTGTTTGTGTCTGAGGGGGTCCACCCACCAGGTCCGCCTCAGCCCCCTGTGTAGAGCTGCCGCAGGGTGTCTGTCGAATCAAGAGTTAACGTCATGTGTACACGCCTTGTCATTACAATGCACTATAGTAGCGTGCTGCAGGCAAGAATATATATATCTTGCAGGTATTTCCCGTCTGTATTCGTTAGACATCACATACACGCAGGAAAGTCAACTTCTGGTTTTAACCTATGGTGCCCATATCCATATGTCTCGCATAGTCGTTATGATCCGGGCAGCGTCAGCCTCACTCACGTTTATTTTTGTAGAGACTTTGGCAGTTACTTTTTTTTTTCCACTGTCTCCCAGTTTTGTGCCAGTTACCCTTTCCCCGCCTGCAGACTTCCAGTAGCTGCCCCGGTATCTACCCCCTGGGGATGTCGTTCATTTGTTGACCTCTCGTGTGCGCTGCGAGGGCGCCCCTCCACAAAACGCTTGAAGTTGTGGGGTACTGGATGTCATTATACCCATCTTTCATTATGGCCGTCTGTCAGAGCCTCAGCATCTCTTTGGCCATAAGGTAAACAAGGAACACCCACACCCCCCACATAGGCATACATGCCAACATTTCAGAAGAGCAAATTGGGAGATAAAAAAATATAAATCGGGAGAATGGGGCCTTGACTCGGGTTACTGTCATGTATGGGCTTTGGAAGTGTGGCTCTCTGTGTGTGTGTGTGTGTGTGTGGCTCTGTGTGTGTGGCTTTTTTTGTAGGTGGCTCTATGCGTGGTGGCTCTGTCAGTGTGTGGGGAACTGTGTGTGGGTGCAAATGCAATGTCTCGCATTTGAGTGATTAAGCTATTGACATTGTAAATAACGATCAGTTTCTTTCAATGTTTTAAAAACAAAAATAATGTCCGGCGCAATGCCAATAGCTCTAACTTTAACAATGCCGAGACCATTGCATAGTAAATGCTTGTTTTTTTAGCAGATAGTTGAAATGCGGTAGATTAAACCGTTCATTTAGCAGCGCGCGCTAGATAATAAACAGATGCTGAGCTCTTATAGAGCCACTGGACCGATCCAAAGCGCTGTGGGAGAATGGGATGAAGGTATGCTTGGGTATCTATTCGGGGTTCCCCGTCTTGTGCTCTGGCGTGACACATGCACTGTTACATTTGATGAAATACCTTTCATTGCGCCACAGAGAGAAGTGTCAAACTGGTTGAGCTGTTCACCTTCATATGCGAGTAGCTGAGGGGCCACCGTGAGCAGATGCCCTTTAGTGTAACATAATTAACTTGATTACGTGCTGCAAATTTACGGAAATGTGTTTACATTTCACGATGCTGGGGGGGAAAACTGTGGGGTGGGGGTGGTTTTACGCATTCGTTTTTTATTGGTGGTATTATGGTTGTGAAACCTGCTACTGCCTTCATTTCCGAAAGTGTGGATGCACGGGGTTGACCTGTAAGAACGCACTGTCAATGAATAAACAAACGTACAGCTTACTGAACCTTTTCAGGGCTGATCCATACGGGTAAACAGTTGCAGTCTACAAATGAACATGTGCCCATTACAATTTCAATGTACATATTGTATGAACATGCACATTTGGTACAAGGAGTCACACTTGCGCTATCCACATGCTCTTGATGGTGAATGCTGGCAGCAACACCCAAGGGGATGATGGACGGAGCGTTCGCGCAAATCAAACCCTCACCCCCAGTCAACTGATCTGGATTTAATCCATCATTCTTTAGCTCACTCCACCACCCCAGTTCAGACAAGGCCATATGCAAATCAGTCACCCTGTGCCTCATGAGAACAGTCCAGCCCGAACTGCCTAGCCATGTCTTCCCTGGACCGGAAACAAGCATCCTGGGACCAGTTTCGGGTTCATCCCCCTCATCAGCCAGGCTATCTTGAATCCAGTGGCAAAGTGAGCAAGGGACCCACGTGTGGGCATACCCTGCCAACTTAGGACAAACAAAGCGATACCGCAGGCAGGCATTTTGGATCCAGACATCCAGGAGCGCTGCTTTGGCACGGGAGGCCGGGCTTGCAGGTGTAGCCCCGAGTGTAGCAGGCCAGCTTTGGTGTGTCAGCAGCAGCTCCTCTGAAATATTTTTTTGCAATGCCATAGGTCTCATTTAAATGTGAGACCTGTGTCATTGCAAATAAGCAGCCGCCATTGTCCTGCTGCTTCGAAAGTGAAAGTACGCATAGCGCGCTAAATGTAAGCAAAGCACGTTCTGCCTGAAGTAGGAGTAACTCAAAGAAAATAGTGCTTACAAGACTAAATAACAGTACAGTGTAGCAATCGAAGTAAAGGGGCCAGTAGCCATGGGAGGTTACAAATGAAGAAAGGGTGGTACTAAGGAGGAACTAAAACTGATTACTAAATCAGAAGCCTGAATTTACAAAGGACAAAAACAGAAGCCAATGACAAATATGGGTGGAGTGGGCGGGGCTTCTCTTCCATACTCTACTACATCATGCACCCTGGCTTAGGCTCGACCTAAACATACATGCTAGCAAGACTGCAGTCCAGGACACCGCAGTCTTCTCTGGGTCCCTGCGTTTTAGTTTTAAACCTCTCGCTGTAGATCTTTTCAGGTCAGCCAACTCTGGCTGGGTTTCTTGCCAGGTTTCTTGCCAGGTTTCCTGATTTGTACTTTACTTCTCCGACTGTTCGCTGTTAAGTACACCCCAGGCCCTTAGTTGTTAATCTATGATTTGGTGAGATTGTATTACTCCTTTAGATTGCATTCTTTCAGAAGTACTACTCTGGTCCCCACTTTTCTAAAGGATATATTCAAAGATTGTTTGCCTAAAGACTGCCTGCTGTCAAAAGTACATGACCTCCGTGTTTTTTTTTTTCCCCATCGTTATTGCAGATGGGGCCCAATAGGCTGTACTGCTGCAGATAGAAGGAAGCACTAAAGGTTGCAGCGAAATACAGATTGCAGCAGCATGCTGCCAGCTTAGTAACAGAGGTGGTACCTGCATACTGGAAACGTGCACATTTGTAGTCATTAGCTCCTAGAACACCACTTCTACCCTCTTAGATGACCTCAAGCCCCCTGCATATTCAGCCATGGAAACTGTCCAAATAAGATCAGGCACTCTAGACCGCTGTGGTGTAGGAAATCAGTTTTTTTGTTTTTTTGGGGAACATGACGGGCAAACTAAACCGTCTGTAGTTTGCCACTTCAATTTTTTTTCTCCGATTCTCAGTTTACATTTTTCATAATGAATGGTGTTTGGATGCTTTATACTTTCGGTGAAATTTATTTATTCCTGTATATTATCCTGTAACGGGTTTATGAGAATAGTAAAACATGCAGAAATAAGGTTTAAATGTTCTGTGGGGTTTTTCACATGGTCTACCTGTACATCTGCAATAATACAGGGTGTATTTTCCCCAGTACTTAGCGCATTGTGTAGTGTGGTGCTGAGTCTGCTTAAAAAAACTTAACTTATTTCGATACAGGGAATTATATTGTTCAAAGAGAAGGCATTGGAAGCACTTGAGAAAGCAAAGGCAGCAAATGATGGAAATTTGCAGCTACGCAACAAAGATGTCAAATGGGAAGTTCTTGAAGGGGATGCAGAGAAGGAAGCCTTGAAGAAAATTGTGGAGAATCAGCAAGAATCTTTAAACAAGTATCGCAACAAGGGTAAGTGCAAAGCCTTTGCATGGTGACATGTGACTAGAGAAATTTGGTTTGGTGACATACCATGAATTATGGATATTATATTTAGATGATGGCTTTGTGATCATGTCACTTAGTCAAGCTATGTATAAATGAGTCATCAGACTCCAGTGCAATTGAAACCATCATACAAAACATGCCCTGATTCCGTTCGTTTAAGGTTAATAATTATTGGCAGGCAGCCTGATTTTAATGTGCCACGGTGCAATCTGACGTTTCAGTCTACAGCAACCTCCCGCACACAAGGGTACACAGGATAACGGTCCACTTGATGTTATATCCTAAAGAATATTTTTTTTATTTCATCCATAATATACAACCTGGTTTAAAGGTTTTCTGTAGAACGCACATGTTCAGCACACAAAGGGGCGGAGGTGGGCAACTTTAGATTACCTTGTACACCTTTGGGCTTGGGTCACTGTAGTTTGGTGGACGATGGAGACTGTCTGGTACATGCTATGCTGGTCTTTAAGCCTTTATACTGGTAGTTACCTTGATGGCATGAAGTGTAGTATTGGTCATATGCCTTTCTCCTCAGAAGCTGGTATTATGAGGCAGAGTGACACAACTTGCTTGTGTTTGAGAGGCGATTACTTTTAATTTTACCAGCTCTGAGCCAGAAGAGGAGGTTGGAGGGCAAGAGTCTAGTCCGATGTCATGCCCACCCCTCTAAAAGTTGCCCAGATTATGGTGTGGTGATTTATGCACAGAATGCTTTCTAGGGAACCCTGGGTTTACATGCGTTAAATGACTTTCTGCCAGTTACCTTTGCATCCAACCTACCATATCTTTCTAATGCTCTTCCAGGGTCTGGACTTAATCCTGAATTTTGCAGCGATTTGCAGTGTTGGATGTAGTCTTCGGTACTCATCATGCCTGACTTCAGTAGGCATTGTCAAACTAGATTTGAGTGAATTTGAAAAAAGGCCAGCTCTCCTGCAGTACTCTGATCATTTGACTACAATTTCAGAATACCTACAGGTGACCTTCTTCAGTCCTAGCTGTTTACTTTCTAAAAGGGTAATAGAAGAATGTGATTGTTCTTTACTCTGATCCCAATTTTGGTGCACTATATTTAGCACCACCATCCTCTCGGTGCAAGCTCCACTATATTTCACAACGTTTTTAAAATCGTGGAACCTTGAAATGTATTTGATAAACTAATAAAATCAAAACATTAAGCGTGGAACTTATTCAATTTTTCAATTGGAACTTTTTCAATTATTTAAAATGTCCAGTTTCAGTGGAATAGCTAAAAGAATCCGGATTGGTATGCTAGGAGTAGTCTGAAGAAAGTATTATTTAAATGTGCTTTGGATCGCTGATCCTGATGCTAAATTCTTTCCCATGTATCCTAGAAAGCAACAGTAATGAATCAAATGTTGGCAAGAGGTGTTCTTATGAGACCAGGACTAACTAAACGATTGCATGAATCTATATAATAAACTACTCCTTATGAGAATGCAAGTGAAGATTCTTTGCGATATTGCTGATGAATGATATAAGTTAATATATCATAAGTTTTTTTTTTTTTTTTGGTTTTTTTTCCCGACTCAAACTAGGTTTGTGACTCACTTTGACATGTAATTGCTACTTCCAAAATGTTAAGTATACTTCGAGGTGCCCAAAGTTCGATATTTTTGTGAAAGTCACGTGACTTCAGCTACCCATTGGTTAAGTGGGAAAATGAGGCTTGTAGAGAATCTACATAGCTACATCTGGTGTCTTTCTGGGTAGTTCAAATACTTTTCTAGCCACACTTGGGGCACGACATGTGGCTGGATGTGCACATTTTCTGTCAATGTTTTGCTTCGAAAAATGTTTGTACAGATCCTAAGTTTCGGTACCACCTTCTCGGTGGGGCCTCCCTCACTGACATCTGACAGACTATGCTCCCCCTTGCCCCATACACCGCAAGCGCAGGACGGGGAGGTTCAGAATCTTGCTTTCTTTCTAGGCTTTTTTTTTTTAGGTGTAAATAGTTACTGCTTACTGCACTAGTTGGAAGGTATATATTGCACATGAACAGCAGAATTTCCCAAATTAAGTTTAGCTGCTATCAAAGATTGTTTGCACTTAACAAATTACAACGCGAACATGTGTACTTTGATAACATTATAGAAAGGTTTCTACTACTGATGCCATTTTACTTTATGCTCTTAGGTCGGAAATTTAAAGGTAAAGGCAGAGGTGGTGGTAAAGGTACACAAGGCTCCTCCCAAAAGAGAAAAGTGCAGTTTCAAGGCAAGAAAACGAAGTTTGAAAGTGATGGTGAAGATGAGGATGGCGATTCAAAAGGTAACCAATGCAAGTTACTTTATTAGGAAAAAATAAAGCAACATAAAAAATGCATCTGCTGATCGGTGTTCTCTCTCAAACAACTGAGGCAAGATGAGTGCCTGAGACCAAGTTTATCATGACTGTTTAATGGTATAGCTTCAAAATGGGACGCATTTTACATTTTGACTTCCTTGCTAAGACTTAGCCTTAACTGATCAATGGATGGTCCTATCCCTTTGCAATTGTTTATCTTAAAGCGTTTTTTACAGGCAGTTGATAGAAATGTTCATTATAATAACGGTAGTTGATTGACACTTGGCATTGCAAAAGCAAATTCTCATTTGTTTCCCTTTCAATTCAAAGGTCCACCCAGTCCCAAGAAAGAAATCAGTACAGATGAAAAGGTATCCACGGTCAAAACTGGTAACGAACCACCGAGTCCCAAAAAGAGGAGCCTGGAGGAGTCTAATGCTTCTGAGGAACCTGCTTCAAAACAACCCAAAAATGAGAATGGAGGCGGAGATCAGTAGTATCCGAATCAAACTCCCTGGACTTTTTTTAAATACAAAGTTTTTGTTTTTCCAAGTGTTTTATGGCCATTCCTGTTTGGAAATCATTTGAAAGAAAATCTGATGAAGTCCACTTCAATATCGACCTGCAAATAAGGAAAACAAAATTTAGTTGTTTCACGTGTAGACACACTGTCCCGTTTTATAACCAATCAGGGCATTTTATATTTTAGTTATATTGTAACATTTGAGTTGTTTTTAAGCCTTCCAGTTTTTTTGGGAGATGACCCTCAAGCACTGAACCAGACAAAATCATGAAAACATTTCAAATATAATAAAATGTTCTATTTCATGGGAGCGTCTTAATTACACTAATTATAATGAATCTGTCCTACAAATATCCAGGACAATATGATTTGCTATGACCCGAAGGGATCTTTAGTATTCCTGCTTCCTTCATAAGCCACCGGATTTGGAGCACTGCTTACACATCCACGGGGCCTCATCTGTCCTCTGCTCTCCAACAATGCATTGATCCCCCGCCCCCCTTATTTTTGATCGTGGGATTTTATTTTTTTGCATCTGCCTCTGAAAGGCAAATTTTAATCATTTAAATAAAAAAAAGTAAAATGAGCAGCACCGCTCCAGTATGAATTGCACTCATTGGACCAGCCAGGTTGGGGGGGGGGGGGCGTGTCCCATGATCTTCAACCTGTCCTCCCAGAGCAACTAGGCAGAGGTGTTAAGGGTGTCTTCCTGTGGCACTTTATCTTTTTGAACCAGATTCAGCATAAGACCAGAGCCCCTCAACTCAAACTTTCTCCTGCCCATCTAAACCCAAATAAAAGTTAATCCTCAGTAGCATAATCCTTCAAATAGCATGAGCACATTGAGACACACACACTGTATATGATGATCCAAAAGGCAGCATAGCAGTGTACAGGGTTACGGACTAAAAGTCAGCAAGTGATTGGAGAGGTAGCTGGTTTGTGGACAGTTAATATATTGCGATGTAGTGCTCTTTAAAGAGAAGATTGCTTCAATTTAGAAAAGTTAAAGAATGGTCCTGCTGGATACAGGTATATGGTTCCTGGATGCGTAGCTTGAAAAGGCCTGCTGCCTTTTTTTCTGTTTACACTTCTTAGTCCCCAGTTTGATGGTTACCTGGCTGCAGGTGGGGCGAGCACCACCAGAGATGCTCCTGGATGGACTCTGTAAAGACTGTTAGTGAACTACTCTTCCTGTGCACCTCCTGCTTTACTATGGGTATCTTCTCACTATCCTATCTCACCTACTTCCACTGATACCACTACCCATCTTACCCTACTCCTCCCTGAACGAATGATTTTGTGCCTCTAACGTCAAATGTACACTCCACTCTAACTGCTCCATATCCCCCTCAATATTTTTCTGCCCCACCATCTAATACGCTTTCACACAGCCATCTATCTTCATCACTACAATTTACTAGTACCGGACTCTCCTCCACCTTCTTACCCATGTCCCCCTGACAGTCATAAGTCCACCCAGCCTCCTTTACCGATCTGTATACCTTCCATGCAATCCTTAAGTTGTGCATCCTACAGTCACCACAGCAATCCTACAATTTGTTAGGAATGACTGCCATTTATCTCCTGCAGTCTTAGACTGATCACTCAGTAGCAACTTAAGACTCCCCATAATCCATTCTCTACCCCGGACACCTGCTAAACTGCTACTGTGATCAAAGAACTCGTCAACTGCTTCTTTACCTACGGAGGACCCTCATTTTTGCAGCCACTAGCTATCCACAACTCTGACCTGGTTGGCACATGAATCAGCAGCGTGTTCATCTAACTTTAAATTATTGGGCCTCTTCAACCCATCTTTTCCAAGTCGTGTCCCTCCGTGATCAAGTCTGTTTTGGTGGTCCTGATTAAACAGTCTATCCTAGTTGCTTGGAACTACAAACTACTGGAGCCTGCTTACCTAGCCCTGGTTTGATCTGTATACCAAATATATTAGGGCTGTCGGCTGTCAAAACCTTAAAACAAGTTGACTGTTTTATGCAGCCACCATTGGCTCAACTACACCAAGCCACTCAATAACAAAAGGGACATGCACCCAGTGCACAAAACTTCCAAATAATGGCTGGCACCTTTGGCTCTTAATATTCTATATTTCTGCAGGTACTTATCTTATCCACAGCACCAAGGTCGAACATTCTAAAGCATAATAAATATTTCTCTGTACCTAGGATGACCGTTATGCAAACTAGTGCCCCCCTCTAAAACTTTAGATTTACATAGTGGATGTTGTAATTGCTGAATTGAGCCAGGACGTGGGCTAAGTTCTGGGCAGTCATTAAAAAAAAAAAAAAAAATCCATAGGGAGACTGAAGAATGTCATGGCAGCTGAATATTTTTAAACTGTGCCTACTCTAGCATATTAAGCACTCCAAACCAAAATAGAATATAAGCAAATCATCAAACACCTTTCCACATAGAACTCGATTGCAGAACATCTTTCCTATCAAGCACCACAACAATGGAGTAGCGTGCGACTTGTCAAATAATGCACCTTGGCATTGCACAGTTTGGGATTGAGTGCTAATAAGTGTGCCTACAATACAACTGGGGAATATCCACCTCTCCGGGTGTGCTACAGCCACCTATTCCTCTTGAGAGTTTAACCAGAACTAAGCCAGGCCTCCTCTCTCCACACAAAACCTGAAGCACTTAGTCATCTAAACACTTATCCTGCATAGCGGCACTCTTCATGCAATATTTACCGTAGGTGGACTTCTCTCAGTTAATGAAAGCCACCCCTTTACCTGAATGAGTGCCACATTAAAAAGTTCAATTTGGACTTGCCTTTTGCTTTACAGCCAACAACTGTGTTCAAGAAAGTGCAGTTAGTAAACTAGAATAATAGTGACCTAGGCTCTCATCAGCCCAAACATATTGAAACTGTAATCTTTGACTCGTATCTCTAAAGCCAATGGCTGCCCAAGGCCTTCGATATAGTAGTTCTCCTCCAAGCCTCTTGGTGCCAGCTGTATCACTGAAACACTCTGGTTCACTTCTCGTTGTAAAATAAGAGGGAAAACTAGCTGCCTTGGAGGAAAAGGCACAGGTGGAACGAGCAATCTGTTCTATCACCGAACAGAATCTAGAAAGCAACCATCAAGAAAGGAAAGATCCCACTCTAAAAAGTCTGTAACAGTTCAGGCAAATTATTTTTTTTGGGATCTTTTTTATTCTTGCTTAAATCTATAACCTGGCCTGCACCAGCTGCTATCCACAGCTCTGCTACAATGTTTAATTTTAAAAGCTAATATTGACTCCTTAAAAATAGGCAGTGGCCAGCTTGCCATTCTCACCAATGTGTTCCTACCACCACAGTCAAAACCCTGTTCTTTTTACTTGTTTGTCTACCAACTAATTTCTGTAAGCAGTCACTGCAGGCCCTTCAAATAATATTTTCGCATCCTCTCCTGTAATACCTGCCAAAGCAATCCTCCATTTACAACAAATTTCCCCAGCCATCTAGAAACAAGTAGATGCCAAAGAATCAAGGAGGTAAACCAGTCTGACCTTGCAAACTACAAACTTTCATACGGAAGACATGTTTCTCCATACTGAAAAAGCAATTTCTACTCGGATCTCTCTTTCTTAAACAAATTCAGGTTCTCACAAACAGATAAAATTCCGACCTAGTAAAGGCACCAAATCAGAAATGGTTCATATCTGCTACACACTGAAGAAAACAGTTAATGGAGTCACTGCCCTCCTACTTAATCTGATCAGTCTTCAAAACTGTTCATCAACAAGTAGTTCAAAGATTAAGAATTACAGAAATGCTTGGTCTACTCCTTAATTGGATTAACTCTAATAGAACCTAAACTGTCATATTATTGCATCATTCGTTCTTGGATGAAACTTGACAGCTGTCACCCCTTTAATTCAATAATTTTCTGGCCCCACACAGGGGTTCGCCCCAGCTTACTTGTTACAACTTCACTCTTGCAGTTGGAACCATTGGCGTTTTCTAAGTGCAGTAATCAGTGTGACCAACATACAGGAGTATATGACACAAGCTTGGGAGTGGCGTAGGTAAAAATGCAACAGTCTTTCCCAGTAAGCGGAATAAGTGAAATGAGAAGACTGCTTTGAATGAGGGATCCTCATATAGAACAACCAAAGTTTTAACTGTGAGTGTAGGCTTAGTATGATTCCATCCTAAGGGGGAGGGGCACAGAATATTCTGCTTGCTCTTACTATCAGAAGTTTTGTTAGCACTTTCTTTCCCATAATCTGCTGGTGTCCTCTAAGGAAAGACAACCAAAAATCTAGTAAGCTGAACTTAAGGGTATGTATTTAATAATGCACATAAAAATTAACCTTTTGATAGCGTGCCCCCCCCCCCCCCCCACCTGGTGCTTTGTAAAATAAATGGTTACAGTAATTGATCCTCAAGGAAACAAGCAAATTAGGCAGTGAAAAGGCTGGAAATGCCAACAAAACCGGACCTTCTGCCTCCCTGTCATTCACAGCAAATCAAAGAATATCCACTGCGATTGGCAATGCAGTTTGACTGCGCAGTTTGACTGCCCGTGCATGGACATAAGCCAAGCTTCCAGGAATGAGGCATGTTTGAGTTCTCCAAATAGACCGATGGCACATGTGACAATTATTTTGCTCACGTTAAGAAATGATATAATAAATTGGCACTACTATTAAAACTGTTGCTTTAAAAAAAAAAAAAAATCATCAATGGAGTAGTAACTACTACTTGCAGTTGGAACAATGCTTGAGGACTGTATGCTCTCACTACTCAAGTAGGAGTGATCCAAAACCAATATCATCACTTGTGGAGCATGGCAAAATATACCACCGTCTTCAGGAGGTTGGACTGCCACTAACCACCTCAATCAAAAGTGAAAAATGTGTGTTCATCGACTGACTTCTCAGTCCAAACTTGGTTCAACCGTGTGACCAAATGTGCTTGGTACTCTATGGATATTTCACCATACCTTCCCTCACCTGAGCATAGGCTTCTATGGTTCTTGTGCTGCCCAGTCTCTACTATGCCAATGAGCTCTACATTTGACTGCCTAAGCATCTAATGACACATTAGCCAAACAAGCTCTAGAGTAGGTATTGGCCACACTACTCCTACCCTCAAAGATACTGGCCACCAGTGGCGAGAGGAATCTCCTTCAAATGCATTGGATTTTCTAAGCAGGTAACCAATGGGACACACACACCAAATATTGCATATCTACAGTTTGCAGTCAGAGAAGAAACCTCATGCTTTATTATCCCCCTCCACCCACACTTCTCCTTTACAGACATGCAAGTCTGGAAATCCCACCTGCAGATAAATTGTTACTCAGATTGCAGTTATGCAAATATGACTGATCTCAGGCTACAAGATTGGATGTGTGCGCACACAATGCAATTCGATCGCTCACTTTCGAATTGCCTCAAGGGTAAGGTGCTCCTACATACTTTGCCAGTGACCTATCTGGACAACAACCAAAAATTGGAGGTAGGCCAAGAGCAGTAAAGCTGAGCCCGTAATAGAATGAACAACAGATGTGCTAGTACTGCTACTGTTTAACCCTCAGGTCAATTTGTGAGGACACATTTTGAAGTAGAACAAAATGCGTGAAAATTTCTTTTTTTGATTTAATCGATCAATTTAATTATATCAAACTTTATCGTCCTTCCATAAGACAAAATACAACAAAAGAATTACAAATCACATGAATGAAACATCATACGTGAAATAGACAAACACTTTTCAAACATACATTTCAACCATTCTAGACAGAACACTCTTCTTTGCTCCAAACATACTGGTACTGTTAAAACATTCACACAACTCTATCAATCTTGTGGAGAAAAAGCTAAACACTTAATATTCTGTTTTGTCAGACCACAGATAGTATCGATGAAATAGTGACTCTCAATATTGTTTGATTTTAAACCATTTCCAAATTCTTGTGGTCACTCAACAAGGTCTACGCGTTTCGAGAACCCTTGATTTAGAGGGTCTCATCAGGACCTGTGAATTGAAATAAAAAAACCTTAAGTAACAAAGGGGCGTGCAGTTTCCTCTCAATGCACACTACAAAAACTCAGTGTTGCCTTAATTACCTCTGACAAGTGAAGAGAAGATCAGCCGATCTAATCCAAAAAGACTGAAAAAATAGAGGACAAGGCACTAAGCTATGGGGATAGAATACAAATTCTGGTGATAAAAACAAATAGAAAAAGTGTTAAGAACATCTGCTCATTCAACGTGACCTATCTGGAGCAATCCTCCAAAAGAGTGGCAACATACTTGACCAACTAAAAACTATTTTAGGATAACTAAGGTTAAGAAAGCAGTACACAAATGCTACAATACAATATCTCAAATCTGCTTCTCCGCCACTCCTCATCTGGGTGCAATGCATGCACCTGACAAATAATTTGTCCTCTAGATCAAGCACAGGCATTCAGATTCAAACCAGAATAGCCTCTGACTGGAGCTCACAGGAAGAATGCTACTCATTGCTGACCAAACTTGTTGAAAGGTGGTTTACTATGTACCTGCACTTGCGTCCCTTAACCCCTTCAGTGCCCATGACGAGCTGGACTCGTCATGGGCCGCGGTGGCGCTGTGCCCATGACGAGTCCAGCTCGTCATAGACCCCGCCCGCTAATACAACGGCCGGCACAGGGCGGGGAAAGGGGCGGGCACTGAAGGGGTTAATTCTGAGGCCTCCATCTACTTTTGATCAAATGTTCTCCATCATGGCCTCCTTCCGAATATTTGTGAACAAATGACTATCTCTTTAAGCAAGCCAGGTTTTCCTCTGCCAGAGTACACTGCTTTGGCCAATGATCAAAAAGCACATATTTCAACATTTTTAGAATGTTATGCTCCTCAATTTTCTTTTGACCTTTGCATTTTTGGATGCAGTTTTCCTGAACGGATTCACAAAGGCTTTCCTGTTTTAAATATTAGTCACATTGACTGCAATACTCATTGTTTAATCTCTACAGTCATTCTGTAAAAGGTTCTCTTGGATATTTTCTGGTGAACACACTATTGTTTAAAGATGGAGAAAGAATCTGCTCAGGAGAAATCTTGACAAAAACTGGTGTGCTGCCACCACCACCACCCCCGCTCACAAAGGTATAGGAAATGTGAGGCATGAAAAATGTTCACCAATTGAGGTTAATTTTGAGGATTATATATCAGGTCTCTACTTCACAGGTATCCAAGACTACAGTATTCTCTGTTAAAGCTCTCCACAACATGAGGAATCTTTCAACGCCAAGGCACTATAAGTGAGTTTCACAAAGACAAGTCCTCAAAATCACCAATGTTGATCTGGTTATCTGCTTCCTTTCAGAGGCCAACTGAAATTGCCTCCGATACCACTCAAAAAGCTTGCTTCATGTGAAATTCTGCACTGCACAATAACATTTTACCCAGAAAATAATCACAACATCTGAATCCCCAGATTTTCTGAATTGATCACTGCTGAAATTCTGCATTGATAACATCACTACTTTTAAGGAGGTGACCGGGAAAGCCACAAAGGCAATACCTTAGCCCAAACTTCAGTATACAGCGAGCCACCCAGACTTTGGTTGCCTTCATGCTAGGCTTAATGGAAGCAATAATGTAAATGTACCTTACTCAGCCAGAATGAAATCAGCAACTTGTGGTATAAACCATTCCAAGTGTATATTGGGATGGTGTCTTGGATATGGAAGAAGTATCCAGCATGTACATAGTTTTTGATACTAAATAGCCAGGAGACTAATATAGTGAGAAGGAATACTTGGAGACATCTTCCACTATAGCTACCGCCACCATACTGTTGGAAAAATATGCTCAGTTGTTGTGGGGGTCGGTATAGGGGTTAACTGATGATCATCTCATGGACATAATGCAAGAGCTCAAGGACCTGCCCAGCGAAGGCCTACTAGTATCTGTCTAGGTGGTCTATTGCTCTATGGTTAATGCTTTGGTATTTGTATGCATTGTCTCATTTTAAAGGCAGCCTTTTTTGTGGATCTCATGCAAATGACACCAGAAATACAGATAAAGGAACACGGAAGAGCTGACAATATGTTGTAAAGACGACATCACCACCAGCAAGTTTGACACCCTTATGTAGCACCAGAACACTCAAACCTATTGGAGAGAATGATAGATGACCACCACCTGCCTCGGATGAGAAGCACCCTGCGACAACTAAACAGTGACTTCTTTGCCCATCCCTGCTCTGGTAGAGGAACAATGCACAACACGACAAGGGTATTGACTATTACAAGAAATGCCTGCAATCCAGGATTCAAATCGCCATCATTCGTCGTAGTACTTACAAACTCCAAACAATCCCAAGTAGACAATTCCATCAAGGAAGCTTGTCTGTTACAACAGTATTAGGTGATCGGACCAGAACCAAGTCATCAAAACAACAAAACAAAAAACCTAAAACTAAATAACTAAAATAATTTAAAAGTATTAACATTTATCATTGGGGAAAAAACAAAGGTTAAAGTTAAGTAATTGTTACCTTTGGTTACAACATCATTAGTGTATATTTTTATAGTTTCTAAACTGCGCTCTGTAAAACTTAAATTGGCTGTTTTTATTTTTTTTTTATTATAAAAAAGGATATTAGAATGACATGCATGAAAAAAGTGTGTTAATAAAGGTTTCAGGATTTGCGCATAGACTAAGGTATTCAATATGAATGAATTCAGTGAAGATTCCCATTGTGGAGATCTGGGTCTACAAGTTACTTGTCCTACAAGCTCTTTCAAACCAGAAACTCCAGTAACTGTAAATTGGTGGCCTAAAAGTTAGGCATTTAAACTACTCCAAGATTTTCAAATCTTTTTTCTATGCATGTCCACCCTATATCAGAAACCCAACTTTATAAGGGCAGCTACCAATATATCATGATAGATCATAATAGCTGCCAGCCATCTGAGATCATAGGCTAAGTGAGCATCACAGGTGAGATGACTGATAAGTTACTGTAGTAACTTGAGCTCTTATATTTCTAGTCCTCCCCCTTCATATGGCCTTGCAATTGTCCCTCTACTCAAGTAATCTTATGCATAGCATTTTCAGAGACATAAGAAAATACTGATTCGAGGAAAGCTGCACAGACATCTTGATTACAAGGCAAAGCTTTATATGTGATGCAAATGGTCTAGCTCATATACTTACCGATTTCTTTCTGTGAAACTTGTATGAAGCTGGTAAATCGTATCTGAGTTCTGTAATAAAAAATTCTTAAAGTTCATTTATATTTGACATACCCTAACTTAGTTTAAAATCTTCCTGAGAAAACATGCACAGCAAAAGATCAGCATTTGCCTGTATTTTTGCAGCCACATTTTAAACAAAGATAGGTTTTGCATCTTCCTCTATCACCCTGCACAGATCTCAGAATTACAACATTTCGGGGTAAAGATTAATTAACATACTTGACATCCATAAAAGCATGTACATTACTACTTCGTGCATAGCCCCAGAAATACATGTTTACTTTTTTTTAGGTACCTAATGCAGGTGTCTCAACTTGTATAAAGACATGCATCAGATGTTCGCCATTCACCACTACAACAAATATATTTCCCGGAGATGATCTTTCCCCCCCCCCCCCACCCCCCTCCTTTAACTGTTATTATATAGTGCTTGGAGAAGCCTCCTTGTCGAGTGACAATAACTTAAGTACTCGCAGTAAACCTGCTACTCCTATTATTAATGGCCATATAATGAGATTTCCACATAATACACATGTTCATAATGCCAGGTAGGTCTCCTACTCACCCCCCCCCCGAGCCATTACCTTTTTCTGAGAGTTCACACATGGTGAGTATTGCTCTGCTTTGCCACTTCTCCACCCAGCGGGTAGTGCTTCCCTCCTTAGTCCATCCCCCGCCCCCAATGCCTGGCAGATATTCTTTCCACCCATTATCTTGCAGCCCGCAGGTATTTCAACCCTCTCCTGGCAGGTAACTCTCCCTTTCATAGTGTCAACATTACCACATCCAGGTGCAATGATCATCTCTCTGATTTAGTGCTTCCTACACGCATGGACCCCACTGTTTCTCAACACTTCAATGAAAACCGTTCCTCCTTGCCACAGTTTCTCCTAGACCGATATTGCCTGAGTCACCCAGTACTCCATATGACATGACGGCCTCTTAACCCGAAGAGATAGATATACTGCCACTCAATACCAGTGCCTCCTCAAGACATGTATTGTCTCTTCGCACCTCTGTGCAGCAGTCATCACCACCTTCCCATATATTGCCCTCCCATCTCTGAGACTGGTACCGCCTCCTCAACCAAGTAAAGATTGACTGCCAATTCTCAGTCATTCAATCCGCATCACCTACATTCCATTTGAATCCATAACATGGCACTTGCATTTCCCACCACTAATCTATCGGACCGTCTCACCTCATACTGGCTGCTTTTTACTCCCTACACATAGGGTAGGCATAATCTGTAGCTGCTCCTGCTTAGGCATTACTTTCCAAAGTCACCTCACATACAACAGTCAACACCTCCATTAAAGATCTAGGGCTTACTGTGTAATATGCAAAATTTAATTTGTGGACTGTGACCCTCGAAGCCGTTGCGTAACACCTATGATTTTTTTCCAGCAACCAGAATATGTGCTACGGCAACAGCCTAACAGACTTAAATCGCAATGAGACAAAAGTACACCAAAGCAGTTGTGATCTGAAAGACATTTAAGCTCCACAAGAATAGTGTGATGACAATAATGAGCATTGTGCGAATGAAAACAGAAAATGGATTGTTAAAACTATATATTAAAAACAAATGCCCGAGTATAGTTCTAAGCAGAAACAAAACGCACGTTGGCAAAAGAAATTCAAAATGAAAATGACCTTCAAATTAAGAAAAATTTCGAAAACTGAGTTATGATCAACTTCTTATCCTACGCCAGCTATTAAAAGAACTCAAAAGGCAAAAACGTTAGTTATAAGATAAGCATAGAAAAGATTGTGGAAACAATAGTATTGTGGTATGATCAGGACAAGAATCTTCCCAGCTAGACAAACCTATCTGACTTCAGAAAACATTCATTAATGCCTCACAGATTTCATTCTAGAATCACTTTTCAGAACAAAACTGAGACCTGTAAAACAAGCATTTGCAATGCAATAGGTCTCGCATTTTCAAAGCTTTGACCTATTAGTATTGTAAATGAAAATGCCTTTTATTATTGCAGGTTTTTTAAACTCATAAAAAAAAGGCATTGTCATTTATAATGCCAGTAGCTCAAAATCTCGCAAATGCAAGACCTATTGCATTGTAAATGCTTGTTTTTGATGGTTGACACACCTTCTGATGCACGACAGAAGTTACAACAATGAAACATATTTCGGCGGCACAAACTTTCATTGCATCACAAACGCAATAAAATACAAGCAGGAAGTAACAGTCAAACGTGGGATGAAAGGGGGCGCAGATCTCATTTAAAGCAGTCCAGGCGTGGGAAGTTGCTACCCGGCCCCCTTTTCCACTCCTTGGTGCTGTCCGGTTCAGGCAGGTGGGGGTGCCGGAGACAAAAGCCCACAGACCACAAAAGTGTGAACTCTTGAGTTTCCCACAGCACTCCGAGTTCACACTGTAAAATAAAAGCATCAGGCAGTGATTTTGAGAGCCAAGGGCGGAGCAGGCTGAGAATAAACCACAAGAGATGGCGTGCAGAGCGGAAGGGCCCTGGCACAGCACAGTTACAATAACTAAGTTATTGCCCTTGCTTAGGTGTCCATGGCACCCTTGCTGCCACTGTTTGCCAAGGATCACAGAATTGGTATGATAAGGTACGAAGGTTTAGTTTAAGGTTGGAAAAGTATCAACCCAAACAAAGTGTTGACTCTGAAGAGCAGACTGCACACAAAATAGTTCGATTGTATTTGTGCATTCATTTAAGGGTGACCCTTCATTGAAGCTGAGGAATGGCTGGCGCCATTTTAGAGCGATCACCGCGTTTACATGCAAGCATTCTTTGGTGAGTTCGGCTGCTCAAATACCTAGGCTATAGTTGAGTGGACTGCAAATCCCAAACTGACTGATCACCACGGTTGTTCTGCCGCATGTCATTACTAAAATCTGCAGTATTGATAACTTCAGGTACGGAAAAACCATATCGGCAGTGCTTTAAATGGGAAATAATAAGTGCAGGCACTCATTAAAATAAGGTAGAGGTGTGGGCGGAGCGAGGGGCGGGGCTGAGGGCAAGATATGATGGTACATAATGGCTTCTATACCAGTTGCAGCACATATCAAAATACATGAAATGCGTTTATGTAAACGAAACCGGTTAACTCATTACAAACAAGGAAGTTAACCACGGGACCAAAGTGAAGGTGATGGTGGGGGGAAAAATGCTACCGCCGGCCACAGCTAGCAATGCATGTGTGCGCGCAGCAGTAATCACACCATATGGCGCCTCTGCTTAAGCGCGCGCGCATGCACTGCAAGCTGTGACCGGCGGTAGCATTTTTTGAAGCCCTTACTTAAAGTCTCGCCAGACCAGTGCAAGCGCTGGGTCAGGCGTTACTGTAATGATATCTCACTGCACAGATTTAACTCCTTGTACTTTGGTTATGGTTAACCAGTTTATTTATAGGTACCACCCATGAAAAAACAGCTTGGCATTAACCATATATGTGAATCTGCAGGTCTGGTATGGTGAACCTATTCACTCCCACCCATGCAAATCAAAGAATGAGCTGGTGAGAGAATGAATTTGCTTAGAATGAGATACAAGACCTGCTCTTGAACAAAGTTGTTCCTTGGCTTTTTTGTAATTATAATCTGGGATGGAACAAAGAAAGAATCTGTGCAATATGTTAAAAGTCAGAACAAAGACAAATGCAACATCCGCCTTACATGCACTATTAGTAAAATAAAGTGAATCTTTTGGAAAATGTCATATATGTGGAGGATGGAAATATAAAACCGTCTTTGTTTAGAAAGGAAACTGATCAACAATATTCTGCCCATAGAGAGGTATGATAAAAGCTACAAATGGGGAATGCTGTAAATAAATTATTCAACCCATTTTGAGACCGAAAATAATTTCAATTAAACAAAGGTTTGATTTCAAATTGAAGGGTAACAAATAATGGCAAGCACAATATCGCCTAATAAACACAAGCTGCTAAAGATAGTGGGAAGAAAGTAAAAATGATAACATTTAATAGGGAAATTTGAACATTTATGATAATCTTCAGAGGAAATTGGAATATAGCGTGTCATGAACCTGATCCCCGGAAAAATCATAAGCCCTTGTTGTGTTTTGGAAATTAAAAGGGTGTCGTCGGCAAACATTAACAGGGGTATCGGGACACCATTTAACTTAGGAGGATCTGTAGGCAAGTCCTTATAATAATCAATTACCCTGTTAATGTACAACGTAAACAATGTCGGAGCCAAGACACATCCTTGTCTTACTCCTCTCAGAGTTGGAAATTTATCGGTGGCCTGGCCTTGCTCCCCCACCGAAACTGCGCAAAATTATTATCGTGGATTCTAATTAAAAAAGCGAGGAGTTCCAGTGGCATGCCTTGCTCCTGAAGAACTCGCCACATCCTTGTACGCGGTACTAAGTCGAAGGCCGATTTCAGATCGACAAAGGCCGCGTATAGGGTGCCTCCTCCGAGAACTACCCACTTCCAATAAATAGTAGTAAATCTAAAAACCTGGTCCACAGTACTCGTGAATGGGCGAAAGCCAGCTTGCAGTGGTGACATAACCTCAGCGTCGTCTATCCAATTCTGGATCCTGAACAGCACGAGCCTAGCCACCACCTTCTGAATACAGGCTATCAGGCTAATTGGCCTGTAGTTTGCGGGATCAGCAATAAGTGGTCTCCTATGCCAATTTGTTCAGGGCAGCCCAAATGTATCACCATTCTAATGGATCAAAGATTCATTTGAGGTCCACAGATTGAAGTCACTGGGAGTTTCATCCAGTGGTCTAAGTAATTTCCATACAATAATTGCAATAGTACAGCCTAGTATCAAACCATTTTGATTAGTGTGTTACGCCTAGCAGTAAATTATAAATTTGATTTGCTAATATTTTACTCTTTCTTTCTTAAGTCTTTATTTCGACTACATGTCATAAAAGACAACATATTTAAAAAATAAAAACACAGCATCAATTCCATAGTACATTAATATAATGTATAAATAATTATTTTAACTGATATACTGCAAGATCAAAAGGATGTTCTTGTAAGTTCTACTGGGTTGATCCCATCTACTGTTTGTTCCATGCACGTCAATTAAAATCATAAGTATTTTATATTGAGGTTAAACACACTAAAAATAAAACAAAATTTACAATACATTTATAATGATTAGACAGTCAAAATTTAAAACAAGATTAAACTGGTGGGGTATTCACTATTTTTAGTTTGTTCCTACGGATTGCCCACATCCAGTTAAAAAATTTGGCCACGGCAGTTACTAAACTCTCGGTACAGTCCGTTCTTAAAATCCTTAGCGCATCTGTTCCTCTTTTGATGCCTTTCTGAATGCATATTGGCCTGAGCCACTTATAACGTGGGAAGTAATACTCAGGGCATATAAAGAGGACGTGAGCTAAGCTTTCTGGTTGAGTAGTACAGAAAGGGCACAAAACACCATTACTGGTTGACCATTTGCTAGTAAATGTATTGATTGGGAGAGTTCCCACCCTGTACTGGTGGAACAGTTTCCTATCCTCAGGAATGGTAATGACATCCCAATATAGTTCGTAGGCCGGTATATGTTTGTGCTCCAAGAAATCCCTAGTGGTTGAAGGAGCAATACACTTCTGGAAATCTCTGTGAGTTACCATGGCCCAATAGAGCTCCTTTAGGGTCTTGCGTGACGGGAAAGTATTTTGTAATGGGTTATCCCATAGGTCCCTCAGACCCATAGCTTTATAGATCAACCTAACGTCTCTGAACCAAGGTATTCTACTTCCTGTGTCCATATCTCTGGTTTCTAATAGAGCCTGAGCATAGTGAGAGAGTTCTGGGGTAACCCAGATCCTCCGCCAGTATGCAATCGGTCTAAATCGTGCAACGTCCTCAATTCTCTGACAGCCCAAATCTAAGTATAGGGGTATCAGCGGTGTAGATGGGGGAAGCCTCACCAGGCCCCTCATGAACTTATTTTGGGCAGTTGTCAGGGCCGAGATATTAAAAGGCCCCCACAGTTCAGCCCCGTATAATACAGAAGCCCGTATTTTAGAATCATATATTTTTAGGGCTGGAGCTATTGGTTGTGTTGCCGAGGATCGTAGTTCTCTTAAGAGCACTCCTGCCAGCTGTGCATGTTTTGTGGATAAGTAATTCATATGGGGTTTCCATTCCAGTCTTGACCCCAAAGTCATTCCAAGATAGGTAAAAGATTGGGTCTGCTCAAGGAGCTCTCCATTCATTAGTGCCCTTCCTTGCACAATCTTATGCCTGTGCCTGACCATGAATTTTGTTTTAGATACATTGATGATTAAGCCGTAGTCTGTACAGAAAGCCTCAAAACACCTAATTGCTCTCTGGAGCCCTTGTTGTGTTTTGGAAATTAAAAGGGTGTCGTCGGCAAACATTAACAGGGGTATCGGGACACCATTTAACTTAGGAGGATCTGTAGGCAAGTCCTTATAATAATCAATTACCCTGCTAATGTACAACGTAAACAATGTCGGAGCCAAGACACATCCTTGTCTTACTCCTCTCAGAGTTGGAAATTTATCGGTGGCCTGGCCTTGCTCCCCCACCGGACCTGCGCAAAATTATTATCGTGGATTTTAATTAAAAAAGCGAGGAGTTCCAGTGGCATGCCTTGCTCCTGAAGAACTCGCCACATCCTTGTACGCGGTACTAAGTCGAAGGCCGATTTCAGATCGACAAAGGCCGCGTATAGGGTGCCTCCTCCGAGAACTACCCACTTCCAATAAATAGTAGCAAATCTAAAAACCTGGTCCACAGTACTCGTGAATGGGCGAAAGCCAGCTTGCAGTGGTGACATAACCTCAGCGTCGTCTATCCAATTCTGGATCCTGAACAGCACAAGCCTAGCCACCACCTTCGGAATACAGGCTAATTGGCCTGTAGTTTGCGGGATCAGCACGATCTCCTTTCTTAAAGATAGGGATTATTTCGGCTCCCTTCCAGATATCTGGAATTAGGGAGCCTTTAGCAATGGCATTGGCAAGTAGCTGTATATACGGTGCCCAGACCTCTCTGCCATGTATAAAGAGATCCGCGGGTATCGTATCCAGCCCTGGAGCTCTCCCTTTAGGGACAGTAGTTAAAACATGTTCAACTTCTTTCAGGCTGAATTGCAAAGGAGTAGTAGTTACATCGTTAAGGATGATATTACAGCTTGTCCCTTTTTCCCAATCAGGGCATGCAAACTGAGTCTTAAAGTGCGACACCCACGATTCAGGAGGGACATAATTTTGCGGGTAGGCCCTATAGCACCCCTTACCCCATTTTACCAAGTCCCAGAAACCTATCATATTTCTCGACTTGCTAGCTTCAAATAGCTCTTCCCAATATTTTTCATCCCAGGAGTTTTTAGCTTCCTGCTGGGTAATTTTATAGTTGCGTCTTGCAACATGCATTAGATCCCTATTCCTCGATCTTACTGCTGCAGCAAGCAATTTATATGAAGCCCTGCAACTTTTACCGTACCAAGATTCTGCCTGCTTTCTATTGTTATGTTGTGGGCCAGTTACCTCTTTGATAAAATATTTGCTAAGACTAGTAAAAAGTGCTGTGTGAATTGAAACAACCTTGGACATAAGATCATCATCAGATATACATCCCTGGAGCTCTGTGGTTGCGCTTACTACTAGTTTGCCCATTTCAGTAATGTTTTCCTGTTTCAGAAGGCACTCAGCCCATTTCACTCTCCTAGTATCATTTGTGGGAAAAATGTCAATGGTTATCGAACTGGCTACAGCATCTTTTGCTTTAAATAATTCTAGCTCTAAACTAAGGGGGTTGTGGTCACTCTCTGTTCTTTTTATAATAGCCATGTCATGGATGGATGACCAGAACTCTAGGTTGACTAAGATATAGTCTATCCGACTAGCACGCACCCCATTATCAAATGTAGGTCTCCCCTCTTTATCTGTTTTTGTCCTGCCATTTACGGCCCTAAGGCCCTGTTCAAGTCATAGGGCTTTGAGCTGAAGAGCAGCCTGAGTCCACCGTTTAATGGGGGGGATGGTCAGTTGAGGAATCTGCCAACTGCGATCTTCTCCCTTGGTAAGTTTGATGTCATTTTGATCCAAGGGTTCAAAAGAAAAGTTGAAATCACCTGCTACCAATAAGTTTACCTTACCATTATAAATGTCCAAATGTTGGCCCAACTTGGTGACTATCTCGGAGGGTTAACCTCCTGGTTTGCCCCTAGCATAGACATTGAAAACAAGTAAGTCTCTACAGTCGAGACATTGTAGCTTTACAATAAGAATATCATTGCAATTAGAATTTATTTGTTTAGTTGTGTACCTATCATCCTGCTTGATCCAGGTGGTCAGGCCCCCCATAGGCCTGCCTCTTTTGGTATGGACTGCAGGTACAAAAAAGTTCAAATAGCCCTGCCTGAACTGGGGTACCATCTGCCATGTCTCCTGGAGTAATATTACCGTATACGTGTCAATAAACGTTGACCAATCCAGGGACACTAGTTTGTTCTTGAGTCCTGCTATATTCCAGGATACCAATAGTTGGGCAAATTTATTATTACTAATGCACTCTTCTGTCTGTGCGTGCTTCCCTGTATGAATGTTCCTGAACATAGCTTTAGTCCTTGTGGGTGCAGTGTACTTTATATTTAGACTATGTTCAGCTCTAGAGTTTACGTCTATATCTAAATCCCTCCCATTTTCTACTTGGGCCATACTAAGATGGGGGTCGTTTCCTTTCCCCTTTTTCCCCCTTCTATCTTTCATGAGGGTTTCCTTGGCCCTGTCATATGTTCCCTTAATGACCACTAGCGAATCACTGCCTCTGGGCACAAATCGTTTACAGGATATCCCATTTGTGCGTCAATCCACCCAATCGAGTCCAGACAACATAGAAAAACGGTTAAATGATGGGATGTTAAAGCCTGGAACTCGTGCGTGCTTCCCTTACGCCATATTTCCTTGGCTCTCGTGTGTTAATCATCTGGTACTGGGGGTAGAAGTATGTTAAGTCCTTAGTGGATATTCCTCCCCCTCCGCTTTCCAGGTACCAGTCCCTTAGATACGCAGTTGCCCTACGATCTCTGAAGTTTACAGCAACCACGTCCCCTGGTATATCTTTAGGTCTCTGGCCCACCCATCCCAGTCTTCTTACATGCAAGATCTCCCAGCTTATATTGGGCGGTAAGGGCCTATTATTTGTAAGACAATGGACAACCTTGTTTTTAAGTTCGTGGTGCCCTTCTTTCTTTCCAGCTGTTAATTCGGGGACCCCAGTAAGGACTGTAACATAGGCTGCTGATTCAGGTGGCAAATCTATTCTACAAAAAATACCTCGTTCGTCCCTATCTTGGGGTCGGGCGGTTTTTCCGTATTTGCTATCTGGGATGGTATTCTGTGCATTTATTGGTCCTCCCTTCCCTGTCTTTCTTGCATGTACTGGTTAATTTGGGGGGGGGGGGGGCAGGTTATTTGCCTGTGGCTGAGACGTAGTGCCATTACTGATTACTTGATTAATTTTTTGCCCATCAGATAATGGCACATTAAAAGTAGGGCTTGCTTTGGAGGCTGCCAATTCATTTAAGATTTTGGTATTTGATGAAATTACCTCCTCTATACCCCCCAGCTGTTCACTGATTTTTTTTACCCGCTCCATTAGTGGTAGTATAAGAGATCTAACTAAGTGTTCAATGTTTCCCAATAGTTCTAAGTGAACATCAGTGGGAAAGACTGAACATTGCAGATGAGTTAGATTAGCGGCTTTTTCCTGCAAGCCCTTAAGGGAACTTGTGGCTGTTAAAGCCGTTTTTAGGGTCTTGGCACACCTGCCCTTGTGCCTATTTCCCCCACGTTTCCTTTTGTTTACTTGTCCTAGACCAGGTGCATTTTGTATGTTTAACTTCGTGGTAGGCTTGGGGTGTGACCACATTGGAAGACTTTGTCATAGGGGGTTCTAAATACGAGTCATCAATATCAGACTCCCTGCTGATGTTAGTGGAAGCACTTCGCTCTAATAGTTGATGAGGGAGGCCAATGTCTCCCGTAGAATCCCTTTCTGTGAGTGTGTTCAGGGGAGTAATAGATTGCTGGATGAGGCCCAGAGACGAGCGCTTGTTATGCAAAAGCTCTATGGATAGGCGACGTTCCGTGAGGGCTATTTCCCGTTCTAAGACATTTGCAGCCCTTGTTATGAATAGGTCCAGTGTCCCTTGAGCAGACCCTCCCGCCAGTGATTTTTTACCAGGACTCATTGTTATCACCGCAGTATTCTATCAAGCTCACATTAGCTACCGTGATGCCCTTGAATAAAGATGGTTTGTTTACTTAAGAATACTTAACACAGTGTGATAAAAGTAAGTTCAGAATTTAAACTTATTCCCAAAACAGGGAGATTACACCTTACTCAGTTCGTTCCAGGTAAGGTGTCCAATGTCCTGTCGCAAATGTCAGGGGGGAGGCCCAGCCCGGCCTACTTCGGCCTAAGACGGCCGCAGACGGCCCGCCCTTTGCCCGGGCTCAGCCCAGCTGATCCCGCGCGCGATCACGCGTCGCGTGGGCTCTCGTCAGTTTTTAAGCGCCTACAGGCGCGGAGTCAGCGGCAGCGGCCGCAAAGGATGCCGGTGGTTGTGGTCTTCTCTTCCTCCCTTCACCCGGCGGCCACAAGATGGTATGCTGCAGCTGCGGGAGGGAGAACAAGGAACAGGACGGCAGCCAAGGAGAAGTGAGGCAGGTAATAGGGAGCTATACCCAGAGCCGAAACAGGAACCATAGAGCACCCGCTCTGCCGGGGCTCTCGTCAGTTTTTAAGCGCCTCCAGGCGCGGAGGCAGTGGCCGCAAAGGATGCCGGTGGTTGTGGTCTTCTCCTCCTCCCTCCACCCGGCGGCCACAAGATGGTATGCTACGGCGGCGGGAGGGAGAACAGGGAACAGGACGGCAGCCAAGGAGAAGTGAGGCAGGTAACAGGGAGCTATACCCAGAGCCGAAACAGGAACCATAGAGCACCCGCTCTGCCGGGGCTCTCGTCAGTTTTTAAGCGCCTCCAGGCGCGGAGTCAGCGGCAGCGGCCGCCAAGGATGCCGGTGGTTGTGGTCTTCTCCTCCTCCCTCCACCTGGCGGCCACGAGATGGTAGGCTGCGGCGGCGGGAGGGAGAACAGGGAACAGGACGGCAGCCAAGGAGAAGTGAGGCAGGTAACAGGGAGCTATACCCAGAGCCGAAACAGGAACCATAGAGTAATGTTTTACTCAACATTTATCATTATTTATATAGTCGGAGTTTAGCATAGATAATAGACTATTTGAAATGTTTGTGACACATGCTCCGAATACCAATGTGGCCTATAGCATGTTGTTAGTTATGTCCTTTGAAGAAAAGGATATCTGAACACCTAAGAGCTATCAGAAGATAAGATTACATTTATACATTGTTAAAAATGACATGAATCTTGAAAATTATGGAAAAATCCTAGGATTCCAGTGCAATGGACTCAGTTTTAAACATGTAAGAAGAGTGACTGAAATAACTTTGAGCAACTTTAATCGAAGTACAATATGAAATTAGGAACGGTACAACCGATCAGACAGAACGAACATCAGATGAGGAACTGATTGGAATGAACGTGAATGAGAACCCATGTGTTTAATATATAGAGAAAATTCAGTAATATCAAAACCCAAGAAATCAAAGAGATTGACTAATACCCACAAGATCATTATAATGTAAGAGTTTTGTACCGTGTCCCATTGTCACAGGAAAGCGGATAAAGGAATGAAGAAGGGAACAAGTCGACCCTAAAACCTTTTACTTTTTTAGGTCTATAAGTTGTAATAAATATAGCTATTTAGGGAGTATATGTAAAACACCTAAGCTCAATCTCTTTAGAAACAAAGGATGGGTGGACATTAGTTGCAATGTTTTACAAGCTTCTCTAATCATCTACTTCAAAGCTTTATCATATAAAAGTGGTTTCTCCAGTATTGGGGTATCTTTCATAGATTCACATGCCTGAATCATTCCCCGTCGTCGGAGTGGGAGTCCCACGGTACATAAAAAAGCAATAATTATGCAAATAATAACCATAACATAGGTAACCTAGAACCAGGAAGTAAAGTAGTCATAAACTACAAGGAAAAAAACTTCCACATGTACGACTTGTCCAAGTCATTATATATAATCCAAATTGCAGCCAATCAGGCGACAGCACCCTCTAGAATGCTCTCCTCAGAGGCTAAGGCTCTCAGATTTTCTACCGCACGTCGTGTGAAGGGAGTCTCCCTGAGCTCTGCTCAGTACTCTTCTACTCTTCTGGAATTTCTTCTTTCAAGATGTCATCTTCAAAGAAATCTCTCTTTAGACCTTGTGACTCTTGTGGGAAGCTCCGGCTGTTTTCTGAAGATCCCCACAAGAAGTGCATTTATTGCCTTTATGCTGATCACCAGGTGAGAGATTGTAAAATATGCAGGACCTTCCCTCAGAAAACCCTCAGCGATAGAGAAGGGCGACTACAAAAGATTAAGGATCAAGACAACCCCTTATCTGAGGTGGAAAGTATTGTCTCTGGCTCCTCTATGTCCTCTAGGAAGAGGATGGCTGAGGAGGATTGGTCTTCTCCTGGGGCTAAGGTGTCGAGAAAAACGCAACCCTCTAAGGGTTCTGATTTGCCTTCCACCTCAAAAAAGGCTCCTCCACCTCCTAAGGGTAAGCCTCTGCCTGCTACGCCCCCTAGAAAGACTGTGAAGTCTCTGGCTTCAAAACAACTTCCTGAGAAGGATTTACCTCAGACAAAAATTTCGTCATCGATGGCGTCGTCGACGACTCCACCGTCGACGAAAATCGTCGTCGACGTGACTTCGACATCGACTGTTACCTTCTCATCGCCGAGACCAAAAATGATCATGTCATCAGCTTCATCTCCGTCGACGCTGGTCTCTGTCTCTGTGAAGCCCATCTTGTCGATGAAGGACATTATATCTACCGTCGACGGCTAGAAAGAGCTCGTCGACGATTGACTCATCGACGGCCGTCTCGTCGTCGAAGACTGCCTCATTGTCGACGACATCCTCGTCGACGAAGTCTACTTTGTTGTTGACGCCCACCTTGTTGACGGAGATTGCCTCGTCGGCGAAAAATGCCTCGTCGAACAAAGATTGCGCGTTGTCGACGACGACTGCCTCGTAGACGGTTACTTCCTTCACGACAGCACAATCGACGACGCTTCAATTGTCTTCTTCCACAGAATTACAAGTTTGGTCTGCGTCTACGGCCACGGCCTCCTCTGCACCGTCTTCGACAGCTTCTTCTTTGCTACAGAGACGTGGTTCTTCATTGGAGGCTTTCTCTCCATTGCATATCTCCCCTACCAAGGTGCCTATTGAGGTACCTGAGCAATTACTGGACTCAGGGGAGGATGATGAGTCCGAAGAGGATGACAGATTCCGCACTACCAGGAGCCCTTCGGAATTGTTTATTAAATATCAAGAGGATGACCAGGAGGAAGATACTTTCCCGGAGCCTGTACCTCCAGCACCTGAGACGATACCTACTGCGCAGATGCCTCTAGCTCTGCTTAACAATTTACAATATATGTTGGACGATTATTATCGCCGTTTTCCTCCATCTGAATCGGCAGAGTCCATTCCATCAACACCTATGCCTCAACCTTCTGGCTCTTCTTTGAGGTCTCCAAGACCACCTTCTCCAGTACAGTCTCACCATTCCCATGATGTTAACACCACTGATGATGATAGGGAAGAAGGAGAAGTGGACGACAGATCTCTTCTTACGGAGTGGGACGACTACCAGATTCAAACTCCGTCCCCTTCAACTCCAGCTCCCATTGACTCTCCAGTCGATATCGGAGGCTTTCATCTCCTTATGGAAAGGGCAACACAAAGGTTCCTTCTACCAATGGAGACAAAGAAGGATAAGTGCTTCCTCTATGATTTTAAGGATCAGCCAAGGAAACAGATACGGAGCATTCCCATAATTGATCTCATTTGGAAAGAAGGACTGAAGGTCATTGCAACGCCTGCTTCTATTCCTGCGGTCTTGCCTCGGCTAGACAAGAAGTATAAGGCACCAGATAATTCACCTGCTTGCCTCATAGGGCACCCAAAAGCTGACTCTGTTATTGCCCAAGCGGCACAAAGACGAGCTAGAAACCCCTCCTCTCCAATTACAGCTCCTTCAGACAGGGACGGCAGACGACTGGATGCTATTGGGAAGAAGTTTTCCACCATGGCAGCGACGACCGTCCGTGCTGCTAATTCACTGGCCATATTAGGGCGGTACGATAGACAGATGTGGTCGGACATCTCTCCCTACATCAACATGTTGCCAGAACCATCAAAGTCTGAGGCCTTAAAGATCTTGCAAGAAGGGGAGCGTATCTCTGTAGATAGAATAGATTCGGCCGTGGATGTTGCATCCGCAGGATTTCGGCACGGGTGCTACAGTTCTGCGAAGACGAGGCTGGCTAAAGTCGACATCTTTTCGCCAGGAGGTTCGGGCAAAGATTATTGACATGCCGTTTGATGGAGAATCACTATTTGACCAGCATGTCGAAGAGGCCCTTCAGGCCATTAAAAAAGATACTGAGACAGCAAGACATCCCTAGGGTACTCTTCAATTTCGTAAACCGCCCTTTTGGGGTGCTAAGGGACGCGGATCCTTTTCCAATAGAGAAGGCTACAACCAACAAAGGTCATACCAGTCCTTTCAAAGCAATCAGAGATATCAGTCTCAAAGACAACAGTCATACGGACAGCGAAATACCTCCTATTCGCAAAACAAAAGAAGGCCCTCCTACCGTGGACGGGATTCAACTAAAAAGCAATGAAAACCGCCACCTGCCACCACTTCTACCGCCCACCCCTTTAAGAGTTGAAGGAAGAATCTCCCAATATTACTCAAACTGGTCCGCTATCACATCAGACAAGTGGGTCCTGGACATCGTGGCCAGAGGCAATGTTCTATAATTTATAAAAATTCCTCCAAATTCTCCTCTCAAGGGCCCACCACCTGCTCATCTCAAGGAGCTTTTTTCCCAAATAAATTTGATGATTCGAAAGGGAGCGATCGAAAGGGTCCCTCGTTTACATGGAGGAACAGTATTTTATTCGAGATTTTTCCTGATAATGAAAAAGTCGGGAGAATGGCGCCCCATCCTCGATCTTCGCTCCCTCAACAAATATCTGAAAAAATTGTCCTTCCGAATGTTGACACTTCAAGAAATCCTTCAGCTCCTCTCGGCGGGGGATTACATGGCCACCCTCGACCTCCAAGACGCCTACTTCCATGTGCCAATTCTACCCAGACACAGAAAATTCTTGCGGTTCAGAGTGGCTGGCAGGGACTTTCAGTTCAAAATCCTTCCTTTCGGACTACGTTCAGCACCCCATATATTTACCAAGGTTCTGGCACCAGTGGCCGCACACCTTCGTCTGGAAGGGATTCAAATTTTTCCATACTTGGACGACTGCCCTATCAAGGCAAATTCTTTTCCAACCGCAAAAACACACATTCAAAGATGTCTGTCACTTTTCCAATCTCTAGGTCTCTCCATCAACCTCGACAAGTCTCATCTTGTTGCATCACAAAGAAAGACCTTCTTGGAAGCCACTTTAGACACTCAGCTTACCCAAGCATTTGTCTCAAATGAAAGACAACACAAAATCTGCAAGCTAGCCCACCTTTTGCGATCAAAAAGGTGCGTTTCAGGTCGGCTGTTCAAGTCTTTTCTAGGGATGAGCTCTTCCTCCCATGATGTTAACACCACTGATAATGATAGGGAAGAAGGAGAAGTGGACGATAGATCTCTTCTTACGGAGTGGGACGACTACCAGATTCAAACTCCGTCCCCTTCAACTCCAGCTCCCATTGACTCTCCAGTCGATATCGGAGGCTTTCATCTCCTTATGGAAAGGGCAACACAAAGTTTCCTTCTACCAATGGAGACAAAGAAGGATGAGTGCTTCCTCTATGATTTTAAGGATCAGCCAAGGAAACAGATATGGACCATTCCCATAATTGATTTCATTTGGAAGGAAGGACTGAAGGTCATGGCAACGCCTGCTTCTATTCCTGCGATCTTGCCTCGGCTAGACAAGAAGTATAAGGCACCAGATAATTCACCTCCTTGCCTCATAGGGCACCCGAAAGCTGACTCTGTTATTGTCCAAGAGGCATAAAGACGAGCTAGAAACCCCTCCTCCCCAATTACAGCTCCTCCAGACAGGGACGGCAGACGACTGGATGCTATTGGGAAGACGTTTTCCACCATGGCAGCGACGACCGTCCGTGCTGCTAATTCACTGGCCATATTAGGGCGGTACGATAGACAGATGTGGTCAGACATCTCTCCCTACATCAACATGTTGCCAGAACCATCAAAGTCTGAGGCCTTAAAGTTCTTGCAAGAAGGGGAGCGTATCTCTCTGCTGAGATAATAGATTCGGCCGTGGATGTTGCATCCACAGGGTTTCGGCACGGGTGCTACAGTTCTGCGAAGACAAGGCTGGCTAAAGTCGACATCTTTTCGCCAGGAGGTTCAGGCAAAGATTATGGACATGCCGTTTGATGGAGAATCACTATTTGGCCAGCATGTCGAAGAGGCCCTTCAGGCCATTAAAAAAGATACAGAGACGGCAAGATCTCTCGGTACTCTTCAATTTCGTAAGCCGCCCTTTCGGGGTGCTAAGGGACGCGGATCCTTTTCCAATAGAGGAGGCTACAACCAACAAAGGTCACACCAGTCCTTTCAAAGCAATCACAGATATCAGTCCCAAAGACAACAGTCATACGGACAGCGTATTCGCAAAACAAAAGAAGGCCCTCCTACCGTGGATGGGATGTAACTAAAAAGCAATGAAAACTGCCACCTGCCACCACTTCTACCGCCCACCGCTTTAACAGTTGGAGGAAGAATCTTCCAATATTACTCAAACTGGTCCGCTATCACATCAGACAAGTGGGTCCTGGACCTCGTGGCCAGAGGCCATGTTCTAGAATTCATAAAGATTCCTCCAAATTCTCCTCCCAAGGGCCCACCTCCTGCTCATCTCAGGGAGCTTTTTTCCCCAAATAAATTTGATTCAGAAGGGAGCGATCCCTTTGATACCCAACTGCCGTCTCAGAATGAGGCCCCTGCAAGAGGAGCTCAACCACCAATGGTTACAGATTTCGGGGTCGTACGACGACATCATTCGCATCACCCCTCGGATGCGGGAAGCCTTACTCTAATAAAAAACGTGGAAAAAGGGTGTGCATTCCTGGTAGAAGCCCCAAATTTCACCATCTCCACAGATGCATCCCTCGAGGGATGGAGAGCACACCTTCAAAGGATGACGGTCAACGGCAAGTGGAACCTCCAGCAGAAAATGTGGCATATCAACCTTCTAGAGTTACGAGCCATCTTTTTAGCCCTAAAATCCTTTTGAACCATCATCCTGTGATCTTCAGTACTAATTCGGACAGACAACACTACAAGTATGCACTACTTGAACAAACAAGGAGGAACAAGGTCCCCCCTTCTCTCTCTTTAAGCCCAAGAAATCTGGGACTGGGCGATACGGCACAGAATCAGCCTATCAGCGATCCATGTTCCAGGAGTCTCCAACGTCCTAGCGGATTCCTTCAGCAGATCAACAGTTTCCAATCACGAGTGGGAGTTACATCAGCCAACATTGAATCGGGTCTTTCAGGAGTGGGGTCGTCCCGACCTGGACCTGTTTGTTTGCGACCAATCAGAACCGCAAATGCCCATTCTTTGCAAGTTGGCTTCCCCCACAAGGGGTCACGCGGGAATGCGTTTTCGATGAATTGGTCGCAGATATATGCTTACGCCTTTCCCCCGATACGGTTGGTTCCCAGGGTTCTCCGGAAGATGAAGAGAGAACCTTGTCGCCTAATTCTCATCGCTCCCAGATGGCCTCGCCAGTTCTGGTTTACCGAACTTCTCCTTCTATCAGAATGCTATCCCATTCAGTTTTGACCAATACCGAACCTCATATCCATCCAGAACGGACAGATCTGCCACCCGGACCCTGCTTCTCTGAAATTAGCAGCCTGGCGCCTGAACACCTTGAATTCGCACATCTGAACATTCCTACAGATTGTAAGGAAGTGTTGGCCAATGCTCGAGCGCCTGCCACTGTTAAGACGTACAGGCTTAAATGGGAGAGATTTTGCATATGGTGTCAATCTGCCAATATTCACCCAATTCATGCAAAACCGGAACAGATTTTACCGTTCTTTTTACACTTGGCAAGATCAGGCCTGTCCCATTCTACTCTGAAAGTATTTTTGGCAGCTATTTCAAAGTTTCGGCACGATGGTTCCAATTCTCTTTATTCAGCCAGGATCATTTAGCAGTTCTTCAAAGGATTATTTCGGATGTTTCCTCCTATCAGACGCCCACCTCCATCCTGGCATCTTAATGTGGTGCTTGCACAACTCATGCGGACACCCCTTTGAGCCTATCCATATAGTGGATTTAAAATTTCTATCGTGGAAAGTGTCGCCGCTATTGGCCTTAACATCAGCTAGGAGCGTTAGTGACATTCAAGCTTTTACTGTTAATCCACCTTTTCTTCAATTCACCTCGAACTCAGTAGTGCTACGCACTAACCCCAGTTTTCTGCCTAAAGTGCCTTCGGACTTCCACCTTAATGAACCTATCATTTTAAAAACTTTCTTTCCCAATCCTCAATCACATGCAGAAAGAACTTTGCATTCACTTGACATTAGAATATGTCTCAAGTTCTATTTACAACGGACTTCTACAATCCGTAAATCTGACCATCTATTTGTAGCCTACGGAAGGATGCGGCAGCGACATTCAGTCTCCAAGCAGACTATAGCTCATTGGATTTCTGCCGCAATTTGCCTCTGCCATCAGCAAGCAGGAAGACCATTGCAAACAACTCCGAGAGCACATTCTACAAGAGCGATCTCCTCTTCTACTGTTTTCTTTGCGGGTGTGCCTCTTCATCAAATTTGCAGAGCTGCAACTTGGTCCAGCAGACACACTTTTACCAAGCACTACTGTCTGGAGGCTGCCAGTGATGCAGATACGTCCGTGGGACAAGCGGTTCTCCGTAACCTTTTTAAATAAGGTGAGCCTCTATTCTTCCCTCCTCCTCTGTCCTATTTCTCAGACGCATTTCAGATATAAATATTATATATCATAGCATTGCCTTGTATAGCCATATATACATGTATTTATGCATAGTATAGCATTCTAATTATGTTATTGCATAATGTCTTTTGTACATATGTTTCTGTTACAAATAGCGTCTTACGAGCATTCTTGGCGTACTGCTTTCTATTCTGATTCAGGCATGTGAATCTATGAAAAATACCCCAATACTGGAGAAGAACAATAGTTACTTACCTGTAATCTGTGGTTCTCCAGTATTGGTATCTTTCTTAGATTCACATGCAACCCACCCACCTCCCGTCAGAGGCTCGTTTATGCTCTTATCACTTGGTTCACTCTTGTGCTAGAAAATCTGAGAGCCTCAGCCTCTGAGGAGAGCATTCTAGAGGGTGCTGTTGCCTGATTGGCTGCAGTTTGGACTATATATAATGACTTGGACAAGGCGTACATGTGGAAGTTTTTTTCCTTATAGTTTATGACTACTTTACTTCCTGGTTCTAGGTTACCTATGTTATGGTTATTATGTGCATAATTATTGCTTTTTTTATGTACCGTGGGACTCCCACTCCGGCGACGGGTAATGATTCAGGCATGTGAATCTATGAAAGATACCAATACTAGAGAACCACAGATTACAGGTAAGTAACTATTGTTCATACACTTCATTTGTCCTCTAACCTAACCCTGATCCATAAGGATATATCAGGCAGCATTTGAAGCTGCCCCCACTGCTCTCAATCACTCGACCCTTGATTCATTGAAGATTCAGGTTGCTACAAAAACCTTTTTGGACTCCGCACAAACTGGGCTTATTGAGTTCAAACCAATGCAGGAATTGTGCAGAAGGGCTAGGAGATTTTGGACATATGACCTACATCTGCAAGTACGTTTTTGGGAGGAAAACCAAATCTACATAAAAAATCTTCCACATTAAGCTACCATTGAACTTCTCAATGGCTGCTCTGATATTTTTTTTTGCTGTAAATTCACTGACTCCAGTGAAGTACGAAGACCTACTGCTCTAAATCTACTGCTAGCAATGAATCTTAAAAGACCACCAAAGCTCTGTTTCCACACTTGGTGGGTCTGCTGGCAATGAAATTTCGAACAACCATAACCATCAAAAAATAATTAAGTCATTGAAACAAGTAGGACCTGTTCCCCAACAATGTCGACCCTGATGAGATCAAATATACACACAATGTACGCTGTTCACTCAAACTTGAGCATCGCCCCTTATAAGAGAAGTTACATACTCCTATATAATGCCTCAGCCACAATAAAAATACTGACTCAGCTAAGCAGTTTTCACGCAATCACTGTTGTCTGCTTCATATTTTATTTGCTTTGCTTTTTCTGTTTCCCCACTCCCCTCTTTCTTTACTTATTATTTCAAGATTTGCACAATGATAAGTTTGCCTTTTGTAAACGGTTATATATTATTCGAAACTCTTGTGGCAAACTATACTTGTCCGAACTATGATAGATGGGACAGCGCTTAAGATAATTGTATACACAAATTCTTCTCTGTCAATTTTCTTTTGCTCTTGAATAATAAAGTAAAAGTTTGAAATTAAAAATAGAGACCATTACACTTTATTTTATCTTCTCAACCTATGTAAAAGTACTATGATGGCTTATTGCTAGGCAATGTTTTATCCTTACAGTGGTTGTCGCAGATCCAATCATTGCTGATGTCACACTTTTCACTGGAACCTGTGCTGTCTTATAAGGCGGATGTTTACAAGCGGAGATAGGAACAGGTAGCTGCAGAGAAGCAGTGACAAGTGTGGAGTGACTTGATGGCGCAGCAGCTGCTTGCTGAAAAACAGCAGCAGGAAGTGACAGAAGTTGGCACAAAACGTGCCTGCAGAGGCTGAAGATCTTGAGTCAATGAATGTATGCAAGAATCAGGAAGTTATCACCGGGAGTATGCAGATGGTGCCGACGGGGCCAGTGGTAAGAAACTTGTGCATTATTTGCTTCAGCGAATCAAGATTATTCAATAGGACTTGAGCTATGGGTAGAGAAAGAAATAGATTTTTCTTGCAAAGGGTTCATGTCCACCCTCAAACTGACACTGGTAATGGTAGTAAGTTACTCCAAGGAATCACCAGTTACGTTGTGAATAGCCAAATCCTGGAGTCCTTATGTTGTTGTTAGGTTACTTGGATTTGTGTAGCACACTATCATCCGCGAGAATATCCTGTTGCGGGGCAGGTGTGTACGCCTAGCCCTGCCTACGTTAGGTTGATTAATTGAAAAGCCATGTCTTCAGCTTTTTGCGGAATTCAAGAAGAGAGGAGGAGGATCTGATGTAGAGTAGGTCATTTCACACTTCAGGAGTGATGTACGAGGACGCCCATCTTCCTGATCTGGTTCTGAGTATCCGTGGGATGTATGTGATCAGAAGTCCTGCAGAGCGGAGGTGTCTGGATGTTGGTGGAAGGAGATGCGACTGTTCAGGGAGATGGGGTCTAAGTTAATAAGCGCCTTGAAAGTGGGGTTATGAGGGTTTGAAATTTCTATGTCCATATATTAGGAAACAGTAGAGCTCCCTGGAGCATGGTGCAATGTGATTTGTGTGAGGGATATTAAGGAGGAGTCTGGATGCTGCGCTCGGGACGATTTGTAGTAGTAGTCGGTGAGCTGTTTGGTGTTCAGTTTAAAATAATATTGCAAAGTCCCGAAAACATTTCTGGGGGGCATACGTTTTTTCTAGAGCTGGTGTTATTTTATGAGGGGTCACCAATTTGAATGTAATCTTCGAATAAGAAACTTTTGTAACCAAATCTTTATATCACCTTCCACATGGTGAATAAGAAAGCAAGCTAGGCAATATGTGGAATTACTTAGCAGGAGTATGTTTGTCTGCTTCCAATCATTTACTTAGTTTTTCCCATGTGCTTTATAAACAAGATAGAGCTACTTCATTGACTAAATATAAGAAATGGTGCTTACTACATCAATAATAGAAGGATGAATGGTTAATTTAGGCTTACCTGGATATGGACCAGAAACCCTAAGAGTTACAAGACAGTCTACAACTCAACCAAGAAGGCCCTTTTCCATGCAACCAAAGCATTGATTTTAGTCCTCATAATGGCTTCTTTTCAAACTCTCATGGTCATATATACCCTATTGGGAGGCTCATGATACTGCCAGATTTTGATGCTCCCCTGGTGGAGGCCCACCTGCCATAATTAGAATTTCCTGCATTTCTGGCAGGGATTGTTAAGCCAATAGAACCCCCTCTTGGTGTGGCGGTTGCTCCGAATGCTGAAGAGTTAGCCTACTGGGCCTTTGTTTTGCCTGCTCAGCAAACCTTTTTGTTTTTCAAGAATTAACTTCCAAAGAAAGACTGTTATTGAATAAACGAAGAAATCAATAGAATTAAAGCACAATACATTTTTCTTTCTAAGCAATTTACCTTCCTGGAACCGCCATGCCTTCTGGTCCCATTTTGGCAACCACTGTGACCTGACAGCCTTGTGGTGGGCAGGTGTCAAGTTAAAGGTTTCCAATGTAGGAAACTGCGCTCGCCTCCCTCCACCACCTCTAGATATGATTCACAGGAACCACAAGTATTCTTGCAGGATGGGAGTATCGCTGAATTTGCATTGATGCCCCCGCTCTGCCTAACTCTAAATGACCCCCTCGGTCTCTTAGGTCCAACTTCATTTCAGTAAAATTTCACATTTTAGATAAAGATGTACTTTGACATACAATTTCTTACCTGCTATTACCTCCATCTTTACTTTCCACTCTTCTGCTTTCTTTTTAACATACTGAAAAAGAAAACATAACCCTCAATGTCAGCAATGGTATAGCTCGTCATAATTAGAACAGTTACAGGGGAAAGGATTTTTCCATTCTATGGTTACTGTGACTTAGAAATGTTCCTTCAAGTCTAGACTTTGGTCCTTGGTCTTGACAGAACATTTGTAAGCACTCCCTCAGAATTCAGATGTGTATTTCTTGTGTCTCCCCGCACCCCGGGGAGGGAAGCACAACTTGTACAATAGTTTGTAACCATGGGCTATCATATAGGGTCAGGTGGCAATGATACAAGGGCGACATCCTGGCCATTAGCCTGCTATATAAAGCAGAGTAACATAGTAGGCACGTCTTGTATTTGAAAGTCCTATGGGAAATCAAATTTCATTTGACCAATGGCAAACAAGTACTTTAGTAATGCAATTTACAAAAATGTTTTTAACAACAGAGGTATACAGTTCAGTATTTTTCGTACTAGCATTGATGACGTGCTAAGCTATACTCTGAAAAAGTAGTTGAAGTTTGGCACAAAACCTCAACAGACTGCTGTGGAAGAGCGTAAAAGAAGCATTGGAAGGGTAGTAAAGGTTTTTGCATACTAGAGCAGAATTCATACTGTATATGAATATAAAGCAATAAACCACGTCTATACAACGGTCCCTGAAAACATAAGAACTTTTCATTGGCTATCTAGTACATACGAGCTGTCAGAGGTTCCAAATGTACCCTATTTGGACATATGTCAGGCAAACGGCTCTAAATGTGTCCTAGCAAAGGTTACTACCGCATTAAGATCCTGGACAGTGCCCAGAGTGAACAGATTTTTAGAATCGGAGTATTGAAGTCCGATAGGGCAGTATGTCATTGATCTGCTAAACAGAAGCTGGACTGGAAATAAATTGAGATGAACTGTTTTTGAGAAAAGTGACAAATTAAAAGTTCTACCCTTTAACTCTATTAAAAAATAGAAATAACTTGTACACTGGCATAACAGAGTTTTTTATGGATGAACAATGAGAACTGGGCAAACACTGATGAATAAAACTTGTCACATGGCAAAGAAAATTGTGCGTCTGTCACAACTGTCAAATCGCGGGATAGGAAGATGGGTCTTCCACTGACCCAAATGCAGTTCAGTAGCCACCCCTACAGATCTTTTGCAGTCTCCCAATTTTCCCTGATGCTATGCCCACTGGGACTTAAGGGCCCACTGCAGAGCCTGCATGTGCCATCTGGTATATTTGACTAGCAGGATACAGGAGGCCAACTAACCCAGAAGAATCAGTCATCCGCATTGAGATTCAGGACAGAACCTGAAACATTGGGACCATATCCCAAATGTCCTGGAATTCCATTTCGGGGGAAAGGCATGAAACAGTGCTGTAAACAGAATGGCTCTGATGGACAGGAGTATCTACGACTAAGTCAGGTGTGACTTTGGCACGTTGATGGTGAACCCCAACGATTTGAGGAATTTCAACATTGACTGCAGGTGGTTGAAAACTGCCTGGGGCGAGCCCACATTCAACAGCTAGTCATCGAGGTAAGAGAAGAATGGTACCTCTGAGCACCAAAGGTGTGCTTGGACCATCACTTTCGTGAACAACCAAAGGGCACGGGTGAGGCCAAAAGTGAGCACTGCACAATGACAATGCTCCTGACCCACTGTGAACCGCAAGTAGTGCATGTGGGTGTTCAGAACAGATACAAATATGTGTCCTGAAGATCTAATGCCACCGTCCAGCATCCAGGATCTAGGGCAGACATGACATTTTGTGTGTCTGCAGAAAGGCATTGAGGGAGAGAAGATCTAAATTAGGACGAAGGCCTCTCTCCTTCTGCACACTGAAGTAGCGGGAGTGACACCCAGTTCCTACTTCCAAGGCCAGAACCATCACCATGGCCCCTTTGGCCAAAAGGGTCCGTACTTGTTGCTGCAAGACATGTCCCTCCATCAGCGGTACTGAAGTTGGTGGAAGGTGCAGTCATTTTACACTTAAGGTGGGTGAATTATTTTAAATGCAGTTGCGTGAAGGTGAACCTAGAACAAAATACTTATAAAATATTTTGTTGTTTTTAGCGATGTATTTGATCCTGCCTCCACAGGACTCAGAATCATAGTTGCATTACTTTTTTATGCACTCCAAGTTTCAGGTAATTCAAGACAGCCTGGAAAGGCAAAACCAAAGTCCCTTCCAGGTCAGCTATTTTTACAAGCCATTACTGAGGCATTTGCGCCTCCCTGGAAATGCTGCCATGGACCCACAGGAGAGTGCGCCTCCCAGTTTGAAGACTTCTGTTCTACTGCACCCTCTCCCAGCTTGCTATTAGTAGCCTTGCTGCTGCTATCCCACTGTGCCCCATCTTAGCATGCCAGCACTGCCAACAAATGGGTTATCCACCAATGGGCTACCACTCCAGCTCTCTCGCCCACTGCGTCTAACATCTTGCTCTTTTTGTCTGGAGATGGAGCATTGCCGTGGCCTGAACAGAAGAAAATGTGCGGGTGGCGTGAACCACCAGGCAGTTGGGTGGAACCTTCCCCTTGATATATGTTGCATCATTTGGAGAAGATATTTATTTATTTTCAACACTTGGCTGACTACCCTTGCCTGGAAATACTCCTTGAAATTGTCAGGAATAGATTTTTAGGATGCCCTTATGTGTGGGGAGGAACTTGACAGTACACTCAGATGTGAAGTGTGTCTCCAGAAGAAAGTAATTCTCCTCCTGGGTGACCTACATGTCAAACTTGTGACAGGAATTGGCATTGGTGTCATCAGAGGGTGATGTCCTGATCGGGTAAAGTTCTAGAATGGAGGGTTACCTGGGTGATTCACGTTGTTGTCAATCCAGGGATTGTTAATGTGATCTGGTCCCGACAGCTGGGCATAAGGGTTAAAAGGGCCAATGGGGTTACCTGGGTCTGATTAGGAAAGAGGGGACCCTTCTGGTGACTCTGGTGGAGGGGCAGGTTGCATGGGTGTGGTGGTGGTAGGGGAAGAGGAAGTGGTGTTGGACGTGGGCTGTGTGACAGAGCAAGAGGACTAGTGTTTCTGTCCTTCTGTTTCTTCAGTGCCTGCTCAGGAGAGAGAAGCCTTTAAGAAGCTTCCCCCTCAAATGCAAGTCTCCTCTTTGAAGGAAGAGGTTCAGGAGGCAGCGGTGGAGGTGATTTCGCTGTAATTTTGCCTATGAAGGGGGTGATAAACAGGCACTTTTGTCAGGCATCTAGTTCCTGTTGAAGCCTCTCCAGGATGGGGGTGCAAGGTCCTCATTTTAAGGCATCGACTGAGGTCTTGTGGACTGCTTCGGAGTCAAGGAGGGTTTTGGTATTGAGGCAAGTTTCAGCATTGACAGGGTCTTGTGTACCAGCGCCAAGGGAGCCTTTGGAGTTGGTTTTGGATTTTCTGAATGGAACCAATTATGTTTGGTGCCCTTGGAGCAGCTCAGGATCAACAGGATAGGGGAGAATGCACTTAGGTGGAGGCTTGCTCGCCTCGGAAAATTTTTGGGCTTGCTGACCATATCCCGAAGGCAGCTTGGGCACTTACCTTGCCTTTACTCAATGTTCGTGCTTGGGCTCGATGCCAGACTCCCTTGGAAGCAGTGCTCTACATTATCTTGGTGATAAGGGTCTCAGGTATACTCCAAGGTCTCAGGTAAACTCATGGCCCTGAGCGTGGTCTTTATGATGGGGGGGCAGTCTACAACACCAGTTTGATGTCCTCCATCTTCCGGTGATCAAACTCACTAGATGACACCATCTCCAGACTGTGTGCCAGTTGCGTGGTCTGGCGACCAGACGAGCTAGCCTCCTCCTGTTCTTCTGCATCAAGGGAATCTTCTTCACTGAAGATGTGCAAGGTGTCCTGCTGATCCATCCCACCTGTGTGACCAGAGTTAATCCCTTAGATACCAGAGGGTGTTCTAGGATCAGCAGGGGAGGCACAAAGGAGAGGAGGTCTTATTGAGGTCATGGGATAGCAGTGAGGGCAATTCTGAAAGGTTGCCCGTTCAGTCACCCACACAGCATTTTCTGGTGAGGAAGGACTAGTGGTGGTACTCTGCCACCAAGGAGCACAAGGTGTGTTATGTCATGATTATAATACTCTATATTAGAATAGAATGTGGGATGACGTGGGGAGGATTGTACAGGGATGGTTGTGATGGGACCTGCGTAAGGTTATACCGGTCTGTACCTGCTTGCTCCTTAATAAGAATAAACCTGCGTAACTTCAACCTGTTTGGTCAGATCTTTCTTAACAAAGGTGGCGATGAGTTGGGATAACATTGCAGAGGAAGGGAGCAAGCAGAGAAGTCCAGTTGCAAACGGAATCAAACTCTACATTTATTAAGGTGCCGCAGGCAAAATAGTCAGTGTAATTGACTATATAGGGTACCTTAAGGCTGTGTTGGACAGGTCGTGTGTCGTGGCTTATGCTTTGGGCCTGCGGGGCGAGCAAGGATCGTCCGTTGCTGTTTCACATGCAGGGGAGCACGCAAGCAAGACTGAAGCAGTGTGGAGCAGTTGGGAATGTAATCACACCTTGTGTGCAGGGCCATTTTAAATTGGGAAGCAAACAATGTTAGCTCAATAATGTTGTTACGCGCCTGGCGGCCATTTTGGAGGACAACGTTTACACGTTTTTGTCCTTTCAAGGACGTTAGCAGTTTAGCGTTTTTATTTCTATACGAAGATCGGTTTGAAGGAGGAAGCAGTACAGCATTTTGTCATTTACTGTGCTAGTTGTCAAATCGGTTGACACAAGTTACAAACACTATGGATAATTAAACACTGTTTTCATCACGGCAAGTTTTTTTTTCAGGAAGTGTTTGAATTTACTATGCCTGCTTTCAAGTGCATTGAGCCTGTCTATCAAAGTTACAAGTTTACTTTGATGATTGCACATGCTCTGTAGAAAGGTACATAATTAGTCTGTGGTGAAGAATGGATAGTGCGTTTCTGTAAATTGCTTCACACTGAACAATTCCACATTCTATACATTTATTTTACTGTGTGTACTAGATTGTTACTGATGTGAGTCAGCAGACATTTTCATTAAGTCCACCACAAGCGTTTTGGGCGGCAGGATCGGAACCTGGGTTGAGTTGGAGCAAATGGAAAGAGAACTTCCTGAATTATATTGCAACTGTAAATTTGGATGGTAGAATGTCTCCAGAGCACAAAAAAAATATTTTGTTGCATGCTTTAGGCCCTCAGATACTAAAAACTTATAAACGAATTAACAAAACTTGTGGAGTGGGGGGGGGGGGGGGGGGGGGGGGGTCGGGGAAAGGAATGCTTTCATTGTTGCGTTGTGTAATTTGGATAAGCATTTTTCCCCAAAAGTTTGCATAGGGATAACAAGGTTCCCATTTTTCCAAAAGAAACAACTGAAGTCCGTGTCCATTGACGACTACATGAGCGAATTAAGAAAGTTAGCGATAGACTATGCGTTTAGTGGATTGCTAGAGGATTTAATCCGTGATCAGCTGGTTCTGCATGTGTCAAATCCTGCAATTCAAGAAAGGCTGTGGATGAATGGTGATGCATGTTTGGATGATATACTGGCAATTGTACGCAAGGCTTACACTTCTAGTAGATGTCCGAGTGCACTGAGGACATAAGTAAAATATCAAACAGAGATTGTAGCAAAGATTAAAACAAACATGAAGCAGAAAAATGCAGGGAGTACTTCTAGATGTGTGAAGACATATAAGAAACCTCCCAAGTGTTAAAGGCACGGGAGTGCTGAACATTTGCGGATTCGTGTCCTGCTAGAAAAGTAAAATGTCGCACATGTGGTGTGTTAGGGCACTATGCAAAGGTTTGCAGGAGGAGAACTAAATTAGTGAAATGTGAAAGGGTGTTCGGCAGGATGTTAGGCAGTTCCGGCTGGACAGTTCAAGACTGATTTGCATATAGCTGTGTCTAAAATGTGGTGGCGAAGTGAGCTAAAGAACGATGATGGATTCAACCCAGATCTGTGACTGGGGGTGAGTGTCTGAAAAGTTTCAGCGCTCCGTCCATCATCTCCTTGTGTTTGCTTTGTTTGCCCTAAGTTGGCAGGGTATGCCCAGATGTGGGTCCCTTTCTCACTTTGCCATTGGATTCAAGCTAGCCTGGCTGATGAGGGGTGTTACCCCGAAGCCGGTCCCAGAATGCTCGTTTCCAGTCCAGGGAAGACATGGCTTGGCAGTTCAGGCTGGACTGTTCCCATGAGGCACAGGGTCAAGACTTTGCATATAGCTGGGCCTGAACTGGGGTGGCGAAGTGAGCTAAAGAACGATGATGGATTCAACCCAGATCTGTGACTCGGAGTGAGTGTCTGAAAAGTCTTAGCGCTCCGTCCATCATATTCTTGTGTTCCCTTTTTTATTTTTACACATGACAAAGGAGTGTCTCAGGGTGAAGGAGGCTTTTGGGAGGGATGTAGTAACTGCTATGAATGTAATAACCGGGTTGAATATGGAGAACTCCTTCAAGCCCTGCCTCCTTGGGATATGGCCTAAATGGAAACACCATAAAATGAAATTACATATTTTGGTCTTGAGTATTGTTCTTGCGAAAAGGCAGATCGCCATACAGTGGGGTGGGTGCCTCTTGGTGCCCTAGGTAAGAAACGCTGGAAGAAGGATTAGTTGGAAAGGGCGGTGGCTGATGAACAACACATGAAAAAAACACAGAGTACGGAACACCCAGCTGAGTGAGTGGAGATCTTGGGAAAGATATACTTTTTAAAAGCAGGAAGAGGTAAAATCCATACAAGGCACCTCATTCATGCAATATGGAGCTGTAGTGTAGTCATCCCCTTCTGGAACGGGGTGCTTACCTCCTCCACTAAGATGTTGGGTTGGAGGCTGACTGCAGACCCCAAGATGACTATCTACCACATAAACGTTGATCTGGACTCAAAGAGGTACAAAATGGCTTTGTTATGGCTTGTACTTGACTACTCGACTTAATGGAAATGTCTTGAATCTTTTGATATTCGGGCATAATGCATGCGTTTAGACCTAATCCTAAACGATATCGAACACTAACGAGCACACTGGATGGTTAAGTCACTATTTTTTCTATTTGGAGTCTATAAACCTGTGGACTAGACTTATTGGCCTTCTGTTTTTTATTACGTTATAGAGATTGCAATTGTAAGACCCCTGATGAAGGGTCCATCCTGACCCGAAATGCATTTGGTAGCATCTTCGCAGTGATCACAGTATCAAGTGTGGAATACTATGGTGGTTTGAAACGAGCGCGCAGCAGATTGAGGACGGCGCGATGGAGCTCCACGCCTCCACGCGCACCTGAGGACTCCCGGCTCCTGGCTCCTGGCTCCTCCCTTTCCCCTCGAAGCTCTGCAGCTCCGGTGCGGTTGATGGCGGCTGTCGGCGTGAGCGGCTGGCGTCTCTGAAAACGGCGGGGGAGCAGCATACTGCTACTGGCTTGCCTAGCTTGCCGTGAAAGTTCGTTTCATCATCAGCAGCTTGGTTCATGGACGTCGAGACGTGCCGCTTCTGACACAGTGTTGTATTTCGCATCGCAGCATCGCAGGGTAGCGTCCACAGTATTATCTCATCCCAGAGCCGGTGTCTCTACCTGCGTCCAGCATTGATGTGGCGCTCGAGGTTCTTGGATGCGGCTGCTACAGTGAGAGGTGGCTGAGCTGCAAGCGCCAGGTGAGCCTCTACAAAACCGACTTAAAATTTCTTCTTGAACTTTTGAACTTTCATATCTCAGAACTAGCTTATGGTAGTAGCACCCGGTGACAACGACAACGACAACGCTTAAGGCATATATTTGGCCTATATTTGCTCTATCTGCTTTTTGGGATGGGGAAGCTGTTGAATACACGGAAGGCGAAGGCTTCCCGCATTCAGGCTAAAGAGGCGCGGAATGCCGCCAAATTATTAAATAAGGGGTGCCTCGGTGATGGTAAGGCAAAGGAGAGAAGTAACAGTGCAGAAAGTTCGGAAGACCCCGAGGAATCTATCTGTGAGACTCTATCTCCATCTTCAGTTTTGAAAGCTTCTCACTGTACAGAAACCGCAGAAATCGCAGGGTCTTCGTTCTTTAGAGACGGGGCATCCACGCAGGCAAGCCCAGTGGAAGGGGTTAAAGGCACTAAATCATTTCCTCTTTTTGAAAAGAAAAATGTCGTGTCTGCCCAAGCTTCTTCTGCTCTCTCTCCTCCAATTATTCACCCTCCTAATTCTTCACCTAAAGTTAATTTAGGGGCACCCCCTATGTTATTTATGCCTTCTACGCCTTCGCTGTGTGATAATCCTTCCACACATCCCCCAACAACTATGGCGGATGCTATGACCACTAAATCTGTCTCTAATGTCTCTAATGGGGACCATCTCAGTCCTTTGCTTGATTTGGATACTGAGACAGTGGGGGAGATGAAGATGACAGTCAAGGATATGTTAAATTTAATCCTCGACGAGGTTAGAGAGCTGAAGAGGTTCCAGCGATCTGAGCTAGCTTTAATCCATCAACGTCTGGATAAAATGGAAGATCTCTTTTCCGCTTTCCCCGCTCGATTGCAAGAGGCTGAAACCCGCATTTCTAGTTTGGAGGATCAAATGATTACGGTCAAACAGGACACAAATCAGCTCTCCCTTACCTCACGTGCTCTGGAATCCAAATTGGATGATTTAGAGAACTATAATCGTCGATCAAACCTACGCATAGTGGGGGTTCCGGAGGGTCTTGAAGGGCCCAGCACGTTGCAGTGGGTCACCTCTTTTTTGAAATCTAAAGTCATCCCTAATCATGAGGGCGACCTGACTATTACGCGAGCGCATCGCGTTCCAGCTCAGCCTTTCCCAAATTCTTCCCTTCCTCGAACAATTTTATTGAATTTTTCGGACATACGGATTAAGGAGACTATTCTTTCAACGGCAATTCAGCAAAGACAATTCTTCGTCAATGAAACCGTGAAGTGTCGTATTTTTTCAGACATGTCTGCGTCTGCTGCTCGTAGAAGAAAAGAGTTTGTCCAGATGCTACAATTATTTAAAGCTAAGGGTGCTCAAGCCACGATAGCACAGCAATCCAAACTCAAAGTTTTAGTGAAAGGCAAATTTTTTATGTTGTCAGATATTGCAGCAGCACAGGAATTACTCCGGGACATTTCCAGCTCCTTATAAGGATAAATTTGGAGGAGTTTGGGAAATTTATGGTCTTTAAGGACTTGGACTTGGATTTTGTTGGGCCTGGGGTTAGATGATGTTTCTTTTTTTTTTTTTTTTTGGCAGGTTTTTTGGTAGGGTGAGGGGAGGGTCAGGTGCACAGGATGAAGTGCGGAGTCCAGGGGGTCCAGGGGGTGAGAGATGTCACCCGATTGGCAGGGGGTTGGAACCATTGGTCTGCGTGGGTTGGGGAATCTTGGCCAATGGTGGGGTTGGGGGGGGCGATTGGAGGGTAGGGGTTGGGGGGGTGGTGGTGGTGGGGGTGCTCGGGCTGTGGGGGGTGGCTGGGTTGAAACTAAAAGGAAACTGATTGTGTCTGACTATATTTACTTATTTTGTCTACTTGTTAACATGGATTCATTGTATTCACGGGGCCAAGAGCAGATAATTCTCTATAGACAATTTAATTCTGATCTCAATGTCTAATAAGGAGAGTTTGAAGTTGCTTTCTTTGAATGTTAATGGCTTAAATAATATTAAGAAAAGACGCGCTATGGAAGTTTGGTTAAAAGCTGAGAATCCCTCTGTTATTTTGTTACAGGAGACTCATATTCCCTCTTCTAAACTAGATGGGTTCTCTATGCTTAAATCCTGGGCCTCGTTTCGGTGCCTTTCATCATGTGATTTATCTCAGCGTGGGGTGGCAATATTCTTGAATAAGAATCTTTGCGCAGATATTATTCAATCACAACAGGGTGGTGCAGGACGTTGGTGTTGGGTCTTATGCAGAGTCAAAGCTAGGCAGAGACCTTTTATCTTTGTTTGTTGTTACGGACCTTTAACAGATGATGCTAGTTTGTATGAAGACTTGTTTCAATCTCTATTGATGGTCTCAGGTGATATCGTGATTGGTGGGGACTTTAATTTGTTAATGGATCCGCACTTGGATACATCATCCCAATTATCTAAACAACTTAAACCGAAAGTCTTTCAAACCATTTCACATTATATTAAACTATTCGATCTCTCTGATCACTGGCGGGCTGATAATCCCTCTAAAAGAGATTATACCTGCTGGTCGGGTAGATTTAAATCCTCATCCCGCATTGATTTTTTTATTGCTTCACGTAACCTTAAACTCGGTTTTTCTAATACGGTGTTCAATGTATTTTCAGATCACGCTATGCTTATTCGGGAGTTCGTTTTTGGGGACATTAGAAGATCCCCTAAAAGATGGGTCTTCAATAGAGCTTATCTCAGTGATGATAAATGGGTCTCTGAATTAAAAAACAAGATTAAAGACTTCATAACTCTTAATATGGGCACTGCCCCCATAAGTATAATTTGGGATGCCCTAAAGGCTTTCATTCGCGGAATCATCATAGGGAAAGATGCAGCTATGTTAAAGGCATCCAGGGCTCAAATCAAACTATTGCACTCTCGTATTCAGACACTTAGCGTCCAGAGGCAACAAAACCCCTCACGATTGGTCAAAGAACAATTAATGGAAGCTAAACAAAAATACACTACTTTTTTATATGACCAGGGCGAGGCATTTTTTCGTTCCCAATATCAAAAAATATATGAAGAAAGTAATTTCACTGGGAGATTCTTGGCCTGGCAGGCCAAGGAACAAGCAGCATCTAATTTAATTCGGGAGTTAAAATGTCCGGTCTCACATCAATCCAAAACAGACCCAGATAAAATAGGTGCGATAATGCTTTGTCATTATCAAAATATATATTCACACCAGCTTAACATTAACCAGTCCAAATTAAACTCTTTCTTACGGCAGGCTGAGATTCCTTCTCTTTCCCACCCCGAAGATTTAACCATGGCAGATGGATTTTCTTTGGAAGAGATAGAGGGGGTGGTAAAAAATCTTCCATCAGGGAAAGCTGCCGGTCCGGATGGACTCCCTGCAGAGTTTTTTAAGGTTTTTTTTTCTTCTTTTTCTAATTTGTTGTTACTTTTGTTCAACTCTATGTTGTCTGGAGCCTCAATCCCTGACTCTTTTCGCGAGGGCACTGTGGTCAGCTTCTTGAAGAAGGGGAAAGATGCTACTGATCCTAATTCATATCGCCCCATTACCCTTTTAAATTCGGACTACAAGATCGTCACTAAATTATTGGCTATTCGATTTAATCGCATCTCTTCTGATTTGATCCATACAGACCAAAACGGTTTTATTACCGGTAGACAGCTTATGACTAATACTCACTATCTGGCAGAAGCTTTGGATTACCTGGAGACACGGAGAATCCCTGCACTTATTTTGTTATTCGACGCAGAAAAAGCTTTTGATTTGGTGGTTTGGGAGACACTTTTTGTTATTTTGCAGCACTTTCATATTCCAGGCATCGTTATCAATTTCATTCGTAATCTTTATTCTGGTGCTAAAGCTAATATTATTATTAATTCACATTTGGTTGGATCTGTTGCAGTTAATCGTGGAACTCGTCAGGGGTGTCCCTTATCACCGATTCTTTTTGCCTTTTTCATCGAACCCCTCGCAATAGCTATTCGTAAGTCTGCAGAGATTTCACCCCCAATCCCATTTATGTCTAAGATAAAACTTTATGCTGACGATATCATGTTGCTCATTAAATCCGATTTGCAGTCTCAAGCTCAGACATTTCAGATTTTTGAGCAATATGAATCTTTCGGGGGCTACAGGATTAATAAAAAAAAGACCGAAATATTGATTTGTGGCAATCACATTCCAGAATTACATCCGGATTTACGCGGTTGCATAAATAATAAACCTAAAAGATATTTGGGGGTGTTTTTTTCTTCTTCAGTTACAGATCTTTTCGGTTTGAATTTTGTTCCCCTTCTCCAAAGGGTTCGTTCGATGTTAACTCGCTGGAATAAATTACCTTTATCATTACTAGGCAGAGTCGCCCTGATTAAAATGTCCATTTTACCATTGTTTAACTTTCTGTTTTCAACAATTCCGTGTTTTCTCCCAGGGTCTTTCTTTTCTAAAATAGAATCCTTATTCTCAAGTTTTTTGTGGTCACATAAAAAGCCCCGGATTGCGTTGACTACCCTTTATGAGGGTTTAGATAATGGCGGTCTGGCACTTCCAAACATTAGAGAGTATTATTACGCCTATTTTGCTCAGTACTTAACTCGTTTCAAAGTCCCTTCCCCGATTCCAAATTATTATATTAGTTTTTTTTTCGATTACATTTTTTCAGAGAGTCAAATATCCTCCCCTCTTCAAATACCCAAATCTCCAAAATTGGTTAGGTATAAAATAATTGCTTGGTTTTTTATGAAGCGTAAGGCTTTGATTAGTCGATACTCTATCTCTCTTTTCAATACCTCCTCTTCGCTGATTAATTTACTCTCCTCAAGAGGGCAGGTGGTAAGCCCGCATTTAATGGGCTATTGGTCTAAAGCCGGCTTTAGCACAGTAGGCGATTTTTTACATCACTCTAGGTGGTTAACTCCGCCCGAGATGCGCCTACTACTTTCAGGCAACTTTTTGTTAGCCGGGTCTTATCATTTAATCTATAAACTTTTAATGCCGTTTGCTCCCACCTCCTTTACTCAGATTTCCCCTTTTAACAACGATCTCCTGTTCAATACTACTTTAATAAGGAAACCTGGTGAGTGGAAACGTCATCTTGCTCAGATCAAACAAGACGATTTAGAATCGAAAGCAGTTAAAAAATGGTGGGAACACGAAAAGCAGGTTTTATCTTTAACGACGTGGCGGACTATTAATAAATATAATTTCTCCACTTTACGGGGAGCCAATTGGCGTAGAATGATATTTTTTGGGAAATGGCTCCTCTACTATACCCCGGCGGTAATTGCCAAAATGTTTAGTAATTATACACCGATCTGCTTTCGTTGTCAAAGTTTTGCCCCCGCTAACTGGACACACGTCACAGTTGAATGTTGCATGATCAAAGAGTTCTGGAGAGATATTTTTGCTTTTTTATCTTCTATTTTGCATATCCAGATATCTTTAAATTCCAATTTGATGCTGCACGGTTTGGATCAGAATCTAAATATCTCTGTCTCACATGCTAAACTTCTGTTTATTTGCATGGCAGTGGCAAGATCATTGCTTCTTCAGAATTGGCGATCAACTCAGACTCCATCCTTCTATGAATGGTTGCGTAAAATGCAAAGAGTTAAGATTAGTGAGCGTAACTATGCAGCGAGGATTGGAGGGGGGAGAAAATTCGAAAAAATTTGGGAAAACTTTTTTTGACTCTCTTTTCATTCAGGTCACCTTCTAATTGCTTTTGTTATTGTACAAAGATCTTGATTCATTGTATCTGAGATGTTTTTGGTTTTTTGTAATGCGATACTTTCTGTCTTAACTTGAATGTTGTATGACACCTTCAGTTTCAACAATAAAAAAAAAAAAAAAAAAAAAAAAGTGTGGAATACTATACATCATCATGAATATGGATGGTTAATGAACATTATAATTAATTAAATGCGACGATCAACCTGAGATTAAGTGTGAATTATTGAAAAAGAAGAATCACTGGAGATAAAGAAAAATTACTGGATAAAAATATTAGAAAAAAACCTATTGCGGTTCGATGTTAAGTGTGATCAGCAGCCAGGGAGTGATTTTCCACACCTAGCATTCATTTATTCAATATTTGTTATGGCTGGGACATTGCCAAAGGAGGCACTGGAAAAGATATGATCTCTCTCCACTGGACGGGTTGGAAAAGCGACTGCATCATTATTTCAACATTGAGAAACCAATTTATCAAGCTGGAGGCAGCACACAAAACGATTATAAACTCTAGCAAGAATTGGTACCAATATCCGGGGATCTTCCTGGATCTCTGTGTGCCACAACCTTTGTATTTTGTTGGTAAGGATGGCTGCTGCAAAGATGGGAGAAAAAACCTGTAAACTTATACAGTGTTTGTAGATTTACAAAGCTCACATTTTACACAATGAATGATATAATTGAAACTGTCATAGTATTTTGACAGTATTCTGTGTTTATATTCAGTTCTTAACGAATCCGAATAAAATGTTTTCTTTAAAAAAAGAGAAGTGGAGGATAATCGGTATAGAGTTAATGCAGAAATGTCACAACAGTACACTCTGGATGGGGCTTGGTGGACGGGAGGGGAGTTCTGACACAGATGTTGAAGTGTCAGGCTCAAGTAATAGCCTGCAAAACTCCCTTGGGAAGGGTCTGATCATTTAACAGGAGGCAGTAGACATTGCCTGAAAGTGAGCAAGTCAGCATGCTGTGATATTAGAGTGGGATGGGATAAAGTGTCATGGTGAGAAGAGAACAAGAAGTATATGGGTGGAGCTATCGCCATCATCCAAAATAATAACAATTATCTACCACCGCAACTAGCATGGATTTACTACCATGACAAGGCGAATACCCACCGGGTAAGGATCAACAAGACTTGTGTTCCAAATGCAAATAAAGCTCCATATTAACAGCTCTCACCAAGATTTTCGAGGGTCTGGGTCAGTAACTGGTTAAGATAGCAAGATCACCCATGGATTTCTTACAAAGTGGGAGAAGAATAGTCTGTTTTCATGAAGTCGGACAGTAGATTATGTTACAAGATAGAGTTGAGTCAACAATGGCACTATATACGGTAGAGTCCATTTTAGAACTTTAACTGGATAGGAGTCTATGGGAGAACCTGTATAAATGGCAAAAACGTTAGACAGGACAAACTCCTCAGAGATGGTGGGAGGAAAAGCTTTAAGAGTGAACACACTTGATTTGCCTTCAGGATGTAAGCCAAAAAGTAAGCAGAAAGAGACATACAAACGTTTTCATTATTTTCCCAAAAATAATTGAGAGCATCAATATGTGGATGAGATGTAAGGCTGATTACCTAGGAACAATTTGGTTTAGAAAGTACATGGCCAATTTGAAATATTCAGTGACGGCATTCAAAGCCATGATTAGAAGGTTCTTGCAGTATGCCGCATGTGCAGTTTGGAAAATTTTTGAGTCAGTTGTTAAATAGATCACTGTTACTGCAGACATCCGATCATATTCTACCAGGTACCATACTGCTTCATCTGAAAGGTGGTACCAAAGATGAAGCTATTTACTTTTTTAAAGGTTTGGGGTACAATCTGAACTACCGTCTTAAGGCTATTGGCACAAATCCAAAGACTTTTGGCAACATCTGATGACAAAATGCAATCTGTATTCTGATAACACTGCCGTAGAGAGCTGCAACACCATTTCCAGTCATACTGGAACTATCTACAATTTCTGCAATCCATCCTCTTTATGAGAGTCTGATGAGGAGACTGCAGAGTCTTCCGCACCCCTTGATTCGAGATAATCTTCTGTCCCTGCTGGCTGGAAGTGTTAGGTCTAGGCAGGCAATACATGGTTTTACAGGAGAAGCCAAGATGCTTAATTAAGAAACCATGGGAGCCACGCACAAATAAGATTTTTCAATCTCCATGGACATGTTTGTCTGATTGCTGTCTGAGATGGGCTCTGGATCTGTACCTCTACAGAAAGTACTCAATTTCTTGCTGCAAATGGTGGAGTCGCAAGATCCTCATGAGAGTTAACATGAATAGGCTGACCATTTCAGTGAGACCCTAATACTACCCAGTATGCATGCCATGTCTTCCCCCAGGAGGAAGAAAATGAGCAGCTGAAAGCACACACTGTGGCGAATTTGCAGAGGGCCGCTGCCGCCGCAGGACCCTGTAGACTAGGAGCAGTGAGGTCTAATCTAAGGAGCAGGGTCTGATAGACTGAGACAGCTGGCTTGTGGTGAGGGGTGTTTCTGGCTCGATGGGCTGTGACCACTGATCCAGCGCCGAGGGTGGTAGCAGCAGCTAGTTCTCCCTGCCTGGCCCAGAGTCCTCCCGACACAGTGTACCTATAGGCTGCCAGGACGACCTGCCCATCCGCCCTCTGTCCAGAGAGGAAGAAGAGCATGACTGCACCTCTATCTGCTCAAAACCGCTTGACAATATCCACTGGACCAGGGCTGTGCTGCGTGAGGACCCGGTAATCAGAAGGCAAGATCTGTGGACTGATCTCCTGGTGTTTCCCTCCTCTGCCTCCAAATTCTGCCCTGGGAATGCTGGATTCGGGGACACTGCAGCTGTGCAGTGCTTGCCCCCTCCTTTCACCTCATAGAGGTGTCCTGTGAGTGGAGGGGGCACTCTGAGACAGCCTCTCTCGAACCCTTGCTGCACCCAGCCTCACAAATTGACAGGTTGTGCTACACAACAGGTCTATCCCCACTCAGGCCTTCTTGTTGGATCTCTGATGCCAGGGTATGGGTGTCACTGGGTAATCTTGGGTTGTGACAGGATTGCCCTCCTTGCCACCACACCACCTTACCTGTCCACCAAAAGACATATATCCACTGCCCTGGTAAGAGACCCTAAAGCCTCTAATCCTGACCTCGGCGAGGGAGACTGTGGTGGGCGAGGTAGCCCCCGAACCTCCCTGCCCCTTCACGATTGCTCCCCCTCACCTCTAAAGCAGCCTTGGCAATGTTGTTGGACCAGCCCCTGGGGGGGTGAGAGGGGGTGCAAGTGTGAAGCACTGTTTCTTTTGTTACTGGGGCTGATATTGCAGCACGCCTGCAAAACTGGCCCCCAGTAACAAAAATGGCCCCCACCGCTGCAAAACCGGCCCCGCCCTTTCAGCCTTCCAGTGATGCGCCTGATTCCTGCTACGACCAGTCAGGCCCTAGGCACAGCAATAGGTAAGAACAAACAGCCTGCTCAGTCCACGCAGGGCAAGATTGATAATTATATGGCTCTGTGCCCCTTTTCCGTCAGACCAGAGAACCCACAAGGCACAGAGGTCGGACTGCCTCCAGGATCAATTGCTTCAGCCCTACAGGCCATACAAGACTCTAGGACTTCCCTGGAAGGGAAAATAGGGGAGATAAGTGTGGACCTCTCTTTACTACAACAGTATCAATGGAATGTGGTTGACAGAGATGTATAGGCGGAGAGATGAATCTTGGGGGCTATAGACTCTATTTGAAAAATCCAAACTGCGATTTTGGAACTTCAGAAAAAAGGCCACCTGCTGAAAACCCGCACTGAAGATGCTGAAGGCCGTTGCATGATGAACAATATCCGGACAGTGTGAATCCTAGAGGGTGGGGATAAGTGCCACCCCACGCAATTCATTGCAGACTAGTTAAAAATGTGGATACCAATGGAGGAGGTGTCAACTTGCTTCATAATTGAATGTGTACACAGATCACTGGTGGGGCGTCCGCCACCTGGGGCTCCCCCAAGACTGCTGGTTGTCCAAACTCTTAACCTTGCGGACCGGTATGTGATCCTGTGAGCATCCTAAAACATGGGCAGCTACAATGTGGCTCGGCCCCCGTCATGGTTTTTCCAGACTATACCCTTAAGGTTCAGCAACAATGCCAATCTTTCTTTGAGGTCAAGAGGAAACTCTGGGCTATGAACATGCAAAATATGTTGCTCTTTACAGTCCATCTCAAAGTAACATACAAGGACAACACCCTGTTCTTTGAGACACCCGAGGGCACCTGCAGTGTGATGAAGGAACATCTGGATTATGCCTGACAGCAGAGCTCTGTAGACTCTGTGCCCCCCTCCAAGTCCCAGTCCTTTATGTCCTCTCTGGGGAGGAGGGGGATACTCCACAAACCGACATGATGAAACGTGGGCTAGTTATTGTGCTCCCTTAGATTGTATAACCGCAGATCTTTTCCAATTCTAGCCTACCCCTCACGTTGTGTTGATTATTTTGTGTATTTATGATTTTGGCAGGGTATCTTTATTTTTGTATGCTTCAAAATTCGGCAACAGATACTTCAGGGGGTAGAAATGTAAGGTAGGGAGTAATAGATATTATTGTCTATGGGGTTTGAATGGTTAGGCCTGGAAGGGGGAGGACTCAATGATTAGTTTGAGAGATGCCAGTTGCCTCCCTCTATTAGAAATATGTTTTTCTTCTCACACAGCTCACAGACACACTCTTCCTAGTTGCATTGCATTGCTCTCTATTCTGACATAGCCGCAGATGGACAGTTGTCACCGTATCCTTATGTGGGAACTTAACAGGCTTAATAATACATTTAAAAGAGGGGGAGTCCTTAGCTATGTTAATAACTGGGTCCTGAAGTTCTTCTCCAGCAAGAAACACAATTAGTGGACAATCACTGCAGATTTCTAGGCAGATACTAGAGATACAGGCTATACCAGGGAGGCGAGAGGAGTTGCTACACTCCTACATAAATCCTACTCTCTAGTTCTGTCGGAGGTCTTCCCCAATCCCCTAGGCCATTTTATATCTCTCACTGGAACCCCAGAGGAGCAGAAATGTCCTATTGTTAATGCCTTATATCCCATGCGTTGGAGGTGTCATCACTGGCTGCTTTAGCTGCACAAACCACACCACTGCCCACTGGAACATTTGTTCTAGGAGGGGACAATAAAGCCACGATGAACCCCGCACTGGATGTCCTTAGCAGCAGGACAACTACTAGGGCAACCCTGCTTGCAGTGTGGATTACCTCGGTGGGCTTATGTGATGTCTGGAAGAAGTGGCACCCAAAAACCCGACAGTTTACTTTCTTTTCTCATACCTACTCCTGGTTCTGCCAATTAGACTATATTTTATGTAGGCTGCAGACCTGCCCAGTTTAAGAGATGTGTAAATCATCCCGCAGTTCATCGGACCACTCCTCTATGGAAATACGACTGGGGGGGGGGGGAGGGGGAGGGGGAGGGGGGTCTGTCTGCGCTGGAAGGTTGGCCACAATACCTGGTGGCTGAGTGAAGATCATTTAGTTGAGTGTCTCCGTAATGTAGTTTCCAAATATTTTTAGATTAACGTTGTCTCTGTGAACTCTGTTGCACCCTACATAGGAGGCCTTTAAATTGATGGCCTGTGGATAAATTAAATCTTTCAGTACCGGCACGAAAAAGATTTGGGTCAGGACGTTGCTGCGCTTGAAGCAGAGTTTGTGGATACAAATAGCACCATCTCTCTCAACATCAGCACTGTCTGCATGTTGAGACATTTAACTGCGGCAGAAGAGGAATAGGCACAATTGAGATTAAACAGAGCCAAATTCAACTGGCTGACAGTCCAGCACCACATCTACGAATAGGGAGAAAAAGCTGTCCGTCATATATTGGCTAGTAACACAAGAGCTGGAATCTTTAGTGATTCTGCACATACACCATAGGAGACAGCGAGCTGGTCTTTGAGGCCATCGTAGAATAGTATACTGCACTCTATGTGGCCCAGACCCCACTGCAGCTGAAAAGAACTGTGCCCCAAACCAAAGACCTCCTAGTGCGACCATTAGGTGATTCTCAGAAGGAAGAAATGGAGGCCACATGTCGCTTGACGAAGAACAGATATCCATTAGGTAATCATGCCTCTACATGTCCTAAACAGGATAAATCACTTGGCTTCTGCTTTCATGGCATAGAAGTCGTTAAGATTGTCCCCCGAGGTGGAGATAGGGAGTTAAGATTACCTCAATGTGAGGCATTATGGATTCTAAAATTATGGGCTGTGGAATGTGGGATTAATGTTGATCATGAATTACATTATTTCTTACATGATTGAACAGACACTGTGCTATGATTAATGCCTTGTAACATTTCTGTACACATATATGAGACTTTTCCGTTGTATATGAGCATAAGCACATACATTTTTCCATTGATGCTGATCTGAGGATACGTGTGCTTCTGGAATTTCTTGTTTTCTTTCCGTTTGATTATGAAAACTGTATCAGGCTATTTGTGATGGTTATTAATGGACTGTTATTTACTTTCCAAAATATTTGTCATTCAATGTGATTTATTTACATTTTAGTTACTCACCCCCTCTGCATTTTAAGATAACCTTGTGTCTGCCCTATGTTTAAACAGACATTACCTTCTTCCTACTCTGTGAGACTATGTCACGTTACTAGTGACTGCAATAGCCTGATATTGGGAACATGGTATTTACTACAGCACTCTTTCTTTTGAGTGTGTCTTTTTCATCTATTTGATTTATTTTTCTTTCTTTTCCTCTTCTTATAAATTTTCATTTTGGTTTTATTTCATGTGCCGGGATATGAACAACACTTTGATGACCATAGAACGGAATGGTCAGTGTAGGTTTCAGATTCCCGTATTATGAAAGAGAGTACAGTGTATGCTTTTCGTGGGTTATTATTTTTTTTTTATTAGACTTTGGTTTGGTGTATGACACACAATTTATCTGCACTTGATTGACATATTTCTATAGGATTGGTTCAATATGGCTCTGTACGAGAATTATTGAATGAAGCCTTTTTGTAATAAAGTAGATTTTAAATGGCTAACAGATACGTGTATCGATAGAATTTACTTTTCCAAGATGGCGGCCATAATACTCCACACTAACAAGGAGTTTCCTCTACTAAATACGTAATAGGGACGTGAGTGCTGGTTTACGATTATATTTTGAGTCGGACACAGTATTATAATATTAGGTTTCTTTTTCCCGTTCTAATGATATTGGTTTTGGTCGACTTTAAATTATAGTGACATATCGACCAATGCGTGTGGGTGAATTTCACCTCTCTAAGATGGCGGCTATTATAGACGCTAGTGTTGAGGAGTCCTTTCTTTAATTACTCAATCGAGACGTATACGTCGCTTCGCGATTGCGTGTATATATGTGGAAGCCGAAAGGAGTTTGGTTTCACATATACAGATAATGATGGTGACGACGGGAGTACTCTCCTTTTCTGGTAAGAGTCTGTCCAGGAACAAGCTTACTAATTTGTCCCATTGTTTTAAACGTTGAGAGCACTTGCGAATGTGGATAACTTTTATGGCTTTTTGACATGTTGATGTATGGCTCTGTATGAAGGTTGTGACGGTATCTTTATAGTCTTCTGCTACCGTGCTAGTGATACTATACGATTGACATAGATCGTTCTTACATTTGCAAACACTGTGGATCGTTCCTTATCATTGTTTGTTACCACCCTAAGAGGTGGACCAGAGCTAAATATGAATGTGCCACGCATGTTGTCATATGGATTGTGATATTCTCTGCCTATCTTGGATTTATGTATTACTTAATATTTCGCTACATTTCAATGAGTTGGATAATTACCTAACCAGCTCATGTGTCAATATAATATCTATATAAAGCTGAGGTGTATAGGTCGCCCTCTTACTTTTAGATGTTCTTTTTTTTGTATGAATACACATATTGGGTGCGATGGGTTGATTTTTGTGGAAGGTATGTCTCACACTTAATGACATAAGTTATACTAGATTTTTTCATAGGATCCTTTTATAGGATGTTGGACTAATATTGTTTGTTATTCTGATTTGAACAATGACATGCTTGACTAATGTCGTTTTTTTCGATCTTTGCTTTTAGATATATAAATAATCTTTATTGTAAGACGTTCTGATTGGAGCTATAGTTCAATTGAGGTAATTTCTTTTAAAAATATTCAAAAAGTATTAATATTGTAATTTTTAGTTATTGTCTATAGGATGCCATGCGTCATTAGAGCCCTTTTGGCATAATGTAAAATAACACGAGGTTGCTATCCTGTCTCTTAAGGTTTTTTGACTCTTTGATGTCTATGGAAATTCATTTTCATGCCTCATAGGGTTTTTGATTCTGTGATGCTCATGGGAATGTGAGGATGTTCTTAAAATACTAGCAAATATTCGATATAGATATATAGTTTTTAAGGAATATTGTATGTATCCGATTGAATTTTTGATTTTGATACGCAGGGAATATGATATATATTAATGCCTTCTCATGTTTTCCCTTCAGATATTTGCACACATATGGCTGATATTGTATGGGACCACACTCAGGTTTCACCTGAGGTGTGGTGAGTTATTTTCCGATAATTGTTTCATTGGCGAGTGATTTTCAAAGGATTCTTCAAGGAATTGATCTTGATATATCTTTTTTGTTTTTATCACACTAAGCCTTTATTTTGGTTTGTTTATTGACTGTTTTGTTGATCCTCTGTTTCTGTCTCTTTCCTGATCTTGGTTTTTGGTACACTACCAGTATCTGGTTTTCCGTCACTGGGTGGATATCTGTCGGTTTTCTATGAGTCAATAGTCCTTTCCACTTGATAGTTTCTATATGAGACACATTGGAAAGTCTGTTTGAGACTTTTTGTATAAAGAACTATGTGACTATAATTAATTTGTGACAATGTTCTGAATAGGACTATCCATTATTCTTGTAGCCCTGAAGAAGTCGTTGGATCACTCACCCTAGATGAAACACGTGTTGGCCACAACATCTATGCCAATGTGTTACTGCGAGCTAATGTTAAAAGATCACGTGGAGAAGATTTGAGAGAAAAAGGAAAAAAAAGAAAAATAAAGAAGAAGAACACCGTTTGATTATATACTGGACTGAAACTTTATTGGATTGGTTCTGATGATTGATGTTTGAACGCTTATTGCTGTTTGCTCGGGAACATTCTCATGTTTGGTATTTATGGGGAAGCTTCTGGCTTGGGAGTGATTGCGCTTAAGTCCCAAAACGTCCCAATAGATGGCCCTTACTCAGTCGTCCCTATCCATTGGTCTCTCACACGAACAGATGGTCCCTATAAATATCTGGGAAACTACATGGTCAGAGACAGACAACAATCTTGGAACATTAACATTGTCCCTTTATTGATAAATGTGCATAGGGAAGTGGTGGCCTGGGATAAACTCCCCCTTTCAATTATGGGTTGGATAGCCCTATTCAAGACGGTGACCATGCCGCAGTTCTTGTTCATTCTTCAAAATGTCTCCTACACTGTACCACCTCCCTCTTCATCAAAACCAATGCACTACTAAGTAATACTTCTTTGGGCCGGTGCACAGACCAAGTCTTTTCCACCAAATGCATACAGCCACCATTCGATGGGGGGTTGGGAAGCTTAGATAATCACCTGTATTACAAAGCATCACAACTGGTTGTAATCAAACTGGATATTTGGAGACTGGGACGAATTGACCTACTGACTGGAGCGGGGCTACCTGCAGACTTGGGGTCTAGAGGCGATGTTATATGGCTCATCATTTTCCAAGGGGATTCCGGAGCTGACTCCGGCCCCCCTGGTTTGATGGCATAATGCCCTTAAATTTATTACATTGTACAAGTTCATCACCAGTGAAACTCCTCTAAGGCAGGTCTCCTCCTGGCTCCCACAAGTGTTGGAATTAGAGGGTTTCGGAAGGGACTTGATTGGAATCTAAAAATGGGGCGACAGCTAATTAGACAATCATATCAAGCCCTTTTATAGGCTTGCTGAGGAGTAGGAGTTGTATAAAACCCAATTCTTCACCTACTTACAGTTCTGCCATGCTCCGACACAATACAAATTCCTCTTCAAAAAACACACCCAAGTTCAATCCGCTTGAACCCAAAGTGACAATAGAACAATTGGGTGACAAGGGGATCTCCCATACATACAAGTCTCTCATAGTAAACACCCTGGATCCCCTCTCACATCTACAGACAACAAGACGTTATTTAATTTGAGGATCAGGAGTGGCAAGGTGCTTGACCATATCAGCTAAGCTTAGACTCATCCAATTCAAATTCTTTTATCGAGTATACTATGACCCAAACAAGCTATGGCGTATGGAAAGAAAAAAAGATACTTTTTGTCGGAGATGCCAGACCAAGCTTGCTGGCTTCTTTCATACGATATGGGATTGTCCTCTCATTACCAAATATTGGACCAAAATATACCACATCCGTAGTGGGATCGTGGGTTAGAATCGGACAGCAAACCCTAAACATGCCATGTTGGGTATCGAAGAGATAGAGACTGACTCAGTGGGCACCTGGAATTTGGTGGCCTTTGGATTGATGGTGGCAAAACAGGATATTGTCAGACATTGGATTGCATCCTTCCCCCAAGGTCTGAAGAATGGACCCGTGGCATGGACATGCAGAAGCTGAGAGGTCAGTCTTTACCGAATGTTGCTACCCACGAAAATTCCACAAGATATGGGATGTACGGTGGAATTATCTTGACTAAATGTATTTGACTTGGGAAGCATTAGGCTGGAGTGTTGAATCTATATGCTTACTACAATGTGCTAGCCTAGGCTGTGAGATAGAGTCGTGTTTTATCAAACATGATAATATGAAAGCAGATAAAAAGAATTTTAAAAGAAAATTTAAAAAGAGATACAATGTAATTTACAACTTTTCTGGCGAGGGCAAGACATTGTGAGAAAGGTAGACTGGTCAGATGGATTTGGAGTTCAATGAAATTATTTTGAACTGGATACCAGATTGTAGAGGTTGTGGTTGAAGAGCTTTAAAAAGGAGTATTACTAAGTGATATGTCTTGTCCTGCGTGGGAAAAATCCTCTGAACTATTTGATTCATCTGTAGGCTGTCTTTGTCCATGGACATGACAATCGGACTTTAGATGGATAGGGATACTGGGAGTTCCACATCAGAAGTGGTGGTCTCAAATGTGGTAAAATAGTGTGGAAAGACTGTGGGTTGATCTGGACGCTCTTAAAATAACCAAATGGATTTCCAATGAACACTAGTATATGGTCGTACAGAAGAATGTGCATTTAGAAAGAAGTTCTAAGTTAAAATTTCCACCAAGAATGGAGATGATAAACACAAGGAAATAGTGACGCACAAAGCCATCAAGGTCTATCCACTGCAGCGGGGCTTAAACCTTCTGAAAGCCCCTTCGCAATGTCAACGTTTGGATTCCTTCAGCTCAACTGTATCTCTATCGGCTGCTCCACCTTTGCGCATGCATATCATTTTACCTCTTGGAAACTGTGGCAAGAAAGGCACCCTGATAGAGAGGCAAGAACCACACTTGCTTTCATTTTATAGCAACGCAGACGGGGGAACAAACTGTCCTCTCCAAGACTATCCTGTTGACGGGCTGAAGATTTGTGCGGCATCTCACAAGTGGTAAAGAGAAGGGAGGCGCTTTGGATTTAACCTGGGCTTACAGAGGGTAACTACTATTTCAAATAAAATATATAAACCATTTCCTTTTTAGGACCAGGATTTGTTAATTCAGATATAATCAATTTAGGAAAGGTAGACGCATTTCAATATGAGCTTTTAATGGGTTTCAAATATATTTAGCAAGGTGTCCTGTGTGTGGTGCATGGGAATTAATTGTGTCTGATGTATTGCCTCTGCTTTTTACTTTTTAACTAGACTTTTTATTAGCATAAAAACATAAATCCATGTAAAGTAATATAATGCCTTGACTAATGTTGCTACAAGCTCATAAAACTTACATCTCGAGTTGAGGTTTTGTGAAGAGAATATACTGCTGTCCTTGCTATCTGCAATGCACTTTTGAGGAATGTTATATCCATACCTGGAAAGTGAAAACAATTCTCTTAAAATAAGATTTCAACAATATGAATACTAGAAAATCTTGAAGATATTTAATAGGAGATCTAAAGCTGTATAACATGATACAAATATTTAAATGGCGGGATTACTGAGCACAGTCACAGCATAATACACAAAGGGACCGAATCGAATACGTTTTTGTTTTCTTGTTGCTCTGCTAGAGTCTGGCTGACAAAAAGTATATCCAATCATGATTAACATAAAACTATCCCTGCTACGAATTTCCCAACATACCTTTAACTGTCAACAGAATTTTTAGTCACATCTACTATAAAGATTGAAAAAGAAACAAGCAATGTGCAAGACAAATATATGCTAAACACTGCAATTAGCAGGGTCTCTGAAATTAATGATCACAGCATTAGTACAAACAAAAGTAAGATTACAAGTGTCAGTAAGTGGCATGTCATGGTAAAGTAGAACACGGATTAGTTTCGTATACTGTCGAAAATTAAGTGACCAAAAATAAAAAAAACTTTCTGCAGCAAATCCAAGTAGTTTGTATAGCATGCAATGTGTTTTCTACAATTTGTCTGCCTCATTTTGCAGGAGCTGTATTTGCTTAAAGGGTACTGCAATTTATTGTGGACATTTGAAACTTCTGAGGATCTATGTTTTCTATCTTAAGACTGTACACTCTCTTCAAAATCTCTACCTGGAAATCAACTATTTGCGATTCATCGTAAGCCAAGTATTTAAACATAGTATTCTTAAAAACAGCACCCTTCATCAAAAATTAACTGTCAACCACAGCACAAATGAAGCAGTCACCACGTAAGTGTAGCTCCTGTAGCATAGTGTACTACACACTTAGACTGAAACACTTCATATCTAGTATGCGCACGGCAGATCCCACACTCTGTACCCATGGACATGTGCACCACATACCCCTAGAAAATGAAATAGTCACTCATTACCAAACACACAAATAGCAAATACCCTTAAGCAAAATCTGCTGATACATTCAAATATCAGTTCAATGCAAAAATCAGATTCCTCTACATCCAGTGCACAGCGGGAGGCTCATGGCAGCACAAAGGTCCATATGTGGCTTTTTGACTAACAGCACTTTGCATGTTGGGACTTAAAGGCCAATACTTCTAAATGGAGAAGCAAAAATTGAGTGGTTAAAGAGTGCTTTTGCCCTGTTGGTGCACTACTCAATGCTAAACTTTATTACGCAAACTGAAATATGAAGGTCTCCCAAGGTATACAGTAATATGTCTCCAAGACTTGGGGAAAAACAGTAGCTGATTCATCAATGGCCTTATGAAATCACACAGAATGGCATTAAATGTAATTCCTTCCATTGTTTGCCAGCAGTTGTTTGTTACTACACACTAGTCACAACACAGATGAGTCAATACTTCAACAGCAACCAAGATGCAGATGTACTAAGGACAGGTTGCAAACTGCACACTGACTTTTGCTACCGGTCTCTGATTTTGCAATGCAACCTATATGCTAACAGGTCACATAACAAAACGTCCATTTTATAGGGTATTCCACAACCTGCCTAATTAATATTAGGCAGGTTGCTATTTGCGACCCCCCTGTGACTGGTTACAAACACAGGGATGGCAGTCTGCAAGGAAGAGCTGACCACCATCCCTGTGTTTGCATTCCTGACTTCAGTTACCATTCATCCCCCCCCTCCCCCCCCCCCCCCCCCCCCCGGCAAGAGTGACTGAAAAAATAGTCAAGAATGTAGTGGCAAAACTAGCTTGGAAGTTTACTAAACATGCCAGGCTAAACCTTAGAATAGGGAGATGGACGGGTTAGTGAAGAATCTGCAGGTACCCACCAGAAAAACTGTTACCAAAGATAAACATTTTATGCTTCGGATGGATTCTTCTCCCTGCAGATTCCTTTCCACTTGATTCGATATAAAAGAAGTACTCCCTAGGATGTGGGTCTGGGGAGATGATTTCACCAAGAAGTCTTCCGATTAGGGCTCCTGAAATTTTCTGCCTCTGCAGCCTTCTGGGTCGAGGCAGAAAATCCTGAGAAAGGTGTGGACTGAAACCCATATTGCAGCCCAAACAATGTCCCAGGCAGATCACCCCTAGACAGTGCAACATAAATATTGTTGCCCCTGGTAAAATGGCCTCAGCACCTCAGGGACCCTGTTTTGGCATATCAAGACTTCATGCATAAAACAGGACAGCAGGAAAACGGTCAGTCTATGGTTCGCCCTGTCCTCTTTGCAATCACGATATCGAACATGGTCCTGCCAGCCAGGACAGTACCAATATTCAGTAATGTAAAACTCAGAAAACCATAAAGATTCAGGTGGTGAGACCTCCTCTCCCTCCTAGACAGGACCCAGAGACGGATGTAAAGATGTTAAAATGAAGAGTGGATAACAGTACCATAAGAAAGGAGGCCAACATTAGGAACACCAACTTGCCAGAAAAATATGATCCAAAGGACAGCTGCACCGCCAAAATCACAGCTCTTAAATGTGTCAAACAGACACAATGAACAGCAAAAATACAGTCATAAAGACAAACAGTTTCAAAAGCAACTACATTTCCTTAAATACTGAACTCTTCCGGGAAGTAAGTATCAAGATAAGGTTCCACTGAGGCATGATAAATAGCGAAGAAGAGAACATGCACGTAACATGACCTTTCAAAGAAAACAGGTATAGTGGAGGCAAACAAAGAAAACCTTATCAGGTCAAAGAGAACGCAAAGCATAACAACTGGCAAACCTATCCGAAGAAGAACCACCTCTTCATTGGCACACCAAAGAAGAAAACATGTCTTGCAACTACCATACCCAATCTTTACAGAAAGGCATCACACAGACAAAATACCTTTCACTGTCCAAGGAGGTAGAACAAAGGAGCTCAGATTACCTCAATCCATACCCAGTCACGAGATAGCAGTCTGATGAGGACATAGAGAAACTCATAGTTGTGCTGCATGCTACCCTGTCCCTTGATGAACTGGCACCATCACAACCATCTGTCCTCTGTCCCTACGAGACTGCCTCAAAACACGATGAATCAAGAGACTGGAGAAAGCACATAATGAGACTGAAAATTCCACCACAAGAGGGATGCATTTGCCAGTAGTTCTTTCAGTGGGAACTCCAGTGGGCAAGGATAGACTGAACCACCTCCAGCTGAATACACCATTCCTCACTGGCAAGACGCCAATTGAAGTTGTCCGCCTTCGCGTCATTAATTGGCCAGATGATTGGCAGGCAACAAACGTGACAATCCTGGCCCAACGCCACAGCCATGGACTGGGAACGTTAACCCACATCACCCTGCTTGTTAGAACCATCTCCTCAAACATGGGCATCATGCCCTAAATGTACAGGGCCCTACGTGGAGGGTAAAAGGTCCGGAGGACTTTTTTGGTCTTTCTTCCACTATTACGAAGTATTTGATAAGCTGAAGGTAAGCATGCTGAATATGTGAAGAAAAAAGCCTCCAGACAAACCATTAACAGCATGCTCTAGAAATGGACCAACCAGAACTGCAGCAATCCCACCCTCAGCATCTAGTCATTCGAAACACACATATCCCTATATATGTGGAAATGCAACATAATCACCAATATGACCTGGGTGAGGACATGAGGTGCACATGCCATGTCAAATGGTAAAACTATAAGATGAGCACAAGTAACACCCTCTAAGAGCACAAAACATTTCTGTGAAACTGCTGGACCAATATAAGGAACATGCATCATGTAATCCAGTATCCGAACTTCAGAAACAAAAACTTGTGTCCGGAGTAACATCGTAAGAAACTTCTTGAGAAACAGGGATTTAGCATATGAATACCAGGTTGAACGGGGAAACCATTCTATTTGGGAACTAGGAAAACTGACGGTAGAAACCCTGCAAAATCTCATACTCAGGAATCCCCTCCACTTTGCAGAGAAAGCAAGAGCTTCTTACAAGAGAATAAGTCATGGCTGGCTTAGGGGGCAGAAAAATAGGAAATACAGGTATGAGTCCTGAGAAGGAAGGATGCTTCCCCATGTAAAATTCATGCCTCAGCAGCAGACAGGAAGGTACCTCGTTCGTACAGGGTGCATGCGCACATTCAAGGATACACTAAAACAGCCTGGCAGGTGAAGCCGGGGAAAAGAGCGAAAGCATTCCTACTTCTGGTCTTGGGGCCCCTTAAGCTGTAATGCCCCCCATCGCCACAGTAAAATGTATCCAACTGTCGGCGGGGTCAAAAAGGACGGTGTTGTTAGGAAGGCTGAACTTTCAAGTATCCTTTGAATTTTTGATATTGCTTATTGGAACTGTCAAGCAGAAGCCAAGCCCTAAAAGTGTGCTGTTTCACTTCCTTGTTTAATTTGGTCCAAGATCAAATCGACCTTCCCGTCAATGAGGAAGGTGTTGTCAAGGGCGTAATCATCAAGTTTGCCTGTAGATCTCTAAAGAAACCATTAGAACACTTTCAAGCACTTCTATGAATGGTCACAAAGGAACCAATAGATCTCACCGCAGAATGTACAGTGTCAAGACTGAATCTACGAATTGGTTTAAAGGCCCCAAATTCATTACAAACTATTTTAGCGAAGTGCATGCTTAAATGAGTCTGTAAAAGCAGAACCACCAACTGTGATGTCTCCCAAAATGGCATAGGAGTAGTGAGAAAATCTAGGCTTCCTAAGGAGAACACTTTCTTTCTCACACTCTCAATCCATTTAACTATCTATTCCAGACAAGGAAAAAGAACTGGGTTTAAGCTTGAAGCAGGAAGTTGTTAGACGTAATAGACCCTCAGGCAAAGGATGAGAGGATTACAAATTTGGATTGCCTGGAGTGGCTGATGCCAGTAAGCAACCTGGACATGGACAGCCAGGAAGGAGTCCAACTTATTCCAAGTGGACAAAATAAGGTCTATACTCTGGCGCCAGGCATACTTGCTCCACAACAGGAAACTAATCAGAAGAAATCACCAAGGTCAGAGTTGGGGGAACAGGCTCCCAGAGGGGTTGAATCTACTCCACGAACAGGAGGTATGTTGAAAAGAAGAAGAGTCCTTTGTTCAGTAATTTGTATATTTGGAGTAGGAAAATTTACCCAGGGACAAAGCCTTCCTTGAGAACAGAATTTGGAGTAGGACCTGGAGAGGCGACGACTCGGCTGCTCTTCATGGGCTCAAGTCATTAAAAAAAGCCTCTCCTATTCTTTGATAGTCATCAGATCTGTGAAGCTAAACTACAACCAGGTTTAAAGATGTGCAAGATTTATGTTACTATTAGACACATCATGGGGATCCGAAATGTATCTCCAAGTGTGCTTGGAGTGAGATCATTTAGATCCTAAATGTTTTGCTGATGACATTTTTTGTGAAAGGCATTGCAGCTTGAACGTGGTCCCAGGATGCTTGTTTCCAGTCCAGGGAGGACCCGGCTTGGTAGTGCGGGTTGGACTGTTCTCATAAGGAACATGGTCCAGACTGATGTGCATATGGCTGGGTCTAAACTGGTCTAAAAGAACAATGGATTTAGCCCAGATCTCTTGACTGGGGGTAAATGTATGATTTATTCAGAATTCCGTCCATTATTTGTTTGCTTAGCTCAACGCAATGAGCATGGTTATTGCAAGTTTAGGAGGGTGGGCTGGCTGGGAATTTAAGACAGAAGTCTTCCACCAGAACAATTCACTACACACAACTATGATCAATCAATCCTAGTGAACTAGGGCAAATCGGACCTCTTACTGGTACCAAACAAGCACCATGGCAACCAAAAGTGCTAAGTCAGACAACTCAATTTAAATATTTGGGACTACATACAGCTCTCTGCCCACAGTTGTCATGGGATCCGTCAACCTCCCAACCCTTATGGCTTAAATTACTACACACCAATGCAAATGTAGTCAATCACCAAAGCAAATAGAGGCTCTTTCCTCTGTTAATAATGGGCAGAATTCCGTTGCTAAAAAGTATTGTACTTCTTAAAATTTTACATGCACTGCAGAATTTTTCACAGATCATCCCACAATCATTTCTCGATACCCTGCAAACTAACCATACGAAGTTTCTATCAACAGAACCACTAGTATCAATAGCCATATGTAGGCAGTCGACATACAGTGGGGACTCGGGATGGTGAGCATCCAGTTTTACTATTGAGCTCCACAACTTGCAGTCATTAACACCCAGCTGTTTAATGATAGGGATGACCCAGCATATCAGCTGAAGTTGAACCTCTTCCACAATAAAGGCCTCCTACAAACTCTACACCAAAATCCCAACCCACCTTCCTGCAGTCACGACATCAGCATTAATCGCCTGAAACAGATCCTTAAGAATAATGGGCAGGGATGGCAGACCCATGCAAGAAACCCCACTCTTAATAAGAAACTGGCTTCCCTCTGGTACAAAGGCATTGGACGTTAGAGGATGGGACATTACTGGGCTCTCCAGGTTTAGAGATGTATTGAGGGTGACTACCTCAAATCCTATGAACAGTTACAAGTAAAGGACCAACTACGCAGTTGCAATTCTTCAGATTCCTCCAGTTAAGACACATACTCAACCCCTCCAGGCCAGGCTACTGCACCTACCGGGGTTCATCCCATTTGAGGCAACACCGATGCTAGAGGGCCTGGGAAGAGGAAATATATCAAACTCTAATGTTCACTCATTCAAATACCCCAGATCCAATGACCCAGTTACTTAAAGCCTGGGAAGTGGACTCCAAGCAGTCAATGAGGATGAGTGGAGGGAACGCAAAGAAGAAATAGGAGGTACCCTAGCATACCACACACTCATTGGTCTTGGTTGTTCAATGGTCAAACCAGAGTAATCGCCATGAAGTGGTGAGCAAAGCGCGCCCCACTTAACAGGAAAGGAGATTGGGTATGGATCACTGCTGTACCCTCAAAAAGCTGTATACAAGCCTAGGGAGATTTGAGGACCATGGATAAGTACAAAATAACTCATGACACCCTCTTGGAAACACCATTTTATCCATCGTAACCAGAACCACAATATTGTAATATCATGTCCCTCATAGCAGGACTCACCTCACGGAGTCAAACGTTCTATGTAATAATGGGGTTGTTGAAAAAATTAGGTACTGCATACGTCTAGGAATTATAATGACATACTGAATGCTCTGTATATACTAGGTTTATTCATTTTTGTATTCCCCGAATCACTTGCGCATTCCAAGCCTGTTTTCTTTCTTGTACGTAACCTAAACTATAAAAACATTTATACATTTTTTTTTAAAGAAATCGTAATCCCATTTGCTGAGAGAAGGATTTACAATGCCATATCACTGATGTTAATAGTAAAATGATCAGTTTTTGTAGTCTCCACATTCAAGTATTTACCACAAATGTAGTGTTTGTGGTAAGCATGATTCAACAGTGATCACCATCATTTTAAATGCTCCATTGTACAGGACATCTCTTTCTGATCAGCTGTAGCAAATAAACACCCCTTTGTTCCTGTCCATACTGAAAAAAGCAATGACTGCTGCAAAAGCACCATGGCAACAACTTCCTGTCACTCTCAGTATGGTGAGTGACCATATAAATACGTCACTATACAAGCTTCAACTGTAATAAATCATAAATTAATGCAATTGTTGCATTAGCAATTGGGTTGCACTTCAATCAGGTTCTCATTGACCACTTTATGCCTTCCAAATATTCAATTAGATTCAAAATACCTTTATTGTTTTTCGTGCCAAAGGGTGGGTTCATGATGACTGTATCAACCACATTTAACATTTTATCAGTCGGTAAACAGCATACATCCAACTGAACCAGGTCAATATTTGTCAGCTCAAACTCATCAATATTTGTTCTGAATATTTCCAAAGCGTCTTCATCTATGTCAATCCCCAGACACATCCTGCAAGGCAGAGAAAAAAGGTACAGAAATGAACACTCGTAAAGTTGCAATTTGACAAAATATAGGAGGATTTGGTAAACAGTCATGGTCGTCTTTGAAGAGCGAATTGTTTTCATTCAGTCTCCAACACCCTTTTAAGCAAGTTATCCCCAGACGTCCTTCCACCAACCTTTACCACCACCAGTTGGCGTTCATACTTTGTGGCTATAAGTATCAAGAGTCAGCATCATTACGACCAGACACAGACTTCACAACACATGATGTGGCCATCAGCGAAGACGTCAGTGCAAATGATGGTCTTACACTGCCTCACTTAATTCTGTGCAAGGAGTTGGACTATTCAAAATGGGGTAGGATTTTCTTTCCTTCTGCTACCAGATCACTTAGTACATGAACCATCACCTTCACACACCTCTCAAAACACTCAAATTAAAAAAATATTACTAAGCTTCAGTTGTATTTGCAGTCTCACAGAAAAACTGTCAAGTTATTTTTTTCTCAGGTCTACTGCAAAGTGTTCAAAATATAACACTGAAGGACTTCGGTAAACGGGACTCCCACTGCAGGGTGAATGGCATTTACATCAAGTGTATTTTAAGTACTATGGCCCAAATGAATACACTTTAACACGCCTCACGTTTGCAATAATAAAGAGAGAATCCTTAGGGCACCATCTGAACTGTATGTACATTTCAATAAAATGAATTACAGGTAGCTAATGGTCACTAAACATTCCGTTATAACAGACCTTTTCAAACAGAAATTGGAGCACTGGTCTACCCCACTGCACTTTCATAGAATCCATCATATACGAATGCATGCCCCGTACACACAGGCATACCCCAACTACAATTCACAACTTCAAATGCCAAGGCACAGTTATCACATATTCAGTTATAGCCATGTATGAACAGTGCAGCCCTATAAGCACACATAAAAACTTCTTATGTTCTCATTTAGTCTCATATACTAAATCCAGACCTATAATTTGCTCACTGGTATTTAATTCAAGGGTTCAGGTGTCACAGTTAATAGAAATATGTACAGAAAAATAAAAAAGTAAATGTTTCCTTTATCTTCATGAAGGGACTGCCAAACAAAGCTACTATATAAAGGTTTCTTTGTTTGGTGGTTACCACAAAGGATTGAGCACTCAGCTAAGATTTGAATTTATCAGAGGTTACTAATCGAAAAATGGCAGGTTATAAGACACACAAAAAAACAATCTTTAGATGGTTAAAGAGTTGAGCACTCCTTTGAACTATTAAGCATGGGTAACCACACAGCTGTAGAATGCAAACAACAAATAAGCACTCGCGTCCAAGTCAAAAGATTACATCTTGTTAGTCAATGTGCCGTCAATATCTCGAACAACTAAGTATTTAAAGTCTTTTAGTACTTCTACTTGGGTCAGCGTATGCATAAAAAAAACAATTGGATTGTTTAACAGCAAACTAAGTGAATACAAGAATTAATATGCAATTAATCACATTGAATAGCTACTTATGTAATTGGAAGAAAGCTTAAGAAATCGTTTTTAAGGAGTAAGTGATTGAAACTATATCAGTAAAATGATGGTAGAATGTATGGACTAAGAAATGAAGTAGAAAGTGTATCATAATTTTATTGACTCTCTTTACTTCAATGATGGTGGGTGGTATTATCACCTGTAACTAGCCTAGAAGGAAACCTTTATGTGAAATATTAGAAACTAATTTAAAAAATGGAACATTGACAAGCAAAGCTATTTAACAATGGACTCTGAGATGCATGTATGGATGTTGGTTATATGTCTAACACGTCCTTATGATCTACTATAACGTTCCCATATGAAAATGTGTAATGAATGAGTGGGAGGTTTTACAGTATATATTTCAATGTAAAAGATATTTGTTACGATTTATATGTGTTAGCAAAGTTTTGTCTAATGAATGTGTGGCCCTGAAGAAGCGATCATTCGAGAAACAATAAAAAGAATAGACAAACAGAAAACTTTGTCCTTTTCCTGAATATTGAGGCTAAGGACCTCCCTGGTACGCCCACAAATTGGAGTATGGTACGACAGGAGCCATAGAAACTAAGGCTTTTCTACACTTGAAATGGCTGTGATACCAGGGAAAGGGTAGGAAGCTGGGGCCTGTCCCAGCTCACCATATGCCAATGGTACCCTTCAGCAACAATTAGAGCTGTTCAGTTCAGAGGAGCTACAAAAGGATGGTAGATCCGACCAAAGGCCTCACTGTTAGCCACTGAACATTCTCTAATATACTGCAGATGAGCTGGAGCTGTGATCAGGGGAGGGGGCTTCTTGTTAGTTTTTGCAAAGTTCAATGCCAATTCAATTCTGAGATGGCTTCTCCATGCATGTAGATCCATGTGGAGGCACAGGCAGACATCTTTGATTTTTAAATAAGAAAATATTGCACATGGTCTACTGTGCATGCACGCACATGCACCGTGGCAATCTTGGAATGATTTTGATGGCGCAGGAACATATGACCAGAGGCGAGAAGCCCTGCATTAGTGAACAGCTTTGGGCCCTCACAAAAAAAAAGAACATTTAAGCAAAAATTTAAAACAAAGTTGGGATGGGAAAAAGTACTAGGAAAGTAATACACTCCCATGCTGAAATGCAAATAACAAAATTGCTCTTAAAGTCAGCCGTCTAATCCAAAACAATATAAAGAACAGACACAAGGATAGAGAGGAAAGCCATGGAACAAGGAGCCCAAACCTGGGATACACAGAAAAGCCATTAAGTAATAGGTAAAGGGCTAACTCAAGTCCACTCTACGTATATTATATTGTAGACACTAGGGTCCCAATTTATTTCTTGGAGGGCAGCCCGTTTCTCTGCCAGGGTGACAAAGTAAACGACTATCACTCTGACTGAGGTGACGCCGCCAAATTTAGAAATATCTAGTAGTCCAGGACACTTTTCGCATTGGCAGGAACCACGGTCATGGTGGTTCCTGTCAATGCATTGTAAAATTGACAGAGCTGTACAGCAAACTTACAATTTTTTTTTTATTTTCATGAAGAAAATCCCAAACCGGCGAGAAAGACATTGAACACCTGGCTGTAGCAGACGTTGAAAATCAGCTGAATGTCTACCCATCTAAATTAGGTGGGTGGACAAACAGCCAAACCTTCAACTGCCCCTTACTCCATCAGTGGGGTTTAACAACGGTGGAGATGGATTAGTCTATGGCATCGTCAAACCTAAGGTCTGCCCGACTGCAAATCAGACGGGCGGACCACAATGTTGGCAGGAAGTGAACTTTGTCACTGTTGCGATGGAGTTCCCTCTCCTCCCAATACTAAACTCAGGCCCTAGGTCTTTACCAGCAGGCAATTAAACGTGTCTCTAGGCGAGATCTCAAAATGAGGCATTAACTGCCCATTACATAAGTAAACACAGTTAGTGTGTTTCAGGTCTCAACAGTTTACACTTCTTTGATATTTTTGAAGGTCATTTCGGAAATGTATAGATCTTCAAAGATACAACTTCCAGCTTTCTCTATTAGTTTGGTAAACCCAGCCTAAAACTGGGCACCCCTTCCTAGACCTCTAGTTCTGATGAGTATAATAGGAACTATTTCTACTGGTTAATATTGCTCTTAGAGGTGCATCTACAAATTTCATAATTCAGTTGACAAAATTTGTGATCTTGTCTTTTTTGCACTAAAGGCATTACTTGAGGGTCTATGTGTGATTAATCCCCTGTCACAGGGAAAAATTACTCTACTCATTCAATCTCTATTTATGATATTAAGTCTCCAAATGTACTCAACCATTTGACATGTTATCTCCTCTCTTTACACCCATCTCTTGCCAGCTCTTTAGTTGCCCCCCCCAAAATCGTGAGTGCACCCACCGACTACTGTGCTTTAACGAACTCGAACCATATCTGCCTGAGTTTATCCCAATTGGGAGTCATGATAAGACCTCTTTATTTTTCACTGACAAAAACATCATGACTCTGTAGCAACCTACAATATTTTCATAACCACAAATTACCAATTGCGGAAACCTAACACTGCAATATAAAAGTATCCTTCAATTAATATTTTGAGAATTCCATGTCTATGTTTTAATTTACTACCAACTACTAGACTCATAGAGCCAATAACTCAAGAGAACCATTTATGCAAAGGCCATCTACAGCATAGCTAGCACTCACGTAAACACCTCATTATCACAACTAACAAAGTGCAGATGTGGCACAGCATGAATTTAGTGTTTCCCTTTAATAATAACCAAACATAAAATGGAAGTAAAACTCCTCTTACCCTTTGTCTAGGACTGAGTGTGCACAGTAACAAACAACATTCTTTGAATCAGAATGAAAAACGAGAAGAAAAATCACCTACCCAGCACCTAACATTGCAGCTCCAATGCTGAGGACACCACAGCCACAGCCTAGATCAGCAACCACTTTGTCTTCAATATCATCATATGTATTATGAATTGTATTTAAGATGCAGGCTAAAAAAAGCAGAATAAAATTATATTGAAGTTAAACATGAATGAAAATTCAAGACTACAGGAGAACTGCAAATAAATTTACAACTAAAATTACATCAAAACCCCTTTGTCTGTAGCTACTTTTTCGAATGTCTTTTTCTAATTTACAGAGGCAACAGGAAATATATATTTATATAGGAAAATAATAAATAGAAGCGTATGTATGCTGCCACTTCTGGAAGGCGGCACTGCTGTAGAAGGTACAAGATGGCAGCAGGCAGATTCTAGCATATTGACTTTGTAATGTAAATATCTAGCACTCAGAAAATTAAAAAGACTGGTAGTCGAACATTCACGCATGACCTAGGTGCAAATTGTCACATTACATACGGATTGAGTTTATCTAGTTTATTGAGTGAGTCCATAGCCCTTCTAACAAACATGCTGCACGCAGCAACATGTCAGTACTTGAGAAGAACATTACAAATAAGTAGCGTGATATAATTGTGTGACATAGAAGAATATAAAAAGGTATGTCACATGCCAACACATTATGAAAAGAAAAAAGACCGGAACATGCATATTTACAGTACAGTGTCAGTTAGGGCAAGGGCATGATTAAGAGGGGAGTTCTGAGCAAGGAGGTATAAGTTTGACATTTGTTTGAGTTTTCCAAAGTAACCCTCATTTTAATCTCTGCAGAGAGAGAAAAGTTCAGGGTTGAAAAACAGAAGTATTTCAGATGTGCGGGTGAGAAACGTTAAAGACTGTAACATAAAGGGTGCAACTAGGTAGTCAGGATGTGGAGGTTGCCTATGGTTGAGAGAAGGATGGGGTATGGTGGGTGACGTGCTGATAGACAGAGTGGGGTAATTCCATGAAAAGCTTTGAAACTAGAACAAAGAACTGGCATTGCACCCTATGGTTGGCATCCAGTCACCATATTTTGGGACAGTTGAAAGCTGTAGGTGAAAGGTAGCATAAGTAGCAAAAGTACAAGTACTGAAACTGATAATTTTATGAGGTGAGGATAAATGTGAGACTTTTCAAGAAGATGAACCAATTCCAATTCAAAGTTCATTGTTTGATTACTAAAAACCATAACAAAATGTTAAAAACCATGTAGTTCATGTACACAAAGAACAAAGTTTAAAAAACTCAAGTTAATACAGAAGCAGTGCAATAATCTCACTTTAAAATGGGTTATAGTTAAGAGTGTCCAAGTATTGAGATTATTGCCTATAGAGTTCGAGGGCTTGGGTAACTAAACAGTTGTAGCGTCACATTAAAAATCTAAAAGGAGGCAAAAAAACATAAGAAGGTATGGGACAATTAATTGACAGCTGAAAACAATGTTCAGGTGGGCCATGCTGGATGAGCCAGAGTTCGTTGAGTGATTTTAAGGCGACGAAGCGGCGCAACCAGCCAGCGGAAGATTTGCTGCCCTGTCTTTCCCCAGCGATTTTGCTGCTCTGTTGACAAATTTAGTGAACCGGAGGTTCAACTTTTGTATTTTCTGAGTTCATCGCAGCTATTATGGTCTGACGACATGTGCGAGATCCAAGTTTATTCCACTCCTCCCGCAATAAAATCCTTCTGCTGTTAAGTTAAGCTGGGCATGTGCAGGCTATATGCTCCATGCTTTCAGAGTGGTAGCCGCACTTCCTGCATTCGGTACTGACACAGGGACACCACCATTCTGGCAGATGCTTTAAAAAAAAAAAAAAAAAGGCCTTTGCCCAAACTTCGGGCCATAAACTTTAGCTTCCAAAAAAGTGAAAACGTGCTTGATAAATAAGATGACTCAACCCCCGGTTTGAGGTCAGAAATAACAGCCCAGGCGTGTTTCCTTCTAGATAGTTTTGCCCTGTCAGAATGAAAAGAAGATGAACCAGGAGAAGGAATGCATTGATAGTAAGTTGATTTGACAGAATCATGAGTTGCTGTTAGTGCCTGGACAGCCATTTGAAGTGAATTTGAAAGTGTTGTCCTTGTATTAAAGAAGCAAGGCTGTCAGTTCTTGTAGTTCCTTCTAGAGGAGCTACATTTGGGGGATTAGTTTGTCTGCTTCTGTATAGGAAGTTGTACTACTAGGCAGGAATAAAGAAGTAGAATTGTGAAGTTTGTGGGTCAATTAGAGTGACTTTTTAGGTCTTAACTAAAAGAGCCCATGCGCTGACTGATGGGAGACATATTTTAGCTTACACTGGGCTTAGGGCTTGCTCATTGCTTACCACTGGCAGGATTTATTGTCACTTATTTACTTGATTCTTATTGGTCAGCGTCAGTGGGTTTTCGTTCCTCTTTTGACATTTGTCACTAAAGCATAGACCTACTACTTAAGCCCTTCCACTGCTCCCTTTTCAGACGCTAATCTTTCTTTTTGGTTAAGCACTCTTTGAGAGTGCATGTGTTTTTTCAGCGGTCTCGATCGTGTACTTTGTATAACAATGTGAGTGGAAGGAAAAAGTACAACCTAGCATTTATACAGCACTCCAGATAAAGGAAATAAATTAAGAATACTGTAAATTATCTGGAATCTGGCCAGTGGACTGGTTTATCTAAGAAACCAGATACAGTTCTACAAACCATGGAGGTACACATTTTCATCATGGGGCTTACATTTGTGTTGTTCAAGCACAAATGCTGGTGTAAAATATTCAATCAAGATCCTGAGCCCTGATCTTTGAAATTAATTGCCTCAAGGATTCATGGATTTGAAAACATTTCTCAAATTCAAAATGTTTCATCACTCCCAAGTTAAAGACTGTTAAGTGCTGGTAGGCACTGTATTCTGCTCCGTCCCTTACTTCTATTTTTATCAGTTTTATCATATTACATATTACAATCGGGGTAACTAGAAACACATCAATCTGCAGTTGCAATGTTTTCTGTATGATTAGGAATCTGCCACATAGTCTACTATATGCTGTATAATCTTCAGATTTCAACAAAATGGTTGTTTCAACCTGAAAATGACGGAAGGTTAATGAGAAGTTCCAATATAGAGTGGAATACATCTTCTACTACTTTGCAAAAGTAAAGTGGTCACCTCCCACAATATCAAGACCTTTGTCTACTGTACAAAATCAATCCTTTTCATATATTTCATGAAAAGGAAAATAATTAAAATATTTTGTTTTAATGTTTACCCTTCAGTGTTCTAAAAGAGTTATTTATTTCAAGAGGACACCCAGAATTTAGAAACATTTAACTTCTGTTTTTTAGGGCCTACTATTGTGAATCCTAAAGTGCTGTCTAGCGAGCTACTTAAATAATAAATAAGGAATACACTATAGTGTTTGTTGCTGAAAATGCATACTTGTAGAAAAACCATGATGAATGTGAAATAAACACATCAAAAAGCTCTAGAAGCAACATTTCCTATTTTAAAACACAGCTGGCACATGCAGAAAGAAAGATACACATTTTCTTACAAGAGAGATGTACAGGTAGGTTGGAGTTCTGACTAGTACAAAACAGATTATGTGTTATACAAGCAATTGCACTGTAGCAGCAAATGGAAGAGAATTAATAAAATGGCATCACTGAGCTTCCATAAATGCAGTCATTGTTGGTAAATAACATTTTGAATAGTATTGTACTACAGTATTTACAGAGTGCTTACTACCCCTATGTCGGGTGCTGAAGTGCCTGCCTACATTGAGATATGCCTTTAAACGCCTCATGATTTGGTCCCGCACTGCGACATAATTCCACTGGTCCACATATAATTATGTATGGGTGGTGTATTATTACATGTAGTGCCTCGCTGCTAACCTTTTGTTGGTGTTCAGCACTAAGAAATAAACAAAAAGCAACATCCTGTATTTAAAGGGCTTAAGCAAAAGGAACAAAAAAAAAATGCAACAATAATGGGGGTTTGCAACACCAATTCCAAGACCCTCTGTCAGACACAATATCTATATTGAAGATCTAATGCATAAACTTTGTCTGTTTTGCCAGAGGTATGGCAACATTGTAGTGAAAACACAATTCTAAATTTCTGTAAACTGATGATTTAGTTACAATTTATTCTGAGATTGGCAATCCATCGAGATGCACCCAACTCTCAAACAAGGGTGGTTAGGATTGGGAAACAGTTCATGTGGTCAAAAAGGCATAATAAACGAAGTATAGCCAGGAAGCAGTTCATTTGCCAATCTAGGAGGACTGAGGAGTTAGGTCACATTTTAGATCTGCTCTGCTGGAAGAGCCTGTAACCGCAATGGGTCACAAGAGTTACCCTAATTTGAATCATGTCTCTTATTCTATTCAAGTAAATATTCTCTACATCTACAGTGCAGATTGGGACTTTCCCACACCTTCCACAGGTTTACAGAACACTGGTAAAAAGGATGTGCCTACTGTGGACTAAAAAAAGAGAGTCTCCAATCGACTGAATGAAAAATAGAAAGGCAGTGATAAAGGACGTCCGGTGGGGCCAAATCCCTCATATCTAAGCCTATCAGCTTGGTAAAGATTAAAACGTAGATAGTTGGATCAGAACACTGTCGAAAGTGAGTTAATACATGGATATAGGACCACTCTGATAAAAGGCTTTAGAGACAGATCTATAAGCGCTTTGTTGGCACTGCAAGCTCCTTTACATTTCTCCCCTCAAATTCTCCTTGCTCCCCATTATCTAAATTAAAAATGTCAGATTTCATTTTGTACATCTTCAGGCAATTCTAAATTTACAAAAAATCCGGAAGGATGGAAATCCAAACAAGTCATAATTAATATGCACGAATTTCTGCATGGTCCTAATTTTCAGGTGCATGGACAGGAAACACGACATAATCATTGATTTACAAAAAAGTACATCATACATACTTATCCAATATAGCCATCAAAAGAGTACAGTACTTAGAAGCATGGCAATAAGGAATGAGGAAGAGGCTTTGTTTTCCTGTCAAACTTAAAGAGTGTCCAGTTATAGTACAGGCTGGGAGAAACATGCTGTACCTTGGGTTTAAACTAGAACTTACTCAAAAAGAAATCAATGCTTTTGTTGGTTTGGTGTGAATCTGAACATTTGTTTTGGAGATGAAAGCATTCTAAAAAGCTGCAGAGCTGGCTTTCAAGGGTGAACACTTTTTATATCTCTGCCGTTTAGGATCCACGGATCCTCCACAAGTTCAGAAATTTAAAAAACAAAGAAATCAGACAGGATGCACCATGGAGCCGAGAATTTGACTGGCTGCCACAAGAGAAACATGTGTCTTATGGCAACCAGTTTAAACAAGAACAAGAGCAACCCTTATGTCCAAGTGAACATGGGTATCAAGTGATCCTTGGAACAAGCGTTCACATAGACCTCATTTCTGGAAAAAAAGTTGAAGTAGCACACACCTTTCTGTGTAGAGTCAATATTTATATCAATATTCTTTTTTTTTTTTTTTTTTTTTTTAGACATTTATTGTGCAAAGGAAAGGTTACACTGCGTCACGCCAACAACCCGGAGGCAGGCCGCGATATCAACAAATGTTTTCAATTAAGGTGTACCATATTAGGAGTCATAAACAATGTCAGTATCCTACCATTCAGGGAGATACACACCCTTAACCCTGGTGAGGAGTACAAAGGTATAACCAGTGCAGAGTGGATGGTCTTACATTTTTGGGTGTCGTGGACTGGAAACGAATCCTAGGCTCACGGTCTCGTCCAGTCACTCCGGCGAGTACTAGGACCGCAGCTCATGGAAAAGGTAATGCATAGGTAAATCGTCCACTACCACCTTTTCGCCCAACCCCCCCGCAACAATCGGAGGGAAACAACAAACTTCGGTGCAGAGCTATTTCAAAAAACCAACAGACATCACATCTCACATACGCAGGGGCTCGCGTACAAGGACCCGTCCGTCATAGAGGGACGACTACAAGCAGCATTGGTGGCTGCAGGAGGATCACAAGGCAGCAGCTATGGGGCGGGGGCGGAGGGGGGGGGGAGGGGATGCGGTCGGACAAAACAGCGGGGCGCCTGGACGGGAAGGGGGGCATCATGTCAAACCTGACAGGCACGCAGCAGGCATGGGATCCGACAATAGCAACACATTCCACAGCCCTCAGGCACATCAACCAAGCATGTATCCATCCATCCCAGCAAAATGCACACAGGGCTCAAAGGTTTCACCCCATGTCATCCGAAACACCCGTCCCAGGGGAGTCCACAGAGGCATCCGAACCCGCCCGCTCTCTAGTCCACTGCAGGAAGGGTTCCCAGATGTCATTGGGCCTAGATGCGGTGGGCATCGTCTCCCAGTAGTTCGTGAGTTGTGTCTGACCATATGTAACGTCTCGAACCCATGCGGCGAACGTAGGCAAGGCTCCGCGGCCCCAGTGTATCGCCACCTGGCGTTTAGCGTAAAGCAGCAGCATCGCGTGCAGTTTCCTGTCAACGGGTTCGGTGTCTTTAACGTATCCCAGGAGCCCTAAAAGCGGAGTGGGTTCATCTGATCTGTGTAATATGTGATTGATGGCCTCAAAGATGCTCGACCAGTACTCATCTAGCTTTGGGCAGCTCCACGCCACATGGAGGAAGGACGCGTCAGCTCCACCACACTTCCAGCATGAAGCGTCAGTGCGGAGTCCCATGCGATGTAGCAGCACTGGTGTGCGATAGTACCGGTGCAGGAATTTAAAATGGACCAGTCGTAGCCTATAGTTCGGTGACAGCGCCGTGAGCTGCTTACAGCAGTATTCCCACACGTCATCTGTCAGGGTCCCGTCCAGGTCTGCGGCCCAAGCCTGTTTGGCCACAGGCACGGTGAGCGGGGCCTGCTCCTGCATGCAGTTGTACAGTCTAGATACCAGTTTCGCGGGGGAGGGTCGTGACAGCAAGTTCTGAAGGGCATCCAGTATTTATATCAATATTCTTAATCCAATCCACAATGATATTCAGTAAAGAATAGTAGAAAATATTGAAGCACAGCCAGTATTTATAAATAACCACGCTTCAGCTGAACCAAGTTTTATTAGTAAACTATTTATGCATTTTGTTTTTAATTAAAAACACAATTTGTAAGTGCTTCTTAAAAAAGAATAGAAAAGAATGAATAGACCCTGGGTGTAAAGAAAAACCAAAACAAGGAAAATCAGTGAGGGAGAATTTTAACATCCACAGTATATTGGTTCCTTTATATCAAAAGACAGCAGTTTATATTCAATACAATCAAGGACACAGGGAATTAATCATTGTATCAGAGTTATAGAAACCAGTCTGTCGCTGTACGTGTGTCGACTGCGTTTTGACCCTTAAAAGAATGCAAGGGTCTCAGGACTGAAATGGCCTGGGGTTGGCTGGTTATGTAGAGAGTCAGATCCGCATAATGGGGACCCACTCAAGATTTGCAAACAGTTATTGTGCCTGGTTGGTAAGGGCTTCTTGATTCTTCGGCTGCTGTGCGGACGCATTCGCCCCCTGTTGTGTGGAGGTACTGCGGTGATTCGTTCACCTGACATCTTCCTATTTTGTAAGGATGGATGCGGCCAATTTGAAAATTATTATTCTTTGGGACAGGCTGAAGTTACACTTGTCCATTTTAATGATATTTTGGAATTCTTCTCTGTCCAACTTGAAATAAATACGGTTGGATGGTCATTTTAAATAGAATTGTTTGTGACGCTCATTGGAATTCATAGTCCTGATGATGACCGTGTAATTTTACAGTGGTCGAAACGCCGTTGACGCTTATGTGGCCAAAAAACTAACGGAGGACACATTAATTTTGTATATGTTGTTCCTGTTTTGTAACGTGTATTTTTTCGTTAGCCACCTGTCTGGTTTGTGATATGTATTGTTTGTATACCAGCACATTGCATTGAGCTCTACTGTCTTAAATGTTTTATAATATGTAATACATTTGTAATAATTTTGTTAAGATCATTTCTTACATATGGGTATTCTTTCTTCTTTCTCCTTTTTAAACTGTAGTTTTTTTGTTCTGTTTAGAATTTTGATTTGTTAGGGAATATTGTATTTGTAGTAATTTGCTTCTTGAACCACTGTTAGGATTAGACACTGACTGCCCCTGGTTCAGGTGTGTTGGGCTGCCCCTGTGGTTGGTAAGGGCGGCTGCTATTGTAGACCTGCGAGGGGCGAAAGTCACCTGATTAGTTCCTTAAAATTTAGAAAGCAGCTGTGGTAGGCTCTCGTCAATATAACAATGTCCTTACTCTCTACATAACCAGCCAACCCCAGGCCATTTCAGTCCTGATGAGACCCTTGTATTCTTTTATAAGTCGAAACGCTGGGTGAGAAATTCACTGAACAAAAACGAAGAGACATTAAAGTTAGATGTTGAAATGAGACAAACGCTAATCTCACAAAGAATTTTAAATAAATGAAATTCACCAATTATAGTTTACTGAGCTAACTGTACCTTTCACCCCGCCATGTACTACCTATGACCTCGTTGACATATCACATCCATTATAACATGTTAAACATCATTGTTGTCATCTCACATAACATCACTGACAACATCATCCAGTCATTTGGCAGTGTCTTTGGGCATGTTTTCTTTTCACCTTAATTGGAATGTCCTCTTAAAAACTTGATATTACCTGCAATTTTAAGTCAAAAGGTTGACTGGTATGCATTTGCCACTGAAAAGAAACCTTCTGCGAGGCCCTATGGACAACGCTTTGTAGTCTGGTAAAATACACCATACACATTCCGGAGATGGACACAATGGCATACAACCTTAGGGCCATGCTTACCAGGGCTGTGTGAGATAAACCACTTCCAAAATCCAAGTTGACATGAAGTGACCTGCTCATACTCAAGATGGACAAGGTTCTTGTGCCACTCACAGTTCTGCTTCCCAGTCTTAGAGTGAAAAGGTAAAGCTGTTGTCACACTTAGTGGGTAGGAAATAGAGGAGCAGTGGAAAGAGTATGCAATGCAATAACATCATTTACACTTTACTGGGCTTCCCTCCCTACATATTTACAAACAAAAGAAGAATGCCTGGTGTTGCACATCCCAAAGTAAACAAGTAACCCCATAAACAATACAAAACCCCAAAGTCTAGATAAATGTAATATGTTGCCCAGGAATGTAATATTCATTAGTGTGCAGTCAAAAGGCACTTCTCTCACACCTCCATTATACTGTTCAGAATGATACAGATTTCATTTCCCAATGTTCTATTTATCCCTTTACCTGCAATGTGTGGCCTTGTTGGATACTGCTCCAGAACGATTTTGGGATTGTCAAATACATCCACTTGCTGAAGCCGGCTTTCAAGCTCTTTTAGCTTCATCTTTTTCATTTATGCTTTTGGACTGCAAAGTGAGAAGGAAGAAGAAAATAAAAAAAGGAGATCTATTTAAGTTCACAAACAGCTTACAAGTTATAGAAACATGCTAAAATCTGTAAAACCCAACAATATCTCACAAAGGGAAGGGGCTGTGACATACAGGTAGCATTGTTATTAACTTGCCTAACAGAGGAAAAACAGATAAGGGTCGTAAGAGCATCAGATGTAAACCCTTGTCTGTTTATCCTACTTCAACTCAGACTTTACCATGTGTCTCTGAGCCCACTTTCTCCCACCTTACATGTACAGTCATGGTAATGTCACCGAGCTACGTCAGAAAGACAACCGTAAAGCTGCCCGACCTTTCACAGTGATGACTCCATTTTCCTGGTGCCTGCTATGGGTAGACATTGATAAAGAGGTATGCCCTAAATTTCTGCAGACAGTGGCTTTACCAGTTTGTTCCCAATGTAAGATGAATGCCGGTAGAGACCAAATTGCAATAAATATGCCATCTCTATGCATATGTAACTTTTTATTACAGCCACCTCCACGCTTTATCAAACTGATTTCCTACTGGTAGCAGAGAGGTTCTATATTCGTTGAGTAAGCCCAACTGCTAATAATGTGTGGGGGAAAGTTAGTCATTGCGCCATAGGTGCTTTTACTCCGCTGGGCTAGACCCCTGTGTTCAGCTGTACTGAATACTGACTAACGAAAGCACTCTTCCATGGTCACTGAGAAGAATACGTGAAGATCTTGATGTTTGTTTCCTGGGAGACTTCAATCTTCGCTGGGGCTCGTTGGAAGATTCCTCTGCTAATAGGCGTGCTACCTTTCTCTCAGCAAATGATCTTATCCAACACTGCACTGAAACAACACACTCTAAGGGCTCAATTCTGGACCTTGTTATATCTAAAGCAAACATGCTCACTCTTGCTATCCCTATTCATATAGGCTGGTCTCACCACTTTCTCATCCCTTTCTCTCTTCACCTATCACACTCTTGGCCAACCTAAAAGGACTACTACCTGGTTCCGTAACACTAAAAACATTGACCTTGACACTCTGTGATTCTGCTATGCTATCACTTCCAAGGCTAGACCCTAACTTGGATGTCAACGATCTCACCTCCCAATGCCTCGCAGTCCAAATCGATAATGTCGCTCCACTTCAAAGCAAAAGGAAAAGGCCTATTCCTTCAGCACCTTTGTTCAACAAATCCCTTTATGAAGAAAGGAAGAACCTGAGAATCTTTCAAGAAAAAGCATCCCACTTCAGAACCCTCCTCGACTCAGCCAAAAACAGACCCAAAAAACTATTTGACCTCATCAAAAATCCAAACTGCTCTCCCCAACCATTAAGCCTGACGATTCTCCAAAGAAGCAGCAGAATTCGCTATATTATTTGACGAAAAAGTGAAATCATTGAGGGATCAGGTCATGCATTCTACCCCCTAGAGGAGCGCAAATCCTTAGTCATTTGGCAGAACTTGGACGTCATCTCTGAAGATGCCCTCCTCAAATGCATCCTCGAAACAAAGCCCTCCAACCATTCTTTTGACCCCATCCCTAGTAACATTGCCATTGACTTCTACACCCATACTCTTTCCTATTGGACCAGTCTGGTTAACCTCTTCCCCAGTCAAGGCTCCCTTCCTGTTGCCTTTAAAACAGGACAGGTTACCCTTTTTCTTAAAAAACCCACCGCTGATGCGAATGACCTCAACAACTTCTGCCGCATCACTAACCTCCCTTTTCTTGCAAAAATCACAGAAAGATGTGTAGCGAAACAACTTTCCCGTCATATTGGGGATAATGATCTTCTTGATAATTTCCAGTCTGGTTTCATTCAAAACTGCAGCACTGAAACTGCCCTACTGCAAGTAATCGACGATGCGCTGCGTATACTCGATTTAGGGGAGTCTTGTCTTCTGATTCTTCTAGACATTTCTGCAGCCTTTGACACTGTTAATCGCAACACACTCCCTAACACTCTTCAACAGAGAATGGGTTTGGAAGACAGTGCTTAAATGGTTTGCCTCTTTCCTCTCGGACAGATCCTAAATGATCAAAATAGCAAACAGTCTCTCATCTTCATTGGCGGTAGGTCAACGCGTCCCTCAAGGTTCTATCCTTGCAACCACTTTGTTCAATCTCTATTTGGAACCATTGGGAAATGTCCTAAATAAATCTGGGATCCTCTACCATCTCTATGCGGATGACACTCAAATCTACCTTAAGGTGTCTTCCACACACGATATCTCAATCCTCAACTCTACTCTATTCAAAACTGGATGTTAACTCATCAACTCATTCTGAATCCCTCCAAAACTGAATTCCTCCTACTCTCTACCCCACTCTCTCCTCCTCCTCCTGTTAAATCTTGGATGGATCAGCTGAATCTAGTTAACAATGAACCTATTGCTGTCGACAGCGCAAAAACCCTTGGTGTCTTACTTGACAAAAGTCTCAATCTACTCTCCCACTTCAATTCCATTGCAAAGAATGCTCGAAACCAACTGTGCCTTCTTTGGGGGATTCAACGCTTCTTTCCGGAGCAAGACCTAAAAACCGTGGTCCAATCGCTGGTTCTCTCTAGATTGGACTATTGCAATTCTCTTCTTACTGGCCTCCCCAAATCCCACCTTTGCCCTCTTAAATCCATTCTCCATTCAGTGGCTCGGTTTATATTTGGGACCAAGAGAAGTGACCACATCACACCCATTTTGTCTTCCCTCCGTTGGCTGCCCATCGAGGCAAGATCAATCAACAAGACTGCCTGTATCACCCACAAAGCCTTGCACACTTCCTCCCCTCGATACCTGGCGAATAAACTGAAAATCTCTGGAGGCTCTAGTCCGTCTCGTAATACGGAAAATTTACTGCTTGAGCCCCCCACTTTCAAAAGCGAAAGATCGATGGCTCAATCCTTCTCAGGCAATGCGGTGAGAATCTGGAACTCGCTTCCTCCACTGCTCCGTACCTCCACTTCTACCCGGACCTTCAAATCTGACCTCAAATCTCTTCTCTTCCAAAGACACTTCCAGAACTAATACACCCCTTTGCAAGTCCCTCAAGGAAGTTCTTTCACTATTGTAAATTTGTATTCTATACCCGTCAAGTGTCATCCGGATGTGTTTTTTGTGTTTTTGAGGGTCTGCCAACTATTGCTGTATTATACCTCTTCTTGTATCTCGTTTGCTTCTGTAACATGTACATTTGTAACATTCTCCTCATGTAACATACTTGGTTCTATTGTGAATCGCTCTGACACCTTTGGGTAAAGTCCGCGCTATATAAAAATGCATAAAATATATACATAAAATAAATAAATAGTTGCTTTTAGGTCAATGATCGAAGCAATTATATCACCTGACTCCATGTCGACAAGTGAGGGTGTATTAAGCAGTCACATGATTTTCCTCTGACAAAACAGGCCACAGAGATTTTCCAAGGCTTTTACAAATTTAAGAGTAAAGGCAAAAACAAGAAAAATAAAACTATATATTGCTCTAAGTTTGCATACTTATGTAGGATCACAGATGTTAATGAGCAAGAAGATACAATATAATGTCAATGCCTATGGCCTATAGTAACATGTAGATATTGAACAGAAAATGCTCAGCTGGCAATCATAATTAGAATAAAGAAGTAATATCTGTGTAAATATGTAAATACAGTGTTTTCCACTATCCGCTTAATTGCAGAGCAAATTATTGTGGGCAATTGGGAAAGTCGTTTAGTGATCTAGACTCTGCATATATTATAGGATAATCTATGTATACAGCCACACCGACAATGCAATTCAGCCTCACAGTCTATGTGCCCTCCTCATGTTAAAATTGTTTACACCGGGTCGTAAGCCAACCATCAGGGTTGTACAGACGTGATCTGTGCGAGGTCCGCTGCATTTGCCTATAAACTCAAGGTTCCAAGCACCCATCAGGAACTAATCGACCACCATTGTGCCACTGAAGCAGTGGAGACTGAGAGGTGCAGAAAGAGATGGGGTTTAAACCCCCAACCCTCCCCCCTCTTCCCCACAGCGTAGACGAGAGACTCCCCACAGTCTCTCCGGACAGAGGCTGCAGACCACAGCTGAACCACGGGAGGAGCAGCTGCCGGCCAGAAATGAACGGATTGCTCGACATCGCCCCTCGTTTAGTTGTTGGTGGCAGAGCGAACAAAGAGCACACAAACAAATATCCTGCCCCCATGAGATCCCCTCACCGTTAAGATAGTGTGGCAACACGGGACCGTGAGGAAGCGATGTAAACACCAGCACCCATGCTAGTTAAGAGGACTCAGAGGCACCAGAGGAGACAACTTTACTCTAACCACCCTTCACTGTGTGCCAGAGCTGCGGGTACACCGGAGGTTCCATTTGAGGGAGAACTGCGCTGTACTGGGCGACGGCCTCATGGCGCCGGGGGAAGCCTGACTCTACAGTGCCTGATGGTGGATGCGCTACGAGGACATCGGCCACACCGTTGTTCAACAACCCTGCTGCCATAGTGTGGCAGATGTAGATGATTCGGACCCAACGAGCCAGGGACCTGAGACCCGGCGACCTACCCCCCCCCCCCCCCCCCCCCAACTGGGAAATGGGGCAAAGTAATAAGAAAAGAGGAGGTGGGCACTAGGGGTTCTCTTCCTGAGGCCTGACTGATTCTTGCAGCGAGTGTTAGGCTAGAAGTTGACCCACAGAGCTACATCAAATATCACCCGAGTATGCTACACACCCTACATTTGGCCCTTGAGCAGACAGAGCCAGACCGACCGAGGTGCATCAAAAAGCTCAGTGCTGAAACGCTAGTGCCTTAGGCACTCACTTCACTGACTTGGACAAGCTCCCTTCCACCACTGGTGGGTATTAATACTATGCCACTCTACCACATCGGAGTAATGTACCCCCATAATTAGACAGAGCTTCTCAGATTGGCCCTTCTCAGAAGCCCCAAAGAGAGTCCAAGTTATCTAATGAGGGCTGAGACATACCGATGGGCTTTCGTGGACCCACCTAAAGGAGTCCTAAAAGAAGCTTAGTTGCCAATCTTCTTCTCGCTTAGGCAGTCAACCTCTGCATACCTCAGAAGAAATCAACAACGAATAGGCTGTTGAGCTCATTTCAACCAGCCGAAACAAAAGACGCATAACCACCTGCAACCCCTGATGGCGAAATGACACTAACTAAGGACGATCTCCTATTTTCCCTTCAGAACTTTAAAAAGAACTGAGCTGACCTTGCTACCTCCCTGGAAGCTCTTCAATAAAATCTGACCTGGATGCTATCCACTCTTCAACATGATGCAGACCCCATTGGAACATGGACACTTGAGCTGGACACTATTAGAACAACGGGTGAGCCGGCTCAAAAGCTCCTCCACTCACCTTAAAACCCACTTAAAGGCTTCACTATTAAAATGTGCAGACTGGAAAAATCGCTCACGACGTGACTACAACACCTAGAGGGAGCGGAGGAGGGATCAGACTTGGAGGCTTTTGTGATTGGCCTGTTATCAGAACTCCTGAGGAAGAATGGTCTAAAAATTTAGCTTGTACTGGTCCACCGGGTTCATCGTTTGATCCACCGTGAGGGAACGCGTCCCAGAGACATCTTTGCTAAGCACCAATCTTTCAAAGTGAATGATGCAATTCTGCAAGCGCAAGAAAAGCTGAAGAGGTATCCTTTCAAGGAGTATCCTGCTCAGTGTTCCAAGATATTGCCTCAATCACTATAGCGCGATATCTACAGCTCAAGCCAGTTACTGACAAACTGCAGCATGAGAACATTAAAATACAGATGGACTTATCCTTTTGGTCTCGTGTTCAACCACCAGAACAAGTCATACCATTTCTCGGACCTTCAGGAGGCAGTAGCTCTGCTCAGTATTACAATATCTGAACCAGACCATCCAGAAGATCAAACAGAAGGAGAATCGATGAGTAACACGACCGATACTGGAGCACAACAATGGCACTGACAATGATGATCACAACAGCAGGGGAAGAGTGGATACCCAAGGTGACAAGCCTACTCAGGCTTCTGATTATAAAGCAACTCAGACACAGAGGCTAACACTTGTATACCAAAAAAGATTTCTCATTATCTTCTATGAATCTGTATGGTAGATCCCACTATGGGGAAAATTCTTACCCAGTCCCACCAAATTCTGCCTCCACTGGAGGAACCTATACGGTGCTTTACGCCCAGGGGATTTATTTCAACTTCTAAGTTACATGCTGTTACCCTGCTCAAATGTGATCTTATCGTGACTGCTTAAAATGGTTCATGACTAACAAGCTTACACAAAATGTACCGTATTGTTACACAACTGTTGGGGAACAGTGTTCCCAAATGTTTTTGTTCGGTTATTTACTTTTTATTCCATAAGTGAGTCCAGGTCAATGTATGGGGTGCCTTGGGAGATGAGTAACTACATTTGCCATTAACTATTCAACGCTATTATGGTGTTAACTACACTAACATGGAACATTAAAGGGCTCAATTCGCCATCTAAGAGGCATAAACTGTGGAAATACCTAATAGATAGAAGACATGCAATAATGGTGTTGCAGGAGACCCACCTCAAACGCAGCGAATATCACAGACTACGACATAAAGCGTACCCTGATAATTATTGATCTTCAGCTTCTACCAAAAACAATACAGTGGCCCTTCTTTTCCACTCCTCTCTCAGATTCCAACCACTAGATAGCAAATCAGACAAAGAAGGGAGGGTAATAATGGTGAAGGGAACACTACTGGGCAAGATGTGCGCAATAGCATCAATCTATGCCCCTAATACTGCACAAGCTACCTTTATCACCTCCTTCCTTACTCTCTTGGGGGAATTTGCAGAGGGTGAAATTACATTAATTGGAGACTTTAACCTTACTTGGGATACAGAAGCGGATAGCACTCACACACAAAGAAGCGGCACAGGCAGCTTCTCTAATGCACCTAAAAAGCAATGCAATCTATGGGCCTAAAAGATGCCTGGAGGAAGACGCACCCATCCACCTGCAACTATACTTTCTTTTACCACTCCCATCGCTATTACTCACTTCTCAATGACACGTTTATCAGCCAATCATTAGAACAAGCTACTATGGCAACTAACTTTCATCCTATTGAGTTACCCAACCATGCCTCAGTAGAGCTCACATTAGATTGGACTGCCCCTCCGTCTATACTGGTTCTTCCCGGGGTCTCTCATCAGGGACGTCTCTTCTGGGATGAAATATGTAAAGACATTTGAGAATCTTCCAACTAAACGACCCTAAAGACACCAGTCTTTCCACCACGTGGGACGGCTTCAAGGCGACAATTTAAGGGAATTATATCTCCCTGCTATCTACATTAACCAAATAGAAAACCCAAGATAGACTTACTCCGACAAAGAACTTCTGATAGCAGAGAAGGCTCATAAAGATACTCCCATCTTACCATTGAAGTGGAAGGTCACAGCTTTAAGAGGAAACTGATTGCAACATACACCAACAGAGCAGAATTCTCTCTGCTATGCCTCAAACAGAACACATACGATAAAGGGAGCAAGGTGGGCACATATTTGGCGCGTCAACTAAGGGTAAAACATGAGAAAGACTGCATCCCTCATATTTGCAAATAGGCAAGAGAGGTAGCCAAGACTAAGGAAGACAAAGCAAAAGCCTTCAGTGATTTCTATAAAACCTTATATAAGTCCACAACTCCAAGAGGGGAGTCACAGCTTGAATATTTCCAGAAAGCAGAGCTACCCCAAGTGACAGTAGATCAAAACGAAGAGCGGAGAAGCCCAATTAGCGAGGATGAAATCCAGACAGGAATCGATGCCCTTAAACTGCATAGATCCCCTGGGCCAACAGGTTTACGGCCCAATTCTACAAAACATTTAGCTCTTACTAAATCCCTCACCTCACGTGCCTATTTAATCATGTAGCATCCACCAATTTAGTTACTTCAACAATGGGAGAGGTGCTGCTTTTGGTCATCCCCGAACCAGGGAAGGACCATCATTACTGTGCTACCTATAAGCCCATAGCCCTGCTCAATCTCAATGTTAAAATCTATACTAAAATCCCAGCTACTAGGTTGAAAAGCATTTAATCAGACTTGATCCATCCAGATCAGTCAGGTTTTATTAAGGGGAAGACAACCACATGATAACCTACGAAGGATGATCGACCTGGTTGAAATGTTCACCAAATAACAGATTCCAGCAATCCTTGCAGAGCTTCATTCTGAAAAAGCCTGCGGCCGGGTGGATTAGTCCTTTCTCTTCCACACTTTATGCAAATTTGGCTTTAGCAAGCGTTTTACACCCATGGTCCAGGCGAACTACACAAATCCACTCTTGTGGGTGTTGGGATCAGATTTCTTTAAATAAGAACGAGGCACATGCCTTAGGTGCCATTTGTCGCCTCTTTTATTTACACTCTGCATATAACCCCCGTCTGCCAAAATAAGAGCCACGCCGATGATCAGTGGCATTTCCTTCAGCTCTGTGGAACATAAAATGTAGCTTTTTTCAGATGATGTGTTGCTCTCCCTTATCTCCTCCTCCACATCAGTAATAACCTTGCAACTAGAACTAACCCGCTACGAAGCTGTGGCAGGTTACCTCTTACAACTCCATAAATCTTTCAGTCTGAATTTGACTCTCCCTCCACAGGAGTTGGAAGCATTGGTAAAATCGACTTCCTTCCAACGGGCCAAAAGAGATATCACTTTTCTAGGGATCAAAATCACCTCCAAAATCCCTGACCTATACTGCGCTAACTTTCCCCCACTACTCCGACAACTCAAGGCGGACGTTAAACATTGGTCTCCCATGTAAATATTTCATGTTTAGGACGTATCAATGTGATTAAAATGACTGTCTGACCCCGAATTTTATAGCTCGTCCAGGGTCTCCCAATTGAGCTGCCTAGGGACATTTTCTCAGAGCTCAGATCCCATGTGATACTGTTCATATGGCAAGATCGTACAGCACGTCTCCCCTTTACACAATTGAGGTTGCCGAAAGGGGCGAGGGACATGACAGTGGCTAACTTTTATCTAGGCTACAAGGCAACACAACTGCGAGCAATATCCGAATGGGCAGTGAGAGAATCAGACAAACATTGACTCCATATGGATACAGCGGTGGTTGGACGATAATTCTGGGACATACTATGGAAACCCAAATCAGATAGACCCCCTAATGCATAGGCCTGGGCGTAGTTTGCAGAGTTTTGCTACGCATAACCCTGCGAAGTTTCAAACAAACTCTGCGAAGTTTCGCAAGTGGCAGAGTGCAGTGCGAACTGCAGTTTGTGCTGGTATTCCTGCAGCTCGGGTAGAAATTCTACCCAAGCGGCAGCTCGCGCTCGCAAACTTACCGTTCGCGATTGTGAACTTACCGTTCGCGAGCGGGGGAAAAAAACTCCGCTGCACATCGTAAAGCGGAGTTTTCTGCACTACGCGATTTCCGCAGAGTGCAGTAAACTCCGCAAACCGAGCGAAGTTCACCACCCAGGCCTACTCTCAGCACACCCATCCAAATAACTCTTTGGGTTTGGGACTTTGTGACACAGATGGTGGGATGGGCTACTTTCCCTTCACCCTATACTCCCATTCACTTCAATCCTGTCTTTCCGTCGGCCCTTACACCAGGACCCTTTGATCTGTGGAGGGAGGCTGGATGCTTGCCCATTTCAGACCGGTTCCATGGGTGGGACATTCTTACTTTTGAGCACTGCCAGCAGGATTTTAGTTTACCAGCCTCCAAGAGATACCATTACACCAGTGCTTAATTTGTAAAAGAAAAAAGTATGTGTGGGGGCTCTTGTCAGAAGGCAGCTTGCACCAGCCCATTTCTCCTGTTAGCACAACCTAAAACAGAACCAACTACTAACCATGAAAGTGGGGAGAGGATGTGGTGTAATGGCCGGAGCTGCAAACTTTGGAGCTGGGAAACCAGGTTCGAGTCTCAGTGTCAGGCCAACATCCTGTGATCTCCCCATAAATAAATGTGTCCTTAACTAGTGCTCATGAAAAGCACCAGTGTTGATGATTAAGTGCTGGTGCTGAACACTGTAAACCACCAGCACAAATTAAGCACTACCTTACACTCAACCAAAACACTGAGTCCTTCATCCAGACATGCGCCTTGCAGCTACCAGAGAACTCTCCCACATTGAAAAATTTGCTCGCCGTGCAGGAGTAATGAAGAGTTCTATCTCTTTTCTCCACGCCCATCTGCTTGACACCTTCCCCAAGACCAAACCCAGTCACACAGAGTTTAGGACAAAAGGTATTGGTTGATCCTATACAAGAAACAAAATGGCAGAATTTATGGAAGGACATCCCCAGATTTAATCACTCCCTAGGGCTGGCTGAAGCTCATTATAAATTGTTGTGCGATTGGTATGGTTATCCCACCAGGCATAAATTATATAACTTTCAACACATTTGTTGAGATTATCCGATCATTACACCCCTCTGTGCAGAAATTCTAGCACAAATTTAAACCATATTGGGATACCCTCTCCAGTCTACAGTAGGATTCGCCCTGCGTGGTCTACGAGAAGGAACTTTTATGCATCAGACCACTAGCTACCGCTCTATTCTGTGGCAATGTCTCGGAGCGGCTAAGATGGTCGGGGCACGTGGAAGAAGACCACGGCACCCTTACTTTCGCAAGGGCATGCTAGGCTGTGGCAGGCCCCGACAACGGAACGAATGGCAGATATTTTAATGGAGAACTACAAAAACTTTCAATATCAATGGGGTCCGTGGCTCTCCTCCCTTTCGGAGGGTCTTCCACTTACCGCCTGCCCTTCTCGTACAAACTGCTTTCAAAAGGGCATTTAACTCAGCAGCCAAGATGTTGTCCTCCCTCACCGACAACGCCTTGTTGTAAAAAAAAAATCTCATTCATTGATGGCCTCCTTAAAATCTCAGTCATATCTAGGTGTTTGGATTACAGGCAAAGTTAAAGTGGTGAGCTATTGACTGGGCTGCTTTACCACCTTATGTTACTCCCCTGCTTGGCTGAGAAAAACCACGAGGAGACCGCATGCTGATTATGCCAATATCCAAATGAAGACATCTGTCATATTGTCTGTCTCTGCCCAGTACGAATGGCGGAGCGAAAGACACTTCTGAAACCACACTTTCTGAGCATCTGAATCCGTACCTATCTATTGGCAGGGATTGCCTGCTTACAAGGAAAGGACTTAGTGCTCTGCAAGAAATTTCGGAGGTTTATGTCAATGGTATAAAGAAAACTGACAAAGCAAGCCTTACAGTGACAGGATATATACCTTCTATTGCTAATGAGCTGCCTGTCCCATGCACACTTTTGTCATGACTCTTAAAATTTGGGAAAACAATTAGCACTTTATAGTCAAAGCACTGATGGCACTTTGCTCTAGGGACAGGCTGTAACCTTTTTAAGCAAATGCACTGACTGCACTTTTCACATTTTCGTCCATCTACTTCGCAAACTGCAATAACAAATTAGCCCGTTTCCGTACCACATCCATACTGACAGCATCTAGTTCAACTGTCCCTTTCAATGTAGGCATGTGCACTTAGCAACTTATTTAGTTAGCCTCTAATACAGTGAGTGTAAAAGCACATTGTTAGTTGCTAACTCCTCTCCCACGTTTGTCTCTCTACCGTTGCTCGTCCATAGATCAGGGAAGTGTATGTAACAAATGTAAGTACATGTTTAAGTTAAATGACGTTGAAGGGGGCTAGGAACGGGTTAGTTGTTGCTCCCTAACCTGAATTTTATTTTTTTACTGCTGCTAGACATGCACTAGGCACTTTTATGTAACAAATGTGAGGACATCCGTAGACAAATGCTGCTGGTGGGGCACCGGCCTTGGGCTGACGAGACAAAAGCAGAGGGGAAATGTGGTCCCTTTTATCGTGGTTTGTTTAACAATGTATTGATTATGTGCTTCCTTCCTTTTAAAGTGTTTTAATTGTAAATTTTAATTAAATGAACAATAAAGTTATTCAATCAATTCATTCCCCTGTGGTACTATTGATGTATCTGTCTGACAGACTCAACAGATGCAAAACCTCAAAGTTTCCATCAGAAGCCCTAGATCCAGTATTCAAGGAGGAGATGCAAGCAGTAACAGAATACTTTTACTGAATGTTGATTTAATGCCCAGATCAGGTACAGTATAGCTGGCATTCAAAACCTTTATCAGAGGTATATGTATCAGCAAGCAGTAGGGGTGCTGACATTGATCAGAAGCCCTTTGACACAACTAGCGAGGTACCTTCGTGAATTGGGGATGAATACTCCATGAGACTTATCAAAACTGAGGTTGCCTTTATGTGCGTCAGAGTTTAGAGAAGCAGAATATCAAGAGTTTAAAAAACTTGCATAAATACTCCGCAGATAGACGATATGGGGAAAGACAACCATCTAGAATCTACGCTCAAGCTTCTGAAACAGTACAGAGCCCCACAGGAAATGTTTGAGGGAGATGAGAGGATAACACACAAAAACATGGCTGGCCATTTTTACTAAATACTATAAACAGCTGTTGAAGTCTTACTTCTATGGTTCTGCAATGACCCTTACTCAGTACTTTAGCAGGTATTGTACTAGTAAGGCTAGAATGTGCAACACATATCGATCCAAGAGATATAAAAGGACATATAGTCCTTGGCAGATGGCAAAGCTCCTTGGAGTAATGGCCTAAAAGCAGAATTTTCCAAAGAACGCACTGACATTATGGCCTACATCTTCTTGATTTATCTGAAGAGGCACAAAAAGCTGAGATCCTCTCACTGACGTTATACAAGGCAGCCATAATGGTGCTACTAACATCTGGGAAACAATCCTCCTTATGTTCATCATGCAGGTCACTTTCACTTCTAAACACGGACACAAGCATTTTAGCTAAAATTATAGCCAGAAGACTCCTTTTGTACCCGAAGGGTATGAATCTTTCAGAATAGGCCAAGTTCATACCTGGTCGATCCGTGGTGCACAATTTAAGAACTCTTTTCGCTATCCTGTACCAATGTGACCCTGACTTACTGACAGTAGCAATGTTTCTGGATGCAGAAAAGGCATTCAAATCACCTAACCCTTACAGTAGCACCAAACACCTTCAAATATCAACGTAATCAAATAAATATGTCCCCAGAAGACCTGTTAGAGGGCAACCTGGTGAGGGCGATTACTGCGCTTCGATCCCAGATTTCCTTTTGGGTTTCACTGCCCCTTTCGGTAATGGGCAGAATACCCATTTCCAAAATGGTCATGCTTCCGCGCCTCTTATATTTTTTCACAAACTTACCAGTATTAATCCCTTTTTAAAACAGTGGACACACTGCTTACGGACCTCATTTGGGGAAGGAGTTGCAGAAGGGTGGGCTTGGCCAAATTACAGTTGGGGGCGGACAAAGGAGGATTGGGGGGCAGGATTTTAGAGCCTATTACTATGCCAGTCAACTGCAATGGCTATCGTACTGGCTGGTGGGCTACACACCACGGCTCCTGTCCTACAGCACTCTCCACACTTTATTATTTCCGCAGAGTAAAATCCCTTCTGAGACCCCCCTATTGCAGCGCACAGCACTCACCTACTGGAAGTGGGCGCTACAATTCACGAACCAAACACTCTCCTACGCCCCCAACACCCTCTGTTGGCAATCCTTACACCCATTGGTTTGGTCCCTAGGCATAGTATACTCAATTGGACACGGGAGGGGGTCTCCACAGTGGGAGCACTATTTGCAGACGTGATGATGATGGACCACGAGAACTTCTCCAGGGAACAAGGGGTCCCACGTTCTGTCTTTCTGTTGCAGCAGCACTGGTCAGATATGTGAAGAAGCACTGGGCACCAACAGGTGTACAGTCTCCGACACATGAGCTGGCACATGCAGTGTACCTTATGGGTAATGGACACCACCTGATTAGATGGCTTTACAGGGGTATCCGGACACATGCAGAGACCCCCCTCACGACACTTAGGGAAAAATGGGCAAGGGACCTGAGCAGGGACCTATCGGACAAAGACTGGGCCTCTCTTTTGGAATACCCTAAAAGAGTATCCCGTAATGCCAAATCCAAGCTAATACAATATATGATCCTACATAGGGCCTACCTCCCTCCACACCGTCTCAACTACATATATCCCACTGCCCAGGTTTGCTGCCCAAGATGCCAGGCAGAAGATGCGGACATAATGTACATGTTGTGAAAGTGTCCACGCCTAGGTGGGTTCTGGTCTGAAATGGCCCATATGATAGGAAAAAAATCACAGGTATCGCTAACTGGGAAACGGCGGAGTGGTGCTTTTTGGGCCTCTACCGCCTCCCCAAGACACAGAAAGTACAGGTCAGATTTGTTGACCTGGACCTACTATTAGCGAAGCGCTCAATTATTATGAGGTGGAAGTCAGCCCTCCCCCCAATAATATATTCATGTCACGGAGAGGCGATCAGAAGGGGTAGTGCAGAAAGCGCAGCCATCAGGAGAGAAGAATATAAGGGGCCTATGGAAAATACCAATCTCCATGGAATGGGATCGGATGCTGGAGGCACTTAAAGCAATCGAACCCTCTATCCCACAACACATATAGCACACAAGTCTTCCTCCTCTAGAAAGTAGCTGTGGTCGGCCCCCACTAGTCACAAGACCTGGCGATAAGTAATGCACCCTACTGAATGAGATCCCTGACAAGGAACAGATCGGTGAGGAGTCAAGTCTATGGCCTGTTACAACTTAATCGGGGTGAGCCAGAAAGGAGGGAGGGGGTAGGGCTGTTTGGGGTTGTTTTTAACTTTAATGTAGCAGATGTACATTGACTAACAACCAACCCATAATAGATCCATAATATCTTGAGGAATCCAAAATACTAATGTCTTGCACAGGCAGTAGCCTGGGTTCTGGCTGAATGAACCTTATATGAACAGAGATCTCACTTCTAACTTGTTCTCTGCTGCACTGACTATGTATTGGTTAAATTCAAGCCCACGTGCGACGTGGCACTTGGTAAACTCAATAAAGTATGTTTTTTAAAAAATGGCATTCAGATCACTGCAGTGGCCCTTCCAGTTTACAAAGTTGAGAGAAAATTGTGAAATGGCTCTTCATACTACACTGTCTAGAGAGCCCTGAGCCCGCAGAAGAATAAATGGATGACTAGTGCTGTATATCAATACATCTCGAGGTACCAAACAAGAGTACTCGTTATACCCTCCATTATATGCCATAGCACCGGAGCATCTTGATTAGATTGTATGCAGAGAGAACACCTCTGCAATAGCAGGCTCAGACTAGGTGATAAAATACATATGTACTCTCCCTTCAAGCTTCCGAAATCTTACTATACATTTGTATATATAGTAATATAAATATAAATATAATCTATATAAATATATAAATATAATCTTTCACCTGTTATCCGAGAATTTATACACTGCGGCACTCTCTCTCTCTAGCCTGCAGATTAATTGGACTAAAAAAAATCCCATATGCGGCATTACCATGCAAGAATTAAGATTAACCACTACAATGGCGAGAGGACTCATTTAAATACATGGTCATGAATGTACACCGAGTTTACAGAGGTTATTTAAAGAGAGAATTATGGCCCAGCAATGGTTGGACAGCAGGAAACAATAGAAAGATGGATAGCTCCATCAATGGCCGGGTGGGTGGCTCTTATCAACATGCTCGTTCTTCAAAGAGGTCTATATTTATTTGTGAACATTACAATCCCGTTAGACAGGCCTTTCTTTAAAACAGTGGGCACCTTACTAATTGAACTGATTTGGGGTGGTAAACAGCCATGCTTAAGTTTGGATACAGCACTTCCATACAGAAAAGGATGGTTCCCAACATTATTTTGGGGTAGCAACTTATGTGGAACTAGTGTCTCTCTACTGACTCACCACTATACTGGCTAGATCCGTGACAAAACGTGTAGGCCTTGTGAACACAGTGGCTTGCCTGGTCTAGGTTTGGCATCGACTGGCAGCAAGCAGTTGCCCTAAACAGCTTTATACCTGATAGACACCACTGCTTGGTCAACCCACACATTGCATAGGAAGGTCTGGCACAGGCACCACTGACTGAACCTGGGCTGGCAAACATAAAGGGACACTTAAACAATTGGCACCTTTATGATTCTAGAGCAGATCAAAGAATTGAAAGAGGTCTTGCCACTAGATATCCATCAATATTTTAGATTACAGCATACCACGCAAAGTAAATGCCCTAACTTCCTGATGGAACCAAAAAGACTTGAGGCATTCTCACCAGTCAAGCAGGCCGCAACAAAGAGCAATGATATCTGAGAACTACTTTGACTGATGATCAATGGTACTACTGCTGCTCACAAACTAATACCTTCTCCTTCAACTGCAATCATACACTGTTACACTATAACTATTTACATAGACTATATTATACAAGGACATAACACTCTTTTGTCCTTGGATCAGGCCCGAAACAAGCTCACAGCCACTATCCGGAAGCTGATTCTGCACACCTGGCGTGGACCTGCCCTACAATAGCAGTCTATGGATGTCACATCTTTTGCCATACTACATGTCAAGATAACCATGCCTATGCCCCACTCGCCATTATTAGCTCTGTTAATTTATGTGAAGGAACTTCTGATTTCAATCAAATGAAACACAGCAACAGCCTACTGCTCACCAAGCAGGGGGTGGTCATCCACTTGGTTCAGGCCTGAGTCCAAGTGTGGACAGCATTTAGAGACAGGAGCATTATGGTTGGCCCCACCACTCACATTGTATGAATGTACGCAAACTATATACTTGTCTACCATTGACAACCCCAGGACTCTATCCCAGGCCTTCCTCAGGAACTGGAATGATTTGTTTCGGCCTCTAGTTTACACATCAGTTGTTTAAAATCAAGTCTGTTCCCCCTTTTTTTTTGAGTTTGTCCAAGGATGTCAGTGGAGCTGTACCTAGACCTGGGCCTACAATGGGAATTAGACTAATTTAGATGCCTAAGCAAGCAGATACTCACACGCCAGAAAAACAACTAATCTATAACATGAGGAGAGTCATTTCGACTTTGAGAGATTCATTGCAAATCTAGAACACTCTCGATTCTGAGGAAGATTGCATTAGCCAAAAAGGTACTCCTATTGTGATGTTTATACACATTGCTAAACTATATGTGTCCCATAAAGTAAGAAGTCTTTAAGGAATTGTACACGATGATGTCTGCCCCCAGAAGCAGTATCCAATTACAGATACTAGACTGGAACACGGCACGAGATAACAATTTCCCTATGCTTGCAAGTCAGAAAGTTCTGGCTCCTTTTTTTGCCGATGAAAGTCTCCTGCCGACCAAGATTAGGATTGGTCTACAAACCCTTGTGGAGAGATTTAGTCTGTTATGTCCCTTGTATGGCCTTGAAATCAATGCTTCTAAAACAAAGGAGATGAATTATTGTAGGGGGGGGATGAGGGCAAGGGGCACTATAAGGCTGGCAAGTGAAATTCTAGAAAGGGTCAAGGAATTTGATTATTTGGAGATTCATTTTGCTGACTCAGGATCATGGGTCTCTTTTCCTTGAAAGCTTCCATTTGCTAACCCACAGTTGGAGCAAATTCTTGAATTTGCCAAAAGGGCATCTTGGTCCCTGATCTTTCCTGCAGAGGCGATTTATAAGACACAACCAAGGGGTGCTGCATTATATGGTGCAGAACTATGGGGCTATTGTCACATGGGTCCGTTGGAAACTAGTGAGAACAACTTCATCAGAGCCCGAACAGGACTGGGGAGAGGTTCTCTAAGGCCACTGCTCTATTGTGTTAGAATTTGAGTCACTGAATAATTTCGTCCCTTTAAAGACGGTCTTGTAGACATTCTTAAATCACAATGTTCTAAGAAGATTAAGTGTCTGGCTTATGTTAAAAAATAAATATGTGATCTGGGCCTGGCTAACTTTTGGGAAGACCCATTTGCTATCTCATCCACTGCGGTTACTGTGGTTAAACTAAGATATTGGGAGAGTGTTACTGATTAGAATCAATCACTCAGCCTTATAGGTAGCTTTACGAAGCTCTTTCTATTGCACAAGTCTGTGCCTAAGACAGAGGACTATCTAAATTATATATTCGAACGGCGCATGCTCGCACACTCTTTCCGCAGTGCAGGTATGGGAACTTGTCAATTGCTGTGTATGCATCATCTTGGGACCCTGTAAAGCCTAGACCTACTTGTTGCCAATCATGTATGCTCTTCAATGAAACTGAGGAACACTTGTTATTTTTCTGCCCTAGATATGCCAGACCTAGAGCTTGGTGGACTGCGCTCCTATGTCGTCTTTTGGGATTAAAAAAATCGAATAAACGCTTCTAAGATTTGTAAAAGTGATTCTTAGAAAGTGATAGTGATCACTGTATCCAAATTCCATTTTGTGGCCTGGTCTATCAGACATAACTTGTTAATATCACTATCAAAGATTTGCATCTGCTCTGGTATCACTTGTGAAATTGTATTAAAGAATTTTCTAGTGTTTTTTTTTTGTTTTAAGTGTCCAGTATGCATTTATCGAAACTGCTGGCTTTTATTTTGATCTATTTTCCATTGACTTCTTTTGTGAATTATTTTATATTCTTGTACAAGATTTTTATTTTCGATCTGTCAAACTTGAACCACTCAAGTACAATCTTGTGCTGAAAACTGTTACACAACCCAATTGGTCTAAGAGCACATCACTACAGGTACACGAGAGGAGAGGTGTGGCTCAGCGGCTAGAGCGGCTGACTCCAGAGTGCAGAGCTCACGGTTCGATCTCCCGTGCCGGCGGCAGCTGAGCTCAGCACCATGTGACTCTGGGCATTAGCTCACTTAATCTCCCTGATGGCCAACAGCACCTTGAGGCCCTTGGGGGTGATTAGTTTGCGCTTTACAAATAAAAATACTGGATTTTGCAATAGGTCAACTGCAATTAAATATACTTGTTACTAAGTTACAGGTGTCCAACTTCATGTTCACAGGCAAACCCCAAACATATTGACTCTTATTTGCAAAGTACATTGATAGTGATTATTTACTGCTTATAAACAACAGTACACCAAAATGCTTCTATTATCAAACTCCGGTTCACCCTCACTCACATCTTGTGTTCTTATTATATAATGCAGTTAAACGCTTTGTATAACTAGGGGCACGGAGAGTCTGTGGATCTGACAGATCTCCTTCTGAGATCTGATTGGCTGCCGCCACATCAACAAGAAGTAGTGGCAGTCATGTTAGGACTCAAATAAATACACACAAAAAAAGACATAAGGGGCAGGGTAGGGATCCCCTGATCCCCTAGGCCTGGTGGTGACGGCCTCCCTCCCCTGGCCATTTTTTGGCCTCTCTTCCCCCCCCCCCCCCCCCCCCGAGGCCTGCAGTGCTTTTTGGCGGGCGTGTCACCTCTAAAGACCCCTGGAACTCCATCCACTGGCGCCAGCTCACATGCTGTGGCCTCAGGAGCCCACCCCTGGGATACAGCAGTTTCCCTGCCCACACCAGCGTGGGCAGAGAAACTTGGGTTTAGTCCCACTTGGCAGGAGCATTTACAAAACTCCTGTCAAACGGGAGCAAAAATGTCAAGCGCTGTAGCCAACCCCTCGACGCGCTCAGCCTTTGGCTGTGAAAGGCAGGGGCTTTTGATTTATGTATGGTAATGAAATATTACTTTACGTAAAAAAAATCCATAGAAATTCACTGAAAAAAAGGTCCAAGTATGCTACAGTTCGATGAAATGTTCAGTAACAACATAACGTTTTAAACTCCTATCCACAGAAATTCACCAGTTATAGTTATTTCAAGTAACTATAACTTGTGCCCTATGGTAACTATAACTTGCGTCCTCGCCATGCACTGCTAATTAACCAACATATTACATCACTCATGACATCTTCTATAACATCATTGATGATATCACTGCAACATTTGCAATTAAATTATTGATGAGAAAACTGTGCATGGTGTGGGCACGATTTATAGTTACCTTAGGACACAAGTTATATTTACTTGAAATAACCATAACTATAACTGGTGACATTCCGTGGTTTTAGAGTTTAAACGTTACGTTGTTTGTGAACATTTCACCTTACTATAAAGTTACTTTAACCTTTGTTTTTTTAAGTGATATAAAATATAAATATATATATATATATACACACATAAAAAATCGAACAGACATGCACACACACACACACAGATATTTCTACACACAGAAATATTTTCAAGGCTAGATTTGCCCACCGCTGACCGAGAGTCTACTGCAACAAGAAGGTGATGAAATCTTTTGTTAGGTTCAGTTAGCCATATGTCATATTTCCTGTACAAAGATGTATATATGTATCTGAGGTGCTAACTGGAATGCTGTAAACACATGGTGTGATACAACAACAAGGTGATTAATTTAAGCATTCCATCAATCTCAGCCACTGGCAATTGCTCGGGCCGCATTCCGGTCCATCGTCTTTCACCCACTATGCCACTCTAGGCAATGGCCACCTTATGCAAATCTGTACCGACCCAGCTACTCCTGGGAACCATTCGTCCTGAACTGCCAGGAAAAGCCCCTCAAGATGGGAGAAGCCATTTATTGAGAGAGTTTTAAATAGATTGAGGGTCTTTAGGCATGTGGTGCAGTAAGCCCAGGTGCATGGAATGTGAACTGGATGTCAGGGTTTTAAATGGGATTAAAAAAGTAGGGGGTTACCTAAAAGGGACGTGCCCTGTGTAATTAATGGCGTGGCTTAAACACAAACTACATTTCTGTGATTTCCATGGTCTCCCACCCAACCAGTATTTTGGTGCCTCTCTGAGCATTCTGTTGTTGCATCTAGATATATTACAAAACAACTCACATACACCTAAAACAACCCAGGACTATTTCTGGCTTTGTTAATAGTTGTTAGCTCTGTAAGATAAATGAATAAGTAACAATGACTTACTGCAAATAATTGATAGTGGCAATGTTTCATTTCTGAAACAGAGAGACTGTGAATTCAACATTATTGAGCCTGTGGAAGGAGTAGGGCTCTTCAGGGCATCTCAATCACTTATGTTATGTTTACTCTATGTTAGACATGTACGCCCTTTATTTCCTCCACACCACGTGGATCTGCATATCTTGCACCTCATCACTTTCCTCTTGAACACCCTCTTTCCACTCTGCTGAATGCACTTTTTCGCATTTCCTTCAGCTCACTACCCCCAAAATGTACGCACCCACTCACCTATAAGCATTGTATTATCTTATACCCCTGCCTTGTCCATTTTTGGCAACTGTTTACCTCTTTTACACACATTTGCAAAGAATCACAATAACAACTGGCAAACATGACCACTGCTTTCTGTGAGCTGCACAGAGGCCAATGACTAGATGGTCTTATATTCTGAGTATCTTTGTGATCCTTGGACAGGCATTGTAGAAAGCCAAACTGCCTTCATCTTCAACTCCAGAGGTCTCATTCGTGAATTGCTATAAACACACGGGGGTGACTCATTTCAAGTATCCACTATCCAACAGTTATATGCTACACGAAATAAAAAATACAAAAACACAACACCCTGAGAATAGCTAACAATCGTAGGGAATGCAAGATGTAAACCATGTGTATATAAACAGGCACTAAATCGCTGACATGGATTACCTTAACATGTTTTATAATCATTGCTCAGAAACCGATCAGTGTTTTTTTTTGTTTTTTTAAAGTCAAGAAAGACAGGGCCCGGTAGGGACCAGATTAAATGCCTGTTTTAAGTTATTATCAAGTTAAGACCCAGAGGAACCCGGCCCACTTAAAGTCCCGCCGGATACACTGCCGTGGGCGAGTAGTATTCCAAAACACCAGAAATATTGAATGAAGTTAATCATACTGGGAATGTACTTTGGAGCAATATTTTGAAACAGAATAATAGAATGAGAGAAGATAGCAGCACAGCTCATAGTTTTCGCTCAGTTCTGTACGTGAGTGTGGTGTAGCGGTCTAGTCTGCTGGCGCACACTGCGTGTGACGTCAGCGGACTTCCGGCGGCGGCCATTTTCGGAGTAAGCGCGCCGATTCCGAACAGATCGGAGCTCCGCTCCGGCGCTCCCGTATACCTTGCATGTAATAAAGAAACGTGCCAAGAACTAAGGTGTGCTGGTGTACTTCGCAACTAGTGTGTCCTTAGTTACCACCAACTTTACAATGGCGACGAGGTGGTGAGGGGGTGAACTGCACTCCAGAGCAAACCCATGTGGGAAGTTGTGAGCCCAGCAAGTACACACCAGGAGCACGAAGACGGGAGCGTGGCAGGGCAGCCTCCGCGAAGTAAGCCCAGAGACACAGCGCACCTATAATAACCGGTACCAACCGCCCTGCAAGTAAGGGCACTTGGCCTACGTCCCCAAGCCGCCCGAGGGAGGAGAGAGTCCATCAGCCCTTAGTCCCCAGCGGGGGTGCCCTGCAACCTGGAGGTGGTCAGCGGAAGCCACTCGGAGAGTGGGGAATCCAGCCAGGAAGACGAGGCGTGTAGCAGGGACGCCCAAGAGGCAGAGTTCCCCAACTATTCCGCCCCTGGGAAAACGAGTGCCACCGACGGGCGGAAAATGAGCACTCAGACCTTCTCGCTGACGAACCCAGTGCCATTCCTGGCAAAAGCAGGAGAACCCGAGATGCCGTGGGAGGACTGGAAACGGTACTTCCTGAACTACCTCTCAGCACTAGAAGAAGAGGGAGAGGGAGAGTTCGCGAGTTCGCGGCAGAAGAAAATTCTCCTTCATCATTTGGGCCCGGCAGGACAAAGAGTATACCAAGACCTGGTGAAAGAGGAAAGACCACCGACAGACGATGATGTATTCCAACACGCAATAGAAGACCTGGACGCCCACTACCGCCCTGTGGTATGCACGGCGATTGATCGGTATAATTTCTACCACAGGAAGCAAAACAAAGGGGAATCGGTCGATGAATACATGGCGGCACTACAGAAATTGGCCCTAACATGTAAATTTGGAACCCTGCAGGAAGAACTGATAAGGGATCAAATCATCATGCACACAGTGAATTCCTCCATTCAAGAGAAGCTGTGGACCAATGGCGATGCACCTTTGAAGACAGTCGTGGCCTTAGTAAAAAAGGCGGAGTTGACCAGGAGGTGCGCAGAAGCGGCCAAACGTGAAGGCAACCAAGAGCAAGCGGTGTACAAAGTGGAAGACCCGAAGACACAATACAATACAAGAACCGCCAGACCGCAAGGACAACGGAACTGGAGTAAGAATGCCTGCTATAGATGCGGCACGCATACAGCCAACGACAAGGGCTGTCCAGCATTCAGCGCCAAGTGCGCATATTGTGGACTAGTAGGACACTATGAGAAAGTGTGCAGGAGGAAGTCCCCTAGAAACGAGGTCAAGTATGTGGCGCAAGGGCCACGCAAGGAGGAAGAAGAAGAGATTGAGGAGGAGGAAGACGAGATCTTGATAGTGGAAGAGCAAGTTCTAGGCATAGAGTGCACCGCTGATAAGAAGCCAAAGTGTGAAATGACGGTTGGTGGGGTAAGTGTGACCATGGTACGGATTCGGGGTCACCTTACACGATTATCCAAAGGAAAATATGGGAGAAAGAGTTTGTAACGAGAACAAATTATTACCTAAGGCCCACGGACATCCACCCAGTGACTTTCACCGGGGAGCCCATACCCATGGTGGGATTTTGCCCTTTAACATTTGAGTTCAAGGGCAGAACATGCAAAGGGAAACTGTACGTGGCAGAAAAAGGACCGTCGGTACTGGGCTGGAAAGACCAGGGAGCCTTGGGAATGAAGTTGAACCCGGGTGGACACACGCAAGTTCTCATGACCGAAGAAGGACCAGAATACGAAGCACAGCGATGGAAGGAAGAATTTCCGGAAGTTTTCAAAGATTCCATCGGCCTCATGGCGAAGTTCACACATAGAATTCATCTGAAGGAGGGGGCCAACCCGGTGTCCCACAAAGTACGCAACATTTCATTCGGTACAGCAAGAGTTGCAGAGACTGGAGGACAATGGAGTGATAGAGGCGATCGACAATGCGGAATGGTTGGAGCCCTTAGTCGTAGCGCAGAAACCCAACGGGAAGGTGAGGTTGTGTGTTGACCTGAGAGAACTCAACAAAAACATTGCAGTGGACAAGTTCCCGCTTCCCAGGATCAACGAAATGTTAGCCAGAACTCAAGGGGCAAAATGGTTCTCCACCATAGATTTGACATCCGCTTACCATCAGATTGCCTTACATCGATCCTGCAATCATTTGACATCGTTTATCACTCCGTTCGGATGCTTCAAGTTTTTGAGGATGCCGTTTGGACTTGCCTCAGCAGCCGCAGTTTTTCAAAAACTGATGCACAGGTTGTTCCACCGGAAAGAAGGCATCCAATAATTCCAGGACGACATATTGGTAATGGGAACATACAAAGTGGACCATGACAGGAAACTGAAGGAAGTCCTAACCGTGTTAATGCAAAACGGACTCACCGCCCAATGGGACAAATGCAAATTCGGAATGAACAAGGTAACGTATTTAGGGCACGAGATAAGTTAACACGGCATAGAACCGAAAGCGTCCAACGTCGCTGCAATAAAAGGGGCCCCCACACCCAAGAACAAGGAGGACGTCCGAACTTTCCTGGGTATGGCAGAGTTTTATAGTAAGTTCGTGCCACACTTTGCCTCCAAGACCCATAATTTGAGGTCGCTTCTGAAGGACAAATCTACGTTCCACTGGACTGAAGAGAAACAACAGGAGTTCGAGGACATGAAAAGACATATTAGTGAGGCAGTGCCCATACACGGATTCGACCCTGAGGCGCAAACCATGTTAACCACTGACGCTAGCGACCAAGGACTAGGGGCGGTGCTCACGCAAGGGTCCACTGACGGAGTCATCACCACGATAAGCTTTGCGTCCAGAGCGTTGGCTCCTAACGAGAGTAAATTCAGTGTCATAGAGAAGGAGATGCTCGCTGCAGTGTGGGCAATGGAGAGATTCCGGCAGTTCCTGTGGGGCGGAAGGTTTCTTTTGCGCACCGACCACAAACCTTTAGTCAAGGTCCTCACGTCCTGCGGGCACGAGCATGCCACCCCGCGGATTGCCAAGATGACGCTGAGGCTGCTAGATTATGTATATGATGTAGAGTATCTACCAGGACACAAGAACAAGGTGGCAGACTTTTTGAGTAGAGCAGCATCTAAAGAGACCGCAGGGGTCCAGGAAGAAGGAGGATGGGAGGACTATGCGGTTGCGTTCACAGGAGATCCTGAAAGGGCCATAAGCGCCCAGGAATGGGAGACTGAATACGCCAAGGACGAGAAGATATGTGCTGTCAAGGCGTATGTAACCAACGGATGGCCGGACAAGAGATTGTTGGAGGAACGATTGAAGCAGTTTAGGGAGGTCCGAGATGAATTGTCAGTAGGGGACAAACCATGGTTCCTGCTAAGAGGCAATAAAGTCGTCCCTCCGAACACCTTGAGACACCGCATCGTATCCATCACACATGAAGGCCACTTAGGGATCGTCAAAACGAAATGGAGAGCAAAAGAAGACTCCTGGTGGCCGGGGATGGACATAATGGTAGAACGTCATGTAAGGGCGTGTGAGCAATGCAGCAATGCAGGCAAGACCCAGAAATTGTTACGTCCGCCCCTGGGGCGATACGATTGTCCGGAAAACCCGTAGGAAGAGATTTCTATTGACATACTGGGACCGATACCGGACACGAACGGCACCCAGAAATACGTCACAGTTGTGATAGATCGTTACTCCAAGTGGCCAGAGATCCAAGTGGCTGATAACGCTGAAACTGAAACAATACTGGAATTCCGAACGGAAGTCTTTATAAGGGAAGGGATCCCCAAAGGGATTCTGAGTGATAATGGCCCACAATTCACATCAAGTAAGTGGGAAAGCTTCATGGACAGGAACGGCATCCCTGTACGACATACACCGATATACCACCCGGCAAGGAATGGATCAGCGGAACGATTTAACCAGGTGATCATGGGTTCGGTGCAGGCAGCGATCAGCCAAGGCATCAATTGGGAGAAGGAGTTGAAACGGCTGTTGTGGGCCTATCGGATAACACCCACCACCACGGGGTACAGTCCGTTCCGAGTTTTGAGAGGAAGGGAGCCTTTCACTAAAGACAATGTGGCCTGGAAACGCCTCACGGTGCAAAGCCACTGGTCCCCAGCGGTGGTACGTAAGAACTTGGAGAGAGCACAGGCGGTGTACACGGAGCATTACGATGTGAAGCACAACACCAAAGAGGTCACATGTGAGAAGGGTGAATGGGTGAGAGTCAAACTGCCTACGCAAAGGAAGAAGGGAGATAGTAAGTTCACTTCCCCGTTCCAAGTGATGGAACCGTATTCCAGATCAGCTCTCCTTAGCGATGGGAAGATTTGGTCACAAGACCGCATGGCGAGGTGCACGTCAACAGGCGGGAAGAATACGGTTGTGGAGTCGGAGAACACCGGAGCAGCCAGCGCCCAGTGGAGCAAGGAAGTAGACCCGGAGGGTCCCAAGGAAGTAGGGAGCAGTCCCCGACTGGGAACAGGTCGCGAACTGAGAAAGGAGATGGAAGGACAAGCGTCCAACACCCAGGAGGGGACAGAGCTGGAGGTGTGGAGAGAAGAAGAACACAAGGGCGGGGAAGATGCACCCAGCCCAGGGAATGAGGCCACCACTCCGAAGACTGGCGATCGTAGTAGGTGGACACGGTGTGGCAGGAGAGTCTATCTGCCCAGGAGATTTGGGGAGTTCAATATGGACAGCAAGTAAGACTGTACAAGTTATAAGGGGTTGTGTTATGTTGTGGGTTTGTTTATAAAGGGGGGAGATGTGGTGTAGCGGTCTAGTCTGCTGGCGCACACTGCGTGTGACGTCAGCGGACTTCCGGCGGCGGCCATTTTCGGATTAAGCGCGCCGATTCCGAACAGATCGGAGCTCCGCTCCGGCACTCCCGTATACCTTGCATGTAATAAAGAAACGTGCCAAGAACTAAGGTGTGCTGGTGTACTTCGCAACTAGTGTGTCCCTAGTTACCACCAACTTTACAGTGAGCAGTTTATCTAGTCCACATTCTGGGGATTGTGGTCTGATTCAATTATAAATTCAGGACTGTATTTCCCTGAATGCAAATAAATAGCTTGGATTGAATGAGCTACTTATGCACGGATATTGAAAACTTGAGAGCTCTTGCAAACAAAAAGGCTAAAAGCGAACAAGAAGGGATTAGATAAGAAAGAAAGCTAAAGTGTAATAAAAAGAAAGACGTGAGAAAGAAGCCCAGGGAAGATTACCTGATAACAGAATAGTAATGAAAATGAAGGTAATATGAGGAAAGAATTGGGAATAAAAGGAAAAAATGTATGCGAGCAGAATAGATTTTACAATAGCAACTGACGTAGAATACGCATGAACAGGAATAAAGCGAACACAGGAATAAAAGAGCATGGTAAACACCACAACATCCTGTAATTACAGTACTGCTGTGTACGATCCCACGAACGAAACTCGTGCCATCGTGAGTGCTTATTAAATCAACTAAATGCCACCTGCATACATGCTAACCTTCCCAACAACGAGACTTACCTTCGGGGAAGGAAAAGATCATCACCTCTCCTTATGTCAGTTCTGCCAGTACTAAAGTAAACATAAAATACAAGCATGCCATTAAAACACGCCCAAAATACAAGTGCACCACTTGGCAAAAACAGTCCGAAACAGACACACCCCACAAAACAAGAAGACCGGGTTACAAAATATGAATTCTAACTTGTGCACATTATTTAATATAATATGACATTTGTTTGTGCATTGCGTTCCCCCAGGTTCTCTTCTAATCTTCACCTTCTTTGTGCACACTTGATCGTGTTTGTCTCAGCATCGCCTCATCACAGTGCTGTATCCTGGTCCGATATCGCTAGGGTGAGCATTGTTGATTCGGAGTTGCCGCGGGGTCCGCAGGCTGAAGCAGCAGCACACAGAGCTGCTGAGTTGGAATCGATGAGGCCGATGTCAGCAAATGGGTTCGCGAAGATCCGCTTTCAGTGAACATATTTTAAAATGTTTCAGATTGTCGTGGAGACACCAAACTATAATTGTGGTAAAGAATTATCGAACATTGCCAAAGCCTATAGGTTTTTGGCTTTTGCATAGTAAACATATTTTGCAGAGTATCACTTACACCAGGCGCGCAACACCCATTGGGCTCACCGGGCTTCAGCCCCCCCCCCCCCCCCCCCCTCATGTGTGTCAGCCCGGCTGAGACAGCCTCGCGGGCTGGCGTCCTTCTAATTGCAGCCGCACCCGAGTACTTCACAGGTCTTTAAAAGACCATTTACTCGTTAATGAGGCTTTTGTTGTGTTTTCACCCCTTCTTACAGCCACTCTGCCTATGGCTGGAAGACTTAGCCCCCCGAAATCTTTTTCAGCCCCCCCCCGAAATGTGGCTCTAGTTGCCCGCCTGACTTACACTCATGTAAGGTAACGTTTGTTCTTGTGTTTTGAGTGTCATTTATTGCAGTATTATACCTCTACTTGTACTTTATACGCTTTTGTAACATGCACACGTCACTTTTCTCCTCTTGTAACATATCGTTTGCTACCTCTTGTATTTTGTTTGCTCTTGATACATGCACAATTGTCACTATTGCCTCATGTAACCTAACGTGTGCTTTTGTAACATGCTCACTTGTAATTTTCTCCTCATGTATCATTACTGTTCCTATTGTGAAGCGCTCTGACACCTTCGGGTAAATTCCTCATTATATAAAAACGCATAAAAACGCATAAAATAAATAAATACATGAATAAAAAAAACACTAATAACGTACATCATACATGCCAGGGCACAAGTCCTAAACAAGCATTGGCATAGCCAATAGGTCTCGCCTTTGGGATCATATAAGCGTTTAGCCATGCAGCACATTATCCCCCACTGGGAAAATTTCCCAGTGGAACTAGTGCTTATGTAAAGCGCTCTGATACCTTGATTTGTGCTGTATAAAAATACAAAAAATAAAAAGGAATGAAAGGAGATGTCCTTCCTGAGGTGGGGGAGCGAAAAGATGCACTCTGTAGAGTGATTAAATAAAGCATGTTTGGCTGTGAGACAGTCTGGCTGGAGGGGGAAACAGGCGACGGAGGAAAGGTGTGAGATGAGCCGGTAGTTAGTTGTTCCAAAGTGAGGAGGACAGGTCTTAGATGAGCAGTTAGATGTTCCAAAGTGATGAGCCCTGCACACAGCGAAATCTGCCTCCGTGGTTCTTGAGTCAGGCTGGGATGATGAGAAGTTTGTTTTGAGTGGCAGATTTCAGGGAGAAGTGTGATAAGGCTAGAAATAGCAGAAGTAATCTGGGGTTCGTTTTTGGATTACCATATAGGTAACGCATGGAACCTTGGAATGTCCTCTTTCATGGACAGAAGGTTAGTGAAAATATAAGCCCGGCCGCATCGTTCTATACACTGAGAAGAATGGCGAGAACATTACTTGGGAGTCTAGTAAAAATAAGCACTGGCAAAGTCAATAGCACTCGCCTTTGCGACCTATTGTCCTTGCCAATGCCTTTACATCATGCTGTACAGCATAAACTAAATAATAAACAAGCATGCACAGTGCACTGGGAGAACATCAAATGAAACGAGGGACAGCGGGAGGAGGATGGAAGGGGTCAACAAGATAGGGGTGAAGTGGGGGAGGGGCAGGAGTAGTCAGCAAGATGACGGAGAGCGGGGGAAGGAGTGGTCAGGAACATAACTTAACAACCAAGTACGGTGGTAGGGTGAAGAGGACAGCACACAGAAACGGTGGGTGAGAGGGAGGGGATTAAAATATTAACACAGCACCTAAAGTAAACATCAAGAGAGCTCGGTGGCTGTGAGAAAAAATCCAGCACAGCAAATGATGCACATCTCTCTCTCTCACTTCCTCGTCCATCATAATACTAAGCGCTGCAACCCATAACACGATAACGCAATTCAGTTAGCATCATGCGCCACACGGACACTTTCCATACACAATTAAAACAAAGACAACACTGTCCCACTACACATCCACATGTTGTAGCATGGACATGCGTTTCAGAGTATGCATGTCTTTCATGCAAGTCAACGCTGTCTCCTCCTCCTGCTTCAACACCCTCCGCATGCTTCGCAAGATCTACAGATGGATCCCCACCGGAACCAGAAGGATGGTCACCCAAGCCCTCGTCAGCAGCAGGCTGGACTACGGCAACGCGCTCTACGCGGGAACAACGGCCATACTCCAGAAAAGACTCCAACGCATCCAGAACGCCTCCGCACGCCTCATCCTCAACATCCCCCGCCACAGCCCCATCACTGGCCACCTGAGAGACATGCACTGGCTTACCGTCAACAAGAGGATCACCTTCAAGCTCCTCACCCACACTCACAAAGCACTCCACAACACCGGACCAGTATACCTCAACAAACGACTCACCTTCTACACCCCGAACTGCCAGCTTCGCTCCGCTGACCTCGCCAACGTCCCACGCATCCACCAAACGACCACCAGTGGCAGATCATTCTCTCACCTTGCCGCCAAGACATGGAACACCCTCCCCACCCACCTGCAACAGACCCAGGACCATCTGACCTTCAGAAGACTTCTTAAGACCTGGCTGTTCGACCAGTAGCAGCAATCCTCCCCCCTTCTAGCGCCTTGAGACCCTCACGGGTGAGTAGTGCGCTCTATGACTGGATTGATTGATTGATGGTGACCCTGGTCTTGGGTAAAGCGATTAGAAGCCTTGGGAAGGGCTATCCAAAAAGCACCAGATCCATGTGCATTGGACAGGCCATTTTTCCCATCAGCAGTAAGAAGACCCCCACCCTTACATCCACAGGTGTTAAATATTTCCACTTTCGTCCTCGGTGTCCTGCAAGTTGGCGTGGGGCTGGACCTGTTCACGAGCTTCCATGATTTATACTGTAACAGCACGCAAGACTGCTAGCTGGGAAAACGGTACCAAGCATTTGAGACGCATTTATAGTACGCTATGGTACCCCAAAATCAAGGAAGGCTGCAGGGGGCGATCAGTGAACGTATGCCCTCTGGATACACAAAGACGGGGTTCTGGACACACATTGCAGTCTTGGTCACACAGCTCTGTCCCCTTGTCACTCACCATGAAGGGCCGCTCGCCAGTGCTGCCCATGGAGAAGCAGTGGTCCTCGGGGTTGACAGCCCTGGTTAGCAGCTGGTGCAGTTTCATGGCCGCTGTAGCGCCGGTGGTCTCCCTGCTGTGGCCTCTGCTGTCAAACTGGTAGGCAGGGCCGTGGGCTCATCACAGGAAGCCCTGGAAAAGAGGCGGAAGTGCCAGTGACAGCAAGCCGGGTTGCTGTGGGGGAGGCGGTTACGGCACGTCACGAGGAACAGTGACCCCTGCGCGCAGTAGGCACCAGCGCGCTTTAGTGAGATGCGGCGTGCTAGACTTCCACTGCTGCTTTTCGTGTGTCTGAAATGCTTATCTTCCCTGGAGGATCGGCGTTTTCCATTTCTAGTTGCTCCCGACTGTCTGTGATCCCCAAATATCGGGAGGCTTGCGCTCTCCTTGTCGTGTTCCTGAAAGTAAAACGTAAACAAACACAACCTCTACTCTGTGGCGAGTGTTGCTCAAATGGGCCGGCTGTAATATGTGATAAGCGGAACTACACCATCTGATCCAGTCACGCGCTGTGAGAAAGACCCCGTGTTCCCAGCTTCAAGGGGGCAGTGAAATTCTAGGCCGAGGTCTGTGTGATTGATTAAATGTAACTTTATTTAAAAAACAAGTCATAACCTTGTAGCTAAGTAAAAAGTAGACAATCAATTGATCAAAGTCGGGGCAGGGGAAAGAATTCAGCAAAGCACGTCGCAGCTCAAGAGGAGTGGTGGGGGCGGGCACAGGGAGACAAGGGGGAGTGGTGCAGGGGAGACAAGGAGGTACTGCAGCTGCCATCCTGCACGCCGCTGCTCGCTCCCGCAAGCAAAACGCTGTGGGAGTGGACCTTTGCAGAAGAGGTGGGACATGCACCCACCTTTAGCCATTTGCAGGCTACGATAACAAAATGACACAGTCAACAGCCAACCCAATGCGTGGGGGGAGTCAGACCCACAAAGAGTAGTTTAGAGTGCTTACAAGAAGCCTTGCAGAGCAGCGCATGGGCCCTGGCTCAGGCTCGACCTAAAAAAGAGAAGTAGGGGGACTAACCTAGTTAGGCAGTATGCAAGTGACATCACGGCGCTCGACATCACAGCGCATGACCTCAAGGCGCGTAACATCACGGCGTATGACATCACGGCGCATGACATCACGGCGCATGACATCACGGCGCACGACATCACGGCGCATAACATCACACGGGGCATCAAAGGAATTGACATCATAGAAAGTAGCATCACAAGCCACGACTTTACAGGAAGTGGCATCACAAGAAGTGACATCAGATCTAAAGCCCTCACATATATGTTTAGCAGGTCTATCATGTGTACGTTTGAGTGCATTGCGAGGATAATAGCACAATGAGCTATGGAAGATGATATGTGACTTCTACACCTTGCAATCCCCCAATTTTATGTACCGCATCCTGTACATCCATTTACAAACTTATATTGCACATGTGATATGCAAGTGCTGATGTAAAGCGCTCTGACATCCTGCATTAGAATGAGTAGGGCTATACAAGAAAAAATAGTGGTACCTAAATTATTTCAATGCCTCCTCAGGGGAAGTAAGCTCTATATAAATGCAATTTCCTTTGTGTAAATACTGGGAAAGACCAACACATCTGATATTCTTACAGTGCATGCATATCTCCTAAACAGGGACTGAACAAAGTGAAAAGCTGCCTGTCTTAAGTATGTTTGATGTGCTAACAAGGTGTGAACCTTTATTTCCCCTCTGCTTAGTTTGCATCAGGTGTGAGTGAGGCTCCTGACTGCTCTCAGCCAAGAGACTCAAACAAAAGGAGGCCTGATGACCCCTCAAATTCGGCGTTTGTTATGGGCCCTGCAGGAGTCTTAAATAAGAAAGCCCAGTCCCCGCCTGTACGTTGTTGCTTGTTGCAGAAGGAAAGCAGACCACGTGCAGGCGCTGCTGAAAGTGTCCCGGTGTTTGGAAATTACACCGGGACGAGTTCAGCACTTTATTCAGTGGGGCCTAAATTCTTTGCAGGGTGGATGGCGTTCACCCTATGAAAAAAGTGGGTGGACGCTGTCCACCCGCGTGTACCCCCGACTCGTGGCCTGATACATGCCAACTTTATAAAACAGGAAAGTAGGAGATTTTGAAAAAAAATCAGAAAAAAGTCCCCAGTGACATAAGTGATTGGGTGTGGTTAATAAATTCATGACGCAGAAATAAATACATGTAATACTGAGGTCTGTGTGTGGCATAATTCATTTACATGCTTCCAGGCTGGGGAGGACTCTACAACTGGTGAAAAGATGGGGATGCACAAACCCCGCAACCCGCAGGTTTGAGAATGCTCTCCCAGAGAGTTTGCCAAGGTCGAGCAAACTACTTGTGAGTGCCACCTGCGCCCCTGCAGCAGTGAAGAATCGACGGTTGGCTTATGAGGAGTCAAAGCGCAACTCCAGTGAGTACAAAATCTTAGAAGAAAGTGAGGGGCCCACGGTACATTTCAGTTATCATCAGTCAGAAAATTGCTAATACGACTGATAAAAGAAGCACAACGCTACAACTTAATATAGAGCTGTCATTTATACATTATGAACACGTCAAAGTCAGTATCAACCAGGTACAGGGAGCGCAACACACCGTGACAGCCAGGGGTAAGAGAACTCTGCGAGCTGAAGTAGATGAGCGCAATGAAGCACTAAGAGGCATAGATCAATCAGATGTAAGAAAACGTGAAGAAACGCAAAAGGTGATGCCCTCTTAGATACAAGAAACAAGCTTCTACTTACCCAACATCTAGAGTGAAAAGAGTCATCCAACCTCAGCGCCAGGCACAGTGACCCAAGCATGAGCTTGGGGGCTATGTTTACAAGGCTGTCTAATCCTGCCAAGCCGACAAAAGTGGCTGTGAGCGGCGGTCGGAATAGAGCAATTTTGCTTTTCCTATGGCTGCCAAAGAAAGCGCTTGATCCTTCCTAAAACCACCGCCCACCTTCGATGTTACCAAGAAGCAGAATATTGGCACTATATGGACTGTCTGGGTCAAAACTTTTGATGATTTCCATGATGCACTGGAAGAAGCACATGACAAAAGGATTATCAAATATCTCAAAAACTTGGCAGGTGACAGAGTGAAGAAAGTGATAAAGAAAATACTAAGAGGTGAAGTAACTTCATACCACCAAGTGCTGAACACCAAATACAATCTGATGCAGAATGTTGATTGTGAAAGATACACCTTCAGTCAGGAGAGACAGAGACATGGTGAAACGATGGATGAATTTGTTGAAAGACTTGAAATGCTCATCAACTACTGTAAGTTCAATTAATTCAATGACGAAGAAACCATTTGTCTCAAGAGTCATAAATAGGTGCATGTCTGATTCCTTCAGATGCTGAATGCTAAGAAAGATGCTTAGTCTGGAGTGTGTGCTCATGGCGGCCAGAGCTGAAGAACGTGCTAACATGGAGGACGGAGGAGCCCAGAGTGAATCAGCACTGAGTATGAAAGGCAAGAAAAAACACAAGGTAGAAGGCTGCAAAGTGATGCCTCTGAAGAAGAAGAGGTTGTGTTATCGATGTGGATTATCCTTTCCACATAAAGGTAAAGTTCTGCTATTGGACAGATCTGTAAAAGTTGCGGGAAAGAAAAACATTTTGTAACCGTTTGGAAAGCGATAGAAAAAGTGAGTGTGTCCTGTCGTGAGGCCAAAATGGCTGCGAGTGCATCATGTCGTGAAGACAAATTGGCAGCCAGAAAGTGCCAGAAGCATTCCAGTCACGCCAATGGGAGTAAACGAGAATATCAGTTGAGGCAAGTAGAAACTGAAAAAGACAGGTTGTCATCTAATTCCAACGTCACTGTCGAGTGAAAGTGCAGAAGATGGGTGTGCGATGTCAATGCTGACTAATTAAAGATGTGTGCATGTAGGTTTGGCTTCCTGCAAGGAAGAATACAAGTCGAAGAAGGATCGACAAGTGAAATCACAAAATTCATTTGGACATTGTCCCAAAATAAAATTGAAGGTTAAAGGTTGCTATATACTATTTGTCATAGACAGTGGTGAATCGATAAACATCATGCCAGTTGAAAGGTACCATGAACTGTCTCACACAATCGAAAACCAAAGTATACACATGGGCAGCCATGACACCATTACATGCAAAAACATGGTCATTCGTGGTGACTATGAAACATTTAAAAAAAAAAAGGTACAAACCCCAATTCATGTCCTTCAGGGCACTTCATTAAGTTCCTGTCTTCTCAGTTTCAGCACTGCTGCTGACAGGGACTATTTTCTGTGAATTATAATATCAATGCTCATCATAAAATAGCGAATCTTTTTCCGTCCTTGTTAAATGGATTGGTAAAACTTAAGACAACGAATGTGCAGCTTCATATTAATGAGGACATTCGTCCTGTTGCTCAATGACAGTTAAATTGACTTTCATCTACAAGAGGGTGATGAAAAAGAAATTGAGACTTACCTAAAACATGATATCACTCCACTGGTCCGACAGCATGGGGTTTGCTGATAGTGATGGGACCTAAAAAGGACAATGAAGGGTGTGTTGCTTTTACGTTTCCTGCCATCATAAAACTAATAAAACAAAAGTTATCCATAAACCATACCTGGCAAGTGGCTTCATGTCATGTAAAACACCTTAGTATAGTTCTGCCGTTTTAGCCAGTGTTACTTTGTATTGTGGGGATCTGAAAGTGTTACGGGCAAAAATACAAGCCCCACAATGCAATATGCTGCTGGCTGAAAAGTGATGAATGTCTGATATGTCATAGTGCATACAGACAACGGAAATGCCAAATAAAATTTCTTGGCTTTTGTCTTTTTGCTTGAGGGTTAAACAGCCCTGCTAGTGAGTGGGCAGATACAGCCTTTCAAATGTAAACAGAAACATCTAATTGCTAATGGGCTAATATTAACATTCCATGGGAGGGAAACATGCATGCTAAAAATACATTGTTTTCCAGAACAATGTGAACAGCAGAGACACTACGAAAGGAAAAAATATTGTGCTGGTATCCCTCTTAACGAGTGTCTGCCTGTGACCTGCCTTGAAATGGTACAGCATGTGCTGCAGATGCTGCCCCGCGAGAGCTGCCAGTGAATGCAAGCTTCCAGAATCAAATAAACAGTACAGCAAAAAGCAGCAATAGGTGCAAGCTTGTCTCACAAGGCTATTAGATGACTTCATATCAACTGACGCAGTTCTGGGAGTTGTAGCCTTGATTTACTTCATGTGATCCAATCGAACTAACACATCTGAAAACGATAATGGTGCCGACTTTGGTGCTGAAAACCAGAGTTCGAGCCTCGAGGTCGCGTCCACATCCTGTGATTCTGGGCAAATCACTTAATTTCCCCGTGCCTGAATGTGTAATGTAAATACGGTGCTCGTGTAAAGCGCTCCAATACCGTCGGGTCAAGTTCGCGCTATAATAAATATGCAACAACAACAAAAAAGTCCAGGACTGAAGCGCTGTGTCCTTGGTGACATAGTGCCATACATTTTGAGCCTGGAAAGAGGGAGATTATGAAAACTTTGAGGGAATTTATTTTCACCAACGACTTACATTAAAGAAGAGGAGATTTAGGAGTGGGACACCAAAAATAAAGCCATTTGGCTTAAAAAACCAGGACTCTTGCCTGAATAGGGTCTGTTGGCATGCATCTGGTGCACACACTGAACAGCACAGCAAAAGCTGCAGTTAAGCTTGCCAGATCCTAATTGAACGTCTTTGGGTTCCTACACTGGATAACTACGATGCCAGCAAACACTATGGCACAGTTGCTGTAAAATGAAGGTGTGTGCCAGTCAGGGGCATAGAAATCAATATGGCAGGAGGTGCAGTGGCACTGGGCCAAGGGGGTTGAGGGGCCCTCTGCACCTGTACCATGGCAGTTTTTTTTTTATCCCAAACTGGGAAAAGAGGGATTCATTTGTTTGCACTTGGGTCCTTGACTCTGTTGCCTCACCACTGGTGCCAGTTCTGCTCCTATGGACGAGTGACTCCCATTTTTAAACAAAAAGTGAAAATATTTTACCTTTGTCCCTCTTAAAACATTATCCACACTATTAGCACTTTTCTTTGTTCAAATCTGGGGCCCATAAAGCTTAAAGATTCATCAAAATCCATAACTGAGGCTAGTCATCAAATCAATACATTCAAATAACGTGTAGCACATTAGGCTCCACAAGCAAGACAGAGAATGGTACATTTTCAAACCGTAAAGATTTCTTAAAAGGTTAAAATATGTGCAGATTTCAAAAACCTCCTATTAGTGTCCATCAATGCATAAATGCATTAGTAAGTATGAAGTTCACATCAATCAGTCATATAAGTAGGAGGGCAAAATATCATAATGTCATCTCAAAGGAACAGTTAAGTAAATCAGTTCTCCCACAAAGAGAGCACCATACTCTACTCCAAGCTATCTAGAAAGTGAACAAAAGCATGTCTGGAAAGCTCTGAATGGTTCTCAACTCCCATCTACATTACACTAGCGTTAATCACACAATTCTAACATTGTACATCTACACATAGTTCCCACAAGATGCTCCAACTAGGTTAAATCATGAAGATACAATCTAGAGCTTACTAGTTTCTCAGGACCCTTCACATTACAGATTCTATAAGCATCCTTCAGACTTACAGTCGTCTGCAATGAAATAAGATACATTGGACCAGCCTGTACTCTGCAGATGTACGGTAGCAATTAATTCGGACATTCTACAGTTTTCACGTAAAGTAAAACAATTGACATGGGGAAGAAAGCAATGATTCGTTGTGCTTGTTAATTAGGATTTTAGTCACTCCTAGATATAAGATACACACATGACATGAAACAATATGCACTCAAACATGAGCCATTTTTTACACAGGCCTACATTAGCTATAGTCAATCAAAACATGTTTAACATTAATGTTAATGTCTTCCGGGCAAGTGTTGGATGTTGATTGCACTGTATTTGAGTGATTTTCATGCAAATAAACACATTTTAAAAAAAAAATAACATTAATGTTAATGTCAATATATTGCAAGTGTGAGAAGTTGGCCTGGTATATGCTGTCCACTAGTTATAGTGGGCACCCTGTACCAGTCCAAACAACCCCTTATTGGTTATAGGTTAAAGACAACCTTTATTGAAAGCTATCCTAGTGGTAGCTATGGAAAGCAGCTTCAGACTAAGTCTTGAAGGAATGTAAAGCAGCTTGTTTTACCAGTCTATAATCTCTTGAGTGCCTAAAGAAAGACAACCACACCAGGTATATATATAAAATATATGTATTTATTACTAAACATACCCTCCTAGACTCTTTATGAGACTAGAGGTCAAAAACATAAGTTACACTTCAAATATCACAGTAAAATAGCACAAATACACGTCAGGCCCTGGGGGCGAGCCAAACCATATACTAAAATAGTGGTATAAGAACCACATCTTAACTAGACACAAGGCCTAGAGCCTGTAGAATCGCTGGGACCCCAAGGAACCACCCACGGTAGTGACACAGGGGACCCACGGGGGCCGTGTGCAGTGTGAGAACACAGCCGCAAGCTCCCGTTAGCTTCTATGGGGAAAGTCGCAGTTAGATTTTTAAAGATTAGGGACACTTAGAAATGAGTCAGGACCAAACCCTTTTGGACTTAGGAAGTTCTAGGGCCAACACCCACAGGAGCACCGGAGTCCTCGTGTTACCTCACCCAGGGAAGCCAGGTGCATAGGTGTCAAATGGTGTCGGGTCACGTCATCGATTTCAATGGGAGCTGGCAAAGAAGTGCTGCTGCTGGGAAGATGCGAAGTGTCCGAAGAGATCCAAGCCTGGATCGAAGTCGAGAAGAACCTGAAAGCAGAGGGGACAGAGTCTGGGTCACTTGCCAGTGACCAGGAAGGCGATAGGCGGATGCCCACTGATGTCGGGTGATTTCAGGTGAAGGAGGTGAAGCTTGACTCTTCAGCCACGAGGACCAGGAGGCATCGAGGACAACCAGGAGCTGGATTCGAGCTGTCCCACAAAAGATGTCAAGTGCTGCAGCATCGGTGCCCGGATTGGACACAACAAGCCTTGGCAACAGCAACCCACGCAGAAAGGAGAAAGATGCTTGGTCTGAGGGACTCACCACTTGGTAGGGAGTCAGGGCGCATCTGGAACAACCAGGGAAGCCCAAGGAAATTCAAAGTTACCCCCTTAGGGACCCACCAGTCGACGGACCAGGGATCACAAAGGGACCTCAAGAGGAAACACAAAATGGCGGCCCATGGATCACTCGGGGTGACTAGGCCAACAACCTTCAGTGGATCTTCTGCTCGAGGTGGGGGCTACAAGTAACCCTAAGCACGACTTCAAGAGACGTCGAGAAGTCAATGCACTTGCAAAAGTGCACGGTGACCAGGAGTTCAGATTCCACGCTACTCACGATGGCTGCAGGTCTCAGCTTTGCTGGGGACTCGGGTCGGCCTCTGAGATGTCTGGAAATCCTCTTCCTGGGCTGCAAATACTTTGGAGTCCGGCGGGAGCTTCAGAGAGGCAGACAGGCAAAATGCTTCATTGGTGCCTGCCAAGCAGGGGAGTCACTCCTTGACCCCAAGGGAGATTTCTTCAGTCCTATAGTCTTTAGTAGAGCATCGAAGTTCCAGGATTCAGCTTCAGAGTTTCATCCAGGGATATCTAAAGTTCTGGTTACAGAGGTTCCTTACTTATACCTAAGGAAGGGGTTGGACTAGCTCTTGGGACCCACCTATGGGAGGGTTTGGAAAGAGGGGTGGCTACGCCCATTTCCTTTGTCCAGTTTCGCGCAAGAGCAGGGGCTGGAAGCCCCTGAACCGGTTTGAGCTGGACTATGCACAGGGACACCAAATGTGCCCCCAGTGCAGGACTTCAAAGCACTCAAGAGTGTTCCCATCCAGCCCCAATACACATAAGCCTGTCTGGGAGGTGGTTACACCTCCCTGTGACAGGAAACCTATTGTCCAGGCCTCCCCTGCCGAAGTTACGGTCAGCAGCAGGAGGCCAGACCCTTGTCTGTGGCTGCAGCATCCATTTTGTGATGCCAGGGCTCTATTACATTTCTACAGGGTATACCAGTACTGTCATGTCTCTACCTCTAGAAGGGTGGGATCATATCCTCACATCAAGAACTGATGTGGGGTTATGATTCCAAGGTGTTTGACACCAAACACGACATGTTTCCGTGCAGTCAGTCCAAAGTTAGCATTAACCGTTTAGGATATAATGCACTTAAGAGTATATGGTCAGGCCAGAGAAGAGATTCCGAAGGCTGCAGAGGGGCTCAGCTCATGCCTGGGCACCCTCTCACATATAACCAAGCACCCTGCCTTCAGGATTGATAAGACCTGCCATAGGGGTGACTGATAGGTTACTATGTGCAGTGATCGGTGAGGTATAGTGAACCTATACCTCAGTAAGGGGTGCATGCACCACCTTTCCCAGGTTGCAGTAGCAGACCTGTGGTGTCATTTTTCATGGCTTCCCAGGGGTGGCACAATACATGCTTCAGCCCCTGGTAGGCCTCTGGGGTACCTATGCCCTGGGTACATAGTATAACATATACTAGGGACTCACAAGGGTACCTCAGAATCCAATCTGGAGTGTACCCAAAGTACATGCAATCAACTTAGAGAGGAAGCAGCTAGGCTGGGGCCCTGAATAGCAGGGTCCCAGCCAGACTAAAGTAGAAAAACAGTGAAACACCAGCAAAAAGTGGGGGAAGAATGTGAAGCAGATCCTACTCTCCTACAGCAAGACCATTTAAAATGAACAAATACTCTCTTCCCCAATGCAAGGGAATGGCATAATACATTTCTCACAATTTTTGCAGGGATATTGCTTTGAGGGAGGAGGGCTTGGGGTGTGACACTACAAAAAATAATTGCATTCCTGGCTTGGTAGTTGGGTCTTGGGCCCTGAGGCAGGTCTGCTGTGTCTCTGTTGTTTTTTTTCTGATCTGATGCAAAGATGCATTTCATATTTAAATGTGCACCCGTCTTCATTCCACTTAGAGAAGATGTTTACATTTGTTATTTTTTTGTTCTGAGAACTTACACATATATATGGATTGATTTACCAAAAAAGTATTACATCTGCACCCTTAGATGTACTCCTGTGAATAAGTGCAGATTTACTGATTTTGGATTTCACAAGCATTAATAGTAGTAGGCTTGAAAAGCTGTGTCAGTCACAGGTTTCAGGTTTCCAGATAGTGTACTGGCAACATCATGTGACATTTAGGACATGTGACATTTATGAGCATTGTAGGAAATCAGCCTCATCTGTGTGATCACCCTGTATTTTTCGCCTCTTGCTAGACCCTATATCTGGCTTTAGAACTCTGTGTACTTTACCCCTGCTAACCAGTAGGGAAGAGCCTGTGCTTCTCCTTTAAACATGGTCAAATTCGCGTATTCCTAATTGGTGCATTTACCTTACATATAATTCCACAAGAATACAATACAAAATGTACCCAACTCCAATAAGTTAAATGTTACTAGTGTGAGTGCAGCACCTACTGCACCATCCACTACAGTGACAGTGTAAAACATGGCTTTATGCCTGCCATTGTAGCCTGACTGTGACAGTGTAATCACTGCAATTTAATCTGTCAAAATAAAACCTTTTGACAGGTCAAAAGCTCCCTTTTAAATATTGATAAGTCACCCATATATTGGCCTTGGAGTCCACAAGGTAGAGTGCATGGTATTTAAAGGGAGGACATATAGAAATGTAAACTTAACATGTCTTTACAGTGACCAGCGTCCAGATGCACTTTTTCACTGTGCCAAGCGTAGCTGTCCTATGCCGAAAGAGTACAGATTAAAATCCTAATGCTGTATTTTAAAAATGGGATTAGCTAGATGTTGGAGGGAGGACCACCGGGGAGTCGGAGGGACTACTCCGGCACCTTCCTACTGCTAAGTTATAGCCGAGCGCCGCTGAGAAGCCTCCTCAGAGAGGTCCTTCTCCTATAATCGTACTAGGCTCAGTAACACCACCACACAGGACTCTGTATCCGTTGCTTATCTTGGTTCTTTATATAAACAAGGAGCACGGTCAATCTGTACAGTGGGATCGAGAGATCCAGTAAGAGTCTCAATGTCTCGAAAGGAATAGGGTAGCGGGACAGTCTCAGTACCAACCAGGTACGGGGGAGGGGTCTCTGCGCCAGACCTTGGATGCTGTCTCAGAGCAGCTCGGACGTGGAGAGCCGCGACGGCGTCAGCAGGGCTCGGGTGGTAGTTCCGCTTGGGTCGAGCCGCGACACAGTCAGCAGGGCTCCGGTGGTAGGTCCGCTTCGGTCGAGCCGCGACGAGGTCAGCTGGGCTCTGATGGCAAGTTCAACAAGGTCGGGCCGCGACGGCGTCAGCAGGGCCCCAAAGGTTCGTGAAGGTCTTGTAAGCACGATGGAGCCGCGACGTCGTCAGCAGGGCTCAGCAGGTAGTTTCAGGCAGAGTCTTTCTCCGTAGGGTCAGCCGCGATCCGATCAGCAGGGCTCTTGACTCCAGGATACAACTGTCCTCTTGTTGTCGAGTCGCCCCAGATATAGGTCGTGAGCCCCTTTGATGTCCGGACCCTTGCGCCCAGGAGGGCGGAGAGGCCGGGTAGGGCGCGGCCAGACGTCCAACAGGAGAGGCGCCAGGCCCCAGAGAGCTGTGGGGCGGTCGCACCTAGGTGTGGAAGGACGGTTGGGGGTCCCATCGATACTGCCCTCCGCCGGGAGTGGAAAGGGCTCACGTGGTATCCCCCGGGCCAAGGGTGGGCGCCTCGATGTCGGGCCTCGCTGGGACCGAGGTCGGGTAGAGCAGGGTCACGGAGGTGGTCACGTGGAGTGACGTGTAGTCCAAGATGGAGGAGCCCCGAGGTGCATGGGACCTCGTGCAGCTGAGCGAGGGGGAACAGGACCACGCCACGAGGCCGGCTCCAACACGCGTCCCCCCCAGCTGAAGGCAGGGAGAGTCACCCATTTCCTTGGGTGTTCTCCTCGCCGAGGCGGAAGAATCGGGACAGGCCGTCAGCATTGGCGTGGTCGTTGCCGGGCCGGTGCTCCACGGTGAAGTCCATCCCTTGCAACGAGATGGACCATCGCAACAGTTTGGGGTTCTCTCCCCGCATTTGCATGAGCCACCGCAAGGGCCGGTGGTCAGTCTGGACCCTGAAGTGGGTGCCGAAAAGGTAGGGCCGGAGCTTCTTGAGAGCCCATACCACAGCGAAGGCCTCCCGCTCGATGGTGCTCCACCTCTGTTCTCGTGGCAGCAGTCGGCGGCTGATAAAGGCCACAGGTCGGTCGAGGCCCTCGGCGCCCATCTGGGAGAGGACCACCCCGACCCCGTACTCGGATGCGTCGGTCTGCACCACAAATTCCTTGCTGTAGTCAGGGGCCTGTAGCACCGGGGCAGCACACATGGCCACCTTGAGGGCTTCAAAAGCGGTCTGGCAGCGGGGCGTCCAGTGCACCACCTTGGGCTGTTTCTTGGAAGTGAGCTCCGTAAGGGGGCCCACAATGCTGCCATAATCCTTAATGAATCGCCGGTAGTAGCCTGTGAGGCCTAAGAAGGCCCGGACAGCGGTCTGTGTTGCGGGGGGCTCCCACGCCCGGATGGCATCGACCTTCAACTGGAGGGGCGCTACCTGGCCACTCCCCACCTGGTGGCCCAGATAGGTTACAGATCCTTGACCGATCTGGCATTTGCTGGCCTTAATTGTGAGCCCGGCCCTTTGGAGAGCGGCCAGGACTTTGCCGAGGTGTCCCAAGTGCGCGGCCCAATGGTCGCTGAAGACTGCAATGTCGTCGAGATAGGCCACGCGGAAGGTCTCTAGTCCGGCCAGGACCTTGTTTACCAGCCTCTGAAAGGTTGCTGGGGCGTTCTTCATACCGAAGGGCATCACCCGAAAGTGGTAGTGCCCATCGGGGGTGGAAAAGGCGGATCGTTCCTGGGCGCCGGGAGTGAGCTTGATCTGCCAGTACCCAGCGGTGAGATCAAAGGTGCTTAGGTAGCGGGCGGCTCCTAATCGATCGATCAGCTCGTCTGCCCGGGGCAGGGGATGGGCGTCGGTCTTGGTGACTGCGTTCAGGCCCCGGTAGTCTACACAAAATCGGAGTTCCGGAGAAGTACCGGGGGCGGCGGCCTTCGGCACCAAGACCACCGGGCTGGCCCACGGGCTGTCGGAGGGCTCAATGACTCCGAGGGCGAGCATCTTGGCGACCTCGGTCTGTATGCAGGCCCGGACTCGGTCGGGTACCCTGTAGGCGCGATGTCGCACAGGGGGGCTGTCCCCGGTATCCACGTCGTGTACGCACCAGGGGGTCACCCCGGGCGTGAGAGAGAAGAGGGCAGCGAAGGGTTGCAGCAGCCTCCGGCAGTCATGGCGCTGTTCCGGGGTCAGCGTGTCGGAGAGGTGGACTCCCTCTAAGGAACCGTCTTGGCTCGAAATCCCCAGGAGGTCGGGCAGGGGCTCAGAGTCGCTTTCGCCCCCATCATCAGTAGCCAGCAGCAGGCTTAGTGCAGTTCGGGCAAAGTGGGGCTTGAGCCGGTTGGCGTGCAGGACCCGGAGGGGGTTCCTCGGGGACTCCAGGTCGACTAGGTAGGTGACGGGGCTCTTCCTCTCAACCACCTTGAAGGGCCCGGTCCACTTGTCCTGCAGGGCGCAGGGGTCCACGGGTGACATGACCCAGACTTGCTGGCCTGGCTCGAACTCGATGGACGAGGCGTTTGCGTCATACCAGCGCTTCATGTCTTCTTGGCTGGCTTCGAGGTTGGCTTCTGCCAGGGCCCGGAACTTCCGAGTCTGGTTCCGCAGGGTCAGGAGGTACCGGTAGACGTCGGGAGGGGCATCTTGGACTTGCGCCTCCCAGCCCTCCTTGACCAGGCTGAGGGGCCCTCGGATGGGGTGCCCATACAATAGTTCGAAGGGGCTGAAGCCCAGGGATTTCTGTGGTACCTCTCGATAGGCGAACAGGAGGCAGGGCAGCAGGACATCCCACCTCCTCCGCAGGGGCTCTTCCAGACCTTGGATCATCCCTTTTAGGGTCCTGTTGAACCGCTCGACCAGTCCGTTCCCCTGGGGGTGGTAAGGGGTAGTGAATCTGTAGGTGACCCCACATTGTTGCCAGAGGGATTTCATGTACTTGGAAATAAAGTTCGTACCCCTGTCGCTCACCACTTCTCGGGGGAACCCCACCCTGGAGAAGATGCCCATCAGGGCCCGGCCCACCACTGGAGCTGTCACAGTGCGGAGTGGGATGGCCTCGGGGTATCGGGTGGCGTGGTCGACCAGTACCAGGATGAAGCGGTGTCCTAGGGCGGTTCGGGGGTCGAGGGGCCCCACGATGTCGATCCCCACTAGTTCGAATGGGGTGTGGACGGCTGGAAATGGTTGGAGGGGGGCTTTAACTCGACCCCCAGTCTTCCCGCTAGCCTGGCAGGTCTGGCAGGACCGGCAGTGGTGGTCCACGTCTCTCCGCATTCGTGGCCAATAGAAATGGGTCACTAGACGGCTGTAAGTCTTGTCCCTCTCGAGGTGTCCGGCGAGGGGCACGTCATGCGCCAGGTTTAGGAGGAACTCCCGGAACCGGAGGGGAACCACCAATACCCGGCCGGCTCCCAGCTCGGCGACTTTCTGCTCGCTGTATAGTAAGTCATTGTCCCAATAGACCCAGTGGGTTCCCGTGGGGTCCCCCGAGGCCTGGGCGGCTGCTTGCTGTCGGGCCCCCTCGAGGGACGGGCAGGCCTTCTGTTCCTGCTGGAACTGTTCGCGGGTGGGGCCCCCATCGTGGCGCCACTGAGCCAGCTCGGGGATCTCGCTGAGGGAGGCGGCCTCGTCGGGAGACAGCTCGGACGGCCCGGCCTCATCGTCGGGTTCCTCCGTGCTGGAGGGGGGTGATAGTTCTGGGCCCGTAGGCTGGTCAGTGGCCGCAGCAGCGGCGGGTTGGGCGGTCATGGACCGGGTGGTGGCGCAGGCCCACTCAGGCAGCCCTAGCATCCCCAGATGCTCTCGGCGTTCCACTTGGGCCCAGGGGGAGCTCTCGAGGTCATTCCCCAGGAGGCAGTCCACGGGGGCGTCGTCGCGGACAGTCACTTTTAGGGTGCCGGACACCCCTCCCCACTCGAAGGGGATCCTGGCCATCCGGCACATACTTTCGGTGTTGTCCGCGGTCCGGACAGGGCATAGGACATGTGGCAGGATTTGTTCGGGGGTCACTAGGTGGCAGCGGACAGCGGTCACGCTAGCCCCAGTGTCCCGGAGGGCTTCGGCCCGTCGTCCGTTGATGGTGACCCACTGCTGGTACTTCTGGGTGTTGCTTGGGATGGCCGCTCGGGGCACCATTTCCCGGGAGCCCAGGCAGACGAGCGACATGGCAGCTGGTTCCCACTCGGGGTACCCGTCCTCGCGGTTTTCCTCCTCTTCTTCTCCTTCCCCCAGGGCAGCGGCGGCTATTTGTCGGGGAGGGGGCCCAGCGGTCCCGTTTCGTCGGTTCACGGGGCAGGCCGGGTCGCTCGCATAGTGGCCGGTCTGCTGGCAGCCGAAGCAGGTCACTGGTGGTCGGGGTCCTGGCCGGGCGATGGGGGTCCCCCTTCGGCCCAGGGTCGGGGACGTGTGGTTGGCGGCTTGGCCTCGTGGCGGGCTTCTGGGCGGCCCGGTCGGGAAGTCTCGGCTGCGGTGGGACCCCCCTCCTCCGCCCCACTGGCGAGGGGGTCCCATGGTACTCCGTTGGTAGTCCCCCACGGGGTTCCGGGGGACCCTGGTGTTGACCCATCGGTCTGCTTCGGCGGCGAGCTTCCGGGGCTCGGTAAACTTACTGTCCAGGAGGTGTTGCCTTAGTTCTACAAAGCAGTTGTTGGCGAGGTGCTCCCAGACAATGAGGTCGAACAGCTCATTGTACGAGGTGACCTTGCTCCCTTTTATCCACCCTTCAAAAGCCCGTCTGAAGAAGTCCACGTACTCGACCCAGGTGGTACCGGGGAGCTTCTTGCAGTCCCGGAAGCGCTGCCGGTACATCTCGGCTGATAGTCCGTAGCGGGTGAGTAGGGCTTCCTTCATGTAGGAGGTCATCACTGCGTCGGGGAGCTGCAGCAGGGTATCACGGCCCTCGCTGAGGAACCTCCCCCATAGGCCGGCACCCCAATCCTTCCGGGGTACCCGATGGGAGATCATGGCTACCTCGTAGGCTCGGAACCACTGCTGGATGTCGTCGTTCTTGTAGTACTCTTTGACGACATCCTTGGGGATATGCACCTTTGGCTCGGTCAGTGGCAGGGCGTCCCGGGCCCCGGGGGTGCTGGTCTCCCCCGTTTTGGATTTCAGTTCGATTTCTTTGAGGCTCCTCTCGTGCTCGAGGGTTAGCCGTCTCTCTTCGAGCTCCCGATGCCGTTTCTTCTCCTCGATTTCCTCTTGCAGCCGTAGTTGCTCCAGGGCTATCTTCTTCTCCGCTAGCTGGAGCTCGCCATCCAGCCGGAGTCGTGCGAGGTCCATTTCGTGTGCCCGGACCCTCTCCCGTTCTTGTATTTCTTCGTGGGATAGGCGGGCTTCGGGGATGCCTTGCCCCCCATTGTCGGGGTCGTGGTCGGCAGGTTTTCGTCCCGGGCCGAGGTCCCTTCGGTGCGGGGTGGAGTGGCCTCGGCTTCGGCCCAGGCTTTCAGGGCTTTCTGCATTTCTTCCTTGGTGCCCAATTCTGTGGTTGGGATCCCTTTGTCTTTGCAGAATTGTTTTAGTTCTTTGTGGGTGTATTCCTCCAGTTTTTCCAGCTGGAAGGTTGCGGCCACGGTTGCTTCTTGTCCGTCCATGGTTAGGTAGTGGGTGCGTTACTTGCTTGTACGATTGCGTCTGGCTCGGATCCCGTCGCTGGCCACCAAATGTTGGAGGGAGGACCACCGGGGAGTCGGAGGGACTACTCCGGCACCTTCCTACCGCTAAGTTATAGCCGAGCGCCGCTGAGAAGCCTCCTCAGGTCTTTAATCGTACTAGGCTCAGTAACACCACCACACAGGACTCTGTATCCGTTGCTTATCTTGGTTCTTTATATAAACAAGGAGCACGGTCAATCTGTACAGTGGGATCGAGAGATCCAGTAAGAGTCTCAATGTCTCGAAAGGAATAGGGTAGCGGGACAGTCTCAGTACCAACCAGGTACGGGGGAGGGGTCTCTGCGCCAGACCTTGGATGCTGTCTCAGAGCAGCTCGGACGTGGAGAGCCGCGACGGCGTCAGCAGGGCTCGGGTGGTAGTTCCGCTTGGGTCGAGCCGCGACACAGTCAGCAGGGCTCCGGTGGTAGGTCCGCTTCGGTCGAGCCGCGACGAGGTCAGCTGGGCTCTGATGGCAAGTTCAACAAGGTCGGGCCGCGACGGCGTCAGCAGGGCCCCAAAGGTGCGTGAAGGTCTTGTAAGCACGATGGAGCCGCGACGTCGTCAGCAGGGCTCAGCAGGTAGTTTCAGGCAGAGTCTTTCTCCGTAGGGTCAGCCGCGATCCGATCAGCAGGGCTCTTGACTCCAGGATACAACTGTCCTCTTGTTGTCGAGTTGCCCCAGATATAGGTCATGAGCCCCTTTGATGTCCGGACCCTTGCGCCCAGGAGGGCGGAGAGGCCGGGTAGGGCGCGGCCAGACGCCCAGCAGGAGAGGCGCCAGGCCCCAGAGAGCTGTGGGGCGGTCGCACCTAGGTGTGGAAGGACGGTTGGGGGTCCCATCGATACTGCCCTCTGCCGGGAGTGGAAAGGGCTCACGTGGTATCCCCTGGGCCAGGGGTGGGCGCCTCGATGTCGGGCCTCGCTGGGACCGAGGTCGGGTAGAGCAGGGTCACGGAGGTGGTCACGTGGAGTGACGTGTAGTCCAAGATGGAGGAGCCCCGAGGTGCATGGGACCTCGTGCAGCTAAGCGAGGGGGACAGGACCACGCCACGAGGCCGGCTCCAACACTAGAAAAAAAAGAAACAGTTCTTTTTTAATAGTTACTAGTAATCCAATTTAATGGTGAAGTTGGGATGTTTAATAGAGGCACCCAGAGGTGTGCCGATGGTGTGCTTCCATCAAAACCCTGTCTTCAGGCCATATCATATTTAGCGATATACGTTGAGGGCAGTGAGAGGGTTGAGCGCCCGTCTGCCCTGAGCGAACAGCTCCTCGTTCCACACCAACATGACGGCGGCAGTAGAAAAGTGTAAGTTCCGGCCACTGAGTCATGGAGCATGCCCGCCGATACACAGGAGCCCCTCAAAGTGAAGGAAGTATGCTTCACATCGAATGCTGGAGGCCTTGCCTGGCAGCTGCACTGAGGTGTGGCCTATGGAGGGTGACTGAGCTGTTGCCCCGTCCGATTGAGTAACTGAGGACTCCTGTGGCCCCAGTGAAGTGACTAGGGCACCAGGGGCACCAATCGATGGGGGGGGCCTCCAAGAGGGGGTGGGCTCACCATACATGGGCGCCTGATTAAGGGTCATAATAAAGGAGGGCAGATTTAGGCCTACCCCGTGCATTGCCTGTCCCCGACTGAGTGACGTACTTATTCATGGTCTTGCACACTGGCTCCCAGGTGTATCCCACCCTTGTTGACACCACTGCATATATCCTATTTGCGAGACCAGGTGATATCACCTGTGGGCAAGTCCCCCCTGGTAGGTGGAGAAACATAGCGTGCCCCCTTGATACCCTGCTTGAGATACATATTGAGTACATCGTTGTCGCCACAGCCCAAGGAACATATGCTGGGACTTTATAGCACATCCTAATACAGCTTGCAGCTCCATATGGCTAACTTGGTGCCGCTCGCCTTCCTTTGATGTGGGTCGACACCACAGGGACTACGGGCACTAGCAGTACCCACACCATGCACTTGCCTATGATTAGGTGGAGTTCTTCAATGACTGGCATAAAGAAAAGCCTACTGCGCTGACATGTGCAAACCAAGGGCCTGCAAGCCGGTGGCTGTGGGGATCACCCAAATGGGTTTGTAACATCGCAGAACCTGCTACTGTGGCTGCTCATGGCACCATGGAGAAAACTCTGAGGGAACACAGAACTAAATTTGATGAAATACTGAAAGCCACCCTGGACATCAAATTATCCTTAGAACCCATACTAGGGGCCTCATGTAGGTAGCGAAATACCGGTCGGTAACGGCCGATTTTCGGTAAATATGCCGTTACCGACCGGTATTCAGACAAGTGAGATGTAGGAGTCCAAAAACCACTTTTCGGTAAATATGAGGCGGTAAATACCGATTCATAGTTACCGAATGCTAAAATACCGATTCATATTTACCGAATACATAATTAACGAATCGGTAAATATGAAGTGGTAAATATGAAGTGGTAAAAAGTTAAAATGACATGTAGGAGCACTCGGTAATTAAGAAATCCAAGAAAATCGGTAAATAAGAGTCGGTAATTAACACGGATTGAAAGCAGGTGGTAACCAACAACAGTGCAGCTAAGCAATCCCAAAATGCAACAGCGTGGACACCCTGGCAGCTATGTACGTCATTGCAATGCGCCTACGTCTACAGGCAGCAGGACTGAGGGTTTGGCGACGGAAGGAACGCATCCACAGACAGCGCATCACACTATTCCAGCTGACTGATGCAGAGATACATGAGAGGTACAGGCTACACCCCGAAACCATCATGGACTCAATCAGGGACCCGCACCCACTCCTGGACCAGCCAATGAGAAGGGCGCACGCCATACCCCCACATGTGCAGGTGCTCTGCAGCCCACATCTGCTGGCATCCGGCATTTCTCAGGTGGTGACAGCTGCGGTGGGTGGTGTATCCCAGAGTTGCCGGTCCCGTTCCTTCAGGAATTTCTTCCCCCATTATATTGGCTGCATTGATGGGACACACATCCCACTCTGTCCACCAGCTGACACAGAGCACATCTACAGGATCAGGAAGTCCACCCACTCCATCAATGTGCATACCGAATGGAATGATATTGTGAATGGTCCCGTGGGTGGCAGAACCAAAAGGTGCGCGTATGCTATTTACAACGAGGTCTGCAAGTTGTCGCACAGTGAGGCGGCTTCCAGACTGAGAGCTATTGACCAAGCAAACATGGAGAAGGCCTAAGCCGTTATAGATATTAGCTCTAGTACTCTCACTTCTAGGATTCATACATGAGACAATAGGCACATGCAAGTACACGGCGCATGCAATGTACAAGCCCCGATTTTGGCGTGCGTCCTACGAGGTATCCCAGTGCCTGTGATTACACCTTCTTTCACTGTGCTTGCAAACGGTATTCATTTAATAATGATTAATGAAGTTTGCTGCGGGATGTGAGTGGTAATCCCGTACATAACTGTCTCGCATGAAGTTGTCTGCTGCAATACTGTTCTTTTTCCACCCCCGCATGGGCGGCGGGATGTTTCCATCTGGCCTTCGATTCCAACCTTGAAAGCAGAGTCCAACAAGTTGAGCAGAATAGAGCGCCATTGTCCCACAAAGAGGTGCCTTTGACTTCCTCTCGTGAAATATTTGTCCTTCACGTTGCTACTACGCGCACTGAGGGACAGGCGCCTCTGAATACTGACCTCCCCCTGCATTTCGGCTCTTTGATCCAAAGTATTATCAATGCCTCGTCCACGACCGGCCTGGCTCAATTTTTTCTAACATGTGGGGCTCGGGTCTCGTGACCTCTTTCCAAACAATTTTTGGTGTAATTCCGGCATTTGTTCATTCACTGTTCTCGAGCATCTTTGGAGGTGTTCCGCTGCTTCTGGCGCTGGTGGCAGGTGTGCTGCTTTTACTTTTCATACTACGGAATGGCTGCTCCTTCTGTGCCACACGAGCACCTGTCCCGTCTGCATCTTCTTCGTGATAGGATGCTTGACTTCTATGGTACTTTGCCATTGGCGACTTTGAGCCTGGCTTATGGATTATCCTTCAGGTATTCCTACTTCACCTGCGTACAACCTGTATTACACTGCCTGGATTGTCCCTTTGAATGGCCTCTGGATTTGTGCTTGACCAACATGGTGTCTCCGGTGCCGGATTTCGATCGACTAATGCGGCCCTTAGTGTCTCACGAGTTGTCCTGTTCTGGTGTCCGGATCATGGCGTGTGGAGCGGCGCATGGTATCCTGGGTAATTGGGACATCTCAGCGGCAGCCTACGACTTCTTGTCCATGAGCTATTTGGAGGAACATTCCGGGTGCCCTCTGATTGTGCTAGAGGCTCCGTTGGTTGGAGAACACGTATGTTCCTTTTCTTTACTCAATTGGATGGCTGAGACTTTTAGTGGCCCTGAAAACGATTGCTTGTTGGAAGCCGTGGCCACATATGCTGCCTATACATTCATGGATTAACTGGATTGTCGTCCATTGCGCCTGTGCTACTGGACAGCACCCTGGCGCAACATTTATTTCTTTTAATTCTCGTTTTTCTCTTCCTGATGGTCTGCTTGAGTTTTTTACTATACTTGCATTGTGTTTTTTGGAATTGTATGCTGCAATTAATTGGACTGTAGGACTTTGGCGCTGCATTGGTTACGCCCTGTTCTGCTCTGACGAAACTGAACTCTGCGTTCTCTATTTTCTTGCCTATTACATATTGCTTCGCTCAAGGGGGCGTGTAGTGAGTTCTCCCTGAATACGTACATGCATTGTTCAGTTGGCATTACCACGTTGAATGTTATGTAGCCATATTTGTGTCTTTGCACACGACACTGCGTTTACATGTTCTTTCTTGAATAAACTGCTGACTCGAGACTTCCTTCAGACGAGTGCATTCTGTTGTTCCCATCCCAAGCTCTGCGCAGCGACCTTGGTCTGTACATGCTGTGACACACAGTCTGGAATTTTACACAATGCATGTTTTCCACTCTAGGTTGTTCGACCCACGATTTAGCCATGGCACACGCGCAGCTGCACATACCTGACAGTTGGTGCTTTTCATATCTCAGACGTCATGTTTATTATTCAGACCGAAGACGAGCCTTCCTGCGAGGAGACTCCTGATGCTCCTGTGATGTGATTTCACTAAGCTGATCTTTGAGGTATGGGGTCCCCTATTCAAGCCTGAGAGACCTTCTATAATGACATGATTATGATATTGGCTACTTAGTTAAGGGAAGGTGGTAGTGTCCTCGGTATTTTCCGATTCGCTAAATACCACCTCGGTATTTACCGATTCGGTGGATACCACCTCGGTATTTACCGATTCGGTGGATACCACCTCGGTATTTACCGATTCGGTGAATTCCGATTCGTATTTACCGAATGTTACCGAATCGGTAACTGTTACCGAATTTTTACCTACATATAACTTACCGGTTCTAATTTACCGATTCGGTACGGCTCGGTATTTATGAACCGGTAAAATTTATTTACCTACATGAGGCCCTAGATGTCTTATTGACGGATGTCAGATTACTAAGGGATGATCGCACAAAACTGAAGGAGGGAGCAGATGAGACTGAATCAATGCTAGTGACAGCTCAGCCCTCACTGAAAGAAGCCCACTGCTACATTAAAACTTTACAGGAAGAGATGCATTAAAACAAATTTAAAGTGGACGATGCTGAGGGCCGCTCGTGTTGCAACAATATCAGAGTACTGGGTCTTCCTGAACATATTGAAGGCCAGAGTATGGAACATTCCCTCGAAGACTGACTGTTAAACACCCTACTAGAAGGTAAGAAGTCCACCTTTTTTTCCCTGGAGCAGGCTGATAAGGTGCCTAACAGCATTGCAATTTCAGGGGCACATCCCAGACTGGTGGTGGGGAGACTCTTCAGCTATTGCAACAGGAACCATATCCTTCAGATAGCATAAATGAAAGGATCCTGGCACATAGAAAACAACATCATCAGTGATTCTCAGATTATATTGCAGAAATAGAACTAGTTTCTTAAGGTAAACTCTTACCTGAGAAAACCTAATATCTGCTGTGCACTCTCATTCCACGCTAAGCTGAAAATCATGTCTGAAGGAAATACAGTGTTCAGCACTAAGCTGAGAATGGTGTAATCAAGAAGAGAAACCACACCTCTAGACAATGAAACCATGATGCCGAACATATCAGCGCAGATGGTGCTCCAACCAGAGAAGCAAGCCTTCAAAGGAACAGGCAGCTAAAGAAAGAGTGCAGGCTGCAGTGGAGTTTGATCAGATGACAGAATCAACCTCACGTCCAGTGCTAGCTGAGATTGGGCAGTTGGAGACTTGGACGTGTCAGAGACCAATGACCTTGTGGGCAGACTTCGACTGGGCCCGGATCTGACTCCTATCACTGCAGACCTACATATTTGACAGTGTGTAAGAGGATATCCATTTTTCTTTCTGTCGGGGGTATCACTTAACACAGTGGCAATAGTGGGACTAGGCGCAGAAATTATACGAATGTACACTGGGAGGGAAACTACTTTTACGGCGTGTGGGTGGGAGTGTTATATCAGGAGGGTTACACTAGTTGCCATTGCGGGGCTATTATACCCCCCAATGTCCCGTTGTTTGACAAGAACAATAAAGTTGTTGCATGCAAGTGTGTTGAGAATTCACTAACCCTGTGTAGTTCAGCACGTTGGCCTGGGAAAGGGAGTTGGAGTATTGGTTTACTGTAAATGTTATTGGCTTGTGTTCCTTTGCTATCAATCTAGCCATGTAATGCCAAGGCTGGTTGGGCAAGGGAGGTGTGGATGTGTGGGCGAACTCACTGGTATTACCATATGGCAGGCGGTAAAGGAGCTGTATTGTCTACATATAACATCCTTACTTGGAATGTTGAAGGCTGGCTAACCATATAAAGAGGTACCGTATCCATGCATATCGCAACAACATATCCACCTTGCTTACAGTAGACTCACCTCACCCATGGGGAAATGTTGAGGCTTTGCATATGCTGGAGGGGCACATTGGTTGGAAATTCACATTCAGGGGTTGCCATGGGGGTCCTTAGCTGTGTTGCTCCTATGGTCTCCTGTATGCTCACTCATAACAAGGTGGATGCAAACAGAAGTTTTTTGGGTTTTTTAAAAACACATTTTATCGAATTTCCATGGTACAGTCTGGGCCGTAGCCCTGCATATACATATCGAAAACAAAAATGATTCGGCTGTACCAAGCATGTATACATTGTTAACTGCAAAACTTGCATATATAACAACAAAAACTTGGCGCAGACAGATCAAGCAAACGGTAGATTTGAGGTTAATGGAGAAGGGGCAACCATTGACCCTGGCTGCTATATATATCATTAATGTCAATCAGGCTGGGTTTCTGCTTACTCTTCCACCAGCTCTGTTTTGGAACGCACAGGCACCATGTATTTGGAGCGAGGACTTTAAGTATGTCTCTGATGTGGATGAGAACAGATCCATGCCACTAATCAGGCATTCTTTATAGTGGTATTCTCTTCATGTGAGAAAGTAGCTTTGGCGTAAGTGTGACTAAAGGTGTCCCATTCCCCCGTATGGACTCATGAAGCCTAATGGAGGCAATTTATGTATTTGCAATTTTTGAACACTAATAGGTGCTGTATGAACATATATTTTCGTTTGTTTTTAGCATGCAGTGGCATTTCAATTGATTGATTACAGGAGTGGTATCAGGGAGTTGTAACCTTTGGTCCCGATGAATAGTCTTGGGGTAGGGCTAGAGACTCAGGAACATAAAGTCTATTGAGTTTCCAACTTTACCCATTTTTTTAAGTACAAATAAAATATTTTTCCTTCTAACCAGGTATTTTTAATTTTCTACACAACAATCCCCCAACTCCTATTTTTCCTTCATCTACCATAGAGACTATCAACAAAGTGCTCCCATGTAGCCCGTAGGTCGCAGCACATCCCGTTCTGCAGCGGAACGGGAAGAACTAATTGACGAAGCATACCACCAAGGGGAAACCCTGGTTGGAGAGGGTTATCTAAGGAATGCCTTCCATTTTCCATTACACCCAGAGGGGAAAGAGTCTTAAGTGATGGATTGGTTGTTTTGTTTACAGTACGATTGATAGGAGGATGACTCCCTTTGTCTTTTTTCCTCTACCTCCCCCTCTTGTTTTTTGTAAGAGGTGTCATATACAGCCAAGGTTGTAGGGAAGCTGACTGCCAAGGAAACTCGCCGGTGTCTGCTGGGTGTGGCCCACACTCAAAGAAGGTAAACATAGGAGGAGATTTCTAGACCTGGCCTTTGTACTCGTGTGAGAAGGAGTGGCTATGGCTTGGTAGTCCCCTGCCACACCACGGATAGGAGACTGGCTGCAGGATATGACTAAATGGGTACATGCAGAAATAGATATGCTTGTGAATCCAGCACTCATGAGGGGCAGAAAGGAAAGATATACACAACGGAATGGGAAACTCTAGCAACAGTATTTACTGAAATAAGGAGCACACAAATTATTCCTGCGTCCTGGAAGGGGTCGATCATATCTCCCATATTTAAAGGAGGGAATAGATCACTCCCGGGAAACTATCAGCTTATAACATTAATGGATATTGATGCCAAATACTTTGCCGAAACTGTCTTAGAAGAGTTGACATCATGGTCTTCTAATAATAACATAATTCCATACAACCAGACTTTGCTCATAAAATCCACTGGGTCTCCAACGACTTCTTGATACAATGACAACCTATTTGCAAACCAATGGCCTGCAGATTAATTATGGCAAAATGAAAACCATGTGCTACAACGTCAAGAAAACACAAACACAGGCTTGGTTAATGGGTAAAGAGCAGTTGAAAAATGCCGTTGAATACAAATACCTTAGAGTAATTATCGATAATAAAGGGAACTTTCATGTGCAGAAGAAGGCAATCAAAAATAAAGGCTTGGTCTTAGCTGCAGCTTTTAAAAACTTGAAGGAAAAGGTAGCTGAACCTGTTTTGTCCCCACTACTGGAAGTTGTAAGAGCAAAACTCCTTCCAACAATTTCATATGGAAGTGAGGCTTTAAGAGGGCAGGATGCAACCAAACTGGATGATGCAGTCTCCCAAGCTTATAGAATTATATTCTCATTGCCAAGTTACACCTCCCCGGCTCAGATATGGCTAGAATTCGGACTGGTCAAGCAAACACTAGCCAGGAGCTGCTCATACATAATATGCTGGAACAAAATCAGGAAAGCTGAATTGAATACATTGAATCACATGTTGTGGGACGAATTACAGCATCGTCATACACCACCAGCCAGAGAGAATCTGCAAGAGTCCCTAGCACATACAGGTCTTGCCCAGCTTTGGGAAATGTCAATTGACCTACAGGCCTTTAAGCGTTTGGTAAAGAAGTCTCTTAAAATTCAATCAGCTACAGAAGATAAAGCTACACTAGCACAAAGGGCACATGGGTGGATGACATTAAACAATTACAGCTCTATCTCACAACAAGGTTACTTTGCCACCAGTTATCCAGTTTTTATTAAGCAGCAATACTTAAGATAACGCCTGTGGTTACTACCAGCCAAAGAACACATAGCACCTTGGCAACGTGGGAAACTACCTGTCACTTGTCGCCTCTCCGGGAGTTGCAAGTAGGACATGTTGCATTTGGTTTGCTCCTGTAATACTGTAATGGCAGAAAGGAAACAATTGTTAATGAAGGCTTTTAACCAAAGAGGAATACAAACAAGAAGACAGGTTATCTTAACCTGCTTTGACCCAAGTGACACGGAGCTAAATTGCCGTTTTGTCAAATTTCTGCTAAAAGTGGAGCAAAGACTAAAAGAACATGAAAATCGTCCAGTACATTTGATAAAAGTAGCAATTCAACGGTCATATGAATCTTTAGAAACAACATAGAGTTCCCCATAATACTATTTGGGGCTGAACCATCGACTCTTATTGAATCCCCCTAAGGACGTTTAATGAACTGGAATACTTCCCTTGAGTGTTCTTTTAGTCTCCAAACTGCAACCTCTACTTGCCTCCTACCCATTAGAAATATTTTAACACTAAAGATTTGATCACTTGAATTATGTTTCACAATGAATTTTAGGTTTGATCATGTTTATGTATAAGTTACAATCAAATGGTTAAATTAACTGTTAGGCCGTCAAGGGCGGATTGGTCACTTATTGGCATATATATGAATTGAAATGTTTTTGTGCAATAGCATCTTTAATTTTAAAGCTTTAACTATCCGATTTCCTTTTATCTGTCATATTTGAAAACATTGAATTGAAAGATTTATTAAAAAAAACAATGGGATGGTTATTTAGAAGCACTTGAAGCAAAATCTGAGAAAAAGGCCACCGTGAGGGCAGGGCACACTTCACTACAGCTAACTCATTGGCCTCAGTGAGCCATGATGGCTGGGTGTGGGTTAATGTAAAGTGATTATATTGTAGTCACAATGCACTCTAATGCCTTTTGTCCCCATGGTCCTCCATTGAGCACCGTCCCTCTCCATTACATGTCACCCTTTTTGTCACAAGTGACCTCCAAGATGTATTAAGCCTTCTGGGCTCAAGATGCTGAGATGACTGGGATGACTGACAACTATGTTCATAAATAGGTTTGTTCTGTTGCCATAACTATGTTCAAATATATTTGACTTGTATGATAGTGGTTTTTGCCATGTCCCAACAAGGAGTTGAGTGATGTTGAAGTTAACATGTACGATACTATACGCACAAGTGCACGCAGAATACAACAGTGCAGCTTGTGGGTCCCGTGCTCACTGTGCCACTATATTCAAGCTAGACTGGTTGACCGGTCCCAGGATGCTTGTTTCCGGTCCAGGGAGGACCTGGCTTGGCAGTTTGGGCTAGACTGTTCCCATGAGGACCAGGATCAAGACTGACTTGCATATAGCCTGGTCCAAACTGGGGTGGTGGCGTGGGCAAACAAACAATGGATTAATCCCAGATATGTTGACTGGGAGTGAATGTTTGCATTGTTCAACATTCTGTTCATCATCTGTTATTTTTACGTTTGTTACCCTAGATGGAAAGAGTATGCCCAGACGTTGGTCCCATGCTGACTGCACCCTGGATTCAAGCTAGCCTGGCTGACGAAGGTTGATACCATGAAACTGGTCCCAGGATACTTGTTTCCGGTCCAGGGAGGAGCTGGCTTGGTAGTTCAGGCTGGACTGTTCACATGAGGAGCAAGATCAAGACTGATTTGCATAGGGCTGGGTCCAAACTGAGGAAGGCTTGGTGGGAAAAATAACGATAGATTAAACCCAGATCTGTTGACTGGGGGTGAATGATTGCATTGTTCAGCACAGGGCCGGACTGGCCGTAGCGGGCACCGGGCAATCCCCCGGTGCGCCGCACAGGTGGGGGCCGGTTTTTGGCCCCTGGGGGCCGTTTTTGTTACAGGGCTGTTCTTGCAGCATAGCTGCAAAATCGGCCCTGTAACAAAATCGGCCGAAAACCGGCCCTGGCACAGAGCTCGGCGGCTCCCGAGGGGGCCGGCCGAGCACTTTGCCAGGGCCGGTTGTGGTTCCCAGTCCGGCCCTGGTTCAGCATTCAGTGAGAAGAGTAGGCCCAGACTTGGGTCCTGTGCTCACTGCACCACTGGATTCAAGCTAGGCGGGCTCATATGAAGTCATACCCCGAAACTGGTCCCAGGATGCTTGTTTCCGGTCCTGGGAGGACCTGGCATGGCAGTTCAGGCTGGACTGTTTCCACGATGAGCAGGATCAAGACTGATTTGCATATGGCTGGGTCCAAATTGAGGTGGCGTGGTGGGGAAAGAAATGAAGGATTAAACCCAAATCTGTTGATTGGGGTGAATGTTTGCACTGTTCCAATGGAAATACAGCATTTTTGTTTGTAATTATACATTATGTGGACATAAAGACCAATAATAGTGGCACTGCAACCTTCCAGCTCCAATTAAACAGCTTTCATTTTCCACAAACACATACTTATGAGTCAATAAATAAATACATACGCAGATAAATAGATGTACGTTAGAAAATATGTGGAGGGGGCAGAATAAATGTGGAACATATATGCAGATGACAAGATTATTTTTTTAGAAACTATGCGGCCATAATAATTATGGAATAGAAGTGCAAGAGATCTCAAATATGTAAATTAAATAGTTGGTTTTAACGTGCCAGGTAAAACGATTAAAAAGATAGAAGCATGTATAAGTTATGAATACAGAAGTCTGTGCAACTGACTGCAAACCAATATGTTACATAGATTCAGTGGCAAGTCAAAAATGTGAACAGTATATTCAAAGCCCCTTTTTCGTCAACTTTCAGCAGCCATGTATTTCGAAGACAGAGGATATTAGAGCTTCAAGGCCCATCTTTACTTACATAATGCCTCTTTGATTGCTGCTCTTGACAGAAATAAGTGACCTTTCCTCTATTCCTGTGGAATAACTGGTATTGCTTTGCTTTTCTCTACTCCTACAAGTGTAATAATGCCTCTCTAGGTTGTTCACCCTCTGTTTTGATATAAGCCAGTGTGTTTGCTTCATTTTTCAAACTGCTTATGTGACAATTGTGAACTTCGTCCTTAGCCTCTTAGGGGCACTCATTCCCTTTCTGAGTACTCTGTTTCTTTTTGGAATCTCAAAGTCACAAGCTTCTTAGTTCCATCACATTTCATCTCTGGTATGTATTGAGTGAAGCTAGGCTTTTCTTAACAGATCATCAGGGCTATTGGTTTCACTGTTCTCTTTGCTGTTTCTATCTTCCACTTCTCCTCCCATGGGTTCTTTGGTGCCTGGAGGTTGAAACTAAACCCACTTCCAACTCTTGGAATCCTGTTTTGTGTGTGCATGAATTTTCACACATATGTGGCCATGTTGGGTGAGGGTTCTTGTTCTACATGTGCCCCACCCTCCTACATTAATTTTTTACCTGTGTGTCTGTGCCCTTTTTGAATGTGTGTTCCTTATTTGTGCACTCTAGTTTTCCTTTCCTTGGACATTTATTCACTTACCAACCACTGCTTCAGTTTTGTTTCCTTCTGTCACCACAGCATTGCAACATAAAAAGAAAACTAAGGTAATGGGGATACTTTAAGTAGGATTCCTTTAGATTAATCACAAAAATGGTTTGATTGTGGTGAATGGAGAGTCTCCAAACAGAGTTTAGGAGGTAATGTTAAGTTAGCTTATAGGAGGCAATCTTGGACCAGCCATCACCTTCATGATGCTCAAGCCCAGATTTACAAAACTCTCACACAATGCAGCGCGGCAGCCAAAAAATGCTGTGCTGCGTTCCGTGAGAAGGAGAGAGCAGGAGAGCACAATATCTACATAAATATGGCACTCTTCTTCCATCTCCCTATTGGTAAGAGTGATGGGGCCGGTTGGGGGTGGGGGGTTTGACAGGCGACCATGAGGGAAAATTAAATAAATAAATATTTTTTTTCGGGGTCGTCTATCGAAATTGCCCCCCACCTGGCCCCACCTCCCCACCGCTCTTACCTGCACGAGCCGCGGCTGGCCACGCACACACCTTTGCACCATAGTGCAAGGGTGTCTGTGTGAGTCTATCATAGGGTTTGTATTGGAAGGGTGTCTTTCCAGTACACAACCTATGCTAGACTCATGCATACTATGGTTAAACTAACTTTAAAACTTTCCCCACTTTGTATGTGTGTTGTACAGTGTAACACATATGCAAAGTCGGAAAAGAAAGGAGAAAAAAAAGCATTTCTCTGTGATAACATCTATTTGAAAAGGGCGTAGTTTTTTGTCACAAATCCCTGTCTACTTTTTAGTAAATAGGGTTTTGCATCAAAAACCCTGAATGGCCGCATGGGAACGCCCATGCACCACCCATGGAACGCCACCTTGGCAATAAGTAATATAAAGCAGCTCTATGCGCTGCTTTGTGTTACTTTCAAGTGATTTTCCAGTGAAAAACAAGTTTTGTTCTGGAGAGTAAATTGGTAAAAAAAAGATTTTGCATCGATTTACGTCACTTTTGTGACGCAAACATGGTGCAAAGTCTGTAGTAAATATACCCCTTAGTCTTTAAAATAAATTGAGAGGTAGAGGATGTGCTATGTCTTGCCATTTCTAACTGTGAAACCACTACTGAGTAAGCTCTCCTTGCATCTCCTCTCCTTTTTAGACCATTGTCCCATATTTCAAGGGAGCAGGTGTTGGAGACTTTGGCCAATTCTACCCGTAGCTTGGACTCCATGTTGAGGTCGCTATGCATGCTAGCAAACCAGCTTTCAAAGAGGACTTTGAGCAGAACTCATGTTGTGGAGGTCACCTGAATTATTTGTTTTCCACTGTTGAGGCTCCTCCTTCTGTACTGTGAATAAGGAACCAGCCCTGTCCAAGTAATGAGACAAGTATCCTCCTCAACTTATTTCTTTGTCCTCATTCCAGATGAAAAGGTTGAAGGCATAATCAGTAACAAAGATCTGGCTTCATCTTGTCATGTGAACACATAGGAGATTGATTAAGATCTGATTTTATTTGCTAAGCATCCATTGTCTATCGGGTGTTAGTTCAACCCCAATTACCGTTACTGGCTGACACCAGATTGCCTAAGGTCCTCAACCTGGCACATACGAAAGGCAAAACCCACTCTTTGTCCTATGCATGATCCTTGTTTGTTGCGGCATGCATTGCACTATTGTCAATTTTCTTACTTGCCACGCAGGGAAAGTGTCTGTAATACCCCTTCACCCTTTGTAGCTTGATAGATTCATGGCTTTATGGAGGTCTTTGTCTAGTTCTTCATATGCTGTATGCTATTGCTATGGTTCGTTGACTTCCGTCATAGAGTTGTTGTTCTTTTTTATTGGGCTGTAACTGTCATTCCTCGCCTGTGGATATGTTGTTTCCATGTTTTGTGTCTGGAAAATTGTCTGTTGTCCTCATATTACCACTTCTTATGCCCTGAGGACATACAATCAAGAAGTAGTATCTAGGAAAATAGGTGCCTAAAAGCTTGAAAACCATTGGCTCCAAATGTGATATATTGCTGCTAAGAAATTTCTATAAAAGTAGTTTTGAATTTACCTGTCACGCATTTATAAAATCTACATTTCTCTATGCCAGCTAAGAAACTGATCATTATAAAGGAGCCTTGAATGGAATTTCCAACCCACGTGTTACTCGCATTATTTTTTTTAAATACACACTTTTTCTGTTAGCCTCCTTAAATGCTAAATCAGTCCAATCAGGGAAATGAAAAATAAAGGCTTAGAGTTTCAATGAAAAATTACCTTCATCACAACTTTAAAAACCAGATATTCATGAAATAATAATAATAAATTCCCGCAATTATTGGCCAATAATGAATTAAAACTACAAAGTCGGTTCTGATTTTAGGAATACTATGTAGTTCTTTTTTCGAGTGGAATATGGTTAATCACAATTGTGAGGAACCTCAAGCCAGCTCATGGGGTAATCGGATATCCAATATTCTCTCTTGTTGTCTGACAGAATCATTGGTATGTCATGATTCATTAACCTGAGCTACTTTTTTACAGCTTATTTTGGGGGCAGTGCTTTATGTTGTGGGGGACGTTCCCACAGCTCTGAACCAATGGGCTTAGACCCATCCTTACCAGCCTATTACAACGAAGTAGGTCTACTTCGCAAAGTTACTGGAAGAGAGCATAATGGCACAACTGCTCACCGATTTAGAGTATTGTAACTGTCTATCCCCAATACAATCTGGATTTAGATCAAGAGCAAGCCCTATTAGCCTTTTCGGCCAATGCCCGTGTATTCGATAACGAAAGGACAGGTTGGATGCTGGTAATAGTTGACGTCTCAGCAGTCTTCAACACTATGGACCTTCTTATCTATATTAACCTTTTATTCAATTTGGCTAATACTCTGGCTAGTACCCTTAGGCGGTTCCAATAGCTGTATGCAAAAATATGAACAACAACATCATCGTTCTATCAAAATATCATGGCACAAAGCTGATTATTAATCAAATCTTTTCAGTAGCGCAGAAGGTTAAAATATCTAGGCTGACCATTACAGATGATCGTTAGCTAAATGCCCAGGTCAGTTCCATGATAAGGAATGGGTATCATTAATTCCAATTTCTCTGGCATTTATTGCCATTACTTTCTCAGGAAGCCAGGGCCTTGGTGATTGAGGTGGCAGTCAGTTTTACAATATGCAAGAAGACCTATGTGCAGGTATTTCAGCTTACTAAGCAGATTGCCTTCAACATGCTCAAAATGCTCCAGTCAGTGATGGAGCTAAATACAAACAACCACGTCTCACATGCCAGGTGACATCTTCACTAGCTTCCCTTTAAATACGTTATTTAATGTATAAATGCATCAATACAATTGAATTATCTTACTTAAACCACAGAACCACATGCTATCAGCCAAAGAGAACATTAAGGAGCAGTAATCAATTCTTACTGATTATACCTAGGATTAAACTCAAACCTAAAATGGGAAAGGTATTATCCCATCTCTTTCCAACTTTTTAGAAGTCCCTTCTCTCCGCCATCTGACAGTGCTTATCACTCAAATTTCTTAAAACAAAGTCCCTCAGACAAATCTTTTTTAGGCATTCATAAAGACATGTGCCAAGAGACCTTTGGTTAGTGAGCACATAATAAAATAATGAATTATCTAATCAATCAACCTCCTCTAAACACCCTTAAACACTGAGCTTGAGAAATATAGATACATTTTGCAGACTGCCAATTCTGGATGCTCGAATGTAGTAATAATGGTTTCTGAAGCTGAATTTCTATGATCAAAAGAAACCCTGTACCAATCCCCTGCCAGTACTGTAGTAGGCACCTTGGATCCGCAATATCAAGGTCCCTGGATCCGCAATATCAAGGTTCACGGTAAAACCTCTATTTTTCCTTAATGGTGCTCACAGCTTCTTAGGACTGAGCAACAGTTCATTATGATAAGCATGTATAAGCCACCACGGAAAGGAGCAGGTGACTGGCAGAGCATCAACTTAATCAGAATCCCTGGGAGATTCAAAGGTCACCTACATCCTTCCATCCCATCAGAGTCTATATTACATGTTGTTGTTCCAAAAGATTAAGGAATACTAACAAAACAAGCCCCAATAACATATAGGATACGACATTACATCTCCCTTAGCAATAACAAATAAAACAAAAAAATGAAACACTTTATATGTACCCTATGTATGCCGGCACTCCATCGCAATCCAGCAGAAACTCTCCACTCAAATGACTTCCTCACTGCTTGACTAGTCTTCCAGGAGAAAAAGTCAGCACCATGACGAACCTTAACAGCTCTAGCAGCATTACACCAATGCCGCCTCAACACGCTTACAGTCTTGCCACAAATGTACTCAACAACCACAGGCTCACCAAACTTGCACTATTCCATTTTGTAAAAAACAAGTAACCCAAACCAGAGCTCCCACCCTAAACATCATCTCTTTCGATTCTTTCCTGGAGTCAATGCTGTCCTTGTGCTTGGATTGAGTGGCTTTAACCCTCCCTCTGATCTGCACATCCAGCTCTTCCAGCTCAGACCACCTCTTAATTCCTGTCAAACACAATTTGGACAAACACTCAACAACTCAAAAGGTGACACATTAATTACAGAGTGGGAGGCAGTGCGGTAAGACCACAACATAGATCTAACCACTTGCTCCAACAAACTGTGTTACTCTGTGACTCTATGTGCTGGCAGTAGCTTCTGATGCCAGGATGACTTGTAATTCAGATGATCATCATTAGGCAGCATGTGGTGCGTGATGTATGTGACACGACTGACACCTGTTCTGGAGATGTTGATGGAAGTTGTGGGGCTGGAACACAACTTGCATTACACTGTTGCTCCATTGAGATGGCCTGCGGATACCTACTCACAGTAGCAAAATGAGAATGAGTTCCTATTATGGCAATTCTGCTTCAGCTGGGGAACTGATATCAACTCAGGAGTCACACAGGGCAGCAAAGTAAGTCATCTGGTGATATATGCAAGGCTGCCCAGGATGAATGAAGCAGTAGCACAGTGGATTAGTTCAGGGGAGTGGTGGTATATCTTTGAATTTCTCGCTGCCAACAAAACGTTTAATGATAAGCTATACGTCTGTGAAGAAGAAGCAACAATTTATTATGATACAAAAGTACAAGCCACCATAGAAACTTACAGATGACTGTCAGAGCTCCAACAGACCTAGAATACCAAGGAGCTTCAATGGTCACATACATGCTTCAATTACATCGAAACATTCTAAAGATTCTATATTACAGGTGGTTCTTCCAGACGTTTAAGTAACAATAACACAACAAGCCCAATGATTTTTAGGTTACTATAGAGTGTTATGACACAAGAAAATGTTGATCTATTTGAGAAAGATCAACTTAAATGTCAAAAATGTCTGTATTGAAAAATTACTTACAAATCTAGTGAAAAGGAAAGCTGCTGCATCTCCTTCATCTTGGCACAACACAAGTAACCTGTTACTGTCACTAAAACAGACTCTACTCCAGGAGAAAAATAACAAGTATTAAAAATGCAATAGGTCTCGCCTTTCATTAAGCTAAAGCCTTTTGCTTTGCTATATAATACCATTAGCAAACCAAATGGCTTTAACTTAATCAAAGGCGAGACCTATTGCATTTTCAATGCTTGTTCTATTCGTGTAACTCTCCCTTGTCCTCTTCCCCTACAATCCTTGCCAAACATACCTTCTACCTGCACCTGCGACTATCCTTACTGAGGGCCGAGCAGCCTTAATCTGCTCTGTAAAGCCTTGTCCACCCGGTAGCACTCCTTGTTGTCCATCTGCTCTACGGAGCTAGTTGTTTCCTTACATCAGGGCTCTTGCCTCCTCCTACTCCACTTCTTTTAGTTGCAACCATCTTCTTATCCCCACCAGCGTGACTCCGCTTTGGGATCAAATGGATTTCGTCCTTGTCTTTCATGCACCTGTCTAATGTTCCTCATATCGTGGCTCTGCTGGCAGCGTCTTGCACCCTCCTCCTTGCCCTGACTCCTTCAGATGATGTGGTTCTGTGCTGTGCATGCCCACCTCTTCCAAATTTGGCTGCATTCAATTCTGCCTTCATCACTGTGGTGCACAGCTGTGGTGTGTCAGCAGTGGTGTCAGCAGTGAAGTGCACAGCAGTGGTGTGTCAGCAGCAGTGGTGTATCAGCAGTGGTGTGTCAGTAGTGAAGTGCACAGCAGTGAGGTGCACAGCAGTGGCATGTCAGCAGTGGCGTGTCAGCAGTGGTGTGTCAGCAGTGGTGTGTCAGCAGTGAAGTGCACAGCAGTGGTGTGTCAGCAGTGAGGCACACAGCAGTGGTGTGTCAGCAGTGGCGTGCCAGCAGAGGTGTGTTAGCAGTGAAGTGCACAGCAGTGGTGTGTCAGCAGTGGCATGTCTTCAGTGGTGTGTCAGCAGTGGTGTGTCAGCAGTGAAGTGCACAGCAGTGGTGTGTCAGCAGTGGCGTGTCAGCAGTGGTGTGTCAGCAGTGGTGTGTCAGCAGCAGCATGTCAGCAGTAGTGTGTCAGCAGCGGAATGTCAGCAGTGGTGTGTCAGCAATGGTGTGTCAGCAGCGATGTGTCAGCAGTGGTGTCAACAGTGAAGTGCACAGCAGTGGTGTGTCAGCAGCAGTGGTGTGTCAGCAGTGGTGTGTCAGCAGTGAAGTGCACAGCAGTGAGGTGCACATCAGTGGCATGTCAGCAGTGGTGTGTCAGCAGTGGTGTGTCAGCAGTGGTGTGTCAGCAGTGAAGTGCACAGCAGTGGTGTGTCAGCAGTGGCGTGCCAGCAGAGGTGTGTCAGCAGTGAAGTGCACAGCAGTGGTGTGTCAGCAGTGGCATGTCTGCAGTGGTGTGTCAGCAGTGGTGTGTCAGCAGTGGCGTGTCAGCAGTGGTGTGTCAGCAGTGGTGTGTCAGCAGCAGCATGTCAGCAGTAGTGTGTCAGCAGCGGCATGTCAGCAGTGGTGGGTCAGCAATGGTGTGTCAGCAGCGATGTGTCAGCAGTGGTGTCAACAGTGAAGTGCACAGCAGTGGTGTGTCAGCAGCAGTGGTGTGTCAGCAGTGGTGTGTCAGCAGTGAAGTGCACAGCAGTGAGGTGCACATCAGTGGCATGTCAGCAGTGGTGTGTCAGCAGTGGTGTGTCAGCAGTGGTGTGTCAGCAGTGAAGTGCACAGCAGTGGTGTGTCAGCAGTGAGGCACACAGCAGTGGTGTGTCAGCAGTAGCGTGCCAGCAGAGGTGTGTCAGCAGTGAAGTGCACAGCAGTGGTGTGTCAGCAGTGGCATGTCTTCAGTGGTGTGTCAGCAGTGGTGTGTCAGCAGTGAAGTGCACAGCAGTGGTGTGTCAGCAGTGGTGTGTCAGCAGTGGTGTGTCAGCAGTGGTGTGTCAGCAGCAGCATGTCAGCAGTAGTGTGTCAGCAGCGGAATGTCAGCAGTGGTGTGTCAGCAATGGTGTGTCAGCAGCGATGTGTCAGCAGTGGTGTCAACAGTGAAGTGCACAGCTGTCAGCAGTGAAGTGCACAGCAGTGAGGTGCACATCAGTGGCATGTCAGCAGTGGTGTGTCAGCAGTGGTGTGTCAGCAGTGGTGTGTCAGCAGTGAAGTGCACAGCAGTGGTGTGTCAGCAGTGAGGCACACAACAGTGGTGTGTCAGCAGTGACGTGTCAGCAGTGGTGTGTCAGCAGTGAAGTGCACAGCAGTGGTGTGTCAGCAGTGGCTTGTCAGCAGTGAAGTGCACAGCAGTGGTGTGTCAGCAGTGGCATGTCTGCAGTGGTGTGTCAGCAGTGGTGTGTCAGCAGTGAATTGCACAGCAGTGGTGTGTCAGCAGTGGCGTGTCAGCAGTGCTGTGTCAGCAGTGAAGTGCACTGCAGTGGTGTTTCAGCAGTGAAGAGCACTGCAGTGGTTTGTCAGCAGTGGCATGTCAGAAGTGAAGTGCACAGCAGTGGTGTGTCAGCAGTGAGGCACACAGCAGTGGTGTGTCAGCAGTGGTGTGTCAGCAGTGGTGTGTCAGCAGTGGTGTGTCAGCAGTGGCGTGTCAGCAGTGGTCTGTCATCATTGGAGCGCACAGTAGTAGCGTGTCAGCAGTGGCACGTCAGCAGTATTGTGTTAACTATGGTATGTCATTCATCATTGTAGAGTACAGCAGTGGTGTGTCATTATTGAGGCACACAGCAATGGTTTGTCAGCAGTGGTGTATCAGCATTGAACCTCCATCATTGGAGCGCACATGCAGTGGTGTGTCTGCAGTGGTGTGTCAGCAGTGGTGTTTCATCATTGGGGGCACATCAGTGGTGTGTCAGCAGTGGTCTGTCGACAGTGTTTTTTCAGCAGTGGCATGTCCTCATTGGAGCGCACAGCAGTGATGTGTCAGCAGTGGCATGTCAACAATGGAGTGTCGGCGTGGTCAGTCATCATTGGGGCACACAGCTGTGTTTTGTCAGCAGTGACTCTGTCATCATTAGGGTGTACAGCAGTGGTGTATAAGCAGTGTTTTCAGCAGTGGTCCATCATCATTGGGGCACACAGCAGTGGTGTGTCAGCAGTGATGTGTCACCAGTGTTGTGTCAGCAGCGGCGTGTCAACAGTGTTATGTCAGCAGTATTGTGTCAGCAGCGGTGCGTCAGCAGTGATGTGTCAGCAGTGGTGTGTCAACAGTGTTGTGTCAACAGTGATGTGTCTTTATTGGTGTCTCAGCAGCAGTGTGTAAGAAGTAATGTCAGCAGCAGCATGTCAACAGTGTTGTGTCAGCAGTGTTGTGTCAGCAGTGGTGCGTCAGTAGTGATGTGTCAACAATGTTGTATCAACAGTGAGGCACACAGCAGTGGCGTGTCAGCAGTGGTGTGTCAACAGTGGTGTGTCAACAGTGAGGCACACAGCAGGTGTGTCAGCAGTGGTGTGTCGGCAGTGGTGTGTCAGCAGTGAGGCACACACCAGTGGTGTGTCAGCAGTGAGGCTCACAGCAGTGGTGTGTCAGCAGTGAGGCACACAGCAGTGGCGTGTCAGCAGTGGTGTGTCAGCAGTGGTATGTCAGCAGTGAGGCACACACCAGTGGTGTGTCAGCAGTGGTGTGTCAGCAGTGAGGCTCACAGCAGTGGTGTGTCAGCAGTGAGGCACACAGCAGTGGTGTGTCAGCAGTAAGGCGCACAGCAGTGGCATGTCAGCATTGAAGCACACAGCAGTGGTATTTCAGCAGTGAGGAGCACAGCAGTGGCGTGTCAGCAGAGAGGGGCACAGCAGTGGTTTATCATCATTTTGGGGTTCAGCAGTGGTCTGTCATCACCAGGGCGTAAAGCAGAGGTCTATCATAATTAGGGCGCACAGCTGTGGCCTGTCATCATTGGGGTGCACACCTGCGGTCTGTCATCAGGGTGCACAGCTGTGGCCTGTCATCATTGGGGTGCACAGCTGTGGTCCCTCATAATTGTGGGGCCCAGCAATGGCATGTCAGCAGTGGGGCACACAACACTTGTCTGTCATCATTGGAAAGCACAGCAGTCGTGTGTCATCAGTGGTCTGTCAGCAGTGAGGTGCACAGCTGTGGTCTCTCATCATTGTGGAACCCAGAAGTGGTGTGTCAACAGTGGCGTGTCAGCAGTGAGGCGCACAACAGTGGCGTGTCAGCAGTGAGGCGCAAAACAGTGGCGTGTCAGCAGTCGGGTGCACATAAGGGTTGTGTCAACAGTGGCGTGTCAGCTGTGGGATGCACAGCAGTGGTGTGTCAACAGTGAGGCACACAGCAGTGGTGTGTCAGCAGTGGCATGTCAGCAGCAGTGTGTAAGCAGTGAGGCGAACAGCAGTGGCATGTCAGAAGTGAGGCACACAGCAGTGGTGTGTCAGCAGTGGTGTGTCAGCAGTGAAGTGCACAGCAGTGGTATGTCAGCACTGAGGTGCACAACAGTGGCGTGTCAACAGTGGTGTGTCAGCAGTGGGACACACAGCAGTGGTGTGTTAGCAGTGGCATGTCAGCAGTGGTGTGTCAGCAGTGAAGTGCACAGCAGTGGTGTGTCAGCAGTGAGGTGCACAACAGTGGCGTGTCAGCAGTGGGATGCACAGAAGGGGTGTGTCAGCATTGTGGGGCCCAGCAGTGTCTTGCTAACAGTGAGGTGTACAGCAGTGGCATGTAAGCAGTGAGGCACACAGCAGTGGTGTGTCAGCAGTGGTGTGTCAGCAGTGAGGCACATAGCAGTGGTGTGTCAGCAGTGGCGTGTCAGCAGTGGTGTGTCAGCAGTGAGGTACACAGCAGTGATGTTTCAGCAGTGGCCTGTCAGCTGTGGTGTGTTAGCAGTGAGGTGCATAGCAGTGGCATGCCAGCAGTGAGGCACACAGCAGTGGTGTGTCAGGAGTGGCATGTTAGCAGTGGTGTGGTAGCAGTGGTGTGTCAGCAGTGGTGTGTCAGCAGTGAGGCACACAGCAGTGGCGTGTCAGCAGTGGTGTGTCGGCAGTGGCATGTCAGCAGTGGTGTGTCAGCAGTGAGGCACACAGCAGTGGTGTGTCAGCAGTGGAGTGCATAGCAGTGGTGTGTCAGCAGTGGTGTGTCAGCAGTGAAGTGCACAGCAGTGGTGTGTCAGCAGTGAGGCACACAGCAGTGGTGTGTCAGCAGTGGCGTGTCAGCAGTGGGGTGTCAGCAGTGAGGCACACAGCAGTGGTGTGTCAGCAGTGGCATGTCAGCAGTGGTTTGTCAGCAGTGAAGTGCACAGAAGTGGTGTGTCAACAGTGAGGCACACAGCAGTGGCGTGTCAGCAGTGAGGTGCAAAACAGTGGTGTGTCAGCAGTGGGGTGCACAGAAGAGGTCAGCAGTGATGTATCAGCAATGGTGTGTCAGCAGCGGCGTCAGTAGCGATGTGTCAGCAGTGATGTGTCAGCAGTGATGTGTCAGCAGTGGTGTCAGCAGTGGCGTGTTAGCAGTGGTGTGTCAGCAGTGGTGTGTCAGCAGTGGTGTCAGCAGCAGCGTGTCAGCAGTGGTGTGTCAGCAGTGGTATGTCAGCAGTGGTGTGTCAGCAGCAGCGTGTCAGCAGTGATGTGTCAGCAGTGATATGTCAGCAGCATCGTGTCAGCAGCAATGTGTCAGCAGTGGTGTGTCAGCAGTGGTGTAGCAGCAGTGGTGTGTCAGCAGTGGTGTGTCAGCAGTGGCATATCAGCAATGGTGTGTAAGCAGTGGTATGTCAACAGCGGTGTCTTAGCAGCGGCGTGTCAGCAGCGCCATGTCAGCAGTGGTGTGTCAGCAGTGGTGTGTCAGAAATGGTGTGTCAGCAGCGATGTGTCAGCAGTGGTGTGTCAGCAGTGGTGTGTCAGCAGTGGCATGTCAGCAGCGGTGTGTCAGCAGTGGTGTGTCAGCAGTGATGTGTCAGCAGCATTGTGTCAGCAATGGTGTGTCAGCAGTGGTGTGTCAGCAGCGGTGTGTCAGCAGCGGTGTGTCAGCAGTGTTGTGTCAGCAGTGGTGTGTCAGCAGTGGTATGTCAGCAGTGGCATGTCAGCAGCGGTGTGTCAGCAGCGGCATCAGCAGTGATGTGTCAGCAGTGGTATGTCAGCAGCATTATGTCAGCGGTGGTGTGTCAGCAGCGGCGTGTCAGCAGTGATGTGTCAGCAGTGGTGTGTCAGCAGTGGTGTGTCAGCAATGGTGTGTCAGCAGCGATGTGTCAGCAGTGGTGTAGCAGCAGTGGTGTAGCAGCAGTGGTGTGTCAGCAGTGGTGTGTCAGCAGCGGCATGTCAGCTGTAGTGTGTCAGCAGCGGGATGTCAGCAGTGGTGTGTCAGCAGTGGTGTGTCAGCAATGGTGTGTCAGCAGCGATCTGTCAGCAGTGGTGTCAACAGCGGCGTGTCAGCAGTGGTGTGTCAGCAGTGGTGTGTCAGCAGCGGCATGTCAGCAGTGGTGAGTCAGCAGCGGCATGTCAGCAATGGTGTGTCAGCAGTGGTGTCTGCAGCGGGGTGTCAGCAGCAGGGTCTCAGCAGTGGCGTGTCAGGAGTGGTGTGTCAAAAGTGGTGTGTCAGCAGCGGTGTGTCAGCAGTGGTGTGTCAGCAGTGGTGTGTCTGCAGTGGTGTCAGCAGCGGCATGTCAGCAGCGGCGTGTCAGCAGTGGTGTGTCAGCATCGGTATGTCAGCAGCAGCGTGTCAGCACCGGTGTGTCAGCAGTGATGTGTCAGCAGTAATGTGTCAGCAGCGTCGTGTCAGCAGTGGTGTGTCAGCAGTGGTGTGTCAGCAATGGTGTGTCAGCAGCGATGTGTCAGCAGTGGTGTAGCAGCAGTGGTGTGTCAGCAGTGATGTGTCAGCAGCAGCGTGTCAGCAGTGGTGTGTCAGCAGCTTGTTTCCGGTCCAGGGAAGACATGGTTTGGCAGTTCGGGCTGGACTGTTCCCATGAGGCACAGGGTCAGACTGATTTGCATATGGCCATGTCTGAACTGGGGTTGTGGAGTGAGCTAAAGAATGATGATGGCTTAAACCCAGATCAGTTGACTGGGGGTGAGTGTTTGATTTGCTCTAACGCTCCGTCCATCATCCCCTTTGGTATAGCAGTGGTATGTCAGCAGCGGCGTGTCAGTAGCAGCATGTCAATAGCGGCGTGTGCACATTCATGCATTCTTTAGATAAAGAAAACATCAACCGCACCTCAAGTGTATAGTAGCAAAGTAGCATAAAATGAAGAGAAAGCATTTGCAACGCAATAGGTCTCGCATTTACGCGAGTTTGAGCTATTTACTTTGCAAATGACAATGCCTTTTATTTTTGTTTTCGTTTTGAACCCTTTCAGTGCTCATGACGGAATGGTTCCGTCATGAGCACAAGTTCTAGTGTGCTCTTGACGGAACCATTCCGTCATGAGCACATGCTCAGGAAATCCCTATGCTGCAGACAGCAGAGGGATTTCCCATTTTTTTTGCCTGGGGAGGTGGGGTAGAGCTTCCCTAACCTCCCCATGCCGATTTTTGCATTTCATTGAAATGACAATTGCGCGCATGGATGTCACTGCTCGAGGGTGTCTACCACCTACGATCCTCAGGAGTGAAGCTAGGTCCCACCTTCTCCGAGGATACTACAAGTCTCCTACTTTAACATAACAGGAAGCTTCTATGTATCCCCAGGGAGCGATGAGAAGACTCGGAACTTCCAAGAGGGAGACACAGCGCAGGAGTGGACAATGGACTAGGAAGCAACTAGTAGATACTGTAAAAGAGAAAAGGACGTTCAATCATTAGTACAGTAGAACTGTATATCTTACAGAAGGTAATGTATCTATTCTTGTCTAAATACATGTAGGATTGTGTATGGTCTCAACTCACCTGGTGTATCTTAAGACTTGGACCAAGCGCAAACAGAAAAGGCAAGAGAGTAGACTCCAAGTGAGGCTTGTGCACTTAATAGTCTAAATGCGAATTCAGTCTGCAACACTTGTAGTTCACAGTAAAGGTTCCACTTTGTCAGTATCAGAAATGCTGGGTCCGTGGGAGAACGAAGGTTAGAGGTCCTCAGGGAGCAGGAGTGCAGTGAGGTAAACCGTGTAGCGAATGGATTGCAATATTGTATAGAGTTTTGCAAATAATCCGCCACTTTCTTCCGTGATGAGAAAACGAAGGTGTTGAAGGTTTTTTGTTCCTTTACGAGCGAGTCCGCTCGCAGCAGCGTTCAGAAATGCAGTGCAGCTGAATCATGTAAGAATTCTCGTTCCGGTCTTGAAAGGGTAACCGGCTTGATAAGCAGTATCACTCGGTAGATTCCTTACAGATACGCAAAGATTCAAGCCGGAGTCCAACAGGGATATAGTAGCTAAAACCTCTTTGAAGTGTAGCAGGATACTGAACGAGGACGCCGCAAGTGGCGTGCAGGGATTCAAACTTGATAGAACCAACGAACAAGTCGAAGCAATCAGGACAGGCAGGGTTCCCAACGGAATGGAGAAGCCAAGCAATGAATGAGAGGGGCGGTTCTCTATTTGAAGGATGCGAATGATTTGATTCGTCGTCAGGCATCATGAGACCACTTGAAGGATGCGAGTGATCTGATTCGTCGTCAGGCATCATGAGACCACTTGAAGGATGCGAGTGATCTGATTCGTCGTCAGGCATCATGAGACCACTTGAAGGATGCGAGTGATCTGATTCGTCGTCAGGCATCATGAGATCACACACAATCATACTAACCATCTCAATGCATTATGGTCTTGGTAGTATATTTGAAGAATATGTGGCTATGCTAGGTGTGGGAAGTTTTGCGGGTAACAGTTCTCCCCCTTAAAGGTAGCCTAACCGGGCGAGGTTTGTTGGGGTGGAGGGCATGGAATCTGCGTACTAGCAAAGGAGCGTGTACATGTTCTGCTAATTCCCACGTTCTCTCATCTGAGGAGTAACCCACCCAATCTATAAGGTATTGCAGTTTCCCTTGATGTCTTCGGGAATCCACTATTCTTTCGACCTCATATTCGAGTTCCCCTTCCACTGAAATGGGAGGAGGTGATGGTTCAGGACAGGAAGGCTTGACATATGGTTTCAATAAAGAGATGTGGAATACAGGATGTATCTGCATTTCTTGGGGTAACTCGAGTTTCATCACTACGGGGGAGATAATCCTTATGATCTGGTAGGGCCCTATATATCGGGGTTGTAATTTTCTAGTCCCTGCTAGACGAAGGTTCTTGGTTGCTAACCACACCTGATCCCCTATTTCATATTTAGGGCCCTCTTGTCTATGTTTGTCCGCTTGTGTTTTCATTTGCATTTTAGTTTCTTGTAATTCTTTTTTTGCCTGATTCCATATTTTCTGTAAATTGGTGTGATGTTCTGTAACTGCAGGGATTTCTGATAGGGATACTGGGAGATATAGAGGTAAGAATTTGGGGTGATAACCATGAGAAAAAAAGAAAGGTGAAATCTTGGTGGCAGAGTGCATGGAATTGTTGTAGGCAAATTCAGCGAGGGCTAATGCCATAACCCAATCACTCGAGAGGGTACTTAGTAAACATCTAAGATATTGCTCTAATGTTTGATTTGACCTCTCAGTTTGGCCATCTGTTTGAGGATGGTATGCAGAGGATAGACAATGATCTATGTGTAAAGCTTGACACAACCCTTGCCAGAATCTAGACACAAATTGGGGGCCTCTGTCGGACACAATGATCGAAGGCAAACCATGTAAACGAACTATCTGTTTTATGAAAATGTCTGCAAGGTCTCGGGCCTTGGGCACTTGTTTTAAGGGAATAAAATGAGACATTTTGGAGAGCATGTCTACTACAACAAGGATCGTTGTATATCCTCTTGAGTTAGGTAGGTCAGTGATAAAGTCAAGACTAATAGAGTGCCAAGGGGTTGGTGGGATAGGTAATGGTTGTAGAAGTCCAGCAGGAGCACAGTGCAATGATTTCTGTCGAGCACATGTGGGACATGCCCCCACAAATGTAAATACGTCCTGATTCATTCCTTTCCACCAAAACCATCTCTTGCATATTTGAAGGGTTTTGTCTTTACCCGGATGTCCTACTAAGGGTAGCGAATGACACCATTTAAGGATGATTTCACGGGTTTCTTCAGAGGGTACATATATACAATTGTCATGGAAAAAGATACCGTTCTCAATTTTATTGAGGGGATCGGATAACCAATCCTCGGGAGACATAGTGGAGTATTCCACCAAGAGTTTTGTTATGAAGGAGTCAGGAACCTCTTGGGTCTTGTCCCCTATGGCCGCTATTTTGCTATCAGGGATGATGGGTACTGGATTGTCAATGAATTGTTTGGACTCAATACCCAGTCGAGATAAAGCATCAGCCTTACCATGTTTGTTTCCAGGACGAAAAGAAATGACGAAATTGTATTCGCTAAAGAAGGACACCCATCGCATTTGTCTTGGTGTAAGGGCTCGAGCTGATTTAAAAAATTGTAAATTACGGTGATCGGAGTAGATTGTGATCACATGAGGTGAACCAAGGAGATAATGGCGCCATTCTTGAAAGGCTAGCTTAATAGCTAAAAGCTCGCGTTTGCCAATAGTGTAGTTTTGTTCAGCTGGTAGAAGTGTTTTGGAGAAGTAGGCAAGGGATGGAGCGTTCCTGACTTGGGGTCTCTTTGAGATAGTATTCCTCCCACAGCATATTGCGAGGCGTCGGCCTCGATGAAATAAGGTTGTGTCTCATCAGCATGACGTATTATGGGGGCAGAGGTAAATTAATCTTTTAATTCCTGAAAAGCCTTTTCAGCGGCCTCGTCCCATAAGAAGGGAATCTCTTTCTTTAGCAGTCTCGTGATAGGACAAATGAGATCAGAGAAATGATCTATGAACCTCCTATAGAAGTTTGCAAACCCGAGGAAGGATTGCACTTCCTTCACGTTCTGAGGGCTTGCCCACTTGATTATGGCTGATATCTTAGCAGGGTCCATTTGTAAACCGTCCGCGGATATCACAAACCCCAAAAAGTCAACCTTGTTTGCATGAAAAAGACATTTGTCTAACTTAGCGAATAGATGATTGTCTTGTAGACATTGAAGAATAGTCTTAACATGAGATATATGCTCCTGTTCTGTTTTGGAGTAAATAAGAATATCGTTGATGTATACAATTACGAATACATCTAGATATTCTCTCAAAACTTCATTAATAAAGAATTGAAAGGCCGCTGGAGCATTACATAATCCAAAGGGCATTACGCAGTACTCATACAGGCCGAACTTGGTACGGAATGCAGTCTTCCACTCATCTCCTTCCCGTACGCGAATCAAATGATAGGCCCCACGGAGATCCAGTTTAGTGAAGATTTTGGCCTTGCGTACTTGATCTACAAGGGTAGAGATGAGCGGAATAGGGTATCTATTTTTTATCGTCACCTTGTTTAAGGCGCGATAGTCCAAGCAAGCTCTTAAGCCACCCTCCTGCTTAGGTTTGAAAAAGATGGGGGAGGACACTGGCGAGGTCGAGTGGCGGATGAACCCTTTCTTAAGCATATCATTGAGATATTCCTGCAAATATTTGGTTTTAGGTTCCGTAAGTGCATAGATTCTGCTAAGAAGTAATTCTGCCCCGGGGACTAGGTCTATTCGGCAATCAAAAGATCTATGCGGGGGCAATTCAACTGCCTTGATTTCATCGAACACTTTGATAAAGTCTTGGTATTCTACAGGAAGAGTAGAGGGATAAGTAGATCCTGCACAATACAAGGGAACGTGTACCTGTATCATGTCTTGGTAACAATGTTCGATATAATAATAAGAATTCAGCGTGAGGGTTCTATTTACCTAATCTATGTTGGGGTTATGTTGTTGCAACCAAGGAACTCCCACGATCGCCCCAAAAGGAGGGGTGTCAATCAGATCAAAACATTTTTTTTCCGTATGTCCATTATCACAGGTCATAAGAAGCTCGGGGGTATGGTAAGTTACTAACCCCGAGGATAGAGCTGATCCATCAACCGCTCTAACTCTTTCGGGTTGGGATTTTCTGATGAATTCAATACCACAAGACTTGGCTAAGGCTATGTCAAGGAAATTGCCAGTGGCTCCAGAATTCACCATGACAGATAAGGATTTTCTATGTTGCTGGGATAGAATAAGCACTACAGAAATGGTCAAATGTCTGGATATTGGGGAGAAAGTATTCGCCAAAAAGGGTGAGACCTGAATAAAGGACGGACTTGGAAGAACGGCCTCTTCACCTTCCAAGTCTAGAAGTTTTCCGAGTGTGCTACAGAGATTGTTTTGTTCAAGGGAGGTTTCTTTCCTGAACGGGTTTTGACGGGACATTCTTGGGCATAATGCCCTTCCTTCCCACAATAGAGACATAGATTCAACTTTCTCCTCTTGTCTTTTTCTTCTTGTGTTAACGGGCCTCGTATGTCTCCGATTTGCGTTCATGCAGTCTGTGTTCCAATTTAACTACTAGATCTATGAAAGATGCACAATCTTCTGGGGGATCTACAATTTGGGACAAAATGTCTTTTAGTTCGTCCCTCAACCCTCTGTAGAACAAGGATGTTCTCTTAGCCTCAGGCCATTGCGTCTCAGTAACGAGCCTGTTAAAAGTTGTTATATATGTTAGTAGATCTTTGGAACCTTGTTTTAACCCAAGTAGCTCGTTGTCGCTAGCCTGCATATATGAATGTCTGGCAAACAGGCGTTTCATGCTGTCTTTAAACTGAGTTAAGTTATACAAGATAGGGTCGTCATTTTCCACTAAAGGGACGGCCCACAGTGCCGCATTCCCCGTTAGGTAGGATATTATGAATGCTACTTTTGCCGCGTCGTTAGGAAATGCCGCCGCCTTACTTAGAAACTGTAAATGACACTGATTCATAAAGACAGCGAATTTATTGCTATCACCAGCGAATCTCTCAGGCATGGCTAATGGTGTTTGGGGAGCTGTTACTACAGTGACAGTGACATTCACGGGGGGGTCGTGTTGTCTAAGATAGATGTGCTCGGGAAGGAAGGAACCTGAAAACAAGCAGGCTGAATATAGGGTTTCTTATACGGGGATCCACTGTCTACGGTTATAGGTTTCTGACTTCGTAACATGTCTATTTCTAAGACTAGTCGTTGGTTTTCTGTTTTTACCTCTCTAAGTTCAGTTTGTAAATTAACTAAAGCAGCAGCGAGATCTGCTATGGATAGTTCAGGAGGCACAGGAGCAGATACTCCTGGTACAAGAGTCTCTTTATCCATACTTCGCTCGGGGGATTTTTTTTTATTACGTGGGATTGGCTTTCTGTCACTGCTCGAAGGTGTCTACCACCTACGATCCTCAGGAGCGAAGCTAGGTCCCACCTTCCCCGAGGATACTACAAGTCTCCTACTTTAACATAACAGGAAGCTTCTATGTATCCCCAGGAAGCGATGAGAAGACTCGGAACTTCCACGAGGGAGACACAGCGCAGGAGTGGACAATGGACTAGGAAGCAACTAGTAGATACTGTAAAAGAAAAAAGGACGTTCAATCATTAGTACAGTAGAACTGTATATCTTACAGAAGGTAATGTATCTATTCTTGTCTAAATACATGTAGGATTGTGTATGGTCTCAACTCACCTGGTGTATCTTAAGACTTGGACCAAGCGCAAACAGAAAAGGCAAGAGAGTAGACTCCAAGTGAGGCTTGTGCACTTAATAGTCTAAATGCGAATTCAGTCTGCAACACTTGTAGTTCACAGTAAAGGTTCCACTTTGTCAGTATCAGAAACGCTGGGTCCGTGGGAGAACGAAGGTTAGAGGTCCTCAGGGAGCGGGAGTGCAGTGAGGTAAACCGTGTAGCCAATGGATTGCGCAATATTGTATAGAGTTTTTCAAATAATCCGCTGCTTTCTTCCGTGATGAGAAAATGAAGGTGTTTTGTTCCTTTACGAGCGAGTCCGCTCGCAGCAGCGTTCAGAAATGCAGTGCAGCTGAATCATGGAAGAATTCTCGTTCCGGTCTTGAAAGGGTAACCGGCTTGATAAGCAGTATCACTCGGTAGATTCCTTACGGATACGCGGTGATTCAAGCCGAAGTCCAACAGGGATATAGTAGCTAAAACCTCTTTGAAGTGTAGCAGGATACTGAACGAGGACGCCGCAAGTGGCGTGCAGGGATTCAGACTTGATAGAACCAACGAACAAGTCGAAGCAATCAGGACAGGCAGGGTTCCCAACGGAATGGAGAAGCCAAGCAATGAATGAGAGGGGCGGTTCTCTATTTGAAGGATGTGAATGATTTGATTCGTCGTCAGGCATCATGAGACCACTTGAAGGATGCGAGTGATCTGATTCGTCGTCAGGCATCATGAGACCACTTGAAGGATGCGAGTGATCTGATTCGTCGTCAGGCATCATGAGACCACTTGAAGGATGCGAGTGATCTGATTCGTCGTCAGGCATCATGAGACCACACACAATCATACTAACCATCTCAATGCATTATGGTCTTGGTAGTATATTTGAAGAATATGTGGCTATGCTAGGTTTGGGAAGTTTTGCGGGTAACAATGGAGCCCTATCGTCATTACAATGAAATCGAAACTGAAACTTAGGGGTCCATTAAGATGGTGGTCAGAAAACCACCCCGACTGCCATGGAAGCGGAAAACAGCCGCACGCCTGCACAGTGGAAAAACCGGAATCCAAATTAGGAAAATCTGTCAAAAAACACAGACCGAGAAAAACCGCCCGTAGCGGGCGGTGATGTTCAAAATCCATCTGTGTCGGTCGGATACGCAGCGGAAAAACACCAACCCGCCGCAAGCATAGCGGAGACACCGCCCGGGAAATTAGGATATCCCCGATGGTCCCACGGTACGTACCGCTGTTTCTCACCACCGCAGTCGCACACTGGGATGAATGGGAGAGCCAGCAGAAGAGAGGCAGCATAGCCACAGCTGCGGACGTTCCGTGAAAAATATGGCGGATGAAGCAAAAAACCCACAGTAAGGCCAAAAAGAGCACACAGCAAACTAACCATGCCCCCCAAATACACAAAACACACCCCAATGATACAACCACACGGCAAAAAGTAAAATACAATTCCCAGGACAACACACCTGATAGCAATACCCAATTTGGACACACCCACATAGCTGAGTATAAAACCAGCACCTTCCCTGACAACAATCCTTTGCAATACTCCAGGAGAGAAGGGACACACACCCCAGCTTAAAGGAGAGGCAAAGAACACAACATCACTAGCCACACCACATACAGCACCACCACCACTTCCACACCTGTACTACTAACCCCCCTGCACATCACACACCATAAACATCACAACCACACCCACCACTCACACGCCTGCACCCACAACCACTTTGCACACAACAACACCATGGCAACACATAAAATGCCCAAATTCACATAGAGTGAGTTGACAGTCATGGTAGATGAGAAAGTCAGAGTGGAACCACAACTGTTTGGTAGCCTGGTCCAACAGACACAATTAGCCACAAGAACACAAATGTGGGCAAGGATAGTCCAAAGGGTCAATGCATTAGGGACCACCACAAGATCCAAAAAGAGATCATGAAGCGGTGGCATGATCTGAAGAGGGTTGTCGAGGAGAAGCAAGAACCGTGAGCTAGCTCAGAGGACTGGCGGTGGCCCTCCCATTCCACCAAAACCATACACACCATGGGAGGAGGAGGTGCTTGCCATACTGCATCCAGAGAGTCTCACAGGAGTAGCCGGGGGAGTGGAGGCTGGTAAGTACAAAGAAATGACTACCACCACACTGCTATGTACTATCTTGCACAACTACAAAGCTATACCACCTAGGACAAATTCCATCCATCTGCACCACAACTCACAAAAACATGTCCCACAGATCCAACATTCACCCACCTCCATTCACCCCAAACGCAGCTACCAACATTACCATGGGGGCATGTGTACAGGCAGCCAGCACTACAACTCCCACCATGCCCCCTGTCCCACAGCCTAGCCAGATGGAACCCTCACCCCACCCCACCCGAAGCAGTTGGAAGCCATTGCAGTACACCAAACAAACTTACAGGTAGGTAGCCATCTTCCCTGGGAGGATGTTTATGGGTGGGAGGCCTGTACCACTACTCCCACCATGCCCCCTGCCCCACACCTCAGCAGGATGGAGCACTCCCACACCCAAGAGCAGTTGGAAGCCATTGCAGTACACCAAACAAACGTACAGGTAGGTAGCCATCTTCCCTTGGAGAGTGTTTGTGGGTGGGAGGCCTGTACCACTACTCCCACCATGCCCCCTGCCCCACACCTCAGTTGGATGGAGCACTCCCCCCACCCCACCCAGAAGCATGTGTCAGCCATTACATTACCCGCATCAAACTAACAGGTAGGTAGCCATCTTCCCTGGGAGGGTGTTTGTGGGTAGAAGGCCTGCACTACTACTCCCACCATTCCCTCTGTCCCACACCTGAGCAGGATGGAGCACTCCCCCACAGAGGAAGCAGTTGGAAGCCATTGCAGTACACCAAAAAAACTTACAGGTAGGTGCCATCTTCTCTGGGAGGGTGTTTGTGGGTGGGAGGCCTGCACTACTACTCCCACCATGCCCCTGTCCCACAGCCTAGCAAGATGGAACCCTCACCCCACCCCATCCCGAAGCAGTTGGAAGCCATTGCAGTACACCTAACAAACTTACAGGTAGGTAGCTATTTTCCCTGGGAGGGTGTTTGTGGGTGGGAGGCCTGTACCACTACTCTCACCATGCCCCCTGCCCCACGCCTTAGCAGGATGGAGCACTCCCCCACCCCACCCAGAAGCATGTGTCAGCCACTACATTACCATCATCAAACTAACAGGTAGGTAGCCATCTTCCCTGGGAGGGTGTTTGTGGGTGGGTGGCCTGCACTACTACTCCCACCATTCCCTCTGGCCCAAACTTTAGCAGAATGGAGCACTCCCCCACCTGAAGCAGTTGGAAGCCATTGCAGTACACCAAACAAACTTACAGGTAGGTAGCCATCTTCCCTGGGAGGGTGTTTGTGGATGGAAGGCCTGTACCACTACTCCCACCATGCCCCCTGCCCCACAGCCTATCAAGATGGAACCCACCCCCTACTCCACCCAGAAGCAGTTGGAAGCCACTGCAGAACATAAAACAAACCTACAGGTAGGTAGACATATCATTCTGTCTTATGACACCACTGAGCAGGATGTAAGCCTCCTACATGCACACACAGATGTGCCACATCACAAGGCCAAAGGCGAGCACGTAACAGGCAAGTAGCCAGTATGTCCACCCACACATTTGTCACAAAGGAAATGGTGCTATATGACAACACCAGCCCTCTCATTGCACAAATATGCACACCAACCCCATTGCCACACACAGGTAAGCTAAGGAAACTGTCACAACTACCAAAGTGTGACACACCAATTCACATGTAGAAGAAAGTCTGAGCATCGCCACGGGGCCAGTGCAACAAGGACCATTCGAGAAATAATAAAGCATGTGTGGTGGTATAAATCAAGATATGCACAGGACAAAGGTATGCAGTAGATGACAATGGCCAGTCCATGGCCAGATGTGACGTCTGCCAGGTCAGACAAATCAACAAAGAGTCCACAATGAGACACATGTTGTGCCAGTCCCTAGATGGCAACAAGTACCTGTAAACATAAATTATGCACGGCTCGCATGGTATGCATTGACACCTCACACCATGGACAAGTAATGCATGTACCACTGCATCAAGTCAGGAGGCACAGTAGTGCACATAGGAAACAATGTGATGATCAGTCATTTGTGCAGTGTACAAACAGTGAATGACACATAGCTAACACAAAGCTTGCGGGGTGCACTACAATGACCATTTTCCATCTGATCCACAGGTGATCAAGAACTCACTGCAGAGGACAACACCAGCAACCTGCAACCTGCAGAGCCAGTCTCCCCCCCGGTACATGGAATCTCGGATGTTGACTCCCAGGATTCTATGGACGATGAGCTCGAAGCCGGCCCATCTGGTGTGCCAGGGAGCAACAGGCCTCAGGACCCCATCGTCCCCCCCACCACATCTGCGGCAATAACAACTTCACTGCAGACCCCTGCTGTTACGGCCTGTGCGACCACCACCACCACCACCACCACCAGTGCTGCCTGCAACACCCTCCCTGACCACCCCACAACACCGACTGAAGAGGGCAGGAAGAGGATGCGGGTGCCCACAGCGGTGAGGCAACAGGTCTGTGGCAGCAGGGTAGGTGGGAGAGGCAGGGTCACCCACAGACACCAGGAGGCTGGGACCCAATCCCTGGAACACATCACCAGAGTCCTTGGCGCATATGAACAGGCCCAGGGACAAACGGGTCGGTCGGACGAACTGTTACGCAAGCTCATCCTGCTGATGCGGTTCATCGACACCCGCATGGGACAAATCGTTGACCTCTTGGGCCAGCAAGTGGCGGTACTGAGGGACAGGCCTGCGCCACAACCAACACCTCCACCTCCCTCTGGTGGGCCACAGGATGACAGTTCACCATCCTCCCCTGCGCCCACAGAGAGGGGTGAGTCCTCAGACCCCATTGGCCCTGCAGCAGGGCCCCCCACTGCCAAGCGACGAAGGGGCCGCTCTAAGAAGACCCTGGGAGTATCTGAAGGCAAAGCACCTGCCAAACCCCAGTCACAGAGCCAGCCCTGATGGCAACCCTCTTCACCACTGCATTGACTTTATGGACTGTCCTTCCCCACACTGCCTTGTGAATGGCATATGTCTGTTGGACTGGGTCACCACATCAATGTGGTAACTACTCGACTATCTCATTTACCACAACTGTCAACTCACTGCTCCACCACCACCTCAATGGAAATGTACACCCCCATCACATGTCACCATTGCAAATAAAAAATCCTTACACACATGTTGTCGTGTCTGCTCAGTCTTTATTGCAGCATGTACAGTCTTCAACATGATCACAATGTACCTGGAGTATGGACTGTATGTAGGCAAGGAGAAGTAGAAGGCACCTAGGGAAACACAACAGAACAACATTCACTGGTCTGGGTGTGGCATCACAGACATCACACATCACCTACCATCAAGATAACCCAACATGCACACGTCACAATGGGCAACAAGTGTCAACATACACGTCCTGTAGATATTCCAAAATGACCTGTTCCAGAAACATTGCCAACCACTGCACAGTCTACAACTGGCTGATGTCACAATTCTCACATACCCCTTCACGACAACAGCAATATCAGCGACAATGGGTACGTTGTACATTGTCACCCACCTTCAAGTGAAGTAGCGGGTGATGAGCTGTTCACGCAGGCCAACATCTTCCTCCTCTCCACTGTCCTCATCACTGGACACAGATTGGTTTGCAGGCTGGGGCCTTGGGTCCTCATCATCATCCAGGAGCAGGGGAATCGCCTTGTGAATGGCTAGGTTGTGGAGAATGCAGCATGCCACCACAATCTGACACAACTTCCTGGGCGAGTATGCCAGTGAACCTCCGGTCTTGTCCAGGCAGCGGAAACTTGACTTGAGCAGACCAAAAGTGCGCTCCACCACACGACGTGTCCTCCCCTGGGCCTCATTGTAGTGGACTTCAGCGGGGTCCTGGGATTCCGCAGTGGGGTCAGCAAACAGGGACGGTTGGGATATACAGAGTCACCTAGGTATGACAAACACAAATGGACATTGCAACGTCGCTGAGGCATAGGGCAGCAGGTCACAGACACGGCACGCCATACGACTAGGCATACTCACCCACAATCCATGCACGCACGGGAAGCAGATTAGCCATCAGCTGGAGCACAATGCTGTTCCGCAGGATGTAGGAGTCATGGGCCGAGCCTGGGAATTTGGCACACACGTGGGAGATGATCATATCTGCCAGGCACACCACTTGCACATTTATGAAGTGGTAATGTTTGCGATTCCTGTAAATGTGCTCACTTGCCTGTGGTGGCACAAGCCCGACATGGGTGCAATCAATGACCCCAACAACATGGGGGATATGTCCAAGGGGATAGAAGTCTCCCTTCACAGCTGGCAATTAAGCACCCCTGGGGAAATGTATATATCTGTCTTTGTATATCATCATGGCACACAGAACATCACGCAGCACCATGCTGAACATCGGTTGTGACATCCCACCAGTGCTGGCCACTGTCTCTTGGAACGATCCAGTGGCAAAAAAATGCAGGGCCACCATCACCTTATAAGTTGGGGTGAAAGCTATTGGATATGTCCGGCGAGGCTGCAGGTGGGGCTCAAACATATCACAAAGGGTCTTTAGGGTGGCTCTATCCAGATGGCATTTCCGGATGATCGCCACATCCTCCATGTCCTCCAGCACTGTCAAGTGACGAATCAGGTTTGGCCTCCTCCTAGTTGAGATGAACGTGGACACATGTCAATGCAATACATCATGAGATGGGCACAGCATCTCACGTTCTGGAGGACACAATGACAACAATGACTGCCATCAAAATTGAGTTACAGACCAGCTTACATGTAGGGACACCTTCAGCTACACAAAGGGCACACCTGTCAATTTACACAGAAGAAGTGCCCCAAACACCACCTTGGTCAATGTGGATGCACATAGGGATATGGCCACATTTCACATGGGCACACCTGGGAGCATAGCATCCAGCATATGTGTAACAAATCAACCTCACTGTCTCCTACCTAGCTGCTGTACCTGTCACACCTTCATGCGTAATTTCAACCTGGCACACATCCACCACACAATGACCACAGTTGGCGCAGGAATGACGAATGTGTGCATGAGCAGACATGAGAGGCCATGCAAAATAGATCATCATTCATTGAGACGAGCATTGCAGTGATTGTCACTGCACCTCAACACATTGGAACACCCTCCACATCCTCCTACGACAGACCCAGGACCTACTAACCTTCAGGGGGATTCTCAAGACCTGGCTATTCGAGCAGTAGCAGCACCCCTCCCCCCCAAGCGCCCTGAGACCCTCACGGGTGAGTAGTGCGCTTTACAAATGGATTGATTGATTGCTTCACATGTGTATACATTGTAGAGTCCAGAACAACACTGTCCTGCCTACACGACCATCAAATTCATAAGTTACATGTGAGTGAGTACAGGCCAATCTACGAAATCACACACACAAACATGGCATGTGTTGTCACCAGTGGAGTAAATTGAACATTGGCATCATGTGCACAATGATGTGCCATTGACCATGTGGGTACTGAGCACTGTTGATGTTTGCCAGATGGCCATTGCCATTGTACGGCACCCATATCACGGTAGCTACCGCCTGGCCCCAGCGATGTGTCACCAGCACCCCCAATCACACAAGTGCATTAGTGATTGGCATGGAGACATGGGGAAATGGCGGTGGGCATGCCCCGCCGCCTGAATCGCGGTGCCTCGTGTCAATTTATGGCACCCATATTGCAGTAGCTACCGCCTGGCCACAGCGGTGTGTCACCAGCACCCCCATTCACACAAGTGCGGTAGTGATTGGCATGGAGACATGGGGAAATGGCGGTGGGCATGCTCTGCTGCCTGAATCGCTGTGTCTCGTGTCAATGTATAGCACCCATATCGCGGTAGCTACCGCCTGTCCCCAGCGGTGTGTCACCAGCACCTCCATTCACACAAGTGCAGTAGTGATTGGCATGTAGGCATGCGCAGCCGCCAAAATCGCGGTAGCGGACACCGGGCCCCAGCGGTGTGTCACCGCCATGGAGCATGCCCATACAGCCAATGGGAACCTTGATTGCGGTGGCATGATGCAATTTTGAAGATCGCGGTAGGCGTGCTCCACCACCGTGGAGGCGGTCATTGGGTGCATTTGAAAGATGCACCATCGCGGTAGCGCACATCGGGCCCCAGCGGTGTGTCACCGCCATGGAGCATGCCATTACAGCCAATGGGAACCTTGATTGCGGTGGCATGATGCAATTTTGAAGATCGCGGTAGGCGTGCTCCGCCACCGCGGAGGCGGCCATTGGATGCATTTGAAAGATGCACCATCGCGGTAGCGCACACTGGGCCACAGCGGTATGTCACCGCCATGGAGCATGCCCTTACAGCCAATGGGAACCTTGATTGCGGTGGCATGATCCAATTCCGAAGACCGCGGAGGCGGTCATTGGATACATTTGAAAGAGGCAGACCTGGACCACCAATTGCTGCAGCTTGGCACCTTTGAAACAACCCCAGGGGGCTATATATGTGTGAGAGTGAGCCTCACATTTCCACTGCTCCCAGAGCCTGCTGCCTGAGACCCCTCACCTGCTGCTGCCTCCAGGGACTGCTGCCTGAGACCCCTCACCTGCTGCTGCCTCCAGGGACTGCTGCCTGAGACCACTCACCTGCTGCTGCCTCCAGGGACTGCTGCCGGAGACCCCCACCACCCAATTCCACTGCTGTTGTCTCATGTCCACAGTGATGGCAAGGACAGAGAAGATCCGTGCCAGTCCCTTCACGAGCGAGGAGCTGGAGGTCTTGGTGGACGGGGTGCTCACACAGTACCCAAGGCTATATGGTGCCCCAAATGTCGTGGTATATCCTCAACAGTGGGGGGAGGGCAGGGGAGCACACATGTGGTTGGACTGATGCAGTATGTGTCTGGGATTGTGGGGTTGTGTCATGCACTGCCTAACATGCTGTCTCCAGGAGGAAGGTGTGTGTACCCAATGCCACAGGTTTCCCTGCCTGCACATGTCTGTATGAGTGACCTGTGTCGTGTTGTCAGCCATACAGTGACACAGAAGGTTTTTCATGCAGGACTTAGGACACTGATTGCTTGGCTGAATGGCTGTGTGTGCCCCTGTAGTCCATCTCAGTGTGAGCCCACATGGCCAGCACAGTCCCCGCCCACAGAGACAAGGACACATCACTCCACTTACAGAGTATTACATCAGTCTTTTCTCATTGCACTCCAGCTATGGGCCATCTCAGCACTGTATGTTGCACACGACCAGCCTTGTGATGAGGATTTTGGATTTGTGAGATCATGTCCCTCAATGTTACAATCATGACACAGTTATCTATTCACAAGGCAGGTACATTGGGGTCTGCACAGTCTTGGACACGGTGAGTCCACCCCCAGACACAGGTCGGTATGTGATGTATGTGTTGCTCAACCCAACAATGGGCTGGAGATGTGGGCAGGCTACATAGGTGTTTCGGTGCTGGCATCCTGCATGTGTGTGAGATGTGTAGGGACTGTGTTCCCCTCACACCTGCATGCATTTACATCAGCTTTTCCCATGCAGATGTACCATGTGAGATGTACTCTAATCTCTGATTGACATATCGTTGGGATTTGTGATGAGTTTGTATCTTGCTGCTATACTGATAGATGTCGGTACATAACACTGTGTCACTATTATTTCCCCCTCGTCTCCCATACCTGCAGCTCAAGGTACACCAGTGTAAGGCCGTGTGGAGGGCCATTGCGGCCAAGGTGTGAGCTCTGGGGTCTCAAACCGACGGCGCACCCACTACCACAAGAGGTGGGACGACATCAGCCGTCTGGCAAAGAACGTGGCAGAGATGACCTTGGGGTTGCTTCCTCGCACTGGGCGTTTGGCACGGCACAGCATGACACCACTAATAGGGCGCATCTTGGCGGTGACACAGCCTGAGCTGGATGCACGTTTGAAGGAGCATCAGCAGCAAGCCAGGGGTGAGCATTTGGGGAGGGTGACTTTGGCTGGGAGTGGCTGCATGTTTACAGAGCCTGTGCCAGTGCTGGCCTATGTGATGTTGGTAGTGTGATGCAGTGGCATGTAAGTGGCTGCTGGGCTGGGTGCCGTTGTCATGCATTTTCTATTCCTGTACTTACGAAGGTGATTTGAATGCTGTGCATTCCCATTGCATTCTGAGTTGTGCTCTTCAGGTTTCTTCTGCATTGGGGTAGTGTTGGGAATCCCATGGGAGGGAACAGCAGCTATATTGTTCCCGATCTGAGTGTGCCTTCATCAATGCGTCCATTGCATGCACCCCGATTGTAGAGGCCTAGACATCTGACAACAATGTGCACCAGTCTTTGGGGCCCAAAGTACAACATGTTGGGTGGCATGGGCTAATGGCCATTGTGGACTGTCATGTTGTAGTCTGTGTCTGTGTTGTCCCCTCCTGTTCCATCCAGATCTGTCAATGGCAACAAGTAGTGTGCCAAGCAAATACCAAAGGAAATGATGGACGGAGTGTTGAACATTGCAAGCACTCACCCCCAGTCAACTGATCTGGGTTTAATCCATCACCGTTCTTTAGCCCACTCTGCCACCCCAGTTCAGACATGGCCATATGCAAATCAGTCTGACCCTGTGCCTCATGGGAACAGTCCAGCTCGAACTGCCAAGCCATGTCTTCCCTGGACCGGAAACAAGCTTCCTAGGATCGGTTTCTGGCATTTCAGCCCTCTTCAGCCAGGCTTGCTTGAATCCAGTGGCAAAGTGAGCAAGGGACTCACGTCTGAGCATACCCTGCCAACTTATGGCGAACAAAGCAAATACCAAAGGAAATGATGGACGGAGTGTTGAACATTGCAAGCACTCACCCCCAGTCAACTGATCTGGGTTTAATCCATCACCGTTCTTTAGCCCACTCTGCCACCCCAGTTCAGACATGGCCATATGCAAATCAGTCTGACCCTGTGCCTCATGGGAACAGTCCAGCCCGAACTGCCAAGCCATGTCTTCCCTGGACCGGAAACAAGCTTCCTAGGACCGGTTTCTGGCATTTCAGCCGTCTTCAGGCAGGCTTGCTTGAATCCAGTGGCAAAGTGAGCAAGGGACTCACGTCTGAGCATACCCTGCCAACTTATGGCGAACAAAGCAAATACCAAAGGAAATGATGGACGGAGTGTTGAACATTGCAAGCACTCACCCCCAGTCAACTGATCTGGGTTTAATCCATCACCGTTCTTTAGCCCACTCTGCCACCCCAGTTCAGACATGGCCATATGCAAATCAGTCTGACCCTGTGCCTCATGGGAACAGTCCAGCCCGAACTGCCAAGCCATGTCTTCCCTGGACCGGAAACAAGCTTCCTAGGACCGGTTTCTGGCATTTCAGCCGTCTTCAGCCAGGCTTGCTTGAATCCAGTGGCAAAGTGAGCAAGGGACTCACGTCTGAGCATGCCCTGCCAACTTATGGCGAACAAAGCAAATACCAAAGGAAATGATGGACGGAGTGTTGAACATTGCAAGCACTCACCCCCAGTCAACTGATCTGGGTTTAATCCATCACCGTTCTTTAGCCCACTCTGCCACCCCAGTTCAGACATGGCCATAGGCAAATCAGTCTGACCCTGTGCCTCGTGGGAACAGTCCAGCCCGAACTGCCAAGCCATGTCTTCCCTGGACCGGAAACAAGCTTCCTAGGACCGGTTTCTGGCATTACAGCCATCTTCAGCCAGGCTTGCTTGAATCCAGTGGCAAAGTGAGCAAAGGACTCACGTCTGAGCATACCCTGCCAATGTATGGCGAACAAAGCAAATACCAAAGGAAATGATGGACGGAGTGTTGAACATTGCAAGCACTCACCCCCAGTCAACTGATCTAGGTTTAATCCATCACCGTTCTTTAGCCCACTCTGCCACCCCAGTTCAGACATGGCCATATGCAAATCAGTCTGACCCTGTGCCTCATGGGAACAGTCCAGCCCGAACTGCCAAGCCATGTCTTCTCTGGACCGGAAACAAGCTTCCTAGGACCGGTTTCTGGCATTTCAGCCGTCTTCAGCCAGGCTTGCTTGAATCCAGTGGCAAAGTGAGCAAGGGACTCACGTCTGAGCATACCCTGCCAACTTATGGCGAACAAAGCAAATACCAAAGGAAATGATGGACGGAGTGTTGAACATTGCAAGCACTCACCCCCAGTCAACTGATCTGGGTTTAATCCATCACCGTTCTTTAGCCCACTCTGCCACCCCAGTTCAGACATGGCCATATGCAAATCAGTCTGACCCTGTGCCTCATGGGAACAGTCCAGCCCGAACTGCCAAGCCATGTCTTCCCTGGACCGGAAACAAGCTTCCTAGGACCGGTTTCTGGCATTTCAGCCGTCTTCAGCCAGGCTTGCTTGAATCCAGTGGCAAAGTGACCCTGTGCCTCATGGGAACAGTCCAGCCCGAACTGCCAAGCCATTTCTTCCCTGGACCGGAAACAAGCTTCCTAGGACCGGTTTCTGGCATTACAGCCGTCTTCAGCCAGGCTTGCTTGAATCCAGTGGCAAAGTGAGCACTCACCCCCAGTCAACTGATCTGGGTTTAATCCATCACCGTTCTTTAGCCCACTCTGCCACAAGAGGTGGGACGACATCAGCCGGCTGGCAAAGAACGTGGCAGAGATGACCTTGGGGTTGCTTCCTCGCACTGGGCGTTTGGCACGGCTCAGCATGACACCACTAATGGGGCGCATCTTGGCGGTGACACAGCCTGAGCTGGATGCACGTTTGAAGGAGCATCAGCAGCAAGCCAAGGGTGAGCATTTGGGGAGGGTGACTTTGGCTGGGAGTGGCTGCATGTTTACAGAGCCTGTGCCAGTGCTGGCCTATGTGATGTTGGTAGTGTGATGCAGTGGCATGTAAGTGGCTGCTGGGCTGGGTGCCGTTGTCATGCATTTTCCATTCCTGTACTTACGAAGGTGATTTGAATGCTGTGCATTCCCATTGCATTCTGAGTTGTGCTCTTCAGGTTTCTTCTGCATTGGGGTAGTGTTGGGAATCCCATGGGAGGGAACAGCAGCTATATTGTTCCCGATCTGAGTGTGCCTTCATCAATGCGTCCATTGCATGCACCCCGATTGTAGAGGCCTAGACATCTGACAACAATGTGCACCAGTATTTGGGGCCCAAAGTACAACATGTTGGGGGGCATGGGCTAATGGCCATTGTGGACTGTCATGTTGTAGTCTGTCTCTGTGTTGTCCCCTCCTGTTCCATCCATATCTGTCAATGGCAACAAGTAGTGTGCCTCCATCATGTCCCTAGGTGTGCTCAGAGCTAGTTGTATGTCTGGTTGAACAGAGCCGCAAGCAGGGTGTTATGCGGTGTGGTCATCACATGGCTCACTCATGCATGAAGTTCCAGTTTCCACACACTGGTTGAGTCTATATAGTGAGTTGGCACAATGTGATTGCACAGTGTGGTGTGCAACATGTAGATCTGGTCATCTTTTGTTAGGCATTGCTTTCATATGTTTGTTCTGTTGCTGCCACTGACCTGACCCTACATCTCTCTCTCTCCTGCAGCATCTCCTATGGTCACGGAGGTACAGGAGACAGACACCAGTGGGGGTGAAACTAGCACGACAGCTGCACAGGAGCCCAGTGACACAGATGTCCCCAGCGCCTCAGAGGGGGACAGGAGTCTGCTGGAGGAATCCCAGCCTGAGACGCAAAGTACCACATCATCTGATGCCAGCGGGGATGCATCCATGCTGGCGGGCACAGGGAATGGGGACTCTGCATCATCTTCCACCACACAGCGGCTAGTGCCCACCCTCCCAGCCACTTCTTCTGGTGCTGCCCGTGTCCGCCTCATTAAGAGGGGAAGAGTGTCCTTCACCCCTGACACCACTGCCCCTGCCCTTGTCCTCCCTGCTGCCATCAGTGCTGAGTCTGTGGACCTTTTGCGCCAGCTGTGTGTAGGCCAGACAGCTCTCCTCAATGCCTTCATTGACCACGACAATAAATTGGCACAGGTGGTTGCTTTCATGGAGGGCATACATTCATACATGGGTGGGCTGCACCGGACTGTCCAGGCTTTGTCCTCCACAGTGACGTCTGCCCTTCAACAGGCACATACTCACAGTCCAGCTCTGGTCTCTTTGTCCACCCCCCTGGCAGTAGCCACGTCTAATGATAGTGACCACTGTCCACATACATCAAAGTCACGATACGGCACACGAAGCACACAGCAGCAGCAACCCAAGTGGTCCCTGGTACAGACACCATCCCCACAGAAGACCAAAGCCACCCCAGAGTGCAGAGAGAAAAGCCCGTCAGGCATCACCAGGGGACAAAAAGCAAAGCAGCAGATCTCAGGCACACATGCCTCAGAGGCATCCCCATCCAAGGACTCTCCTGTCCCTAAAGCATCTCGCAAAGAGAAGCATACAGTTTCTGTTCCTACTGAGGAGGTGGTGCATGCCAAGGGTACACCTAGGAAGGGCTCCAAGGCAGATTCACCCACCACCTCGACTCCCATTCCAAGCCCAGTGAAGCAGGGAAAGGAGGGCACTGTAGGGGTGACACCTAGTAAACAGGGGAAGGGGGGGCAGAGGCGAAGCCAGGCAAAGTGTTCCGCTGGATCCAGCACATCACCAGAGGGGTTGTCAGCGTCTGCACCTGATGCAGCTTTGGTGGTGAGTGTTCCTGTTGTGCCCACACCACTTCCCATTGATCCAAAATCAGGCAGGCCATTTAGGATCCCCAAGAAGTGGAAAGGCACTCCTCCACAATCTACCAGCCACACCGTGTCTCCCGTCTGCATGACTCCGCCTTCATGTGCCTCTACACCACCTGGTCCAAGGAGCCCTCCAGCTTGTCAAACCACTGATAGCTCTACCTCAGCTGGTCCGCTCTCTCCCCGGTCAATTGCCCGACAGTCCCCGAGACACAGCCAGCTCTCTGTCCACATGAAAGCCAAGTCTGAGTGGTAGTCACCCTCAAACACCTGTCTCTCACACAGGTGGGCCTGTACTGCACATTGTTACCCCCTGACTGTGTTGCTGACCATGGAAAGGTACAGTCGCACACATTCCCTGTGCAGCCTCTCCTGGACATACCCTGCACTTCGTTTTTGCCACTGGCCTTGTTGCTCTTTGCTGTGTTCAAGTATTCCCTGTGCAGCTTCTCATGGACATGCTCTGCACTTAGCCCTGGCCACTGGCCTTGTTGTTCACTGCTGTCTTGCCCTTGCCTGTGCACCTTCTCATGGACTTACTCTGCCCACTGGACTGGCCGCTGGCCTTGTTGTTCACTGCTGTCTTGCCCTTGCCTGTGCAGCTTCTCGTGGACATGCTCTGCATGTTGTGCCTTACTCTTCTCTTCTCATGGTGCCTATCTGTGCAATATATGAATAAAGACAGTTGCTCCTGTTGTCAATTTTGTCAGTGTCCTTACTGAATAAAGTTCTTTTGTTGTGTGTATATGGTTTACTGTGCCACGTGGTCTGTGTGCCACTTCAACATAGTCAATGTTTGGGCTCACTTACTCTATTTTTTTACAGGGGTGACAGGGTCTTCAGTTCTTCCTGACCCAGAGACTTGTGGGGGCAATGGTGTCAATTTTCAATGGGAAGCAGTTGTCATTTTCTTATTTTGTTCATGTTGGCTATATTGTACACATGTCAGGTTGGGGGGCACTGCCAGCCCAGAGTGGGTTTCTACACACATTATTGAAGGCAGTGTGGCCAGGGTCATCATGTATGTGTATTCTTCCTTTATGTGTGCCCAGTGGTGTATGTGTGTGGTCATCTTGTGATGGCCAGTCATCCTAGTCCCATGGCTTTACTTTCCATGTGTGCTCTTGAATGGTCAGGCAGTGTGCAGTGTGAAGGGGGTGAGTTTGTCGGGAGTGTTGATGTGTGGATGCCCCTGCATTGTCAACTACACACATGTGTCACCCAGGAGTTGTATGCCTGTTGTTTTGATTGTTCAGCCCTGTGGATGTGGTTGTATGCACATGTGTGAGTTGTATGGTGTGCACAGTGCAGTGTGTTGGTGCATCCTTCCAGTTCTGTCTGACTCCTACTTGTTGTTTTTGTCACTTGTGAGTATGCAGAGTGTGTGACTGGCAAGGCGGTGTTGTATTTTGTTGCACATCCATGTGTCTTGTTACAGTTTGTGGAGACTGTGCAGACCTGCTGTTACACACTGCCATTGTAGTTGTGTTTTCTCATGCATTGCTGTCACATGGTGCCTTCTTGCCTCCAGTATGGCATGTTGTGTGTGTTTTCATACCATCCCCTATCTGTGCTTCAGATGCCTACCCATTGTGGGTCTGCACTCCCTCTCTTTGTGTATGGTACACTCCTGCCATGGCCCCTACTGACATGCAGTACACTTCACTTTGGTGTGAGCTGTTTTTAATTACCCGTTTTTCCATTTATTTTATTTTTGTTTCTGTTTGCCCCTGTTTTTAGTGGGGTAGCTGTCCCCTCACTTGCACATAATTGGTTTGCTCACCGCTGCTTAGCGGGCCCGGTTCTGAGGGTTTTGGGAGCTCAGCCTCGATCATTGTTTGGGCGCCATCTTGGGAGGGGTAGTGACGTTTTCCCAGCGCCATATTGAGCGTCCTAGTGGGGCGGTTCTCACCTCACCTTGCGGCCCTACTTAAACCAGTCCTCTGCGCGCAGCAGGATCGCGCAGCGGGTGCGCCCTCGCTGTGCCTGAGTCTTGCCAGAGTCCTGCCCGTCTGCGCCCGTCAGCGTCTTGGAGGCGTCGGAGCGGCGGGTGGGGTCGGCTTTGTAGGATTACGAGTGGTGCTATTAGGATGGTATGTTATTCGTCGTTGGAGCTGCGCTCCTTGCAAAAGGTATCGGGCGCTTGTCATACAGTTTTTCCTGGCCGTTTTAGGGGTAAGAGGCATTGCCCGGCCTGTGGCTGGACAACCAGGTAATGTCCCGACTATCCGACTATAGGGGAGTGGGCAATGTGAAGCATCTTTGCCTGCTTTTAAATGCCAGATCTGTGCCCAGACATGCTCAGGAGATCTTTGATCTCATTGTTACGGAAAAACCTCTTTGTCTGATGTTGACAGAGACATGGTTTGGGGATCTGTCCAATCCCGATATCGCCACAGCAATTCCTCCTGATTATAATATTTTCAGGCAAGATAGGGTGGAGGGGAGGGGTGGAGGTGTGGCACTTGTAGTGAATAAACTTGCCGCCTGTTCCATTATCCCTATGGATGCTATTACAGGTTCGGAATCCCTCGCCTTCTCTATCGTACTGGCCGCCCATCAAGCTCTTAAAGGGCTGTTGGTCTATAGACCCCCTGGACCGGCTGGATCCTTCTTCGAGGAGCTGCAGTCAGCTATTTCGATGCTGGCCTTAAGAGCGGAGCATTGTGTGTTGGCTGGAGATTTCAACTTTCATATGGATGAGGGAGAGGACCCTGAGGCGATTAAATTGATCGATATTACGGCCCCCCTTGGCCTTGTCCCTTACCTCTCCGGTCCAACACACGATAGGGGCCACACCCTGGATCAGGTCTTTTCGACGCTCCTCTTAGAGGGGCTAGAACTTCTACCGGTGCTTTGGTCTGATCACAGATTGGCCAAATTTTATGTGCCAGGTTCGGAGAAACCCCCTAGTACCATCTTTAGACAGCAGGGACTAGGATCGAGGGCATTCCATCGGGTGACCCCAGAGATGCTAGCTCAGGCTTCTCTTGATCATCCCTGCCCCCTTACGGGCGACTTGGAACGGGACCTGGAGTCTCTGCAGGCGTGGCTGACGGACAGGCTAGATGATCTAGCCCCTGTGAGGACACCCCGAGTTACATCGAAGCGGGTGTCTGCCCCTTGGTTTACGGAAGCCGGCAGTGCAAGGTGGCTGAGAGGGCGTGGCGCTCACATTATGACCCGGCGGTCAGGCTGGTTTATAGGACCGCGATTAAAACATATCATCGCGATATCCTCCTTGAGAAAAAGGGCTATTTTGCCAGGAGGATTGAGGCTGCCTCCCATTCCTGCAAGGAGATTTTCACCATTGTGAGGGAGTTTACGACTCCACGGTCTAATTTAACCCAGGCCGCGCCCACCGAGTCGTGGGTTTCGGCTCTTGCCAACTTCTTCACGGCTAAGATAAAGTTGATTCAGGACTCCTTTCCCTCAAGGATGGTGGAAGCGTGCCCCAGCTTCATGGACGGGCCAGTTCCATCGGCTCCCGTGGAGTCCATCTTGGCCGATTTTCCGCCTATTTCAGCTGCGTCGTCATTGGCATTGATGGTCAATCTTAAATCTGGGTCGCCTCTTGACCCATGCCCTGCCAAATTTTTGGCGAAAATGGCGGCGGTGGTAAATCCTTTGGCAAATCCACTCTTGAATCTCTCTCTGTGTGAGGGGGTGGTCCCGCAGGCTTGGAAGCAGGCGATAGTGATCCTCCTCCTCAAGAAGCCTGGCCTAGACCCTGAGGCGTTGGCCAATTATAGGCCAATCTCTCTCCTTCCTGCGCTGGCTAAAATTGTGGAGAAGCACGTGCATACCGTGCTCTCTGGCTTTTTGGAAAGCAACGATCTGCTTCATCCCACTCAATCTGGCTTCCGCCCCAATTTAAGCCCGAGACGGCGCTTTTGGAGGTGACTGAAGCCATTAAGGAGGTACTGGATTCAGGAGGTAAAGCTATGCTTGTCATGCTTGATTTGTCGGCGGCCTTTGACACCGTCCCCCACGAGGGTCTCCTCGTCAGACTTCATGAGATCGGTCTGAGGGGGACGGTGCTCAGCTGGTTTAGATCATTCTTAGCGGGCCGTCGACAAACGGTCTGGGCCTCCTCAAGCTCTGCCGTGATGCCGCCTTTGGGAGTCGGAGTCCCGCAGGGCTCGGTGCTGAGTCCGACTCTTTTTAACATCTGTATGACTCCATTGGCCGCACTGGCGGAGTCCTTGGGGGCCCAGATCGTATCCTATGCCGATGATACCCAGCTCCTCTTTACGTGTGGGAAAGGAGAGGAGTTTGATGGAGAGAGTATTCGTGAGTGCCTTGGGACTGTTTTCAAATGGTTCCAGCTGAACAGCCTCAAATGCAACTCAGATAAGTCTGAGGTACTCTTCTTCGGTTGTACCTCTGATCCTGATTGGCAGGAATGGTGGCCGATTAATATGTTTCCTCTTGCACATTCCTCCCAGCAGGCAAAAAATCTGGGAATTAAGATCGACAATGTTCTGACGTTGAGATCTCCGATCCTCGGTCTTATGGGAACATGTTTCGGCCTCCTGAAGATGCTCCGGAAGTTTCTTCCTTTGCTTTCAGAAGAGCACAGGAGGATCACTGTGGAGGCCTTAATTGGCTCCAGATTGGACTATTCTAACGTCCTATATCTGGGCCTACCGGAGTATCTACTACAGCGCCTTCAGGTGGTGCAGAATTCGGCCGCTCGGGCTATTTTCGGCCTTCATAGGCGAGCCAGAGTGTCTGGCCTTTTGCAGTCGCTTCATTGGCTGCCTATCCGGAAGCGGATAGTCTTCAAGGCGTTGACGCTGGCTCATAAGGCTCTTTATGCCTCGGGCGCGAAATATCTGCAACGGAGGCTTACCTTTTATCGCCCGGCCCGATCTCTGCGATCCGAATCTCTCTTCCTTGCGGTGGTCCCTCGAGTAAAGAGGGCCTGCCTAGGGGGCCGCTCCTTCAAGCTGAAGGCATCGCAGCTTTGGAATGCTTTGCCATTGGCTCTACGTAGCACTTCTAATTTGCTGACCTTTAGGAAGGGCCTTAAAACTTGGCTCTTTGCCCCTTAGCATGTTCCCTCCCTAGTTTTGTTGTTTTTCTTTTATCCCACTGTGTTATGTTTTTATGCTTACAAACTGCCAATAAAAAGTGCCGGGACACTCCAATGGAGTAGCCGTGCTCTATAGAAATCAAAAATAACATAACATAACATAACATAACGTATGTGTGACTATGCAGGCTGCGTGTCCATTTGGATGTTTGTTCCTTGTATGTGTCCATTTGGTGCTTGTACTCATTTTTATTTCTCTGAGTGTGGTGTTGTGGTGGTGTGTGTGTTTCCCTGGCACTGTGCTACTGTGCTGTGTGTTGTGTGTTTCTGTGCAGCCACTCCTGCAGTGGCTATCTCCCTGGTTTTTTGTTGTGTGGTGCAGGGTGTGGATTCACCTGGCTTGTGCATGGGGGTGCACAGGAGAGGCCCATGGCATGTGCCTTCATGGGGTGTGCTAGTGTGTGGTGGGAGGGGGTGTGGCCCTGTGGTCTTTGTGCCCTGCCCATGCCTGGCACTAGCCCTGCCTTCTGCATTGTGCGCATGTATTTCCTTGTGTTCACCGCTGCGGTGACGTGACCAGGACATTGCTGCATGGTCACGGAAGATGTGTCCAGGATGCAGAGGGGTGACTTGGTGGCAGGTGGGTGATGTATGGGTGCCCTTGTGGATGTGTTCCTGTCCCCACCAGGGTGTCTGATGTGGATTTGGATCCCTGTGTCAGCTCATGTGTTGTGTGTTGTGTTTGTGTTATTGCGTTCCTGCGGCGGCGTCTGCGGCGGTCCATGAGTTGCTGGTGCTGTAGCAGGTACAGCACCAGAAAAACGTGTAGAGCTGGATCCATGGCGGTGGTGTGGGCCGGGACTCTGGTTTCGTGCTCCGCTATCGAGCTTCCGCCGGCTCTGGTTGGGCGTTTTCTCCACTGCGGTGCATCTGCTTGTTTGGGGCATCCTAATTTGTGGAGCGGGGCGGACGTCATTCCGCACGGCGGTGAGTCTCCATTGGATCCCACGGCCGCTGTGGCGGGCGCACTTTGATGGCGGTGCGCGTCGCACAGCGTTGGACGGGAAATGTGCTATGTTTGGCCATACTAATATAGCGCCCGTGAGGACCGCTGCTCACGGGCGGAAAAATTCATTTTTCTGCACCGCCGCCACCGCCTGACATCCTAATGGACCTCTTAGTTTCAGTTTCTCAGTTTCAGTGCTTGTGGGGCTATCTCAGCCCCCGAGCACCGAAAAAGATGGGAGAGTAATTGTTGGAAAGGGGAGAATCTCCCCTTTCCAATGGTACCCTTCCCTAGTGGATCCCTGCTTGGGGATCACCCCAGGAAGGTGATCCCCAAGCAGGGATCCACCCACTAGCACCAGGGAGGGGGGATCAGCACCTCGGGCAATGGACTTTGCTCCCCCAATTTTCTTTTGGGCACAACAGTCTTTCTGACCCCCTGGGGGGCATATGGGGGCAGTAGCCCCCAATGTGCCCCCCGGGGGGGGGGCAGAAAGCCCACTAGACACCAGGGATCTTTTTTATTGCCGTTGGGGTGGGGACTGCCCAAAAAGGGCTTGGCAATGCCCCCCGACATAAATGTCAGTCTTTCTGGCCTCCCCCGGGGGGACAGAAAGCCCACTAAAAACCAGGGATTTTTTTTATTGACATTGGTGTGGGGGCTGCCCAAAAAGGGCATGCCAATGCCCCCACCCCCCGAGAAATGTCATTCTTTCTGCCCCCCCCGGGATCAGACGGGGCAGTAGCCCCCAATCTGCTCCCCGGGTGGGCAGAAAGCCCACTAGAAACCAGGGATTTTTTTTATTGATGTTGGGGATGCCCAAAAAGGCCATGGCAATGCCCCCACCCCCTCCAGAGAAATGTCAGTCTTTATGCCCCCCAGGGGGAAGAAGGGGGCAGTAGCCCCCAATCTACCTCCCGGGGGGGCAGAAAGCCCACTAGAAGCCAGGGATTATTTTTTAAACAATTACAACAGTCTTTCTGCCTCCCCCCGGATTCATATTGGGGCAATAGCCCCATAATCTGCCCCCCCGGGGGGCTGAAAGCCCACTCGGCTCAGGATTTTTTTTTTAAATTCAGGGGTGAGGTCAGCCCAGAAGGGGCATGCCAATGCCCACATCTCCCCCCAAATATGCCACCGTCTTTCTGCCCCCCTGGGGGGCAGATGGGGGTAGCGGCCCCTGATCTGCCCTCGGGGGGGCAGGAAGCCCAATAGGCGTCAGCGATTACGCTTTTTTTTTTATGCGTGGGGTGGGGGCTGCCCAGAATGGGCATACCAATGCCCCACCACCAAAAAAATGGCCTTAGTCATTCTGCCCCCCTTGGGGGCATATCTGGGCAACCCTCCCCTCCGATTTAACTCCAGGGCGGCAGAAAGCCCACTAGGCACAGACTTGTTTTTAGCAATGTGCCTACCTGTGGAGTTTGCGCCCTAGCGCAGCCGGCACATAGGGAAACCTAGCAAACCTGTACATTTTTTAAAACTAGACACCAAGGGGAATCCAGGATGGGGTGACTTGTGTGCCTCTCACCAGGTTCGGTTTCCCAGAATCCCTTGCAAACCTCAAACTTAGTTAAAAAAAACACTTTTTCCTCACAATTCTGTCATGGAAAGTTCTGGGATCAACGTGGATCTACGAAATTCTACCCCGCCCGCATTACCCAAAGTCTTCCAAGAAAAATGGTACCTCACTTGTGTGGGTAGGCCTTTTGCCCGCGACAGGAAATGGCACAAAACGCAACATGGACACACCACATTTTCATAATGAAAACTGACGCTTTTTTTGCAAAGTGCCAAGCTGTAGATTTGGAACCTTAGCTCTGCTGGCACCTAAGGAAACCTAGCAAACCTATACATTTTTGAAACTAGACACCCAGGCCAATCCAGGATGGGGTGACTTGTCTGGCTCTCACCAGGTTCCATTACCCGGAATCCCTTGCAGACCTCAAAATTTGTCCCAAAAAACACATTTTCCTCACATTTCTGTGGTGGAAAGTTCTGGAATCTGCGTGGATCCACAAAATTCCACCCACCCCGCATTCCCCAAAGTCTCCCGAGAAAAATGGTACCTCACTTGTGTGGGTAGGCCTAGTGCCCGCGACAGGAAACGGTCCAAAACGCAACATGGACACAATACATTTTCACAGTGAAAACTGACCCTTTTTTTACAAAGTGCCTAGCTGTAGATTTTGAACCCTAGTTCTGCCGGCACCTAGGGAAACCTATCAAACCTATATATTTTTGAAAACTAGACACCCAGGGGAATCCAGGATGGGGTGACTTGTCTGGCTCTCACCTGGTTCTGTTACCCAGAATCCCTTGCAAACCTCAACATTTGTCAAACAAACCAAATTTTCCTCACATTTCTGTGGTGGAAAGTTCTGGAATCTACGTGGATCCACAAAATTCCACCGAGCCCACATTCCCCAAAGTCTTCCTAGAAAAATGGTACCTCACTTGTGTGGGTGGGTCAAGTACCCGCAACAAGAAACGGCCCAAAGCCTATTGAGGTGACATCAAAATTACCTATCACAAAACAACCTGGTCCGACTCGGGACCAAAAACTCAGATGCCACCTATGTACCCGAAAATGACCTGGTTTTGCAAGGGGGAGGGGGGGTCCCATGACTTTTTGGCCCTGGGCTCGGCAGCCATCTAGAGAAACCTACCAAACCCACTCATTTTTTTAAACTAGAGACCCAGGGGAGTCCAGGGAGGTATAGCTTGCGTGGGACCTCCAACGTTTTCCTACCCAGAATCCCCTGCTAACCTCAAATGTTGATGACAAAATCACTTCTGTGTGGGAAAGTTCTGGAATCTACGTGGATCCACAAATTTCCTCCCACCCAGCGTTTCCCCAGGTCTCCCGATAAAAATGATACCTCACTCACAAGGGTGGGTCAAGTACCCGCGACAGGCAAGGGCCCAAAACGTGTTGGGGAGACATCAAAATGTCCTATCACAAAACAACCTGGTTTGGCAAGGGGGGTGACCTGGGTTTTTGGCCCTGGGCTCGGTGGCCATCCTGGAAAACTACCAAACCCACACATTTCTGAAAACTAGACAACCGGGGGAGTCCAGCGAGATATGGCTTGGGTGGGTGCCCCAATGTTTTCCAAGCCAGAATCCCCTGCAAACCTCAAATGTAGCTGAAAAAAACACTTTTTTCTCAAATTTCTGTGTGGGAAAGTTCTGGAATCTAAGTGGATCCACAAATTTCCTCCCACCCAGCATTCCCCCACGTCTCCTGATAAAAATTATACCTCACTCGCGTGGTTGGATTAAGTACCAGCGACAGGCAAGGGCCCAAAACTTATTGAGGAGACATCAAAATTACCTATCGCAAAACAACCTGGTTTTGCAAGGGGAGTGACCTGGGTTCTTGGCCACGGGCTCCGTAGCAATCTTGGAAAACTACCAAACACACATTTTCCTCACATATCTCTGGTGGAAAGTTCTGGAATCTGCGTGGATCCACATAATTCCACCCAACCTGCATTTCCCACAGTCTTCCGAGAAAAATGGTACCTCATATGTGTGGGTAGGCCTAGTGCCCACGACGGGAAATGACCCAAAATGCAACGTGGACACACCACATTTTACAGTGAAAACTGACACTATTTTGCAAAGTGCCTAGCTGTAGATTTGGAACCTTAGCTCTGCTGGCACCTAAGGAAACCTAGCAAACCTATACATTTTTGAAAACTAGACACCCAGGGCAATCCAGGATGGAGTGACTTGTCTGGCTCTCATCAGGTTTCATTACCCAGAATCCCTTGCAAACCTCAAAATTTGTCCCAAAAAACACATTTTCCTCACATTTCTGTGGTGGAAAGTTCTGGAATCTGCGTGGAGCCACAAAATTCCACCCACCCCGCATTCCCCAAAGTCTCCCGAGAATAATGGTACCTCACATGTGTGGGTAGGCCTAGTGCCCACGACAAGAAGGAAACGGTCCAAAACGCAACATGGACACAACACATTTTCACAGTGAAAACGGACCCTTTTTTTACAAAGTGCCTAGCTGTAGATTTTGAACCCTAGTTCTGCCGGCACCTAGGGAAACCTAGCAAACCTATATATTTTTGAAAACTAGACACCCAGGGGAATCCAGGATGGGGTGACTTGTCTGGCTCTCACCTGGTTCTGTTACCCAGAATCCCTTGCAAACCTCAACATTTGTCAAACAAACCACATTTTCCTCACATTTCTGTGGTGGAAAGTTCTGGAATCTACGTGGATCCACAAAATTCCACCGAGCCCACATTCCCCAAAGTCTTCCTAGAAAAATGGTACCTCACTTGTGTGGGAGGGTCAAGTACCCGCAACAAGAAACGGCCCAAAGCCTATTGAGGTGACATCAAAATTACCTATCACAAAACAACCTGGTCCGACTCGGGACCAAAAACTCAGATGCCACCTATGTATCCGAAAATGACCTGGTTTTGCAAGGGGGGCGGTCCCATAAGTTTTTGGGAGTCCAGGGAGGTATAGCTTGCGTGGGTCCTCCAATGTTTCCTACCCAGAATCCCCTGCTAACCTCAAATGTTGATGAAAAAATCACTTTTTTCACAATTTCTGTGTGGGAAAGTTCTGGAATCTACGTGGATCCAAAAATTTCCTACCACCCAGCGTTCCCCTAGGTCTCCCAATAAAAATGATACCTCACTGACATGGGTGGGTCAAGTACCCGCGACAGGCAAGGGCCCAAAACGTGTTGGGGAGACATCAAAATTTCCTATCACAAAACAACCTGGTTTGGCAAGGGGGGTGACCTGGGTTTTTGGCCCTGGGCTCGGTGGCCATCCTGGAAAACTACCAAAACCATACATTTCTGAAAACTAGACAACCGGGGGAGTCCAGCGAGATATGGCTTGGGTGGGTCCCCCAATGTTTTCCTAGCCAGAATCCCCTGCAAACCTCAAATGTAGCTGAAAAAATCACTTTTTTCTCAAATTTCTGTGTGGGAAAGTTCTGGAATCTAAGTGGATCCACAAATTTCCTACCACCCAGCATTCCCCCACGTCTCCTGATAAAAATTATACCTCACTCGCGTGGGTGGATTAAGTACCAGCGACAGGCAAGGGCCCAAAACTTACTGAGGAGACATCAAAATTACCTATCGCAAAACAACCTGGTTTTGCAAGGAAAGTGACCTGGGTTTTTGGCAACAGGCTCCGTAGCAATCTTGGAAAACTACCAAACCCACACATTTCTGAAAACTAGACAACCGGGGGAGTCCAGCGAGGTATGGCTTGTGTGGGTCCCCCAACATTCTCCTACCCAAAATGCTCTGCAAACCTAAAATTTAGGTTGCACTTACACATTTAGTAACATTGGACATCACGTAACAAAAAGCTCTACTGGCAAGAATTGATGGCAGTGTCTGTATTGCTGACCGCTATGCAGATTCACCCCATGTCACTGCGCGCTCAGATTCTAGCATGCAGCCGTTGACCTATCCAAATTTTTGTCACAAATCACAATATTTCTATGAACTTACTTCGGAGAGTCATCCATGCATGCACCAAAAAGCACCACTGCGTTATTAAGTGACGTTGCAGTTAGTTTGCCACGCGGCCTCATGACAGGCATGTTGTATGATGTATGTCATTTATATCACGCTTCGAATGACTGATGTCTGTTTGATAACAGATATTGCCCCGGCGTACCCAGGGTTCTGGCGCATTGTGTGACATCCCTCAAGGTGACTGACATTATGCCGTGTTTGCACTGATAACGAGGCCTTATTGCATGCACCCTTTGAGCGATAATTGCAATGGGTATACAAGCGTGCTGTACGTCACTAAAAAATAGGGTCACCCGTTAAAAATAGCACTATGCTCATAATATAATGATGGATATAGTGTGTTATGCAATGTGACAGAGCCCACAGCGCTGTGCATGATGTTTTACTGGGTTACTGCTTGCCCCTGTTTTCTGTAGTATCCAAGGTATCCCATGCAATCTATTCTATGCAATACGGATCATATTACCCAGAGGGTCATAAAGGTATAGATTGTGTATGGTACTGCTCGTTGTGCCGTTTGTATGCACTCATGGTGTGTTGTTGTGCGTTATGGTGTAGTGAGTTGCATAAGATGACAGTGCCATAGAATAGATCTCTTGAATTCCAAAGAGGGGCGTGGGCTATGTGAATGTGGACATGTATGAAAAACAACATCTCTCAGATTGGAGCGGTGCAGTAGAACAGGGGTATATCATAGCATCTCACTCCCCCCCCCCCCATTTGCTGAGCATCTGTTGTGGGGTTAGCGACACATTCACAGGGGACACTTACAGTGCGTCAGAGAGAGCCTGCTGGGCTGCTTGCTATGTCCAGGCAGAGGCCACGTCACATTTCTGCAGGGGGCAGGGGCTAGGCGTCTCCCGGCCACCTGACTGTGTCCAGCAGGAGAGACAGCTGAGAGCATCTGACGAGCCAGGAGCGCTGTTTAGGATTTAATGGATCTGGGGGTTACAATCGGCTGAGGGGCTTCTTAGCAGCTAAAAGCTGGGCATCAGAGGGGACAGGGGGCAATGGAGACCCCTCAAGATTGCAGGGTGAATGACAAAGGGGTACCATTGTATGGAAAATACTGCAGGGAGGAGACTGCTCAGAGTGAAGGTTCAAATTAAGATGACAGTACCCAAGCATGAAGAGACGGCCAGAGGAACATAGTTGGCGACAAGGTGTCTGATCAGCAAGAGACTGAATAGATCGTCACTGAGAGAAGAGTGTCTTGCAGAACAGAGAGGACAAGAAAACAGCAACGAGAGCAGCGTCGGAGCGTGACGAGCTCCAAAGTATGGCCATACCTCCCTTTCTCCTTTTCGTCCAGCGAAGCATTTTCTTATCTTTAGGGGGGAGCCATCTGTTTCTTATTAGCATGTCAGCGCTAAGGCCATGCTAATTAAAAACAGAATCCCCCCTTCTAAAGATAAGAAAGTGCTTCACGACAGCCGTGAAGCAGACGAGCCAGTCCAGATGGGCTGGACAAAAAGGCAACAACCAAAAAAGGTCATTTCCAATGGCAGGCCACCATTTAGCATAAACAGTGACGCCAGCCAATGGAAATGAGGGGCGGGGCTTCAAGTCCCCTTCTGAAATCTTGCTCACAAGAGGTCTCACACAGCGAGCAACGCGTTGCGCTGCAACGCCACGCGAGACCTAAAAAGCAGTTAGTGTAGGGTCAAGCACATCCTTAAATTCAATATAATGAGAATGCATGCCATTGATCAATCTAACAGTAATCTTGGCCATAAAAGAAAGACAAAAAGACAAGCATAAACTTTGAAGGATGATTGAGTCAGTGGAAAGCTTCTTAAGTAAACAAATGATAAGATTCTTTTTCCAAGAGAGGCGTAAATACCTTCCATGCAAAGAATGAATAAAAGATTTTTTATGATGGATCAACTGGAGCTTTGATGGATTTGATGACATACTACAGGATAGGTATTGAGTGGTGAACCTGAAGTCAGGGCCAACATTTTTATATGGATGATAGAGTTGTCTAGCTGTTTAAACTGGGTAATAGAGGGACATTTGGGAGATGCCTTCATAAGGATGTGGAATCACAATCAACCATTGATCTTTTTCGGCTTAAGGGGCGAGCTGCATGGTAAATAAAATGGTGCTGAATTTATCCTGGAAATAGTCGTAAAGACTATCACACAAAAATGATGTTTGATTATTGCCATAGAACAGGCCACCGGGTGTGAAGTGCCTTGAAAATGTGAGAAACCTCCTTGAACTTACTTTCAAAATTGTCTTTTGATAGTACTCTGCTTTTTGTTCCTGGCTTTCTTTTTGTATAATTTAAAGTTGGCAAAGAAGGTTTGTTAAGTACCAGTGGTTTCAGTTAAATCAGGTGGAAACCCCAGAGCAGCAAGCAGCTTACTTTTGCAGTAATAAACTTGAGCTGGGCAAACTGATATAGGCCAGCATTAATCCAACAGTTACATTTTTCTACAGTAGTGATGCTATCTGCATAAAGTCAGGCACATGGGAAATAAGGAGGGTGGAACAGGGGCTACTGATTTTAACCCAAGAATGCCCAACTCGTGAAAAGGTTTCTACCCCGAGGAAGGGACGTAGGCAAGAGATTATGGAATGGGCAGACAATTGATCCATTGTTTCTAAGAGAAGTGAATGCTTAAGTTTTATGTACAGCTGGGTGGTAAAAATAAGGTCCAGCATATGGCCTGTATAATGAGTGGGGTATAAGACAAGTTAAATGATCCAGAGAAGAGCAAATACCAACTAAGCTCTCCGCCTCAATGCAACAATTGTTTTCAATTTAAATGTTAAACTCTCCTAAAGTTATACAATGATTTATTTGAAGACATAGAGGGGCAATGAGTTCTGCAAAGAGACAGTGGAGATCATGCCTAGAGGGGGATAAGTTAGTGATTTTTTATTAAGAAAGTTTTGGGAATGGCTGTTCTAAAATGTAGCAGTTTAGCAAGCACAATCGAAGGTGGGATAGTGCATGATTGAAAATTATTCTTTACTTAAGACATTTGTTCACCATTACAGTGGGAGTAGTCAAATTAATTTTGTAGAAGTTGGGCAGAGCCTGAGTGATAACATAATTTGATGTATCATCAAGCCACTTCTCAGTATTGAACAAAAGATCCTGATTGTAATCAGTGAGAAGGTTAAAAATATGTATGTAATGCTTGATGAACTAACAGATATTCAGCAACATGAACAAAAGTAGAGAGCTAGGAACATTTGAGGATTTAGAAGAGGTAGAAAAGGACATCGCACGTCAGAGGTCATACCTAAAGTAGTGGAAGATTCCTTATGACAAGCAATTGTTCTTACATGGAGCACATGGAGGGTTGAAGAGTCATTAAGCCAAGGTAGCAGGTGCCCAGCAAGATACCCGCCACTCTCTTCAGGATTGTGTTACTCTCTAAGTTGCGTGTTATTTGCGACTTACCACATGATTTTTTGCTTCTAGGCCAACTCAGGTGCTCAAGTACTTAAGACCTATGCCTTTTGAAGGAAAAAGTGTATGTTATTCATGTACAATTGTTGACAAAGTTATATGTTGTAACAAGGTAATATTTGGAATTGTACGCTTATACAAATCTGCACATTTATTATGAACATTGATTGGAAGTTCTCTTGTGTTCATCACCATGAGTATCTTCCTCAAATGCCCAGTAATAAAGACATTTCTTTCATACACTCATTTATGTCCTCTCCTAAGATTTATTTATGGCAAATAACATTTTGTTTCTAAAAGCCATATTTCAATTGTGTGTAATTTATGCTCCTCCTTTTTGGGACTAGATTTGACCAGTGGTTTCTGGTTCTAAGGAACATAACTACAACACTTTTTTTCCCAGGAGAAAACTGAGTCAACCTGGTTAAAGGCCTCACCGTCTCCCCAGCTGACTAACCCTTAGTTATCACACAGACGATTGTCATTTTTAGAAGATGAAGGACCCAGTGTTTTATTACCCTTTCTGTTTGTAAAGTAGGATATCATCTGGATGACTGCACATTTTGTAACTAAATAAATGAATTCCAGGGCACAATGTTTTTTCTTAGGAAGCCACCACTAGTGCCATCCATTGAAAACACTTTTACTACAATTAGTGGAACTACCCACGAACACCACGCTCAGTGCCAGCACCTTGGAAGTTATCATCCAGAGGAATTTAGTATTCCTATTCACCGTCACTCAATGCCCTCCTCCTTCCTAACTGGCTAAACATCATCAATTGGGAACGTTTACATCTGAGACAGTACTATTGCACACTCTCTTAATATTTTCCATTACCTCGCTTTGTTGGCCCAGCTAATGGAACTTATACATACATTCCATTCACTCATCGTCTTGTTAAAATGAAATACACTTCTTTTAAGAATACTCTGAGGTAGCTTTGTTTTTGTCTCAAGCCTGAATATTTTATTTCATAAAAAATTGGACAAAGAGATTTGCTCTAGTGGCTGAATTGCTAGTTGAGGGAGACATGGGTTTTTATACTGCCTTCTGCTTGATACATTCTGTCACCTTTAGTACATCACTTTTTCTAGGGTTACTCTATCACTCCTATTGCCCCCTGAGATGTAGTGATACCCAATCCATCTTTAAATTCCTAGGCCTTTAACAGTCAATAGAATTGTTTAATATCTAAGCATTCATGCAGTTCAATGTGTGAAATAAAACCAGAAAGGTAAAGCAGTGATTAACCCTTTAATTTAAAACTGTGGTAGATCGTGACTATTTTAGCATTAGCTGCAATATAAGAAAGTTTATTTTACACTTCCCCTAACTACTTTATGATTGTGAGCAGATGTATTTGCTTCATTGTCAATTGGTACAGCACATGTTTAGTGAAAGATAGAGTTTGATTCACCACTGCCAGGGCCAATGCCTAGAATAATAGGCATTACCACAGCCAATAGGTATGGCGTTGGTTGCTGGTCTTTTGACATTATCAATGCTTGTTTTGTTTTGTCATGGCTTTTGTAAAATGTTATTGTTGGGGGATCTGCAGGCCCATCTCTAATATATAAAAATAAATTGTCTATAAGCAAAATACTTTTTGTTCTGAAAAAGAAAATGTTGCCATAACAGTCCCTGGCACTGAAGGGAACTGCTTTGTGTGCTTATATGCTCCTTGTGAAGCTTACAGGCACATGCATCAAGAAAAGCTTTTGCGAGCCCTTAATTGAGATTATTAAGGAGTCGCAATTAAGGACTCTCTCTCTACGCATGTAGGAATCGCTATTAAAATAGCAATTCCTAGGGAGCGTCGCTACGCAAGCCACGATGGCGGACATGCATTGCTGAGGCTCCGTGCTTGGGCGCCACTACCAGCTAATATCGAGCGTCAGCGCGGTTGATCAACAGACCCGGAATCGTCGGAATCTGTCCGCAGGGAGGTGCGGTGCATGCGGAAGTCCGAAGATACCCACAACTCCTGAACAGGGCTTCCTTAGACGGGGCCGCGCGTGCCGCACCCCGGAGCTCAAGATGGCGCCGGGGGTCCTTTGAGCGAAACCAGCGACGGTGCAGGGAGTAGCCCAGGGACGTCAGCACACCACGCTCAGCCTGCTCCGACATCCAGACGCCGAGGATCGGCAGCGAACCGGAGAAAGACAGCACAGAACGCCACGGTGCAGGTGACTGTCAGCGTCCCTAACCCACCCGCCATCTTGGGCACTGTGCACCTGACGAATGCTAGAAGCGAGCCTCGGCCCCACTACCGGACACTCCAGGTACCCATCGCAGCCTGTTCACATGGAGACTGTGGGGACGCACCGAATATTGGCGGGGGCGGCGTGTTTCGGGGGCCTTCCAACTCTCCATATTGGATCCTGCCAGACCTTCGCATGGCCGCCCGGATGGCGCCTGACTTCATCGTACGCCTTCGGCGGGAGCCCTGATTCCGCAGCCACCACGGCTACAGCCCCCCCGGAAGTCCCAGGGGAGTTGTTGACACGCCGCGCCCGGTCCGTCCATCATCTGGCCACAGCGGACCACCTGGGAACCCCCCAAGTGCCTTAAAGGACCCCGGAGATCGGGGAGGGCCAGCGCGACGGACCATAACATCGGAGGACGCCGGCGTTCGCCGTGAGATGGTGGCGGGCTCTGCACCCTGCGCAGGACGCTTCAGGTGCCGGGCGTAACTGGCACACAGTGGGGTCGGGAGAGGACCGCGGCTTTCAGCAAGGGCGACGCAAGCCCAGGCCCCTCCATCACCCGAAAACGGACCTTGCCTGACTCTAATATGGCCGACTGCAGGATCCCTGACTCCTTAGCAAACTCCCAGGGGGGCCCTGATCACACAGCGATTGCAGAGATAGCCCTTCAACCTCTACAGGGTGCACCCTTACCTTATTGAGACGACGCAAGTGACCCTCCATCCGTACCACGGAGAACACGTGCGGTCTTTGCGAGGGTGGCCTAACAGTAACAGTTGGAGCAACTCGCCCACAACCCCCTGCACCTGACGTAGGCGATCTCTACGCCCAGACCGCAGTGTGGGAGCCGGAATACCAGCAAGGACTATCTTCTCCCGGGGACACGCTCCCACCATCCACCGACACCGCAGGGCCCCGCTCCTCTCCTCTTATTTGCTGACTCCCTGCACCTCTAGAGACTTGTAGGACCCCTCCAGCAGCAACGCCCCCCCACCACATAGGGCAAAAATGGGGAAACCAAAGCCTGCACAACACCACGCAGTACCGGAAACTGCCCCGGAAAATATGCCGAAAGCCTCAACTTGGTCCCCCAGTACAGCACCTTCATCGGACCTATCAATTTCGGATAAACTGGATAAAGTCCTCGCCACCATCGAACTGTCCCGATTGTCTATGGAGGAAAGACTCGGTACATTGGCGACAGATGTTAACCTTCTCCGAGACGATCACCGTAAACTGGCTGACCGGGTGAGAACGGAGATACGGGCACTAGAGGAAATACAGCCAACACTAAAGGAGCACCAGACGACACTCCAAGGAATCCTCACCCGTTTAACCGCGGTGGAAGAGTGCGCAAAGGATTTGGAAGGCCGCTCGCCACGCTGCAACATTCGGGTGCTGGGACTGCCGGAAGGCGTCGAGGGAGCGAACCCCATAGACTATATGGACACATGGCATAAATCCTTAACCCCAACATCGGACCGTACAGCGTTCTTCTCAATTGAACGAGCCCACAGGGTGCCCGCCCGAAAACCCCCACCTGGCGCAGCTCCTAGGCCGCTGCTAGCTAAATTCCTGCACTTCCGGGACCGCGATGCAGTACTTCGGGCAGCGCGACTGGTGGCGCCACTACGGGTAGAGAACAACCAGATAATGATCTTCCCGGACTATGCCCGAGCAGTGCAACAGCAAAGATCCTCCTTCCTGGACGTAAAACGGAGACTGCGTGAAAATAACATTCAATATGCTCTGCTCTTCCCAGCCCGCCTCAAGATTTTCCACAAAGGCTCTTCCCTTTTCTTCACGACCGCAGAGGCCGCACATAACTGGGCAGACCAACACTGTGCGCGGGCACCCGGCACCTACCCTCAACGGGGCTCGCCTCTCAAAACTTTCCGTGCTTGAAAACGCCACATGAAACTCCGTAACACCGAGCCAAAAACGGCGATCGGCACCCACGACTCGCCTGATCTAGAACATATCATGCGGGAGAGGCGCGAAGCTTTGCAAGCAGCAATTGACCTACGTTCCACGCAACGCTCGGAACCCATAGACCGGCCCCCGCACCTCTTCTCATCGGAAGGCGAAAACGACAGCGATGACACCGCCTCGGGGGTTGACTCGGTGGCACCCCCCCACGCCACTCCACAAACAGCAGACGGACTATTAGATGGACAAACCTCTCCTCTCTCACTTTGAAACAGTCCAGGAATACAGACTGCCAAATTTACCCTTATGAGTAATGTCCGTTCTATACCCACTGCCAAAAGAGTGGGGTTTGATATCCTGCAAAGGACGTGCATTGATCCTTCTATATGCCCATTCAGCGCGCGGCCTCGCTCGTGCATGTCGCCACCCCCTATCATATAGAGCAGTTATCCCCCCCAGTGTTACGGGAGAAAGTTTGGACACACCATTTCCCGAACGATGAGTCCTCTGTATTGGGACTGTTTCCCGTACCCCAACACGTTGTTCACACCCCAGTTCATACAAGTCCCATTCCGCCATGGAACATCACACCGCAGAACATCTGAGCGGCCAGGCTCACCCTCCACCTGCTCTCCCCAGGCGCAGCGCATCCCTAGGAGACCACTAAATGACCTATCTACTGGGCGCCTCACCCAACCCACACGCAGCACTGATTGCTCATGGCAACGTTGACGAAAAACGCAGATGTTAACATACTCACGATCAATACACGCGGCCTACACACCCCACGTAAGCGCTACACGATCTATGCCTACGCGAAGCGGCAGAAAGCGTCTATCCTTTTCTTACAGGAAACTCACCTCGACTTAACTGAAGTAGGCAAGCTACGCGCAAAGTGGCGCGGCCTCATTTGTGCTACGACCTACTCGTCATTTGCCCGCGGAGCACTGATCTGGGTCCGCCCAGGGACCGCATTCCGGAGAGCTCAGGCGGGTGGTGGACGGGGAGGGCAGATTCGCCCTACTAGAGGGGCTCCTGGATGGTCAGGCTGTCCTTCTGGGAAGTGTGTATGCCCGAACGTCGACCAGGACAAATTTTGGGACCGACTCACGAAAACCCTAGCCCAATTCACACATGTACCCTGGATATTAGGGGGGGACTACAATTGTATCCTGGACCCGGGACTGGACCGTTCCCACCCCCCGCTCCCGCACTCCCGCACTCATAGACAAATTGAGCGGTTCAAAGCATGGGTCGCACACTGGTCGCTTACAGATGCATGGAGACTGCACCACCCTTAAACACGCATCTACTCTTTCCACTCCATCCCTCACAACCTACGAGTCCGGCTCGATCGTTTTCTATGTACGGCAACACTTCTCCCGCAAATATGTCACTCGGATTATCTAGGCAGGGTCGTCTCAGACCATGATGCACATCTCCTAAGCCTTCAGTGGAGACCCCCACATCCCCCTGTCCCCACATGGTGTTTATCACGTGACTGCCTGACGGATCAAGTCTTCACGCACGAGCACCAACGTAGCATTCAAGAATACTTTACTCACAACATGGGGACCGCATCATCAATCCTAATCGAGTGGGGCAGCTTTAAGGTGGTGGCCCGTGGGGAATGTATTAAACAGAGAGCCGGGGCGCAGCGTACCTTGGAGCAGGCCCTTGATAAAGCGGAAAAGCGGCTAGCCACTGCCACTAAGGCCGCCGACCAGTCAGCGGCAGCGGCGACACAAGTCGCCCACGCCAAATCTGAGTACCAGGCGGCATGTGCGGACCTACGGCGTCACAACTTTCGGACCTATGCGACCCAAATGCATTAAGACCGCGACAAAACAGGCACACTGTTAGCGTGGCTAGCTAAACAAGACATGGAGGTGCGGCCCATCACCGCAATAATAATTTCTCACAGCACCCTGGTACAATCTCAGGATGAGATCCTCCGGGCATTCTATCAACATTACTCGGCAGTCTACAATATTCCCCCATCACTGGATCCGGAGGCTGTCAACCACTTCCTAGACCCTTTCCCCCTCCTCCAGATATCTGCCGCAGATAAGACGGATCTGGATGCGAAGATACAAACCACTGAGATTACACACGCTATTCGAGCCCTAGCCCGTAACAAAGCCCCAGGCCTAGACGTGTTTCCACTCGAATACTACGCCACCTTTGCTTCCCAATTGACTCCCCGCTTATCTACAGTGCTGGACACAGCGCTACAATCCGGTGAACTACCCAGATCCATGAGAGCATCGGTGATCGTAACGTTCCCGAAACCCAACCGCGATCCCCAGCTCCTAGCCTCCTATCGGCCCATCACGCTTCTTACAACCAACTGTAAAATTCGAGGGAAAATCTTAGCGGATAGATACTCCCAAATTATACGCCCACTAGTGCATCCAGACCAGTGCGGATTCGTCCCAGGCAGGAATACTTCTCAGAACATTCGACGTCTTTTTCACATCCAGGATCAGATTGGCCACCGCTTCCCCCGGGCAGCGTGCCTGGTCTTGGACCTTGAAAAAGCTTTCGACACCCTAACATGGCAGTTCATCTTTCCAGTTCTCGGGCGAGCTGGACTTGGCCCCACTCTCATAGCCTACACTCGCCTTCTCTATACCAACCTTACCTCCCGGGTCCGCCTTGGACGCTACATCTCCCAAGAATTCGCGATACATATGGGCACACGACAAGGGTGCCCCCTATCACCCCTATTATTCACGCTCGCTGTTGAACCTTTAGCTATCCGTCTCCGCCGGGAGGGACAGGGCTGGGGCATCCCACTTGCAGACACCACGCATTGCGTATCTATGTATGCAGACGACCTTCTTATATATCTATGGGATATCACAGCGGATCTCACCCCACTCGAGACCGCCCTGACGGAATTCGCTAACGCTTCAGGTCTGAAAGTGAACTCGGACAAATCTATGGTGTATACCCTCCACCCGAGCGCCTCCCCCCAGGAAATTTGGATTGGTGACCGGAAAATAAGTTGGACCGCGGAGGCCCCCCGATATCTTGGGATTTGCTTATACCATTCCCCCACCGACATCTTCGAGGGCAATCATCGTAGGGCACTCGCCAGTATACGATCCACAATTGGGTTCTGACGGAGTCTCCCATTGGCCCTGATTGGTCGGGTAGCTCTCGCAAAAATGATACTGGTCCCACGTCTGCTGTAAAATTTTGCCAACCTCCCAGTAATCCCACCCGATCCTTTTTTAAAGTTTTAGACACACTCCTTAGCTCTCTAATATGGGGTAAAGGGCGCCACAGGATCGCGCTGGCAAAACTAAAACTACCCACGACACAGGGGGGCCTCGGTGCTCCGTCATTCGAAGCCTATTTCCTGGCGGCGCAGTTTCAGTGGCTTTCCTATTGGACGGCAGAAAGGTACATATACGAAACATACACTGCCGCGGGTCGGGTGACAATACCAGAGTTGCGTCGCCTACTCATACCTGGATCCCGTCCCACAAGGACCTACCCCCTCCAAGTGGAAATAGCCCGGAAATGCGTCCAGCGCATACACCGCCTGACATCAAACTGTCCCCCATACTCCAGGAATGGACATCCAGAGACATCGCTGAAGCAGAAATACTATTCGAGGAGGGACAACTTAGACCGTACCAACACCTCGTGGACGACTACGACCTTCCCCCAGGTCAGTTCTTGCTGCACCGCAGGCTCCTCAGCCACTACCGACCGTACTATGACCTCACATTAGGGGAGCCCCGCACACACCCAGTCCTTCACACAATATTACGAATGGGAGCAGGCCGCCATCTTACTTCGTGGTTGTACAAATCGATCAGGGAACTGACACCCCCACTATTAGAACCCCTGCGGACTCTCTGGGAGGAGGAAGCGGGACGGTCATTTCACGATAATGAATGGGAGAGGGCGATTGAATTCCCTAAAAAAAGTATCTAGGAACGCCCGTTTTAAGAATATACAATTTCACATTTTACATAGGGCTTACCTGACACCAGCACGCCTTCAGCGCTTCTACCCCGATACGACTTTCCTCTGCCCTCGCTGTCAGGCGCGAGATGCAGATTTTTACCATATGATTTGGGCCTGCCCGGGTATCCAAGCCTATTGGTCGCCTATTCACACGACACTTCAAGACCTCACCGGACTCACCCATTTAACCACCTGGGAGGGCAGTGCGTTAGGCATAATCGGACGAAGGAAACGTCACAAAATACCCATACGCTTTGTCTCCCTAGCCCACTTACTGGCCAAACGTTGTATAGCTATGCACTGGCGCTCCCCCTCGGGCCCCCCGATCGCAGCATGGGTGGGGGCGGTGCTTAAATGGGCTACAGCTGAGGAGGACGCAGTGCGCGAAGAAGAAGCTAAAGGTATACGTAAAACCCCAATTTCCCTGGAATGGGCGCTCCTGCTACACCAATTCAAACAGTCCCGGTCCCATGAGGACCCGATCACTGGCGCAGCTACCCCGGACACCACACAGTTATCTACTGTGCATGCCCACTTGACAGGGGACCCCTCCCGCTAACTCACACCACCCTAGGACTCGCTAGTCTCTCATTCCCACTCACCCGACACACTGATCTATCCTCTGCACCCGCCCGCACGCCCACTCCTCCTTAGCGAGATGCAGCTGAACCGCCGAGTAGATGCCCGAGGAATCATGACATTTGCCTGGCCCAATCACTTAGAATCCCATGGCGACCCCTAGTTTGGTTCTCCCCCCCAGTTTTCTTTCTGGCGAACACTTGCTACAGCACATACCGCATCTACACGGAATAGACGCAAATGTAAATGCCTATAATGATGATAGCTGATTTGGATGCACATGTACAATATTAATGCGTACAAAATGTATATGCTCCACGATTATTACAACAAATGCCAATAAAAAGTATTTACAAAAAAAAAAAAATAGCGATTCCTAAACAATCCTTAATTGTGGCTCGCAAATTGCGAGTCGCAATTAAGGAATGCCTTTCCATACATTGAATGAATGGGAGATTGCATGCGCAATTTGCGAGTACCAATAGGTACTCGCAAATTGCGCATGCAATTTCAAGGGTGCAAGGGTGTCCAAAGGACACCCTGTTGCGCCCCTGAAATTGCTCTGTGCACACATGTTGCGCATACACATGCCCCAAGGGCATGAATGTGTGTAACCTACAACTTTGAAAAATGCACCTTAGTGCATTTTTCAAAGTTTTTGCAAATTTCCATCAAGTTCAACTTCATGGTAATTTGCACCCCCTAGTAGCGAAATCGCTATGTTGAAGTGGTTCTTGCATTGCATTTAAGGAATCGCAAACTGTGATTCCTTAAATGCAATCGCAATCTGAGAAATCGCAATTAATTGCGAATTCTCAAATTGCGAGTGCCTTGAACCTTGATGCATCGCAAATGCCCTTTTTGCGGACGCAAACGGCCGATTTTTGCGAATCGCACCGTTTGCGTTTGCTAGAATGGTTGATGCATGTACCTGTATATGCCATCACAGTGAAGTTAGCCAATGGATTAAGCGTGCTGACTCTTGCTCCATGCTGTATGGGGCAGAAGAAAAATGTGAATGACAAACAACAGAACAAAGGATGAAAAGGGTTGCGTGAACGCCCCTATAAGTAAGTATATTATATATTTAATTTTAGTATAGTCAAAAGTTCTTAGCTAACGCTAGACCAAAAAATGCACCTGGATCAGTCTTTTTTGTTGCAGTCCTCATAAATATATCTAGGGTATAAAAGCATAAAACACCAACACATATTGGGTACTGAGATAGCCTTGATAATGTCTATTGATATATTTTCTATAAATAATTGTCACTTACCACTCGTACAGGCTGGGTCACCGTCGGAGCTGATTTGGCTATTTGAGAATATGACCAGGGGCAAAAGGCCACTAGCCAGGGATGGCTGTGGGTAATTTTTAGGTCTCATCTAGACAGCACCTGAGCTATCTCCTAGACACTTTTTGTTTTTTAACAGTGGGCTTGAAGACCAGCCTTTACTTACTGTTGGTTGGCTTCATTGTCACTCTCATATTCTCGCTTCTTTTTGGGCAGCTGCCGTAGACTTCCTTCCTCTTTATGTATTTGTCTCTCCTCTGGAGTATGGATGCATTACTTGCATCCTTCCACTGCTCATTTTTTGGAGTTATGTTATGTGTATTTGTAAAGCGCACTATCACCCACAAGGGTATCCTGGCACTGCGCAGGTGTCTGTGCCTAGCCCTTCCTATAGGAGGTTGGTTAATTGGAAAGCCAGGCCTTCAGCTTCTTTCAGGATTCATGAAGAGAGGAGGAGGCTCTGGTGTGGAGTGGGAGGTTGGTGCATGCTTTAGGAATGATGTGAGAGAATGCACTTCCTCCTAATCTAGCTCTGTGTATGCGTGAGAAGAGTAGGAATCCTGCAGAGCGGATGTGTCTCGGTGGTTGGTGGAAGGAGATGGAACTGTTCAGGTGTGTGGTGCCTGATTTGAGTAGTGCCTTGAATTTGTGTGAGGAGTTTGAATTGAGCGTGTTTGTGTATTGGGAGTCAGTATAGTTCCTGAGGTGTGGTGTGATGTGAGTTCTGTGCAGGAGGCAAAGATGTGTCTGTCTCCTGAGTTCTGGATAGTTTGTAGTCTTGTAACGAGTTGCTTGGTGATCCCGGCATACAGGGTGTTCCGATTTACAGGCTACTAGGACATTAGTGACAGTTTTTCTAGTGGTATTTGGGGGCCAGTTTAAGAGCTTCCTTAACATCGTCATGGTCTGGAAGCAGGATGCAGTTTCAGCGCTGACTTATGGGGTCTTGTTCAGTTGCTGATTATTCTGAGGTTCCTGGTGGGGTTTCTGAGGGTAGGTCCAAGTTTAGCTGGCCACCAGTTGGAGTACCATGGTGTGGTGTTCTTGTCAAAGATCACTACTTCTCTCTGCCGGTGTTGAGCTTGAGACAGTTGGCTTTTATCCAGTAAGCGACTTCAGTCGTGAAGGTGGTAGACTTGTTTTTTGCCTTGGGTGTCTTGTCTGAGAGGGAAAGTATGAGTTGCATGTCATCTGCATAAGAGAGGATGTTGATGTGTGTACGTAGATCACATTGGCTGGAGGGATAATGTATGAAATGATTTCAGGCATTTTGCAGATAAGTTTGAGGGCTTCCGAGGAGTAAAGTGCCAGGCTGACAGTTTGTGTTTTATTAGTTAAGAAACAGCAGATCCAGCAGGTCATTGGATGCCAATCTCATGCCAGGTGCCTGATGAGAATGGGGTGTGAGGCCATGTCAAATGTTGCAGATTGATCTAGGCGAATGAGGGCTGCCATGTCTCCTCGGTCAAGGATTATGCGGATGTCCTCTGTGGCGGCAATTAATGCTATTTCTGTACTGCAGTTGGGCCTGAATCTGGACTGCATGGCAATGAGGAGCTGGTGGTTGCTGATGTGGTCAAGGAGGCATTGGTTTATTAGTTTCACTAAGACATTTGCCGGGAATGAAAAGAGGGAGCTGGGTCTCTAGTTGATGGGTTCTTGAGCAGGGGCATAATGGGGGCATGTTTCCAGGAGTTTGGGAATGTTGTTGAGTAGATGGAGGCGTTTAGGATGGGAGCTAGTGCTTCGCTGTCCAGTAGAAGTCCTTTAATGAAAGCATGGTGGGGGCCAGTGTCAGATGGATCCCCTGAGTGGATCGTCTTCATGGTAGCAGCGATTTACACGGTGGTGACAGCAGATCATGAGGTCAAGCTTTGTTCATCGGCCGTGATGGGAAGTTGAGTTGTGATGGTGACACGGTCCGGTTGAGGGTCAAAGTTGCTGTTTATGGAGGTGACTTTGTTAAAGAAGAATTCCAAGAACGTGCTGCAAAGGTCTTGTGAGTAGTTGATGTTGCAGGAAACGGCAGGAGCCGCTATGAAATCTTTGATGACAAAGATTTCCTTGCTGTTGTTAGTAATGGTGTCAATGTGATCTGCAAGAGCAGTGCGCCTGGTCTTCCGTATCTGCTGGTAGTAGTATCTTAGGGTTGATTTGAACATTTCTTTATCTGCAGTGTCATTACTTTTTCTCCATTTGCGCTCCAGTTGCTTGCAGTGGCGTTTTATCAGCCTAGGTTCCTCTGTATATCAACTGGCCAGTAGTTGGGCTCTTGCCATTGGCTTTTACTTGAGGGTAACCAGGATGTCCATGCATGTGGTGATTTAGCCATTGAGGTTTTTCTTTTTACTAACTCTGTTTATTGAACTTAGTCAGCCATACAGCAGGAATTAAATATGACCACATGTGTAACAAATAGTCTGGTTAAGAATTATCGGTACAGTTTGCATTATAGACCATCAGTGACCCATCACAATTCGTCGCCATGTTCCTCCACAGTGTTCCCTTCCTAGCGAGCCCCGCCCAGCCAATTTTAGGGCGATACACATATGTTCCCTCTATGTGAATTCCATTTGCCCCACACTCAGTCCCACTTCCGGGGGCACCCCCTGCTTTTGTAGACAGCTTTTTCTGCGATCATACATCAGTCCATGTCTTGTTCCCATTTCCCTATCGTTGGTAGCTTCTCCACTCCCCATCTCCTGGTGATGTTTCATTTCACAACTGTCAGTCCCAGGGTGACCTACAGTTGCTCCATGCGATCATGTCTGTTGCCTCCCACACGTTGAGGAGACATAGTTTGCGCACAGGATGGTGCACCCCCCACACCTCTCGCATCTGAGACACCACAGCCTCCCAATAGAGTTTGATGGCTGGACTGTCCCACAATATATGATAGAACAAACCCTCTTGCCCACAGAGCCATCCACACTAAGCATCTTCATTCCTTCCCATTTTTACTACGGCGCCACAGGAAAGCCATTGAGATTTTTGATGGCTTTCAGCAAGTTGCCGGTGTGCTTTGGCCGGTGATAGGAGAGGGTGGAGGCTCACTCCTCGTCTGAGATGCTTTTCCAGCTGCGGCGGGTGGTTCTGGTGGTGGTAGTTCTATGATGATGCAGTATTGGTATGCTGAAACGGACAAGGGTATTGTCTGTTCAGGCTGTAGTTGCCAAGCACACAGACAATTGAGGGTGAGAGGGAGGTCCTGAGGACAAGCTGATGCCAAAGAAGGGTGAGAAGGAAAAGCTGGTGGCATGCTGACAGCAACGGATGATAGGACATAGGAGTAGGCCCCTGAGTGGGAAGGGGTTGGCTGCTGCTTTGGTGAAGAAGGAAAGGTGAGACAGAATTCGCACCGTAAGGGGACAAAGTGCAACAAAGAGCAATCTGTTACTCTCCATAGAGGAGCCTCTTATTTCCTGTTGAGTTTGAGCTCACTCCTTACGGAATATTTGCTCCCTCCCCAAAGTCTCCCATTCCTGATGTCATGTGACACCTACAGCCAGACATTTCTGGCTTTTTAACCAAGAACAGCACATTGTTTTCTGGAAAATGTAGTTTCATTGTTATCATCGTAGACATAATTTTAAAAATCCCAGAATGCATTGTGCTATCACCTGTAGAGCCAGGAGCAGCTCAAGGTGTCACACATAACATGAGACCAGTTGTTGGTGGCTCAGTGGAAAAATGCATCCACTGTAAAAATCTGTGTTTGATCTCATATCCATGAATTCGAATTCCAGGAGGTTCATTCAGCCTTTCCTCCTTCTGAGCATGATAACGCCCAAAGGGGAGATTGTGCGCTTACACATTTACATAATGTTATCTTATGTTATTCCTTCCCATTGAAGCTACTTCCCACTGCCAGAAGAGGGGCCTCTCACATCCCTCAGAGTGGCAACTCAGTCTTCATAGATGAACCTCTCAACCAACATAGTCTGAGACACTGCTCCACCTGATTCCAAGCAGGAAACACTGGACCCAGCTTTACCGAGTGTGATACCTGTACCTGGTAATGCTTGGCCATCTGCTGACAAGGCAGGGACTGTGGGCAGAGGCACAGCCTAGCTCCAGCTCGACCAAAGCTTCAGAATCCGAGGATCTGAGACAGTAAATCTGGATATTTTTTCATGGTGCGTTGCCATGTCTGAAAGGGCTTTCTGTGAAGTTCCTAACAGAGTCAAGAGCCAAATGGCTGCTGATAAGCATGAACATTTTGGGAAAGGATGAAACAACCAAAGCAGAGACATAATATATCTGCTTCTTCTACCTCCCAGATTTTAGCAATGGGCTTGTCATGCCTCTGTCTTGCCAGTACTTACACCTTCTCCATTACAGACAGGCCAAGCAATGAGCTCAATGTTGGATCAATACCACAGAATTTCTTTTTTTTTTCACAACAAATTTTTTTTGTCAACAGCCAAAAGACGCAAAAATACCGGTAGAACATGGGGGTCAAAGGGAAATTTAAAGACCTGCACGGAATGAATCCACTAATACCTAAATCTGAAAACAACAAGAAATCCGTGGGTCTAAAGAAGCTGATCTGTTTGTTCAGAGTTACAAATCAAAATGGTATAAGAAAACAGAAGTCCTCATAAAGAGGACGAAGTCCCATCACCCACCGAAGTGGCATGCTTCATCATCTGGGGCCTCCTCTTAACCACACCTGGTGTGGCTAAGGAGCTGCAACTCCTGGGTGAATAAGGAAGGAGGAGCTCGCGGATGTTTTCTTGACTTCAACAACCTAATGAGGCCTAACTAAACAGAGACTAAAGCTGCCTGACGTGTAGTGAAGTGACGTAGGAAGTGCAGTGTAAGTGAATACTAAGTTAAAATTGACTATCTAATGAAAAATATGTTTATTCGATATCCTTAGATGTCAAAAAATAAAAACATGGTCAACATGTTTCATCCATTAACGATCCCATCTTCTGATCATGGCTTTCTTCAGGACCAGATGTTACTACTGCAACAAATACAACACCATGTTAAAAGAATCTAAACCTGAATTCACTCGGAGCGATGCCTCCGGCAGATGAACCCAACCATCTGCTGGTGAGTAGAACTGCAGGGGTTCTCACGATATACCTGTGCAAAACAAAAGGGAACACACAGGAGCAACATGTTACATATAGCAAGAAGATAGGGAGTAGAACAAACAGTGCTTATTAGACAGTAGGTGCCAACAACTCTCCCACTAGTCAGCTTACCCGTCTTGAATCGGGAATAATCGCCTACACTCCTGGTGACAACTCAGGGCGTGAGGCAGCGCTCTATTAACACAAATAAAAAACAGTCTGGTATAGAACTAGAGTTCGTGGGTGGTATTCTGATCTTAGAAATAATACTGCACAATATAGACTAAAACGCATGTGTATCAGACAATCCTGCAAAAAAGGTGATAAAGCTGGAATAAAAGTGCTCCGCCAACAAACTTGAAGATGACTATGAGTGTGTCTGAACAGAAAGCACTGTGGAAGCTAGGGGGAAGGTTAAGCCCTAGTGGAAAAGGGAGTCCATGATCTCCACCATAGTGCAAGCTCCAGAGTGGGCTTACTGGTCCCCCATAGCAAATGAGCTAAGCACTGGGCGTCCAAAACACGCAGCGATAGACAAAAGCAAAAGCATCCTAGAGATGCCAGAGCTCGCTGAGGGTAAACTGAATGCTGACGGTGGACATCAACTATAAACTGCTGAGCCCATGAAGAGTATATAGTGCGTATGAAGCGCAAGCAACATAAATGTGGTGCGTACTCAAGACTACACGAAGTGGCCTCTAATACGAGAGCTGAATGGTAAGCGTCTTGTGCTTAAATATGAACGCACCACATTTGGTAAATAGCCAGCCAACTCGAAAAGTTCAATGAAGGTAAGGCGCAAGAAATGTAAACGCCTTCACTGTACCGGCTGGAGACAGAAAAGTCAAAGAAACGAACTGCATGCTAAGCGTCGTTTCCTAAAGTCAAAACACGCCTCAAAAAGCACATGTATACTTGTTGAAGGACATTGCTTTGCCCTGCTTGTCGGTGGAGGAACGTGAGCAGATGGATGCCCCACTTTCGGTTGACGAGATTGCAACCGCGATTCGTTCCCTTCGCTCAGGCAAAGCTATGGGCCCCAACGGACTCCCGATTGAACTCTATAAACTGCAACCGGATAAACTTGCGCCATTTCTCCGTCGTATGTTCTCGGAGTCGCTTGAACTCGGCTCTCTCCCTGATGACCAACGCCTGGCCACTATAGTCGTGATTCCAAAGGACGGTAAGCCTCGGGATCGTTGTGCCTCGTATCAACCTATTTCTCTGCTAAACGCAGAGCCGAAAATCCTTGCCAAGGTTCTTGCGAACCGCCTGCTTACTGTTATTTGCGATCTGGTGCATCCGGATCAATCCGGTTTTATCCCGCACCGAAATACGGCCCTTAACTTGCGGCGCCTACATGGCGTACTTGCGAGGGCGGAATATCTTTCAGAGCCGGCCATCTTGGTTTCCCTGGACGCCACGATGGCCTTTGATACGATAGAATGGCCGTATCTTTGGGCCGCCCTGGCAAAGTTTGGCTTCGGGGCGGGATTTATTAGTTGGGTTAAACTCTTATACGCTGCCCCGCTGGCACAGGTTGTCGTTAACGGGAGTGTTTCCCGGCCTTTCGTTCTTGGGAGGGGCACTAGGCAAGGGTGTCCATTGTCTCCCCTGCTCTTCGCGTTGGCTTTGGAACCGCTTGCGGCTTGGCTTCGTTGGGAACCGTCGATAAGAGGGATCCAGTGGGCCCCTGGCTTCGAGGATCGTGTTTCGTTGTACGCGGACGACATTCTCTTGTACCTCACCTCACCACGTAGGTCACTTAATGTGCTCTTTGACATCCTCACTTCCTTCGGCACGAACTCTGGTTTGATCATTAACTGGTCCAAATCTTGTGTCTATGCTATCTCCGGTGGCTTTCCTCTCTTGCCTTCTCGTTTTCCCATCAAGGTGTCCAGCTCCGGCTTTACGTACCTGGGTGTGTACGTCTCATTGGATCCTGCTGTCCGCTACGAGCGTAATCTCCTCTCTCCGCTTCGGAGATTGAGGTTAGACGTGGCCCGCTGGTGTAAGCTTCCCTTGTCTCCCCTTGGTCGCGCGGCACTTTTTAAAATGATGTCTCTTCCCCGATTTCTTTACGCACTTCAGAACTCCTTTGATATTATTCCGGCGGCCTACTTCCGGGAAGTAGAGAGCTTACAAAGGAGCCTTGTTTGGGGCGGTCGTGCACGTATTGCTCTTGCAAAACTGACTCTCCCCTGGTACGACGGGGGCATCGCGCTCCCGGACATCAGGAGGTACTATTGGGCTTCCCAGCTATCTGCCATTAACCATGCCACGTACTCGCCTGGTCCGAATCCGGCTTTCGAAATGGATAGGTTTTTGTTGCCTGGCGGCGACTTTAACAGAGCGCTTTACTCTCGATCTGCTGGGAGGACCTTAACCGGTCCCACTAAGATAGCCGTACGCTTGTGAAAGGCTGCAAATGTGGCCATGGGCTGGAATGATCGCTTGACGGGCGCGACCCCCTTGTTTGCGTCTGACAGATTGGGAAGCCTCTGGACGACGAAGGGATTCGAGCGTTGGGACACGATTGGCATCAGCAGAGTAGGTGACCTTTGGGTGAAGGGTGCGGTTAAATCCTTCGCTGCGCTGCAGAGTGAGTACGAATTGAGTGAGAGGGAGTTCTTTCGGTACGTTCAGGACCGCCACGCTTTGCTCTCGGCCATCGGAGCGGGGACTGCAGTCCCTGTGTCTTCGCCACTTGAGGACCGCATACTCGACGGTCACTTGCCCGACAGTACTATTTCCCTTATCTATAAAAAACGAATAAACATTCGGGCGGATCTCCTCGTGCATCTGCGGGAGGCGTGGATTGGAGATGGGGTGGAACTGGACGACGAGGACTGGCAGTCTGCGCTGTCCTCCCCTAAGGAGGTGGCTATACCCGCGCGTCTCCGTCTTGTCCAGCTTAAAATTCTTCACCGTGTCTACGTGACGGGCCCTCGTTTAGTTCTGATGGGTTTCTCCGAGGACGGGCTCTGTAGGCGCGGCTGTGGGCTCAGCGCCACTTTTCTCCATGTTCTCTGGGAGTGCCGTGAGGTTGCGGAGTATTGGCGCCGGGTGCACGCGGTCATGGAAAGTGTCACTGGGGTCGCCCTGTTACCTGAGGTTCGCCGATGTGTGCTGAACGTGTGGGAGCCTAACGATTATAACGCGGCTCAGACTCAGTGGGCGGCCCTCGGGAACATGGTTGCTAAGAGGGACTTCGCACAGCTTTGGGGTTCCCGGCGGCCTCCCACTGTGTCAGTATAGAAGGAGAGCATGGACTGGTGCATGTGCAGAGAGAAGACTGTGTATGTGGCCCGGGGCAAGCCGGGGGCGTGGGGCAGAATTTGGGGCCAATGGAACGCGTACCGTGGGAACATCTGCACACCCCCCCTCGTGGACTCATCTGATGCTGACTTGTCCCCCTGATCCTGAGGTTCCCGGACTATTGCATTTCATCTGCAGATGGTTGTGGCTCCCCGTCGCCCCAACCTCCCCCTTGATCATCCTCATTGACCACCCGAGGGTGGATTTGGTACTGTGTGGACCCCCAGCCGTGGTTAGACGCCTCTTTCTCGATGATTTCCGCCTTGTCTTTTGGTGTTATTTTACTTTTCTTTTGTTTGTATTTCTCAAAATTTATGTCTCTGGATACCTTCTGAGGTGCACTCAGTATTCTGTCAACTAAGCTGAGCCCCAGGGGGCCCATCGCTTTCTTGATGTTGTTAAACATGTACATATTAGCGGCCGGCCCTGGTGGTTGTAGGCCCATGTTTGTATTGATTCTTGTGTGCAATAAAGGTTTTAAAAAAAAAAAAAAAAAGCACATGTATAACCATAACAGTGCAAGAGCTCGTTGCGAGCAAACTAATAACTGGCGGCACACTGGGACAGAAGCCTACCTGGCCGTCGCTACCCCGGGCGGTCCTCCTGGTTGTACCGAGCGGTACTGGAGCCGTGTCTGACACTTCGTGAAAAAGACAGTGTGTACCCGGAAGCTAACGGGGAAGGCGGTGCCCTGGAAGGGACTGGATCACGTGACCTGGTTCCTACGTGATCTCAGGCAACGCGACTCAGTTAAAAAATGTTGCCTGCTGGGAAGTGTAGTCTGTGAACAATGCGTTAGGAAAATGCAATTAAAAAACACAGTGCATGAAGTAGAGCCCGACATCTGGCTCGAGACAACAACACCAGGGGAAGTGCCGTTCAGTGACCCGATAGTCGAGAAAGTTGTTCAAAACAGGGGCACGCAGGAACTAATACGTGTCAACTGGAAGGAATCTCTGGGCCCTAGACAGCTCAAACGTACAGAGCGTGCCCTACAGGAGATCAGAGAATTATCGTGATGCAACAAAATTAGTGAAGGCATATGGGACCCTCTTTTCGGTCAAAAGGCCTTCCGAGAATTACAGTCACATTTGCATACGTTGAAAAAATGAACATGACATTACACACCAAATAAAGTGACGTGACACCTTATGCACAGCAAGAGGCAACAACACTATTGGGAAGTGCTAGTCTCTAACTTGATGGCCAAAACCACAATTAAAGATATAAGTAAACCGGAACTGACTCGCGTCAACCAGAGCACATCCATGGATGTAAAAGCAGTGACAAAACGTGCACAACCCACCCATCGAGAGGTCAAAAATTGGAGTGGTACAACAGCAATCATCTAGACAGCTCAGAACATGTTACCGATCAACGAGCCCATGGCTATTGACTAAAAGACCCGACAAATAGAAGGCAACAGATGCCGGTACCAAATAAAACTATCTGAAGGAACCAAGGCAAGGGAGGAACAGGGGGCAGGAACCAAGATGAAACGCTCAAACCCCACATGAGCTACTGGCATAACCTGACAAGATGCTCTCCGACCAGATGTGCCCTCTAATTCAACGCCCAACCATTTCGAAGATTATTGTGAGCAACACTAACGGAGAGAAGTCCAAGGAATTGCTTCGTTCAAACCCATAGTATCACTATGTATTCTGAAAACCCATCGCTGTTCTCGTTTGAAGAGAAAAGATGAAACATCCGTGATATGCAATGGAATGAAGGGTTGTTCAAGTATTGTCCAGTTGATCTCATCGGGTTGATGCCTAAGTCCAACAAAGTGATTGGTCAGGCGGGTCGATTGCTTTTTACACCTAACGGTGCTTTTGTGCTCCATTATTCTGAGCTTAACCTTCCTGGTGGTCATACCTACATATCTCTTTTGACAGGGACATGTAATGAGGTAAATCACCTTATCACTGTTGCAATTCGTGTGCTTGATTTGTCTCCAGGGTTTACCCATGCCCAGGTCAATCTCAACAGTGTGTGAAGTCTGAGGACATACTGCACAACTACCACAAGCGTAGTGTCCTTGTACTGGAGGCAGGTGCCAGAGCGTGTTGGTTACAGCTGCCATGATTTGTCTGGGGCGTGTGTGCACTAACGTGTCACGTATGTTAGCACTTCTCTTAAATGAAAACAGTGGGAGAGGAAGTTGAACATCACCAACGTTTAAAATACGCCAATGTTTCCGTATGGATTTTTGAATGAAACTAGACTGAGTGCTGAAGGTATTAACGCACGTCAGTTTGTCTAGTGCTGGTTTAGGTACACTGGGTTCGAGAAGCGCCTCTCGGTTATTGTTCAAGGCTCGTTTGTAGGATTGGCGAACCAAGCGAGAAGCATAGTTACTGGCTCTTAGATTTTTGGACAGGGAATCGGCATGTTTCCTGAAGTTCTCAGTGTTGGAACAATTGCGTCTCAACCTTAAAAACTGCCCGAAAGGTAAACCTTCTCGGGTAGATTTAGGATGGAAACTGTCATATCTCAGGATGGAGTTTCTGGCCATGGGTTTGATGTAAAGTTCACTTTCCAGACCATTGTTGCAAGGGAAGATCCGAAGATCAAGAAAGGGGAGACTGATTTTGCTACTCTCCATTGTGAATTTCAAAAAGACATTTTTAGAATTGAGCCAACTATGGAATGCATCTAGAGTATGAAGGTCACCTCGCCAGACGACAAAAATGTCGTCGATGGAACGCTTCCACTCCATGATGCAATTCCGAATGGCTGTGTTTAGTACGACCCCCTGTTCGAATAGATGGACGTAGAGGTTGGCCAAACTGGGGGCGAAAACGCTCCCCATTGACGTACCGGAAATTTGTAGGAAGAACTGTTCTTCGAATTTGAAAAAATTCTCGGTCATAGCCAACCTCGCACAGTTCATGATGAAAGGGACAGGTGAACTGGGGTCTTTCAACTGATCATCCAAGAGACCTCTGATTGCTGTAAGGGTCTCGGTCTGGGGTATACAAGTATACAAAGACTCTACGTCAAACCTGACAAGAAAGTCTGTCTCGACATCAAAACTGATGTCAGGAAGCAATTGTAGTATGGCCTTTGTGTCCTGTAGATAACTAGGCATACGTTGGACTAAGGGCCTCAGAAAGACATCTACAAAAGTGGAAAGAGGTTCCAGCAGTGACCCAAGACCTGATATAATCGGTCTGCCTGGGCGTGGGGGGGTTTGGGGGGGCGTTGTGCCTTGTGAATTTTTGGTAACACATAAAAATAAGGTGTTACTGGATGTATGGTTACCAAAAATTGTGCTTTGTGCGGTGAAATCCAACCCTCGAGTTTAGCCTCATCGACTAACTCAATGATCTCTTTTTTAAGTCTGGAGGTAGGATCTCCGCCGAGCCGTTTATAGAAACGTTCGTCGTCCCTCAACTGTCGCAGGCATTCTGCCCTGTAGTCAGTTGTATCCAGGACCACAATAGCTCCGCCCTTGTCGGCGGGCTTGATGGTAATGCCACTATTCTTGGTGAGGGTAGTTAAAGCTTGTTTTTCAAGTTTGGGAAGATTACAGTAATTACCCTTCGACGGGATATAGAGTTTTGAGATATCATTCAAGACGGCAGTTTCAAAGGCAAGAACATGCGCGGGCAGCGCATGTATTGGAGGATTAAAGGTAGATTTTGGCCGTAGTCCAGTATCTTCGGGTTCTACGTTGTCAAAGACATTGGCTTGAAAGAAGAAATGGAGTCTGATTTTGCGAAAAAAGCTAGCTAATTCGCATTGTGTCGTAAACGGATCTTCAGTGTTGGTCGGCACAAAGCCTAGACCTCTGTTCAAGACCCTATTCTCCATGTCTGTCAAAGTATATGAGCTTAGGTTGACCACTAGGTGTTGCTGGGTCCGGCCACTTGAGGACCCTTCGTGGTGCTGCGAAGGTGCCTCGGTGACGTGGGGGGGCTCCAGTGGACCTGTGTCTGTGCTTGTGGTCCTCTTCTTCTTCCCCTGGAGCGACCTCGGCCCTGTCCTAAAAGAGACTGGCTAGAAAAGAAATGGGGAGGAGGGTAAAAGGGCATCATCTGAGGATTAAAGGGAAGATTAGGGTATTGCCAAGGTGCTGGATGCCACCATTGGGCTTGTTGGTTACCTCGCCAATTACGCCTCTGGCCGTGCCCTCTCCCTCTGTTCCGTGTCTGACCCTGTTCCGTCGAGTCGGAATCGCTGGACATTTTGTCACTGCTTTTACGTCCATGGATGTGCTCTGGTTGACGCGAGTCAGTTCCGGTTTACTTATATCTTTAATTGTGGTTTTGGCCATCAAGTTAGAGACTAGCACTTCCCAATAGTGTTGTTGCCTCTTGCTGTGCATAAGGTGTCACGTCACTTTATTTGGTGTGTAATGTCATGTTCATTTTTTCAACGTATGCAAATGTGACTGTAATTCTCGGAAGGCCTTTTGACCGAAAAGAGGGTCCCATATGCCTTCACTAATGTTGTTGCATCACGATAATTCTCTGATCTCTTGTAGGGCACGCTCTGTACGTTTGAGCAGTCTAGGGCCCAGAGATTCCTTCCAGTTGACACGTATTAGTTCCTGCATGCCCCTGTTTTGAACAACTTTCTCGACTATCGGGTCACTGAACGGCACTTCCCCTGGTGTTGTTGTCTCGAGCCAGATGTCGGGCTCTACTTCATGCACTGTGTTTTTTAATTGCATTTTCCTAACGCATTGTTCACAGACTACACTTCCCAGCAGGCAACATTTTTGAACTGAGTCGCGTTGCCTGAGATCACGTAGGAACCAGGTCACGTGATCCAGTCCCTTCCAGGGCACCGCCTTCCCCGTTAGCTTCCGGGTACACACTGGCTTTTTCACGAAGTGTCAGACACGGCTCCAGTGCCGCTCGGTACAACCAGGAGGACCGCCCGGGGTAGCGACGGCCAGGTAGGCTTCTGTCCCAGTGTGCCGCCAGTTATTAGTTTGCTCGTAACGAGCTCTTGCACTGTTATGGTTATACATGTGCTTTTTGAGGCGTGTTTTGACTTTAGGAAACGACGCTTAGCATGCAGTTCGTTTCTTTGACTTTTCTGTCTCCAGCCGGTACAGTGAAGGCGTTTACATTTCTTGCGCCTTACCTTCATTGAACTTTTCGAGTTGGCTGGCTATTTACCAAATGTGGTGCGTTCATATTTAAGCTCAAGACGCTTACCATTCAGCTCTCGTATTAGAGGCCACTTCGTGTAGTCTTGAGTACGCACCACATTTATGTTTGTTGCGCTTCATACGCACTATATACTCTTCATGGGCTCAGCAGTTTATAGTCGATGTCCACAGACAGCATTCAGTTTACCCTCAGCGAGCTCTGGCATCTCTAGGATGCTTTTGCTTTTGTCTATCGCTGCGTGTTTAAGACGCCCAGTGCTTAGCTCATTTGCTATGGGGGACCAGTAAGCCCACTCTGGAGCTTGCACTATGGTGGAGATCATGGACTCCCTTTTCCACTAGGGCTTAACCTTCCCCCTAGCTTCCACAGTGCTTTCTGTTCAGACACACTCATAGTCATCTTCAAGTTTGTTGGCGGAGCACTTTTATTCCAGCTTTATCACCATTTGTGCAGGATTGTCCGATACACATGCATTTTAGTCTATATTGTGCAGTATTGTTTCTAAGATCACAATACCACCCACGAACTCTAGTTCTATACCAGACTGTTTTTTATTTGTGTTAATAGAGCGCTGCCTCACGCCCTGAGTTGTCACCAGGAGTGTAGGCGATTATTCCCGATTCAAGACGGGTAAGCTGACTAGTGGGAGATTTGTTGGCACCTACTGTCTAATAAGCACTGTTTGTTCTACTCCCTATCTTCTTGCTATATGTAACATGTTGCTCCTGTGTGTTCCCTTTTGTCTTGCACAGGTATATCCTGAGAACCCCTGCAGTTCTACTCACCAGCAGATGGTTGGGTTCATCTGCCGGAGGTATCGCTCCGAGTGAATTCAGGTTTAGATTCTTTTCACATGGTGTTGTATTTGTTGAAGTAGGAACATCTGGTCCTGAAGAAAGCCATGATCACAAGATGGGATCGTTGATGGCTGAAACATGTTGACCATGTTTTTATTTTTTGACATCTAAGGATATCGAATAAACATATTTTTCATTAGATAGTCAATTTTAACTTAGTATTCACTTACACTGCACTTCCTACGTCACTTCACTACACGTCATGCAGCTTTAGTCTCTGTTTAGTTAAGCCTCATTAGGTTGTTGAAGTCAACAAAACATCCGCGAGCACCTCCTTCCTTATTCACCCAGGATTTGCAGCTCCTTAGCCACACCAGGTGTGGTTAAGAGGAGGCCCCAGATGATGAAGCATGCCACTTCGGTGGGTGATGGGACTTCGTCCTCTTTATGAGGACTTCTGTTTTCTTATAGCATTTTGATTTGTAACTCTGAACAAACAGATCAGCTTCTTTAGACCCACGGATTTCTTGTTGTTTTCCAACAGCCAAAAGACACCCGACAGGGCGTTGCACTAAAACAGCGTTAAGTACATAGCACGAATACTGATGTCGACATTTTGTAGCAGGTTACATAATAAAGAATCCTGTGCATAACGGTTAATCATAATAACAAATAACAAAAGTGCCATCAATCTACAATAGATATAGAGCGTAGAAGGTCCATCCAAAGCTGAAAGGTCTACATCACAACCATCTATACATCCCCACATATATACTATGCTCGGGTCTCTCTGTTGGTGGATCAGGAATGGGCTCAAAATAGATCCCCCGTTAGTCCGCCCATCTCTTCCATATCTTGGGATGCTTCCAAGGGCAGCCTTGAGCAGCAAAAACAGGAATCTCTAGCCCCATGCAGAAATATAAGCCCTATTTCCAGACCCCTAAAGAGGGCAGGGAGGTGTCTTTCCATTTTTTTCGCAATGTCACGCTTTGCAAGTGTAAGGCCCACTAGCAATTGGTATCATTTGTACACGTTTCCCCCAATATCGTCTGTAATATGTAAGAGGGTCAATCTAGGTGTATCAGGGACATCCCACCCCAGTGCCTGTGACATACAGGAAAAAACTCCGAGCCAAAATTTTGAAAGAGATGTGCATGACCATACAGTGAGAAGGAATATACAGCCGACCGCATGGCACCTCAAGCAAAGCAGGGAGGCAATGAGTCCTGCCCGCCATAACCGATGTCTTGTGTAGTTCACCCTGTGCAGGTATTTAAACTGTATGTATCGGAGTTGTGTTGCGATGGCAGCACAGCGCAGCGACTCAAGAGCCTCAGTCCAATCCTCATCATTCAGTGGACCCAGGTCAGCCTGCCAAGCTTCTTGTGTGTGTGGGAGTGTTGTGTGACTATTAGTGACAAGCGTGCAATAGATTTTTGCAATCTTGTGTTCCCCCAATTCCCCCATGAACACCTTCGCCTCAAGGGGACTGAACTCGGGTATGGACTCCTGTAGTGTTAGATAAAGCACGAGGGCATGGCGGAACTGCAGATATTTGTAGAACTACGACCTAGGCATTGCATACTCTTGGTGCAGCTCCTGAAAGGACTTCAGAGTTTGTCCATGTAGGACATCTCCGACGGTAGAAATACCTATTTTATCCCATCCAGAAAAACACGGAAGTCCGGCCAGTTGTGGCAGGAGACAATTGCCCCAGAGGGGAGTTTCCTTCGTTATTCTGCCCCACCACCCGAGTTGCCGAAGAGTGCGCTTCCAGAGACTAAAGACCATGGCAGTCGCCGGGGGCAATGCCTTCTGGACAGTGCCTGCATACAAGACAGAATGCAGAGGTTGGGTGCCCATGAGCCAGCGCTCGATCGTATAGGCGGTATCTGACCTATCCCCGTACCACCAGTCATTTAAAATGAGTAAATGTGAGGCTGCATAATAAGCTTGGATATCGGGCGTTGCCAACCCACCTCAGTAGGTTGATTGAAAACAGGTCTTCAAGGCGACCCGGGCAGACCCACCTCCCCAGAGAAAGTGTTGGAGTGTAGCGGTGAGTTGTGTAAACCAGCTAGATGGGATCAAATAGGGATGATTTTGAAGCTGGCGCAGAAGTCGAGGCAGGGAGACCATCTTAAATATGGCGGATCTACCAAACAACGAAAGAGGAAGATGTGACCAAACACGAGACTGTTTTTTGATCTGTATTCCCAGCGGTGCTAAATTCCTTTCCCAGGACAAAGGCTGTGACTCAGCCAAGAAGACCCCAAGGTATTTAAAGCCATCGGACACTCCTGTGACCTCCTCGGACCATGGACCAAGTTGTCCCGTATTACATAGGGGCCATAGAAAGGATTTTCGTGGGTTCATATACAGTCCTGAGGTCTCGCCAAAGACCTGCATGATCCTGAGGAGTCGAGGCCCAGATATGTAAGGAAAAATAATACGTCATCCGCGTACAATGCTATGCGATACGACGTCGCCCCAAGCCACTCGAATCCCCGGTACTGAGCGTATATGCCACAAGAGGCTACATAGCGGGCGTGAAAAGGTATGGGGAGAGGGGGCAGCCCTGGAGGCTGCCGTGTCCAATAGAAAAGGTATGTGAGACAGAATCTACCACCCGGACCGACACGGTAACATCAGTGTATAGGAGTTCAATATATCGCAAGAGCCGAGGACCAAGATTAAGGCGGTTCAACAACGCGAACAGGTACTTAAAACGTCAAACGCTCTATCTATGTCCACCAGCAGGAGGGCAGCAGGCTCGTCCAATCTATCTACGACGCAATGGCGTTATGAGCACGTCGAATGTTATGTCGCGTAGCACGTCCCGGCATAAATCCGGCCTGATCAGAATGGACTAGGTCAAGGACATGTGGGACTATGCGATTGGCTATAATTTTGGTGAGCAGTTTTGCCTCAAAATTAAAGAGGGAGATCGGGCGATAGGAGGAGTGCAGTTCGGGGGGTCTACCCGGCTTCTGAAAGATTACGATCTCTGCGTGTTGCCAATCAGCTGGAAGGCCCCGACAGTCGAAAGCGGCCTGTAGAGCGGCGAGGTAAGGAGCCATAAGAAGGGACTGATACTTTTCATAAAATTTGCAAGGGAGGCCGTTAGGGCCAGGGGCCTCACCCGAACACATCTCAGCCAGTGCCTCCTGGGCCTCCTCAGTCGTAATCGGGACATCGAGTGCGTCTCTAGTCTGGTCCGTGACGGCACGGGGAGGCAAGTCATCAATGAACTGCTGGACTAGCTGCAGCGAGATCGTTTCACGAGGTGCGTACAGCTTCGCATAGTAAGTCGCAAAGCTGGCGGCTACCTGGGACTGGTCTGTGAGCCATTGCCATGTGGATCATGCAAACATGGGATAGATACAGGGCAGAACTCTCTCTGACAAAGGTGGTGGAGCAAGGCACTCGATTTGTCGCCCCAGTGAAGAATTTTACTCCGGTTAGCCAACCAGGCCACATGGGCCTCATCCATCAATTCCCCGGCATATAACTGTTGGGTATACAGTAATTGTCTACGCCAATCCTGTCCAGCCGCTTACCGACATGTGCGCTTCGTAACCATTAGCTGGGCTCCTAAAAGAGTCAGTTGCTCCCGACGCAACGTACGCTGCGTCGTGCAGTAAGCGATGTCTACCCCTCGCAGATTGGGTTTCATCGCCTCCCACATAGTCACAGGCGAATCCACAGACCTGATATTGCATAGAAAATATTCTGTAAGGGATGTGTGTATACGTGACCGATACTTATCATCCATCAGGAGCCACGGTGAAAGGCGCCAACGGAACGGGGGGCATATAGTGTCCAGTCTCAATTCTACTTGTAACGGGGAGAGGTCAGACAGGCCCCGGGGCAATATTTCGGCTGTCGCCAGGCTGGGTGTATGTGCGGCAGATAAGAAAATGTGGTCTATGCAGGAAAAGGAGCCATGGACGCTGGTGAAGTAAGTGTAGCCCAGTACGTTGGGGTGCAGCCGTCTCCAAGAGTCCACCCAATCCAACCCCCGAAGCAAGGTCCCAAGTTTAGACACCCGGGTCTCGGTCAGGTTCCCCGTAGCCCGCCACCTATCAATAGAGGGACATAGTGTGTCGTTCCAGTCCCCCCCCCAACCAGGGTCAGTCCCTGAGGAATCTCCACCCAAAGCCGCAGCATGCGTTCAGTAAGACTCCATGTAAGAGGGGGGCATAGACACCACCCATGACAAACAACTTGCCATGAATTGAACCTGTGGCGACTACATATCGACCCTGGGAGTCAGTCCACGTTTTCACATGGACGAAGGGGACCCTACAGTGGACTAATATAACTACCCCACGCAAACCTCGAGTGAAGCCTGAGTGGAAGATTTGAACAAACCCAAAGCGTGTTAAGCAGGGAAGCTTATTGCCAAGCAGGTGTGTCTCCTGCAAAAAAATACTGTCTGCACCATATCGTTTAGCTTGGCGCAAGACCGCCCCTCTCTTGACCTTATCCAGTAGTCCCCGCACATTCCAGCTGAGAATTCGGAGCCGTCTTTCAACCATTCCAGACATAGCAGTGATCGGGTCAGACATTATAGAAGATATGTCGGGCGCAGACTGTAACAAGCATGAATTTCACTATGACTACAGAATGGACATATGTAAGGCACTTAGAAACAAACAACGAAAATAAACCCAAACAACTCCCATCCCCCCACTCCAACACCTCAAAACAGTAGAAGAATCTGTCACGGCATGAGAGGACTCCAGGCCCCAACGGGGGTCAAGAGAAACTCCCGGCCAATGGATCCCTAAATTGCAACCCATAGACACAACGATATATTTTCGAGTCCAGGAAGAGCAATTGGAGGTGTAGCCCATATGTAGATGCCATCAATCAACAAGTCCATTAGCAGACTTCCAGCTAGTTGACAGAGGCAACCCAAATACAAGGGGCCCGATTCACAGAACTAACTTAAGATAAAATCCTAAACTTACTACCATTTTGGTATTCACAGAAGGCACTTACACATTTTGGTATTCACAGAAGGCACTTACTCATTTCGGTATTCACAGAAGTTGGGAGTCCTAACTTTAGGACTCCTAAATGCCTTCTGTGAATACCGAAAGTCTTAAAGGTAGGATTTTTCTCAGTTTAGGAGTCCTAAAGTTAGGAGCTCTAACTTTACTACTCCTAAACTTAGAAAAATCCTAACTTTAAGACTTTCGGTATTCCATAAGGCATTTAGGAGTCCCAAAGATAGGAGTCCTAACTTTACTACTCCTAAACTGAGAAACATCCTAATTTTAAGAGTTTCGGTATTCATAGAAGGCATTTAGAAGTCCTAAAGTTTGGAGTCCTAACTTTACTACTCCTAAACTGAGAAAAATCCTAAGTTTAAGAGTTTCTGTATTCACAGAAGGCATTTGGAAGTCCTAAAGTCTGCCACAATATGCCTGCACCTCCAAGCAGCAACATCGCCGCTGCCTCTTTCAATGGGCGGTGGCGGAGGTGCGGGCTTTACTTTACGGATACAGTGCAGGTGTCCCTGCAGTTCCTCCGCCAGGGGTCCAATTGGGAGCAGGCCGCTGACGCACCAGCCCGGCCTCACCCCACACTGGTCCGCAGCCACAGCTCGCAGGGATATCCTCAGAGAGGCTCACTCACCCAGTCGTAGGGGCCCCCAGTCCAATGAAGCAGGCAATATACCCGGCAGGTCTAGGAGGCGCCACAGACCGGCGCGGCAGTCAAATCAGATCAGCGCCGAGCCCCATCGAAGGGAAGGAAGCCCTGTGCCGCTCGCCGCAGTCTCCGTCCCGTTCAACATGTCTCAAAGGGGGGCACACTGGGGCTGCCACCGCGGCTCAATGAAGCCGCTGAGTTTCTAGGCGATAGATAGAGGCGCCACCCCTCCGCCTCCAAGGCACTGCATAGGGACCAGCCCCCACGGCACCTCGCCGAGGCCTGTCTGGCACCGCCGACCAAGCCAGAGCGAGGATTGCCAGGCTGCAGATCACCACCGGGCTCAGGAGGTCGCCAGACCAACGGGTCGCAACCAGGGTCCCAGGCTCCGCTCGACTAGTGGAGTGTTACCCACAAAGTAGGACAGGTGAGAGCAGAAAAATCAGCAGGATTATTGACGGATTAATGAGGCTAAAGGGAGCCCGTCTAGAGCACGTCCACCATGTTGAACGACTTGGCCACGCCCCAAGACCACAGAAATTTTGAACAGAGTGAAATGACTTCACCCAGTGAGTCACTGTCCAACTAGCCAGAACCAAGGAGAGTGCTCCATGCTGAGCAACACCTTTTAACATTTGTGAACTGTGTATACTAGGAGCTTTAAGGTAAAAAAACAAAGTGTGCTTGTTGCGCCATTATAGAAAATGACAAACATGCAATAACTAGCCCATTGTGGAATTGGCAAAGAGTACATACTGAAGACATTGTGGAAGATTAAAAAATGAACTGAAAACAGCATACAAGATTTGTAACTCGGCTTTGACTAAAAGACCAACGTATGGTATCTGGAGAAGTACGAAAACTAAAAGCTGTACTCATGCAAAGGAAACAAAGGAAGGTTTACTTAGACAGTGAGAAACTCTAGAAGGTTTACTTAGACAGTGAGAAATTCTAGAAATTGTGTTTGTTTTCTCTGTTATTTTTTTCATTTTTTACCTCTATTGTGATCTGAGGTCTAGTTACAGATCTGTGGCACGTGAGCCTGTATAATGTTGTTCTTTGGTTATTCTGGTGATGCTCCTACTACTGTGTGACTAGCCTGACTGCTTATCAGTGTCTCAGAGGACACACTTGAATAATATTAACATCTAACCCATTTTAAGTCAACAGTGGCAGCGCCGCCCACCCTGCTTGATGCGTCGATATCAGTTATGGAACTGTGAAGCTGGATATTTTCCCCGTAATTCAGAGTAAATGTCATCCATTTGCCCCTCAAAGTGTTACCAATGTCTCTCGATTCTTCGTGATTTAGTACTCAGTAATGATTGCTCCTGCTACTGGATGTTTCCATGTCCATTATGGAATGAGCAGCATCTGCATAGCAAGGGCATTGTAAAAGCCTGCTAAAGGGAGTGTGCCACTTGAAGCTTTATCGAAACCTGCTAAGTGAGGTAACTTGGGTATTATGGAAAACTGCAGTGTGTTAAGACTCCAGTTTAAATTGGCCTTACATCCTACTAGGTTTTCACAAAGTTACTAGTTCCTAGTTTAGGCAAGATAACACATTGAAAGGGGGAGAGTATATCCTTGTCAGCTGCCCATTTAACCAAGCTATCATAGATGACTCTTCTGGTGATTTTAATAGTGCTATCGATGAGTGAAATAAGTCGCTAGCAGTAGCACTTGGGCGACATACTGCCCCCCTTTTTGAATATGGGTACAATCGTTGCAGTAGTACATGGGGGGGGGAGGGAATAGTCACTGACAAACAGGTGTTACATGTATTTGTGATTAGAAGGCCCCATATTTCTGGCATGGATTTCAACTTATTCATAGGTACCCCATCTGGACCTGGGGCTTTCCCACCTTTACTATGATGAATGGCCGACTCCACTTCCTGCAGTGTTAATAAGAGTGGGGGGGAGTTCTGCAATCTATTATGGAGGATAGCTGACACAATTGGTGTGTCCTCAATGGGATAGATAGAAGCAAAGTGGGTAACCCAATCCGGGCCCAAGATGCTGTTTTGCAGAGGGCGGTTGATGGGGGAATTCCTAGATCTAATTAGCTTTACTAAGTCCCAAAAGGATTGCCTTTTCCCCCAGAAACGTGTTCCAAACACTCTCAGTTTTGTTTATATATGTCCCTCTACCTGTTTATAAGTACAATTTGGTACTCAGGACGTGCCAGGGAGAGTTTGCTCCTATCCTGGGGCGAGCTTTTTAGAGCTTTCTGTTTGCCTGGGAACAATCCCTGTCGAACCAGCTTGGGTCCGTGTTGGGAATACGGGTTGGCTTGAACATGGACTCCATGATTGTGTTTATTTGTCTTTTAGGCTTTTTCAAGCACCAATCTAGTCTTAGGCCATTTGAGGAGGGATGCGTAATGGAGGCTTGATTACTATTACTGTCTAAACCCTTAAGCGGTAAGAGCATAGAGGCGCTCAAGGCGTTGCGATTACCACAATCTGTGGGCAGGACCTCTCCTTTGGAGAACCAAGGTAAGAAGTCAGGGCTAACAAACATATAATGTAGAAGAGTACCCCTCCCCTACTCTAAATGACGTTGATGTGTTACTTACTCCCCCTAAGGTTTCGAGTAGGTCAACCAGGCCATGAGCAATGAGGTACTTAAGAAGTTCTGCCCCCCTTGTATCTTGCATAGTACAGTGCCCATTCACACAAGTATCTTGCGTCCTAAAGCTTCAGCTAATCTTTTCATTAAAATCACCGCACAGGAAAAGGTGAACTTGAAAAGCACGGTTATCGGCCTTAATTTGTGATTGAGATATAAAATTAAATAGGCTATTGTAATATACACATCTAGCATTGGTAAAATCATTATTGTAAAAATGTATCAAGTAGAAAACCATATTAGTCTTCGGTATTGTTAACATTAAAAAACGAAGAGGAACTAGATTTAACCTGTGATACCTCTAACTGGAGGCTTAGGCTGACCCAGGGAAGAGGGAGTGGCAGGACTTGAATAACAGGCGTAGCCCTCAAAATGCGTAGCAACAGTAAGCCAGGTCTCCTGCAAAAGGATTAAATCAAACTTGGAAATGAATACCCTCCAGTCTTCATTATTAATCTTCCCTTTAAGGCCTGCCATGTTCCAACTAAGAACAGATAGAGGTCTGTATTGCATAGACATAGTGTGGAATATATCTGCCGTTGACCTTAAGAAGGGAGTGTCAGTAAATGTGACTAAAGGATTGTCAGTCATAGATATAGTGCAGGTAGTAGCAGATGTTAAGACTGCTTTGGGACCAGTAAGTCAATCCAGGTCGGAAAGTGCATCAAATTTGTTAGATGTAGGTATGGGGCACGAGGCAGAAGGTGCATGCTGTGTGGCCTGGGGTGCAGCCAGAACATTGGAGGGTGATAGACTAACTGCGTCTGCCTGTATAAAATTATCAGAGTGTGTGTTAACGACCCCATGGGAGATGGTTGAGCTTATGACATGTGCGCTACAGATTAAAGATGAATTAATGGACACTGCCTAAGGTAAGAGGGAGGGTCTGTTAAAAAAACCTAATGGGACCAGGAAGATGGAGGGACTGGCCCGATTACTGGGTCTAGCGTTAAATAGCAGATGATGTGCCAGGTTTGGAAAACTAAAATTGATCATAATACAATTTCCCAGATATTTCGGTCGATTAGGCCCAATCCAAGCACATCTCCTTACGTGCAGTATATCCTTAGCATGCCGAAATGGCATGCCTCTATATCGCACCAACCAGTTTAAGGTTTTATTGAAGAGTTGCTCATAAGTTTTTCTCTGGTCCGGGTTCAATGAGGGTACACCTATCAAAACAGCCACGTTGGGGCATGCAGCTGGGGAAGATAAATAACTGATAATTGTGTTTGCAAATGGGGGTGTGCTGGAATTACTCTACCCTCTGTAATATCCACATTTGTAAAGCGCGAACAATCACCTGTAAGGGTCTCTAGGCGCTGTCGGGAAGATTAAGCAAGCTATTGCCCAGAGTCACATGGTGCTTGGCTAATCTGCCACCGGCGCCAGGGATCGAACCATGATCCCCAGATTCCGGAGTTAGTCGCCCTGGCCGCGGCGCCACACCTCTTCCCTTGAGGTGTAAACAAATTTGGAAGTAGGTAATTGAACTACTTTATGACCAGCCAAGGAACTTTTGCTACATGAATGATCTACGTGGGCTAATAGGTTGCTGGAGGCAAACGGAGTCTGTGTTGGTGAAATAAACTTCCGTGAAGGTTCACCAAGTCTGTTGTTGTCACAGTGGTGCCCAGTAGGAGTGGTAATTATAGTTCCTTTGGAGGGGCCCAAGAGGTACCAAATGCAGCCAAATTGGACACAATGGTATCTAATTGAGAAACCAGAGAAGAAAGTACAGTGTTAATTATTGAACACAGTTAAACTGGGGCTCCTGGGCTTGGTAATAAAATAGTCAAAGGATCAGACTCAGATGCTTGTAAGGTCTTGGGGGGGGGGATAAAAGAGGGCTAGCTGCCTGTTTGTGTGCCATGCTGTGTTTACATCTCTTTGGTAATATGGTGAGCAGGGATTTATTGTTTGCAGTATTGGAAGCAATGGAGAAAGTGGCTAATGGAAGAGTGGTCACTGTGGGAAGGTGGAATCTGACTGCATGGTTGCCCCCACTTTTTTCCTGGTGTTTTGCTGGTTTTCGACTTAGTTTGGCTGGGATCCTACTATTCAGGACCCCAGCCTATCGGCTAACCCCTTTAAATTGATTACCAGTACTTCAGGTACACTCCAGATTGGATTCTGGGGTACCCTTATAAGTCCCTAGTATATGGTATACTATGTAACAAGGGCATAGGTACCCCAGAGGCCTACCAGGGGCTGCAGCATGTATTATGCCACCCCTGGGAAGCCTTCCAAAATGACACCACAGGTCTGCTACTGCAGCCTGGGTAAGGTGGTGCATGCACCCCTTACTGAGATATAAGTTCACTATATCTCTCCATATCACTGCACATGTAAACCTATCAGTCATCCCTATGGCAGTCCTTAACAATCCTGAAGGCAGGGTGCTGGGTTTCATGTAAAAGGGTGCCCATGCATGACCAGAGCCCCTCTGCAGCTTTCGGAACCTTTATTCCGGGGTTGTTTGTGATGCAGCCAGACCATATACTCTTAAGTGCATTATAACCAAACGGTAAATGCTAACTTTGGAATGGCTGCATGGAAACATGTTGTGTTTGGTGTCAAACACCTTGGAATCATACCCCCACACCAGTAACTGGTGTGGGAGTATGATCCCACCCTTCTAGAGGGAGAGACATGACAGCACCGGTATATCCGGTACCAGTTTAACAGACCCTGGCATCACAAAATGGATGCTGCCAGCCACAGACACGAGTCTGCTCTCCTGCTGCTGGACGAAACTCTGGCAGGGGAGGCCTGGACAATAGGTTTCCTGTCACAGGGAGGTGTCACCACCTCCCAGACAGGCTTTAGTGTATTGGGGCTGGGTGGGTGCACTCCAAGAGTGCTTTGAAGTCTGCACTGGGGGCATATTTGGTGTCCCTGTGCATAGTCCAGCTCAAACCAGTTGCAGGGGCTACCAGCCCTTGCTCTGGCGTGAAACTGGACAAAGGAAATGGGTGTAGCCACCCCTCTTTCCTGACCCTCCCATAGGTGGGTCCCTAGAGTTTGTCCCACCCCTTCTTTGGGTATAAGATAGGAATCCCTGGCTACAGGGCTACAGGACTTTAGATTTACCTGGACGAAACTCTGATACATAATCCTGGAACTTTTATGACCTACAAGGCGCTAGATGACTGAAGAATCTCCCTTGGAGTAAAGGAGTTACTCCCCTGCAAGGCAGGCACCTAAGACGCATCTGACCAGTTTGCATCTACGAAGCTCCCGTCGGACTCCGAAGAATTTGCAACACAGGAGGTGGGTTCCCAGACTTCCCAGAGGCTGACTCGAGCTCCCAGCAAAGCTGAGACCAGTAGCCCTCGTGGGGACCGTGGAACCGGAACCCCTGGACACCGTGCACATTTGCAAGTGCTTATACTTCTCATTGATCCTTGAGGCTGTGCTTTGGGCTACTTGTAGTCCACACCATGAGGAGTGTCTCCACCGAAGATTACTGGCCTACACTCACCGAGTGTCCAGTGGGCTGGTATTGTGTGATTCCTCTTGAGGTCCCTTCGCGATCCCTGGTTTGTGAACTGGTGGGTCCCTGAGAAGGCAACTCTAACTTTAATTGGGCTTACCTGGTTCCAGACGTGCCCTAACTCTTCATCGCTAGGGGAGTCCCCAGGACCTTGCTGGTCCGCACCAAAGCATCTTTTCTCTTCCTGCGTGGGTTGCTGTTGCCAAGGCTTGTTGGGTTCAATCCGAGCACTGACACCGCAGCACTCGACATCCTTCATGGGACAGCTCGAATCCAGCTCCTGGTTGTCGTTGACGCCTCCTGGTCCTCGTGGCTGCAGAGTCAAGCTGCACCTCTTCGCACCTGAAACACCCGACATCGGTGGGCATTCGTCTATCGTGCCCCGGTCACTGGCAAGTGACCCAGACTCTGTTCCCTCTGCTTTCAGGTTCTTCTGATCTTCGATCCAGGCTTGGATCACACCGGACACTTTTCTTCTTCCCAGCAGCAGCACTTTGCAGTAGATCGCCATTGAAATCAACGACGATTCCCGACACCATTTGACACCTATGCACCCGGCTTCCCTGGGTGAGGTAACTCGAGTACTCCGGTGCTCCCGTGGGTGCTGGCCCTACACCCCCTAAGTCTAAAGGGGTTTGCTCAAAGTCCTCTCCTAAGTGTCCTTAACTTCTAAAATTCCAACCGCGACTTTCCCATAGAATAGTATGGGGCTCGTGCTTGTGTTCTACCACTGCACGCGTCCCCCCGTGGGTCTCCTGTGTCACTACCTTGGGTGGTTCCTTGGGGTCCCAGCGATTCTACGTGTTCTAGGCACTGTGTGTAGTCAAGTTGTGGTTCTTATACCACTTTCTAAATATATGGTTTGTTCCGCCCCTGGGGCCCATTGTATATTGTGCTATTTACTGTCATTTTAGAACTGTATTATTGTGTATCTTGGACTCTAATCTGTGAGTGTTTAGAAATAAATACATATATTTTATATATATCTTGTGTGGTTCTCCTTTCATTTAGTAATTCAAGAAGTTATAATCTGGAAAACCAAGCTGCTTCACACTCCTTCAAGACTTAGCCTGAAGGCTGCTCTCCATAGCTACCACTAGGATAGCTTTCAATAAAGGTTGTCTTTAAACCTATTCATCAATAAGGGTGGTTTGGACTGGTGCAAGGTGCCCACTATAACTAGTGGACAGCATATACCAGGCCAACTTCTCACATTGGTGTGCAGAGGTTAGATATAAGCTTGCTATTGCTTTACCAGATAATATCTTTGAGTGACTAACTGAAAACCACTATAGGTACATAGGTACATATAAATCAAGTCTAGAATAAAGTAAGTTCTACTGAACTTGGAGTTGGGTTAGCAAAGGGACCAGCACACCCCTTTTCCCCAATTCAAGAGAGTCTAGTAGCTCCCACTAGGTGAGGTGGGTGCAACAGCTCACTACACTAGTATGTCTTCAAGGCCTGAAGCCAGTGGCTCCTTGTCATCCAAGTATGACCATATCACATTCGTGGAATTGAGAAATATGTGTACAGCTAGGAAGTTGAAAACAGGGAGGAGTGCAAACACTCAACGCCTCATGGAGGCTCTGCTGTTATATGATCTCAGAAAGACCCAAGGGTCTGATGAGGCAGGCAGGTTGGGTGGGGCAGCAGAAGAGGAAAGGCCAAAAGGTGACAACACCTATGACCAGGACTCTGAAGCTGACCAGGAGGATCAAGATGATTCTAATCTGGAAAATCCAATCCATCCTGAAGGTGAGGGAGAAGGCCTCAGTGGCCCTCTCCATACCTCACCTGGAAGGGTTGGTAGTGTGCCAAGAAGATCAAGATCTCCTTCTCTGGAGTCCAATCATTCTGGTACATCTCTAGGGACCTCTGTCTCTCATAGGACCATTTTCCCTCACCAGAGGGAGTCCTCCTATGAGTAAAAGTGCAGACTGCTTGAGTTTGAGAAAGCTAAGCTTAGAATCAAGAGAGAGCAGTTGGCCTTTGATAAGGAATCCCTGGAGCTCAAGAGAGCTTCACAAAGATGGGGGCTGGAGCCCCATGGTGGCAGCAACATGTCGAAACACTACGTCGTCTCTTACCTTTAGGTGTTTTCGAAGACGTAGTAAATTTCGCAGAGACGCAAGGGACCAACTTCCCTAATAACTAATTTAAAACTTGTAATTTTTTTTAACTTATTACAAGATAAAAGTTAGAAATCCGGGAGGAGGGCCGGATACTGGATGTGATGACAGTTCAGTTGTCGACCTGCGAAAACAATTACAACAATTTCTAAAATCTGCTATGCGAGAGTTTTTAACTGACTTGTCATTAAACTTTCTTCATAGAATCCAGTACACTCATGTAACTACAAAGCCTACCTGCGAACAACTCTTGTCAGGTCTACGTCCTAGTATTTTCTTGTTTTGCGTTGATGATTTAGTAGGTAGTAATCAGGCGGTTTTTGAGATGTTAGATTTTCTCTTGCAATAGTGTCTTGACCGTGTATTGCTGGAGCTAAAAGAAACAAGCACTAAATTAAATCTAAAACTTAATGAATAGTCCTGGAATTCTTTTTTAGCCTCTTTTTCTACTTACTCAATTGTTATCTGGCGTTGCAAGATTCAATGTTCTCTTTGTAACTTCTGCGCCTGTATATACCCTTCTTTATAAATCTCAAAGATAATATTCACAAATATTTAAATAAACACACGCTTATTTCTGTCTTGTAGATTTCTGCACTAAACACAAATAACATGCTATACACAATTTACATTGATAACATATATTGTCCTTAGTTGTATTTGCCGGTTTCTTGTTTGCGGTAAATATCCTTTCTATTTTGAAAGTTCCAAAAATTGTTTTAGTTTGTTCATTTAAATGGCCTTTCTTGCGTAGGGCGCCTTTAAATACTAAAATACACTTATCTCCTTCTTTTGTTTCCTTTGTAGGTCCTGCCGTCGAGGAAAAAGAAGACTTCAAAAACGGAAGACTGGTGCTGCTGAAATCTGCCTTGGAAGATGTCCAGGTAAGTGTTCGCGATTTTCCATGCAGGGGACTCTCAGACGCGATCCTTCTCGGGGAACAAACGGAAGGCAAAGCGCCTTCCAGAATGCTGGGTGCGGTTTAAATAGTCAACCGCACCCAAGCGCTCATACGCTCAGACGCTCGCACGCTCCGGTACGTTTTACGGGCGGTGCGAGCTTAATCAGGCTTCACGGCTTCACGGACTGTGCGAGCATAATCAGGCTTGACAAACCTTTCGTTTCGTCCTACAGAAACGCACAGATCAACTAACAAAAGGTTGTACTATAAGGCAATGACATTCTAAATACCTTGTATTCATTCTAAAGTGTCATGAAACAAAATATCTACTTACCCAAATATTGTCAAAGAAAAACTCACGCACTACAACAGTTCTTTCCTAATAACATTTGGCATAGTGCATGATTCACAAATAAGTTACACCAAACATCAAACACAATGCTATACACTGTAAGGAAGTGCTGGAGCACGGGAAAGGGGTGGGTTTTTCATAAGCAGAGAAGTACATGGAGTAATCTATGTATGAGTTGTGAGACCAGCCCTACAACACCGGTTGTCTTTCTTGACACAGTGTCCCTAGAGGTAGAGATCATACTCATAACAATAGGAATCTGAACAAGATTGTCCCTCCCTACCAGAGTGGGGATGACATCCACAAATGGATAACTGCACTGAAAAGGGCCTGTAAAGTACAGAGTGTCCCTCAGGAGCAGTGGGCAGCAATCTTGTGGCTCTCCTTTGCAGACAAAGGTAGAGACAAGCTCCTCACTGTTAGAGAAGAGGATGCTGAAAATCACAAAGTCTTGAACAGTGCTCTGATTGATGGGTTTGGCCTAACCACTGAACTGTACAGGTTAAAGTTCAGAGATACCCAAAAGGCTCAGACTCAAGACTGGGTTGACTTTGTAGATTGTACTACTAAGGCTCTGGAAGGTTGGATACATGGCGGCAAGGTGCATGACTTTTTAGGATTGTACAATTTGATTATGAAGGAGCAGATCCTTAATAATTGTCAAAACCAGCTTTTACACCAGTACCTGGAGGACCCTGATCTGACCTCTCCCAAAGAATTGAGAAAGAAGGCAGACAAATGGGTCAGAACCAGAGTAAAGCCAAAGTCATGGGGTGGTAACCAGAAGAAAGATTCTTCCAAGACCCAAGAGAAAGGTGGGGATAAGTCTAAAGATGTGCTGTTACGGTTTCCTTTGGTGCTGCGGGGGGTGCTGGTAGTAACGCTGCCATATGCGTGGCTCGGGCTACCCTCCGCTCTTACCTGCAACATGGGGAGCGGCTCCGTGCAGAGTGGCGCCGTGTTCAGGCGGCGAACAGCTCCTGCGCTCTTCCGCATTCCAATAGAAGGAACGTGCGTGACGACATCAACCCGAAAACACTCAAAAGAAGCTTCCGGGTTGAAAACGAAGCAGAATAATTTGCTTCAGGATCGTCGCTACACGCTGTGAAGGAACAGCGTCTTCTGGTGTGGTAAGGTGGCGGAAAGTGCTTTGTTGGATTATCGTGATTAACCCTGCAAGGTTACCTTGGGCTATACTTCATTTTTGAGTAGCAGAACTAATGCTTGGGCACTTATTTCACCGGAGAATCTTGCTGGCTTGAACCACAAAACATTCACAGAATTGCCTCCTACCAAAAACGTTATTGTTACACTGTTGGCAATTAACCCTTGAATAGGAAACATTTATGCTTTGATGTTATAATTAATTGGTTGACCGGATAAGAATCATTATCGGTCATTGCAAATACAAGAGCACAACCTAGGATTCGTTTACTCTCACAGCGCTTGATTTGTAATTGTTCATTACTGTTTCCTAACAGGGGGTCATGGGGTCTTACTAGGATTCATCCCCTGTGACGCTTGGTTTCGTTATTATGTTGGTGGGTATTGTGTGTGTGTGTCCTTGATGGTGTTACAGACTCAGATGCAGGTACCTAACAGACATGCGTAGGTATTCACTGGTTAGTTCTTTTATTTCAGCAACCTTTGTCATCACCATTGGCTAAACAGGAATAGGACATTCCTTGTGTGCTCTTGTACAGAACTGTGTTGTTTTTTCCTTTACAGGTAATAAGAGAAAAGAGATTCTGTTTACCATATGTGGTGATTATTATCCTATGTTCAAAGTGTTGTTTCTCGTTTCAGGTCTCCCTCCCTGCTGTCCCCATCCTTTCCTTCCCTCACTTGATCACCTTAATCTTCTGAGCTGTTATAGCATTCAGAATTGAGGCTATCAAGCAGTGGACTCACTTGAGCCACGAATCGATCCAGAGGATTCAACAGGAGAAATCCGATAGATGACAGAATAATCTGCCCAAGTATCTATCATTCTCTTGGTCGATTCGGGGATAAAGATGGCAACCTTTGAAGACGTGTTAGCAACCTTAGCTATTGTACAACAGGAGGTAATAGCTTCTAGAGCTGAAACAGCAGCCTTACAGGACCAGTTTAATAGGTTTCAAAGAAATCCTTTTGACGCCTCTACTACCCAACCTAGCGGGGGAGGGTTATGGCCCAACAGAGGAGGGTTTCAGCCGATCCCTCCTATATCTGTGGAGATTCTGACGCCCATTCCATTAGCCCCCCCAGAACGTTATTATGGGGACGGTAATAAGGTGCAGGTCTTTTTGACACAAGTTTTGTTACACTTTTCTTGCCGACCCAAGGCCTTCCCTACTAATCAGGCCAGGGTTGCGTTCATGATATCATACTTGGCAGGTGACGCAGCCTTATGGGCAGTACCATTGGTAAAAATGGACGACCCGCTGTTATATGATTGGGATGAGTTCCGGGTTGAATTCGAAAAGGTATTTGACCAAAGAGCCACTACCCTATCTGCTGTTACTAGAATTAAAACAAGGGTCACGAGACCTGGGTGATGTACATTAACTCCTTTCAGGGGCTAATCACTGAAACCCAGTGGCCTGAACAGAAAAGAGCAGCCCTTTTTAGGTCTCGCCTGACCCAGCGCTTGCGCTGGCCTGGCGAGACTTTAAGTAAGGGCTTCAAAAAATGCTACTGCTGGCCACAGCTTGCAGTTCATGTGCAGAGGCGCCATATGGCGTGATTACTGCTGCGCGCGCACCACTCGCGCACATGCACTGCAAGCTGTGGCCGGCGGTAGCATTTTTCCCCCGCGATCACTTTCACTTTGGCCCCGCTGTTAACTTCCTTGTTATCTCTCTCTCTCATACACACATGCTTGGCACTGTCACGTTCATGCACTCTCGGGTGCTCCCGCGCTCCAATTCCACCTCACTCCCAGCCTTTCTGCCTGCCTGGTGAGCCACTCTGGTTTCTCAGAAATACCCGCCCAAGCATCCGGATGTGACGTCAACGAAAGTGGCAGGTAAAGCGTGGAAAAGTTAATTCTGTTGTCCGTTGCTCTCGCGTCTATGTCACAAAGGAGACATACATGTATATAAACAATGTTGTAATATTAGGACCCCTCCAGCGTTGTGCTTTTGAGATATTGAATGCTAGCAGCAGGGTTGTTGTGTACACCCATAACCATTGTTCCCCCCGTGGCAGATGACTAGCACTTGTCAGTACACAATATTTGTCTCACCGTTTGCCCCTGCGGTCTACCTACGTAACCAGTGCAGTAATATAGTCGCCCTTGTACACAGAATTATTTCTTACTTCTGTTTGCTATTATTTGGAGCGGGGGAGTTCTTTTACTTTTAACACCCGTTTTCTTTGCACTTAATCGGGTGTGCGCATGTTGTCTTGGGAAGCATTATATAATGCCTATAACAGAGACATTCTCCACGTGAAAGTAAATATTCGGAGTTGGCGTAGGGGTGTAGTGAAATATTGGAGCGGGCATGAGGGAGGCATGTGCCAGTCAATATAATCGATTATTTTTCATCGGGAGACAAATACACGTTTTGTGTACAACTTCTGCAGTGGTAGTCGAATTTTCAAGGGTGCTTGCCTTGACACCAAAAATGCCTGACTTTCACATCAGACTGTCACCATTAATTTTCCTTTCTCTGCGGCTTTTAATTCTTTCAGCATGTCCATATGGTTTCATAAAGCCCCCAATACAAGGCAAATCCCCTTGGTGTTGTAAGACAAGATTGCTGTTAAAAATGTTTAGGCTTATTCAGCTTCTTCTTAACGCTGAAGTCATGAGGGACTAGGGAAAACAGTGTTCATACTAAGCTTAAATTGATTGGGCAAGTTTAATGCAAGCGGGTCAAAGGTACAACTGTTTAGCTAGTCTCATCAACCACTCGGGTTTCAGCTGGGACTTCAGCACGAGGGTCTGGGCCGATAACATCTGGCTGGCAGAGCGTTTGCTGGAGCGGGTAGTACAAAATGTTGTATACCCCCCATTCTGCATGTTTATATTAATCTGAATAATCAATTAATTGTAATATTATTAATTTGTTTGAAGTGATAACTCACCAACTATATTAACAAAAGAATTACACGTGGGAATTGCACTTTGCATGGCTATATTAATTGTAAACTAACTTGAGTACGCATATTAATAGTAGAAAGCTAGAATATTGCATGTTATATGTTGCTTTAGTGATGTATTTGTGATTTGTGCTTTATTCAGTGAGTATAAACTGCTCTGAGTGTTGCTTCTGCTACATAAATACACACACATATGGGTATTAGCAAGGGGATAACATTTATTAGCCATTTCTATGTTTTAATTACGTTTTTGTGTTTCTTTTGCTTAAGTTGACCATTTTGGCCTATACAAGATGGCTGAACGAGACGTTAAACGCGACTGCCCTGACAACACGAGGTTCTGGGTGAAGTGCGCAGGCGTCACCGCCAGCAGCAATGGCCTGGACCTGACCCCGGGAGAACATGTACCCTCCAAGGACGCTCCGGGAACCCATCCAAGACAAAAGACAATGCTTGATTTAAAAAACAGAACCAGCAAGTGCGATGACTTCATTTTGCGGACTTTGTGAGAACTTCACCTCACGACCCCAAGTTGACCAATCCGGACACTCTAAACCCCGATCTTGATACTTTTTGATATTATTTTCATTATAAAAGTAGGTAGGAAATTAGGATAGAGTTATCGCTACGCCGAACTTGACTTCCTGACGTTATGCTGACGGAGAGGACAGTGACACTGCTGGACAGCTGTTATCCTGAATCTTTGAGAGACTGAATTGCGGCCTAACTTTGCTGAATAATTCTTCTTTGACTGATTGACTTAGAGGACGACTTTAGCCAGAATAGGTAAATATGATGCTCTGAAATGCTGATGATGATTTCTAATTTTTGCAATATAATTTTAGATAAAGAATATTTGATTAATTGACAAATGTGTTGTGCCGATTATTTGAATAAGAGAAATGTGGTAAAAAAGTAATGTGTAGATAGACGAGCATTATTCATTAAAATCATAAATAACAACTAAATGATCCATCTCCTTATGAGAGGGATATTTTAGAAGTCTGAGGGCAATGTGTTTAAGGGTAAGGTAGAGGTATTCCTCTCATGTCAACGTTTGGAAGCGTATTTTCCCTCAGAAAACAGATCAACGGAGTGTAAGTATATTGGTGTTATGGGCCCCACCAATGAATGTATTTGAGTGAATTGGATGTCGAGGTAGTTGGTCTGTGTCGAAGGGGGAATTTGACGTTCCGCGCTGCAACAGTTTTTCTGGTAGCAAGACGATGGTTTTTATTGTTTTGGTATGGTGAATATTGCTTGTAAATAGCTTATTGATTATTGGTTATTGATATTGGTTCATGTACTAACACTCTATGTCGAGTTTTGTTGAGTTTTATGTTGTTTGCACGACTTCTGGGATGTGGGAAGTCGGAAGTTTATAACAGTTCCATAGTAGAGCAGAGGTAAGCGCTGTTCTCGGGAAAGACGGAATTGTTGTTATCCTGTAGGTACACAGGAGAAAACGTGTGACGATTGAAGTTGCACGACGCATTGTCTGGGTTCGATTCGGTGACATCGCCGTGTGTTGCCATTAGAGACATTTTCTGTGTGAGAGAAGTGTGTATGATAGCGAAGGTTATCTGTGAAATTCTGGGTTTAGGTACCAGGGATCCAACTGGCATTCCGATAACGCTTATCACTGGAAAGGTAATAGGTACTCTCTGAGCTTGTTAGAATGACAAAGGAGAGGTAAGCGCTGCTTTGGTAACGTATGTCATAATTCTGTAGTAGGACAGACTGTTCGCTGTTCTCGGGAAAGACAGGATTCTGTGTGAATGTTCTACATTTTTTTGTGTGAAAGTGCGTGAACAAGATAGCATTCAGGTTCATTGTGAAACTCTGGGTTTATTTCTCAGGAGCATTGGGTCTCCAACTATGTGTCCTAAATACTAGAGAAACGGTTAGCTAATGCTTGTTAGGAGGGTGAAGTAGAGGGATGTGCTACTTTATCAAAGGAAGTAACGATTCCATAGTAGGGCAGAGGTAAGCGCTGCTCTCGGGAAAGACGGAATTCTCGTGAGAAAGGTCTATTGCTATTCTTTGGTTAGCGAAGCGGACAATGGAGACGTTTTTATGTTGTTACTAACAGAATTGTAAAAATTGAAGCAAAAACTTACTGAGCGGATTTGTAAAGGAGGGGTAGACAGGAGCCCGAGCTGCCGCAGCGGCTGCTGACGTCAGAACGACCGCGCTGGGATTGGACAGTTGGTCAGAAACGTAAAACGCTCCGGATTGGTGCGTTAGTGTACACCGCGCTAGGAGTGGAGAAAATACAGGGTGACGTAAAACGCTCCCTATTGGTGCGTTAGTGTGAGTCGCGCTGGGATTTGAGGATTGTGACAGTGACGTAGACGCTCCGGATTGGTGCGTTAGTGTGAGTCGTGCTGCGATTGGACAGAGTAACGGTACAGTTGTAGGGAGAAACTAGTGAGGCACGAAAGAAGGGAAAATGTATTACGATCCACCAGAAAAAGAGAAAAAGTCATGGTTTGGTAAAATTAAGAAGTGGTTTAAGAAGGAGAAACCGATCATAACTAGGGAAGGACAGTTACTTCCTCCACCGAAAACCCCTGCATCCTTAATGATTGCAAAATATGGATATCATACCTGTATTTGGTTAGACAACTGGGTTAAATACACTGAGAAAGATGGAGTATTGGCTTTTCCAGACCATGGTTCATTTAATTTGGCAGTTTTTGAGAAATTTGAGAGAGAGAATGATGAATTTAGAACCGAGACCTAGACCGACTCAATTTGTGGCTTTGACGGAGTGGGAAGACGAAATGCATGACCGAGAAAGACAGAGAAACGGTAGAGGATATAGGTACCTGTTTGGCAGATCGTACGGACATGAGACGCATGATGATCGAATGAGAAGGTGGCGGAATGCGAGTATGACTGAGGGTTTGTTTCCTGTAAGAACTGCAGGAGAGAATGAAGGACGAAAGTGTGCAGAAAAGATGCATAATGTGGAGTCGAGAGTGTACGGAGTGAATGAGTCCGAGGATGATGTTCTTGATGATATGTTCTATAAGAATCCACCACCATATCGACCAGAACCAGAAATATTAACTCCAAGTGCCCCAATAAAAGAAACAGTACGAATCATAAAATCGGAACCAGAGTTCCAAGATTTGGGAAGAAACAATCCTATGAGAGAGGTAGAAAAGAAGTCTGGAGGAAAATTGGATGGAGAAAATTCAGCAGAATTAGCAAAAACAACCCTAGAATTAACGGAGAAAATAAGAGAATTGACTAAGAATTTGAAAGCGGTAACTGTTCCAGTAACGATAGGTCCAGTAATGCCTATTTATGGACAAGCAGAAAGACAGCGAACACTGTTTGACAGTCCCTTATAATAGTAATAAACCGGTTGAACAACCAAGAATGAGTCAGAGGGAGAATCCATGGAGACCGACTATGAGTATGATTGAACCGAATTTTTCAAATAACCCGTTTGTAGGTCAGAACTGTGCAGAAAAACGTATGACAATGATAGAGACCATGTCAGAAACTCAGAAAGATTTTGGACAAGGAAATGTAGAGAAGCCAGTAGGACCATCTACAGAGGAGTTGAGTGAATGGTTGAGAAACTTGCAAAAGAAAGACAAAGAATCCCAGTCAATAGATGTAGCTAAATTACGAATGGTACTGGAAGAATTAATAGTAGGAACTATCCCGACAGAGAAGTTAAAAACATACCAAGATGAGGAATTGTTATTTCTGTGCAAAAGCGTAACATGCAGAGCAAAAAGTCTTCATGAAAGATTAGAAGAAGTGGCAAATGAAATGGGTATTGATATTGAAAAGGTAAAAGCCTTACAGAAACCCTATCAAGTAGATTTCACCGAAAAAGACATTGAAAACATGAATACCACAGGACGAATAGGACAGATTAAAGAGATAATTATTTTGTTGAGAAAATGGGGAGATGTGGACAAATGGAAGAGCAAATGGTATCGTAAGCGAGACGAAGTTTCAGACAAAACGTTTTCAGCTTATTCTGTGAGAGAGAAAGAGAAGGTTGTGACAGAATACCTATGAGAGAGATTCCGGGAGGAGATATGTGCATGTCCCATGGACTAGACAGGATATTTTGTCATTTACGAATGACTTCCCTCGACTGCGTGAAAAACCCGTCGAGTGGTATAGACAGGTGGATAGATTTGTGAAATTATCCAAAGTATTGTGGATCGATCTGAATAGCTTGTTTGACATAATAGTATCAGCAGATCTATGGACAGAATGTAAAACAGTAATAGATTGGCCGACACAGGAATACCCAAGGGATCCTCAGACAGGAGCTCCAGACCCTGAGGTAATGAAGAAATACGAACAGGTTATGGCATTTTTAAAGAACAAAGTACCCCCTAAAGAGACAGATTGGGTAAAAATCGACAGAACACATCAGGAAAGCAAAGAATCAGTACATGCCTATTATGAGAGATTAATCTTAGCCTTTAAACAATTCAGTGGAGATTAAAATTTGAGTGACAAAGATTTGAGTCATTTCGTATACAGATTTGTATATGGTCTTCGTCCAGAAATTAGTGAAATGATAAAACAGCATATGGTAGATTGGCAAAATAAGAAAATAGACGAGGTATTGAGACATGCTAAATATTTCAGTGATGAAATTGAAGAAAAACATCGAAAACTAAAAGAGAAGGCTATGTGGGCACAGGTAAAGGTAGCCGAGAGACAGGAAGTACAATTTGCGGAACAAGCTGGGTCAAAACAAAGATTTAATCCTGGGAAAAATAAAGGGAATTTCTGTGTCATAGTTGTGGTAGGATAGGCATTGGAAATCCGAGTGTAAGAATCCACCAAGTACTAATGATGAAAATTCATCCTTGAATCCACAGGTGCAGAATGAGGTGAGTGGTCAACAGCAACGACAACAGCAGGGTGTAACACAACAGAATCAGGAGCCAAAACCCCCTTTTCCACAGAACAAAATCGCCAGAAGTATAGTAAGGAGAATGGATTCTACAATGAAGAACAGGTAAATATGCTGCAACAAGCTAGCGCTGCTTCGCAGTATTGGCTGCAACGCGATGAAAGCGATTCAGAAGAGGCTTATTGACGGTGCCGAAGGGAGGAAGAAGAGTGCGTACGTGGCGCAACTCTAGAAGTAGACCAGACAGGCCCATTTGTAGATGGAAAAGTTAAGAATGAAAATATTACTTTCCTAGTTGATACTGGTGCTACTCGATCAACTGTTAGATCAGCTGATGTTAAGAATCTTCCTCTCTCGGATGAAACGATCCAAGTAGTTGGGGTCTCCAACAGACAGATTAAAACTTACCTTACAGAACCAGTGAAAGTTAGTATAGGGAAATTTTCTGAAATGCACAGATTTGTAGTGTGTGACACTAGTCCTGTGAACTTGTTAGGTAGAGACTTATTGTGCAAGATGAATTGCACTATATTTTGTACTCCGGATGGAATAGCCTTTGAAACACCAGATGATGATGTGTTGTATAAAATGACATTGGCAAATAGAGAGAAAGAGGTTACAGGAACCTATGCTGTATTCAACCCTGACGAACTACCAAAAGAATTGAAACAATCAGTAAAAGCAGAAGTTTGGAACTTCACAGGAGAAGATGTAGGATTGATGAGGAATGTAGATCCAGTAAATATAACTGTAAAAGAAGGAGTATGTTATCCAAATGTCCCACAATATAAATTGCCCCTGAAATAATCGAAGGAGTTACTCCTGTGATTGAGAAAATGATAAAACAAGGAACTTTGAGAGAAATAATGAGTAGCCCATGTAATTCACCAATAATGGGACTGAAAAAGCCTAGTGGGAAGTTCAGAATAGTGCAAGATCTGAGAAAGATACACAAAATTGTTGTACCATTGTACCGAATCCATCTGTGATTTTATATCAGATCCCTCATGACGCAGAATGGTACACAGTGATTGATTTGTGCCGTGCTTTCTTTTCCATCCCATTGCACCATGACAGTCAGCACATTTTTGCATTTCGTTTCGGCAGGCGTATTTTGGCGTGGTGCCGAATTCCACAGGGGTATACAGAAAGCCCCTCAATATTTAATCAGCTATTGAAAAAGTCTTTGGAAAGTCTAGAAATGCCTGAAAATTCAGTACTAGCCCAGTATATCGATTTTTTTTTGTTGAAACACTTTTTATTGTTTTCATAGCAACAGCTCAGTACAAACCCCGCTTCCTCCACGGGCAAAGAATGTTTTACACATACAGAGTTACCAGCCAATAGCCGGGAGAATGAGCTTCCAGCCCATACAGGCCCTCCCCCCTCCCTCCCCACCCCATGTCAGTGTGCCTCCTGTCTTTCGCCTCACTCCTGATGTGCCCCCTCCCTGTCATAAATCAGACATGGGTGCCCACCCTCCACTAGAGAACCATGGCTTTCCCTCACGCTTAGCCACACCCTCGTTTCACTAGCCCAGTATATCGACGACCTACTTGTGGCATCGAAAACTCGTGAAGCTTGTGAAGTTGACACGGTAGCTTTGCTGAATCATTTGGTAGATAGAGGACTATAGGTATCACCATCAAAATTAAAATTTTGTAAGAAAGAAGTCCAATATTTAGGACACAGCATTGAGAAAGGACACAGGAAAATAACCATAGATAGAATCAGGATCATAAAAAGAATGAGTCCACCAATGACCCAAAGAGAAGTGAGAATGTTTCTGGGAATGGTTGGATATTGTCGTCAGTGGATAGGCAATTTTTCATTGATTGCAAAACCTTTGGTACGTCTGACAAGAAGTGATGTGAGAGATCCTATTGATCTGGACAAAGAGGAGTTGGCAGCATTCAAGAAGTTAAGAGAAGGATTGTGTGAAGCGCCTGCATTAGGTATGTCTGACTACGATAAGGAGTTCGAGTTGTATTGCAGTGAGAGAAATGGATGTGCACTCTCTGTTCTAGTACAGAAGCATGGAAAACTGAGGAAACCAATTGCATATTTTTCATCCATGTTGGACCCAGTAGCTGTAGCCCTTCCTGGGTGTCTGAAAGCAGTAGCTGCTACATGTCGAAGTTTGGAACAGAGTGAGGGAATTGTGATGGAATATCCTGTGAAAGTGTTTGTACCTCATGATGTGGCGATTCTTTTAACAAGGAGTCGTACTCAGTATATGACGCACAGCCGACTGACTAAGTATGAAAAGGTCATTTTGTGTGCAACAAGTGTCAGTCTTGTGAGATGCGTGAATGTGAATCCTTCAACATTGTTGCCTGATGTAGAGCATGTGGAGGTAAGAGATGAAGCAGATCATGATTGTTTGGATGTACTTGATTTTTGTACAAAACCAAGACCTGACATAAAAGATGAACCTTTGCCAGAAAGTGATCATGTCATCTTTGTTGATGGATCTTGTTTGAGAACAAATGATGGAGTGCTGAGTGCAGCATATGCGGTGTGTACAGTTGCAGCTGTGATGGAAGCATCATATTTGAAAGGAGTAAGGTCGGCCCAAGTAGCTGAACTTATTGCCCTGACCAGAGCCTGTAAGATTGGGAAAAGTGTGAGAGTGACTGTAATAACTGATAGCCAGTATGGCTATGGGGTGGTCAATGATTTCGGCCAAATTTGGCTGCAAAGAGGTTTCCTGACCTCAAGTGGGACTCCCATTAAGAATGCTGAAGTGGTTGGAAAGTTGCTTGAGGCAATACAGCTGCCTAGGCAATTGGCTGTGGTAAAATGTGCTGCTCAAAGTCGCAGTGGTGATTACATTGCCACTGGAAATAAATTTGCCAATGACATGGCACAGTATTGTGCACGAAATCAGAATTCAATCAATCGGGCAAAGGAAAAGGAAATGTTTTCTTGTTTCCCAATGTTCACTAACACTGTGGGGACATGAGATGAGGTAAGACAATTGCAGGAAGAAGCAGGAGAGGAAGAAGAAAAACAGTGGGTAAAAGCAGGATGTGCACCAAGAGGAAAAGATCATGTGTGGGTCTATCGAGATGGGAGACCAGTTATGCCTGATAGCATGATGTCAGCCATGGCATGGATGTATCATGGACAGGGACATATAGGGAGAGACGCCATGATTAGGTCTTTTAAACAAACTTGGTATAATGCCAAGTTCAGGCTTGTGGCGGAAAGTATTTGTCAAAGATGTCTAATTTGTCAGCAATACAATCCAGGAAGAAAAACAGTGGTGAGTCTAGGAACAATAGGTCGAGAGGGAGGGCCTTTCACCAGAATGCAAGTGGATTTCATTGAGATGCCCCCTTGTAACAGGTTGAGGTATGTTTTGGTGATGGTATGCCTATTCTCCATGTGGGTAGAGGCATTCCCAACAAGAAGAAATTATGGAATGACAGTGGCGAAATTACTGTTAAGGGAATTTATACCTAGGTTTGGGTTCCCAGTAACAATTGAATCAGACAGAGGAGAACATTTTCATAATGAGATCATAAAATTGATTTGTGAAGCATTGAATGTATGACAAAAACTGCATTGTGCCTACCGACCAGAGGCTTCTGGTGTAGTAGAACAAATGAATGGTACTATCAAAAACAGAATAGGGAAAATGTGTTTAGCCACAGGTATGAAATGGCCCGATGTCTTGCCTCTGGTACTCATGACTATTAGATCAATACCAGACAGAACTACTGGTTTGAGTCCTCATGAGATCATCATGGGACGTGCAATGAGACATGTATTTATACCAGTCAACAAGCTGATGACAAAAACTGATGACATGGTATTGGAATACTGTAAAAGCCTGGCTGACGCCGTTCATTCTGTGTTTCATCAGGTTGGAGCGGATGCTACCACTCTTGAAAAGAAGCCAGCTCATGATCTAAGCCCAGGGGACTGGGTAAGGATAAAAGCACACAGAAGAAGAAACTGTTTGGTTCCCAGGTGGGGAAAACCAAGGCAAGTCATCTTGACTACAACAACAGCTGTGAAGTGTGCTGGATTGAAGAACTGTATCCATGCAAGTCATACTTTGAGAATTCCAAATCCAGTTGATTGTAAAGAAAAGGAGTATTTTGATGAATCAGAATCCAGTACTGAGTCAGATGACGGAGAGCCAAAAGATAAAGAAGGAGAAAACTCTGAAAGGGGGGAGACAGAGCCAAGGTTAACTTTGGTCCCTAGAAGTAACTCCCTGAGGAAAAGATTGCAGATTTCTGAATCCAGTTCAGACTCAGAGACAGAACAAAGAACACATTCGTCTAAGAAAGAACAAAGGAAGAACAAAGAAAAGGACAGTGGAGAGATATTAAAAGAAATCCATGAGAAGGAAGTGCCAGATGAAGGATTGAGAGAAATTCCACCTGAGACAACACCTTTAGATGGACAGGTGCCAGATACAGAGAGAGAGGGAAAGATTATTGCGGAAGACCCCCGAGGAGGTGTAGGGAACTCCAAAATCCAGTTAGAAGCAGGGACAAGTAGTCAGCAGGAAGATTGCGTGACGGAGATTCGAGGAGGGACAGAACTAGGGAAAACAAAAGAGGTGGAAAAAGAACTCATTGAAGGTAAAAAGCAAGTTGAAACAGAGTCTGAGGAAAGCGAGGATGAAATACCAGAAGGCCGAGTTCTGAGAAAGAGAGCTTGGAGAACTGAAAAGAATGATAAAGGGAGTACATTGAAAAGAGCGGCAAAAGACGAGGTGTGGCCAAACAAAATAAAGAGACTGAGATATCGACTGACACGTGTAAATTCGCCAAGAGCTGAACAGGTGAATGAAGTGACGAGTCAGGAAAAATCTAAAGAAGAAGAACAGACAGTAGCCAAAGAAAACAAACGAACAAGAAAACCCAACCAGAAGTATAAATCACCGGAATGGACATATGTGGCCCTGCCTGAAGTGAAAGAAGAGGCGGATAGCCAAGGAAATCCAGAGGTGGTTGTACCGGAAGTGGTTGAGGAAGACGAAGAGTCGGAAATCCTGAGAGTTATCTTGTCCGATATTGGAGAAGAAACGGATATTCAGGACAACCCGTATGTTGAAAACAAAGGAAAAGTGAAAGATGATGAGATGCCAAACTGAATAAGACAAGAGGTTACTGATGGAAAAACAATAAAATACTGAAAAAGACAAAAACTGGTAGAACCACGTAGGTGCTTAGTAGCCTTGGGTTAGAAAACTAGTTGTGAAGTAGAAGAGGCTAAGTCAAAAGACACGGCTCATTTTAGAAAGATGGCAAACATAGAAAGTAGCAAAAGTAAGTGTACCTTCCTTAGAAGATGGTGCAAAATGTGTTGTTGTTGTACAGGATTATTAATGCTTCTTTGGAGTATTCTTGCTCTACTAATTTCATTTAAAGTTACTGTTGATACATTAGAAGGACATAGTGATAACATAACTAATATAGGGAAAGTTCAAAAAGTAGTTCCAACTAGAATTGATAAAAACTATTTACATAAAGACAGGTCAATAACAGATTTTTCTAACAATGTGTTTTCAAAATTGTTGTATGAATATGTAAAAACAATGGACGTAAGGGATTGCTACGTATGTATGGAATTACCTGCATCTGTATCTGAAGGAGTGACTTATCATCACCTTCCTGTAACATATGGAAGAACATGTAGTGTAATAGCTAGTTTATTTTATCAAACAGGTAAATTAGAGTATTATTTTTCAGATGTAGATACTATATTTTCACAAGTACCAGCAATTAACAAACTAAACAAGGTAAAACCTGCAAAGGTATTAGGTGAATTTTTCTTAGAGACAAATGAACTAACCTTAGAATATATATTTAGAAATAACTTAACTTGCAGTTTAAAGAAAGAGGAGAAGACATTTTTGGATATGGTTGAAGAAAGGAGATTGAAAATGCAAAGGAAGGTTTCAGAAGGGAAAGTGGAGAAAACAGTTTGGGATGTAGAAACGGAGAAACATTTAAGAGGGAAAACGAGTCCAATTATGGCTTTAGATTGGCCTCAGAAAGGGAAATTGTGTATAAGAAGGAATCAGACGGCGTATGACAATTATTTTCTTGGGAATAGTGAGTGCCATGATACATACCGAATCATGGGAGGATGGGGATTTAAAGGTGGAAGAGATCCAGTCTTTCCAGGACTGTATTTTATCTGTGGGAACAGGGCATATTATCGTTTGCCAGACCATTGGTATGGCAAATGTTATGTTGGCCTGGTCTTTCCAAAGATTTTTCACATGGATAGAGGAGAAGATGGTGTACATAGCTTAGGTAGTTATTTAGCACGTAGTAAGAGAGAATCTTGGACTGAAATTGTGGGTGACATTTTTGGAGCACTGATACCCGCAGTGGGAATATCTCTGAATGCGAACAAAATTAGAAAACTTTCAACAGTAGTGGATCGCTTGTCAACAAGCACCGCTGGAGGATTCTTATCGGTAAATACTGAAATGGTTGCCATGCGTGCTATGGTAATGCAAAATCTACTTGCCCTTGATATTTTATTGGCAAAAGAGGGTGGAGTCTGCAGAATGCTGAAAGTTCAACATTGTTGTACTTACATTCCTGACGAAAGTAGAGATTTGAAATTTTTTATTAAGAATATTACGGAATTGCATGACGAAATTGTACCACTGGAGGTTGAAGGTGTTTGGGAGAAGATTGGTAAGAAAATATCAGCTATTAAAGACTTTGTAGTAAAATTAGTTAGTACATTTATAGGTAAGATATTGTTTCCATTAACTTGTGTGATTTCCCTAGTATTAATAATTAGATTAGGTTGTATTTGTTGTAGAAAGAATAAAAACCAGAAAAGAAGAAAAAGAGAAAACTTAAGGAGAAAGGATAAGAAACAAGAAAGAGAATTTGAAGAAATAGAACTAGAAGAGTTAAAAGATAGTATGTATAAAACGGCAAAAAGAGAAGAAACAGGAGAAACTGAAATATGAACGAAACAAGAAATCAATTCGAAATTTCCGTAAAAGGGATACAAAATTTTAAATTAGTGTGGTGATATAATCACCAAAGGGGGGATTGCTGGAGCGGGTAGTACAAAATTTTGTATACCCCCCATTCTGTGGGAATTGCACTTTGCATGGCTATATTAATTGTAAACTAACTTGAGTACGCATATTAATAGTAGAAAACTAGAATATTGCATGTTATATGTTGCTTTAGTGATGTATTTGTGATTTGTGCTTTATTTAGTGAGTATAAACTGCTCTGAGTGTTGCTTCTGCTAGATAAATACACACACATATGGGTATTAGCAAGGGGATAACATTTTATTAGCCATTTCTATGTTTTAATTACATTTTTGTGTTTCTTTTGCTTAAGTTGACCATTTCGGCCTATACAAGATGGCTGAACGAGACGTTAAACGTGACTGTCCTGACAACACAAGGTTCTGGGTGAAGTGCGCAGGCGTCACCGCCAGCAGCAATAGCCTGGACCTGACCCCGGGAGAACATGTACCCTCCAAGGACGCTCCGGGAACCCATCCAAGACAAAAGACAATGCTTGATTTAAAAACCGGAACCAGCAAGTGCGATGACTTCATTTTGCGGACTATGTGAGAACTTCACCTCACGACCCCAAGTTGACCAATACGGACTCTCTAAACCCCGATCTTGATACTTTTTGATATTATTTTCATTATAAAAGTAGGTAGGAAATTAGGATAGGGTTATCGCTACGCCGAACTTGATTTCCTGACGTTATGCTGACGGAGAGGACGGTGACACTGCTGGACAGCTGTTATCCTGAATCTTTGAGAGACTAAATTGCGGCCTAACTTTGCTGAATAAATTCTTCTTTGACTGATTGACTTAGAGGACGACTTTAGCCAGAATAGGTAAATATGATGCTCTGAAATGCTGATGATGATTTCTAATTTTTGCAATATAATTTTAGATAAAGAATATTTGATTAATTGACAAATGTGTTGTGTTGATTATTTGAATAAGAGAAATGTGGTAAAGAAGTAATGTGTAGATAGACGAGCATTATTCATTAAAATCATAAATAACAACTAAATGATCCATCTCCTTATGAGAGGGATATTTCAGAAGTCTGAGGGCAATGTGTTTAAGGGTAAGGTAGAGGTATTCCTCTCATGTCACCGTTTGGAAGCGTATTTTCCTTTAGAAAACAGATCAACGGAGTGTAAGTATATTGGTGTTATGGGCCCCACCAATGAATGTATTTGAGTGAATTGGATGTCGAGGTAGTTGGTCTGTGCCGAAGGGGGAATTTGACGTTCCGCGCTGCAACACATTCAGGCCACTCTGTGTTTTGTGATCGAGTAGATATTAATGGCGGGGAGGCGCTGTGCTCGTAAGACCCATCCATGGATTATAGTTTTCATTTTCTTCCCTCGGCTCTGGGTACATTTATTGAGTAGTTTTATGAAGACGCGTACCAAGATAAGCCAGCTAAAATAGGCCTGGAAATATGTTTCTACAGCTTGGAATGACCCATGATATTAATTTTTTTCAATCAAAATCAAGCCTGATGTATCCCATTCAGTGTTAGACTGCTTTGATATTCTGCCTCGCTTTTTGCTGCTCTCCTTAGCAGCAAAGGTCTAGGGTGCGACACGCATAGAACATTTACAAAAGAAAATAGATTGAATAGAGTTCATGGCCGCACTGATTAGTAGGCTGGTGGTAAACGGGCTCCGAAAGTTCTGTTACCCCCATTTTAGGGTTTTAGGAATTCCTATGGTCAGTCTCATTACAGCAGTTGTGTTTGTTGCAAGAAAAAAATGCTCATCTAATTTGAGGCATATTTACATAATGTTTGTAGTTTCATATATGAACTGTTTCTTTTTTTATTTATTCACTGGGATGGGTGCCACCAATCCTTTTTCCATGATTCAAGTTGTGTGACCAAAGTTAGAATGATGTTAACATCAGTACCTTTAAAAACGTTATTTGAAGATGAGTGTATTAATACAACTAAGAACATTTTTCATTTTGACCTATGAGGTAAAGGGAACACTTAGGTCCAACACCCCCTAGTTGCCAAATTGTGAGAAAGCTACTTCCCAATGAGCTTGAGTAGTTCTGAACGGAGTATTGCTGAAGTAAAGTAATGAGTTAGTGAAAATGGCAGTAGTAGTAGATGGCACCCAAGGCCAGTGCGTCCTAAATAGTGAAGCAGCACATTGTGTAGCTTAAGGTGGGCAGTGCCAGTTACTTTTACTCACTATCAGGACTGCATCCTTTTTATGGTCATGAACAATGACTATATCTCATCCAGGTGCAGCCTCGTTACCAGATACATTCAGGAACGATTTTATTATGTCCTGAAGGATACAGTGTAGCATGTAAGTGTGTGTTGTCTGAGCAATACTAGAATCTGAGTTTTGTGAATGCTTTATCAGCCAGCTGCACAAGATTGACGGTGGGCTTTTCTTTGGGAGTCCTATGGCAGATAGGATTTACTGGGCTCACGTTGTGTCAATCAAGACATTGTGTCAGTCATTTATCACTCATGTACTGGGGCTAAACACTCCCATTGAGTGCAAAACAGAGCACCAAGTATACCTTTTTAGATCTGATCGTCAGGGTAGTGAGGATGAATAGTCCAATACTTCCTCAGTTAGGTAGTATGGGTTTAGAGACTCAGGATTTCCATTACCCAACTAGCAAAACTAGCAAAACTATTAACTCAGTGTCCAACCAGTGCTTAGTCTTAAAGAAAAGAAGGCAGTGTGTCTGCTGTTTTCTTCATTTCAGCCCCTCCTCTTGGTCTCTGATTGTTGAGAGCCTTTATGGAACCCCTAACTTTTATGCTGGGTTATCAGATTAACCTCCACCCACTCTGGCCTAATATGCCTTGTGAGTTCTTGGGTAGGGCTTGTTCCTGTTCGGGGCTTATTCATGTTTTCCTTTTCATTTCTTACTCCAGTTAGGCATGGTGTTTACTTTTACCTTGCAGTTCAACTGCTTCAAGGGCCATATGTAACTGGCTTGACCGTCTCTGTAGCAGTTCACGTTTTTTAGGTCGAGCCTATGGCAGCTCGCATGCGCTACTCCGCAAGGCATGCTGTATCTGGTATGTGTGGTAGAAGAAAATCCCCTCTTTTCTATTGGCTTCTGTTAGTGCCCTTATAATGCCTGCTTTTGTTTGGTGGATAGGGTAAATTAGTCCCGCGTTTTGGACCCTCCCAGGCGACTGCCCCTGTTACTCTGGCATTATTCTATTTTTAATCTATGTTGGTTCCTGCGCACTCTTTTTTTCTTTGTCGGCTCATCAGCATGGCTTCATGGATGCCACACTTTGATTTGGACATATCAATATTAGGACAGCCTTCACTTTCACTTACGTCACTGCCTGTTTGTGTCACCCCCCCTCCCTCCTTGCACCCGGAGCCCTCCCCCAGCCTCCAAGCACACACACAGCTGCAGGTTTCTCACAGCCGAGGGACCTCGCACTGCGAATCTCCCCTTGCCCCAACGTGCCCCTACTTCTTTAATTTAATGCAATCTGTTCCCCTACTTTTAAATTTTAGAAATATGTTCCAGTATGGTAGAAATAGTCAAGTCCTAGAAATAAGGCTTGGCTGTATGGGGGCGGGCGGGGAGGGCAAGAAGGTAAAGGACTCTATCTTTCCCTTCTTGCCCAGAGAAGACAAAGACAGTTAGTGTTCACTTCTCCTTCTCTGCCGCTGCCCTCTGTCTCTCTTGTTCTTCTTAGTCCCTCTATTTCTGTCTCTGTTTCGCTCCTCCTCACTTGCTGAAAACCGTAACTTTAAGAAATTGCCCTTACCCTATCTTCCTTTCCTTTCCTTTATTTGTTCCCCTGTGAAATGGATCCAAAAAAGAAAGAAACACTTTTGCTGGAAATGCCGTCTTTTCCTGACATTTTTCCATTCCAAAGTGCAGCCTCGGGACGGAGAGAAAAAAAGGTTACAAATATGAAAAATAAATTACTTAAATAAAAAAAGATAGAGTGGCTGCAAAGTGGCCAGATTGGTTTTATTCACAATGACGCACATTAGCGCCACTTTACAGAGTTTGCCAGTGAAGCGCTACTTTCATGTTCTCTTTTTTTAATAAGTCGTTCAGTTATACGTAATATCATCTTATTTATAAATAAGGCAACATAAATGCTTATAACACTCTTATTATAACTCTGCAGCATGCTGCATACAAGCCACACTACTATACAGCATAGCTTGGACACATTAGCAAAGCCAGTTGCTCTGGCTAAACACTTATAAGGTCCGAAAGGCGAGACCTATTGGCTTTGCCAATGCTTGTTTATCAAGGACTTAAGGACGACTTGAAAGACGTCCTGGCCCAAATCGACCCCCAACCTTCTAATTGCACAGATTTAATTAATCTTATGTTGCGACTGGATCACCGTTTAATTGAACGAAGAGGGGATAAACGTAGAACAGAAAACAACGTATCTTAGAACAGAAAAGGGCCGGGTACCAGGAGGTAGCAATACTACTCTACCTGAACCCATGGAAATAGGTACAGTACGAGCCTCACTATCCGCTGAAGAGAGAGAACAGAGAAGAAAGAATGGCCTATGTCTATATTGCGGGCGTAAGGGCCATTTCCTGAAGGATTGCATGGTAAAACCTAAGTTCAGAGCAGGACTTAATAGACCTATGTTTGAGAAGAAGGCGGGAAACTGATGTGCTTAAGAATAGAAAAAGGGGAGTTCTTGGGCAAAACCACAATCCCTTCTATAAGTGACCTAACACCAGCCATACACAAACACTTCTTCCTATCGCTTTTCATACTTACTAACAGAGGGTGGAAAGAAACAAAGGCTATGATTGACTCTGGGGCTACAGGCCTTTTTATGGATGAGAGCACCTCAAAAAGATTACACTAGAAAGAAAAGAGAAACCTGAGAAAGTGTGTACGGTTGACAGTAGGGTCTTAGTGTCCGGTCCCATTTGTTTTTAGAAACAAAGTTTAGAAGTAGTGTGTGATGATCTACATAAGGAAGAGATTAGATTCAATCTTATCAAGGCCCCCCCAGTACGGGAACATATTGGGGTTGCCTTGGTTAGTCAAACACAACCCTAGTGTGGATTGGGTTTCTAGAGCCCTGACCTTCGATTCCTCCTGGTGTAAAGAGAATTGTGGAATCGCATTGCCTTTGTCGGTTACTGCCTTAGCCAATAAGTATACCATAGCCACAGCTGCTGAACAAGATATCACACTTCCTTCTTGTTATCATGAGCTTCAGGATGTTTTTTGTGAGAGCCAGGCAGAAGTGCTGCCACCTCACAGACCATATTACTGCCAAATCGACCTGATTCCAGGGGCGAAAATACCATGTGGGCGGATCTATGCCCTAAATGAGCCCGAAAGCCAACATCTCAGGCAATATCTGGATAGATATTTATTGAATGGTTTTATCCAACCTTCTTAGTCCCCTGCAGCGTCGCCTTTATTTTTTACACCCAAGGCAAACGGCGATCTCAGAATGCTAATCGACTTTTTGGCCACAGCCCAACCGCAGGGAAATTGGAGGAGTGATGGAGCCTGAAAGAATGGCCCACTCTCCTCCACAAGAGAGCACAAGGGTTGAAGAAAAGTATTTTTTCCCCCCAGACTATAGGTAAGGGTCAGCCTCCTCAGGGAACTGATCCGACCCCTAGTGAAGGAACTGCACCAAAGGTGGTCAGGCCTGTCATGGCAACACCCCTGATGGCAGGGGACCCTTCAAAGGTGGTACCCAGTCTGGAGCAGGTAACCTACCCCTCTCTACCCTACCTCAGTAAGCCCAGGGCTGGAGAGGTCAGGGAGGTCAGTGGACCCCACAGGGCCCCTGTCCAGAGGAACCTCCCCCATCAGCAGATTTGGGGCACCCAGTCTAGTAGCCCTACCCATGTGAAAAATCCTCAACACACTGAGGGATCTCCCTTACCCTAGTATAGGGACCTCCCCCAGATGATATCTGTTGGGCAAAGGCAAACCTGGGACCAAAAGGTTCCAAACCTACCATGTCCCCCCAGTGTTCCAACCAAAGGGACCCAACCCCCAGCTGTAAACAGCAAAGGTTGACCCTTAGGGCCACATACAACTCACTCATGGAAAGAAAAGCCTCCATGGTGACCAGTGATCTTTATTAGGGCCTCATTTCTTTACTTAGCCATCCCACCAGCCTTTTACTTTGCCAAAACACACTACAGGTAGTAACTCCAAATGGTGGAGATCATCCCATACCCTTGGGGTTAGGGATTGCTTAGTGGACCTTAAGACAGGGGGTAACCATGCTGGTGCAGGTTCTTCCTTTTATGGCCACTTAGTCAATAAAGGCTCAACTGGCCAAGGTTAGCCTTATCTTCTTTCGCTTGGGGGGTGTTATGTAGGAAGTTGGTATCTGACTGCATGGTTGCCCCCACCGGTTTCCTGGTGTTTTTCTGGTTTTCAACTTAGTTTGGCTGGGATCCTGCTATTCAGGACCCCAGCCTATCTGCTTTCCCCTTTAAATTGATTACCAGTACTTTAGGTAAACTCCAGATTGGATTCTGGGGTACGCTTATAAGTCCCTAGTATATGGTATACAATGTACCCAGGGCATAGGTACCCCAGAGGCCTACCAGGGGCTGCAGCATGTATTATGCCACCCCTGGGAAGCCTTCCAAAATGACACCACAGTTCTGCTACTGCAGCCTGGGTAAGGTGGTGCATGCACTTCTTACTGAGATATAGGTTCACTATATCTTTCCATATCATTGCACATGTAAACCTATCAGTCACCCCTATGGCAGGGAGAGACAATGTCCCGGGCACACGTAATTGGGATCAATATCTAGTTATGAAAGGTCTCGTATTCAGACAGAATCTGTGGTCAACACCAGAATGATGATTTTGAAAGTATTTAATAAATGAAACAACAAAAAAGCAACCAGCCGACACGTGTTTTGTCACATAAGGGAGTTATCCAGTGACTTCTTCAGGGCTGGGGGGATGCAAAACATTGAATGAAAACAAAATACTGAAACACCTCAAGTTAGTGGATGCCAGGGAGATCCAGCATGACTGGCTGGTCATGTGGAGGTACAACACCGTAATTGCGTGGAAACCCTAAGTGAGAAGTGAGGAGGATGACTGTGAGAGTTAAAAAACAACAAATATGTGACTCCGTGGAATGCAGATATTAAAAAGAAGAGGTGACATGATCCTGGTACATGGTGAAGGATGTTGTGGTGGTGACAACCAGAAAATAGTGTACAAGTATCAAATCACGCTCATGAGAACCTAAATGCAAACAATCATGTTGTGTATTGAATGTAATGAAGGGATGTAAACTGGAGTAGAGGTAGGTGGATGACAAGGATGGAGGAAATACAAAAGGACATGTACGTTCAGTGGGAAATAAGACTTTAAAAAAACCTATGGCGTGAAGATGACAAGGAAAGTAAGGTGGAAAATTGGGTGAGAGTAGTGGAAAGCTATGGTCAAGGGCGCGATGGGAGGATGGAAAGCAACAATGTGGCAGGAGCCAGGCTTGTGACACACTGGTAGTAAAAACAGAACAGTAACACTGGTGCCGTATCGCTGTCCGTTACCACCCAGCCGGGTTGGAATTATCACTGGCTTGCCTAAGTCTTCCATTTCTTACCTTGCCACACTAATTTTCATTTATTATGGCTCCTTGCGCACTGAGAGAACCATCTCAGTTTCTTATTTCGACATCCTACTCTCTCCTCTTTTTGTGCTTCTACTTACCCAGGTTCTTCTCTTTCTCCCTCGTTCCCTTCACAGTTTTACTCCAGCCACTTCGCAGCTCTGCTCAGGTACCTTCCCATCATGCCTGTTCTGTTTTTACTACCAGTGTGTCACGATCCTAGCTCCTCCCACATTGTTGCTTTCCATCCTCCCATTGCGCCCTTGACCATCGCTTTCCACCACTCTCACCCCATTTTCCACCTTACTTTCCTTGGCATCCTCACGCTATAGTTTTTTTTAAAAGTCTTATCTCCCACTGAACGTGCATGTCCTTTTGTATTTCCTCCATCCTTGTCATCCACCTACCTCTACTCTGGTTTACATCCCTTCATTACATTCAATACACGACATGATTGTTTGCATTTAGGTTCTCATGAGCGCGATTTGATACTTGTACACTATTTTCTGGTTGTCACCACCACAACATCATTCACCATGTACCAGGATCATGTCACCTCTTCTTTTTATATCTGCACTCCACGGAGTCACATATTTGTTGTTTTTTAACTCTCACAGTCATCCTCCTCACTTCTCACTTAGGGTTTCCACGCAATTACGGTGTTGTACCTCCACATGACCAGCCAGTCATGCTGGATCTCCCTGGCATCCACTAACTTGAGGTATTGCAGTATTTTGTTTTCATTCAATGTTTTGTATCCCCTCCAGCCCTGAAGAAGTCACGGGAGAACTCCCTTATGTGATGAAACACGTGTTGGCTGGTTGCTTTTTTGTTGTTTAATTTATTAAATACATTCAAAATCATCATTCTGGTGTGGACCACAGATTCAGTCTGAATACGAGACCTTTCATAACTAGATATTGATCCCAATTACGTGTGCCCGGGACATTGTCTCTCATTTGAACTTGTAGGTTGCTGGACTCACATATCCACTGGGGTTTCAAGGTGTTTTTTCCCTCAACCTGGTAGCACCGTACATACACGCAGCATAGCTAACACACGCTTAATAAGCTTGAGCGCCTTTCTTCCTGTCAACACTAAAAAACCTTAAACCAATACAGCACCCCTATGGCAGGCCTTAACAATCCTGAAGGCAGGGTGCTGGGTTTCATGTGAGAGGGTGCCCATGCATGAGCAGAGCCCCTCTGCAGCTTTCGGAACCTTTATTCTGGGGTTGTTTGTGATACAGCCAGACCAAATACTCTTAAGTGCATTATAAACAAACGGTAAATGCTAACTTTGGAACGGCTGCATGGAAACATGTTGTGTTTGGTGTCAAACACCTTGGAATCATACCCCCACACCAGTAAGTGGTGTGGGAGTATGATCCAACCCTTCTAGAGGGAGAGACATGACGGCACACGTATACCCGGTAACAGCTTAACAGACCCTGGCATCACAAAATGGATGCTGCCATCCACAGACACGGGTCTGGCCTCCTGCTGCTGGACAAAACTCCGGCAGGGGAGGCCTGGACAATAGGTTTCCTGTCACAGCGAGGTGTCACCACCTCCCAGACAGGCTTTAGTGTATTGGGGCTGGGTGGGTGCACTCCAAGAGTGCTTTGAAGTCTGCACTGGGGGCACATTTGGTGTCCCTGTGCATAGTCCAGCTCAAACCGGTTGCAGGGGCTACCAGCCCCTGCTCTGGCGCGAAACTGGACAAAGGAAATGGGTGTAGCCACCCCTCTTTCCTGACCCTCCCATAGGTGGATCCCTAGAGTTTGTCCCACCCCTTCCTTGGGTATTAGATAGGAACCCCTGGCTACAGGACTTTAGATTTACCTGGACGAAACTCTGATACATAATCCTCGAACTTCGACGATCTACAAGGCGCTAGATGACTGAAGAATCTCCCTTGGAGTAAAGGAGTTACTCCCCTGCAAGGCAGGCACCTAAGACTCATCTGACCAGTTTTCATCTCCGAAGCTCCAGCTGGACTCCGAAGAATTTGCAACACAGGAGGTGGGTTCCCAGACTTCTCAGAGGCTGACCCGAGCTCCCAGCAAAGCTGAGACCAGTAACCCTCGTGGGGACCGTGGAACCAGAACCCGTGGACACCGTGCACATTTGCAAGTGCATATGCTTCTCGTTGATCCTTGAGGCTGTGCTTTGGGCTACTTGTAGTCCACACCCCGAGCAGTGTCTCCACTGAAGATTACTGGCCTACACTCACCGAGGGTCCCGTGGGCTGGTATTGTGTGATTCCTCTCGAGGTCCCTTCGCGATCCCTGGTCTGTCAACTGGTGGGTCCCTGTGAAGGCAACTCTAACTTTAATTGGGCTTACCTGGTTGCTCCAGACGTGCCCTGACTCTCCATCGCTTGGGGAGTCCCCAGGACCTTGCTGGTCCGCACCGAAGCATCTTTTCTCTTCCTGCGTGGGTTGCTGTAGCCAAGGCTTGTTGGGTTCAATTCGAGCACCGACACCGCAGCACTCAACATGCTTCGTGGGACAGCTCGAATCCAGCTCCTGGTCGTCGTCAACGCCTCCTGGTCCTCGTGGCTGCAGAGTCAAGCTTTACCTCTTCGCACCTGAAACACCCGACATCGGTGAGCATTCGTCTATCGTGCCCCTGGTCACTGGCAACTGACCCAGACTCTGTCCCCTCTGCTTCCAGGTTCTTCTGATCTTCGATCCAGGCTTGGATCACACCGGACACTTTTCTTCTTCCCGGCAGCAGCACTTTGCAGCAGATCGCCATTGAAATCAATGACGATTCCCGACACCATTTGACACCTATGCACCCGGCTTCCCTGGGTGAGGTAACTCGAGTACTCTGGTGCTCCCGTGGGTGCTGGCCCTAGAACCCCCTAAGTCTAAAGGGGTTTGCTCAAAGTCTTCTCCTAAGTGTCCTTAACTTCTAAAATTCCAACCGCGACTTTTCCATAGAATAGTACGGGGCTCACGCCTGTGTTCTACCACTGCATGCGTCCCCCATAGGTCTCCTGTGTCACTACCTTGGGTGGTTCCGTGGGGCCCCAGCGATTCTACGTGCTCTAGGCACTGTGTCTAGTCAAGTTGTGGTTCTTATACCACTTTCTTAATATATGGTTTGGTCCACCCCTGGGGCTCATTGTATATTGTGGTATTTACTGTCGTTTTAGAACTGTATTATTGTGTATTTTGGACTCTAATCTCATAAAGAGATTAGTAGTGGGTGTTTAGAAATAAATACATATATTTTATATATACCTTGTGTGGTTCTCCTTTCATTTAGTCATTCAAGAGGTTATAATCTGGTAAACCAAGCTGCTTTACACTCCTTCAAGGCTTAGCCTGAAGGCTGCTCTCCATATCTACCACTAGGATAGCTTCAATAAAGGTTGTTTTTAAACCTATTCATCAATAAGGGTTTTTGGACTGGTGCAAGGTGCCCACTATAACTAGTGGACAGCATATACCAGGCCAACTTCTCACAGTCACACTATTCGTTGTAGTTCCTTGGATAGAAAAAGGATCAGAACTCTTTTGGGGTAAAACCATGGGCATGTCCGAAGGGGGGCGAGGGGACAAACCAAGTAGTTCCCCGGTAATCCCATCCAAATTTATGGAGAGCCTCTATTCAGTTGGGGCGATTTCATTGCTGATGGCACTAACAGCTCGTTCAATCATCCTATCAATTGAGGTAGGCTTTGCTAGTGGAGATGAAAATATACCACAGTCGCCCGTTTTCTTTTTTGCCCATGATCCCAACATGTAACCTTTATGCTAAAAGACTGAGAAGGCAGCAGCAAGTCTACATAAATTGAGGACCTGAGACAGGGCGGAGGCCACTGTTTAAAAATTATAAGTTAGAATCAGGAAACAGTACCTCTCAATTGTTGATGAATGAACTTCCAAGCAGAGGCGTAGCGACTTTGGTGACTTCAAAATCAAATTGGTGGCAATAAGGCATGATGACGGGGGCCTCAGAGAGTGGGCCCAGCCCAGCCTCAAGCGGCCGTGAATGGACCCACCCTTGGCCCGGGCTTTGCCCGCAAGAGCCCTGCGCTGCGGCAATCAGTTGACGCCTTTGTGCGTCCGCTGGCCCAGAGGCTCCTCCTCCCTCCAATAAGCAGAGGCGTACGCCCACCCCAGCACAGCAGAGCAGCAGAGTCGGGCCACAATCCATCCCCACCAGGTGAGCAGAGCAGCAGAGCCAGGCCACACACAATAAATCCCCCACTAGGTGAGGAGTCGTTGTCATATTAGTCTATACATTTATCATTTATCTCGAAATGTCTAAAAGTAGTCAAGTCCTCTAAGCCTCCTTATTTAATTGCCAAAAATGTGTAATCATATTTTTCATGCATATTACAATAGTTACTTGCAACCTCACAATAAAAATGTATTCATTCATGTATTTCAATACCAAAACGCTTGCACCAATGTTATTGGTCTATTGTGTCCTAAAAAGTACCATTTGTCACTAATGTTCCAAAGAATCTACAGGGGAGTTCACCCAGCAACCTTGCAGACCAGTCTGTAAATCATTTCAACATTCCCCAGTTTTCTTGGCACAACGTATTTTAAAATTCCGAATTTGTCATTGTTTTTCCCGTATTCCTTGAGAAGAACTTTATCTAGCCTTTAGTGAATTAATGTTCAGATCCAATCTAATTTTTATCCATGGTATTGCACAATAGTATGTTTTAGTGCACAAGGTGCCGGCAAATGTCCCCTGACATTGGACCTCTGTCTTGAAGCGCAACAAATGTGACAAGATAAATACATAATTTAAAGGCATCTTTATTTATTATTTGGACTTTTGCGATCCACCAAAAATCGGGTCGCGAGACACAATTTGGAAAACACTGATCTAGTTGAATTGATTAATCGCCTTACCCAGTGAGTCAATAGTTACAACGTTTTTGATCCTTTGTTTCGTTCTGTTGATTACACGGTAGCGTTCTCTCCCCCTTAGGGCACACAATTGTCCGTATCTAGGGAAACTGAATTGTAACTCTGACATCACACTGCATTCCTTCATAATGGTTGCTACCGAGAGTTATCACGTAAAAGAGTATTACATATACAACTTACCTCCTTGTCCTTAATAAAATTCACATTTTAAATTTGTCGGCTATGAAAATGTTAACTTTAAATGAGATTTGAACAGATATTACAACACTAAACTACGAACATTTAAAAAACAATACGTTTTACGTGACCTTTCTTAGATATTTAGTCCTATTAAGGAACGAAATCGTAAGGCGTTGCATTTCCATGAGAAACTATGCTCAGCATAATTTCGAAAGGTTTCCACAAATTATAACACGCTTCTGTAGGAGATGTTAAAATCAAAGCAAAATCGAGTCTCCCTCTCTTCTGCTTAAAATAGTAAAATTCTAGATTTTTTTTGCTCCGTTCAAATCGCAACTTTCTCAAAACATAACTGGTACAAATACATCTCTTACGTAAGACGCTCTGTATCCAAAACATTTTTATTCCTGAAGACTGCGCGTGGGCGGGGTCGTCTGCTGAGTGACGTTCAAACCACAGTCAGGCAATACGTCCCTTGTGTAGACTACCCTATATGGTTCAGATTAAGAGACACTTATTTTGCCTGATCCTAACATGGACGTCACTCCGACATTTGACCACGCCTCCTCTCACGACCGCCTCCTCAGCCAGTGACAGGTGCCTGTATCGCGAGAAGACACGAGAGGCAGCTGGTAGCAGAGGAGCAACAGCAGAAAGTGAGGGGTCGGACAGGACCCCCAGAGCCGCCGCTGCCATGGCGGCTCTGCTCCCTGGGGACAAGAGAGCCACTGCCGCCCAGCTCAAAGCAGAGCTCACACGGGGCGATTCGGGCTCCGCTGCGCGGCGGCTTCGGGAGCTACTGGACTCTCTGCTGGGCGCTGGGCGGCCGCCGGCTGCGGGACAGGAGGACGTGTTGGAGTGGTGCCGCTGTCTTCTAGCTGGTGGAGATAGTTTCGAGGTGTTCTGCCAGAGCGTGAGAGCCTACGACAGTGCTGCGCTCTGCGGCCTGGTCTGGACCGCCAACTTTGTGGCGTACCGGTGCCGGACTTGCGGTATCTCTCCCTGCATGTCCCTGTGCGCAGAGTGCTTCCACCAGGGCGAGCATGCAGGACACGACTTCAACATGTTCCGCAGCCAGGCAGGAGGCGCCTGTGACTGCGGAGACAGCAACGTCATGCGGGAGAGTGGGTGAGTGTCTACAGTCTAGCATTGTGCAGAATAGCATAGAGTTTGCTCACTTGCCGGCCAACACGTCCTCCACACACCTGCGCTACCACCTTCTGCCTTTATTTGGCAGTCCTATACCCTTTAGTGACAGCCTCTCCTGTTTGGCAGTGACTGCTTACAATGCTACCCCATCCCTACGTGCCAACACTCCCCTCCCTCCGTGTTCCAGCCGCTGCGTGTCAACTCCATGCTGGGGAGTGCCAGCACACCCTACACTTGTGCGCCTACACTCTCAGCGTGACAACACTGTCATACGACCCACCAGCCCTTCTGCAACTGCCTGCCATGCATGTGCCCCTGTCATCCTTCCTTTGCTTTCTGTGCGCTTGTATCCTATTGTATCTAGTCTCTCCCTGCACTTCACCACCACAAGCTTCCTGCTGCAGGGGTGTGGAATTTTATAAAATATAGACCTGTCCAAGTGATGGAATGCTTCCGAAATCTACTCGTCCCGTTAAAAAAAAAAAAAAAAACGATTTCCTTTTGGTGTCATGCAGAGAGAAGACACATTTAGGCTGCATTCCCATTATATAAGCGTTTTGGTAACAGCGTCTCTTATTGTGCCTTGGCTGATTTTCTATCGGGGTTTGGATTGCAGCTTGTTTCTAATTTTGCCACCTTTCTTCAAATCTGTTTAGACCCCGGTCATGAGCTGAGCAGAATTTAATTCCAAAATGGAATTCTGTTCAATCATGAGTGAGCCTTTGTTCACAGACCTGGATATACTGGGTTTGAGAACAACGGATACAATTTTTCCGGACAAAAACATCTTGCTGGTAAAATCAGTTTGGAAACCGGCTGCATTACAACGTGGTGGACCCTTTTTCCTGCCCCACCAAACCCTCAGAAATGTAAAACTGAAAGCATGTAATGTTGCCCCCTGCCTGACTAAAGTCTCTTCTGCCAGCCCTGTTAGCATCCTCGCCCCACTGCAGCCCACCCATGTTTATGACCTACCCAGAGCAAGGGATATAGGTTAACGATAATACTGAAAGAGAAGGGAATATGAATTCTGGTAAAACCAGGCCGCAGGTTGAGCCCCCATTCCATTACTATAAATAGGTAATTGCACAGTACTGATGGAGTGTTAGACTTGGTTCTGGTTTTTAAGGGTGCGGATTTACCACCGCATTAGTTCTGCCTCTGTGCCAACTCTTATTCTCAAGTGTGTAGGGGAGCAGGAAGTGGTTGTTCCAAGGTTGGAATGCCCCGTAAGTGTATGCAAAACCACAAACTTACATGTGCAATGGTACTCAAAAACCCCTCTCCAATTTCTTTCCACAATGTAAACGATTGGAAATCTACTCCTGAACTTTTTCATGTTAGAGAATCAGGGGTTAAGGAAAGTAAATGTGCAGTTGCTCACCAGAGTTTCGCATGAGCAGATAAACGTGTGCATATTTGCTCATGTCAAAATGGATATTAAAAAAGTTTGCTAGGCCTACATATATATAAACTCTTGTGAATGTTTGAAGTTTTAAATATGCACTAATGCCAGGACATATACTTAAGTAACTTTTTAAAAGGCTTTGAAAAAAAATTGGCGTGCATCAGACATGTTTTACTAAATGATGACCCAGTGAAATGGTAAAGTTGCACAATAGTTTAGCAAAACATTTTTTCAAGTTGCAATTTTGTTTACACTTTTTATTTTCAAAACAATGATCGTTCTTGTTTTCACGCTTCTGTATAATAAAATAGTAAATTTTATATGATCAGTGCGACATCTAGGAGCTTTATAAATAGCTTTAAATTGTTAAATTTGTTAACATGTATACATGTTTTTGCACGAGAACAACTGGCAAGATGGTGTTATCGCATTTCCTTGGAATGCTCACCTTAATAGTAATGGCTTTTTTATTAATGAAGCAAACGCAAAGATGATGGACCGAGCGCGGAATCAGTCCTGCCAACTTAGGGCGAACAAACTAAACACAAAGAGATGATAGACAGAGCGCTGATACTCTTCAGACACTCGCCCCCAGTTTACAGGGTATGCCCAGACGTGGGTCCCTTGCTCCTTTTGCCACTGGATTCAAACTAGCCTAGCTGATATGGGGTGTTACCCCGAAACCGGTCCCAGGATGCTTGTTTCAGGTCCAGGAAAGACATGGCTTGACAGTTCGGGCGGGACTGTTTCCATAAGGAACAGGGTCAAGACTGATTTGCATATGGCTGGGTCTGAACTAGGGTGGCGAAGTGAGCTAAAGAAGGATGATGGATTCAACCTAGATCTGTGACTGCGGGTATGTGTCTGAAAAGTTTCAAGGCTCCGTCCATAATCTCCTTGTTTGTTTTGTATTAATGATTCATATATACAGGTTAGAACAATTTATGCATATGTATACACATCTCGCCTTAGTGGCAGGCATTTTTTTGGGGGGGGAGTTTTATATAGCGTGAACTAGACCCGAAGGTATCGGAGCGCTTTACATGAGCACTAATTGCATTCCTCTTTCACAGATCACACTGTGGTAGCATAAACTGACAGCCAAAGGGTTTGTGTTGCAATGGGTTGGACCTAGTTTTCCAGTGGGCAAAATAAATGTGAACGTGTGTCCTTGGCCCCAAACAATGCCTCCTGGGGGTCAGGAGGTAGGAATACCACACCCCTGCACCCAGTGACATCCAAATCCAGCATGCCAGGCCAGCTTCGTTATACGGTTACAACTCCACCCAGTGCTTTTAATGAGCCAGTACTCACAGGTACTGATCTTATTTTAATGCCTTTAAGTACCGGCACTTCTCCAGCTCCAAAGAGAGTACCCGTACTCATGACGCAGATGTTGAGAATACTACCTTCACGCTGAGTTTGACAGAGCAATTCCCGTTCAGGGCCTGCTTTGTCAGTCACATCACACTGTCTTTACATTTGTGCACACACTGGAATCCAGGCAACCAGCTGACAGCTGGAATAAAGGACGCCACGGAAAGTAAGGAGTTAATTAGGATGTGTTTTATCCTGGGTGAGCCTTTTGTGGTAGTGTTTGACTGCTTTTGTATGCGTTTATGTGTATATGAAAGAGGAAGAGAGAGAATCTGGACACTTGTAGAGGGTATTTTGAGGGAAGTGTGTGGATTGCTTTTTAGGTGCATGTGTACTAGTGTATAGGTGTGTGACTCGCGAGAATGTGAGTATTGAGCCAAATGCAAATAAATAATAACAGCGTCTCATCAAGAAGCTGCAACTAGTTAAACAAGTATTGGCGATGCCATTCGGTGTGGCCCTCGCTAAGCTGGTGCAACCGTTAATTCAAACAAGCATTGGCATAGCCAATAGGTCTCGCCTGTGGGACCTTATAAGTGTTTAGTTATCCAGCACAATATACTTGGTGCAACAACATCAAGTGTTGCATGGCAAAACACTTATAAGGTCCCAAAGGCGAGACCTATTGGCTATGCCAATGCTTGTTTACTCTGTCAATGTTTTTTGTTTCCACCAATTTCTCTTTACTGCTACAAAAATAAATAGAGGCTATATCTATAAAGTGAACAGCTACAGAGTACCGTGGCTTTATCCAAGGAACTGTACAGACTGAGGCAGCATGTACTCACCATACAAAACGGCCATCAGTCTACTAACTGGCAAACAAGGAGGGGGTGAACACAGAGGATAGTATGCCAACAAAACCACCCACCTAGGTGACAATGCACCATCGCCTTACAAAGAGGATGTATACACTTAAAAACATCATCACATTTCTGCTCTTGGTCTCGGTGCTTTTATAGGAATAAAACAAACATACAAAACAAACAAAAAAGATTTGTGATTGTTATATTTCACAGGGGCTGTTGGCTTTTGCCAACAGGAATTCAGTGAAATCTTCAATGTGTGGCACGATGTTGAGGGCTGGGGCCTGGGAAATGACACCAACAGGCCTTGATATTAGAAGAGAAGAAGATGGCACGATAACACTTCACTTAAGGAAGCAAAAAGTAACCTCGGGTTAGTAGATGGGAATCATACACCTGCATGAATAAAAATATTTAAACTAACTATTTGAGCTGGCGGGTGAAATTGGTGAACACTGCAAAAAGTGAAAGCAATGCAATCACGTTCCAGTTGGCGCTGAAAGCATTGCAGAGGTGCGCGCCGGCAAACACGTGAGTGATGCGCGTGCAGCACCGCCAAAAGTGAAAGCAATGCAATCATGCTCCAGTTGGCGCTGAAAGCTGGCAGCTGTGCATGTTCACGCTCGTGTGAACGCAAGCGTTTGGCCAGCGCTGGTAGCACTTTGAAATCCCATATACTAAAGTCTTGCCTGAGACAGCGCATGCGCTGGCTCAGGCGAGACCTAAAAAGGATATTGTAATCATATGACAAAAAAGGAAACATGCTTCCAATATGTGGTGACCATAAGCTAGCAATAATACATTTAAATACAAAAACGGGTTTATCTTTGCATATCACTTAACAGTAGCGGTGCTCCCTATCAGTCAGGGGACTTAGAATTGGTTTAGGACCAGTTTTCAGATTTAATACACAGCACACAAAAGTATGATTCTTAATAGCGCAAAGAAATGCTACTATTGACCCTTAATTTCTGTGACCTGATGACCTATTTTAAGCGCGCGCAACAGCTGGAAAAAATGGATAAAAAGTGGAAAGAAAAAAGCATTGCCATAGTAAAGTATTGGCCCACCAGTCTGATATTGAAGTGCACTTTTTAAGGCCAATCTGCCCATGTAATCGGGGAAAAAAAGCTCACAATGCTATATGTTGTGGTGAGTGGAGCAGAATGTGAATGATGGTTGAACAGACCTGTGGATGAAGAGGTTTGAGTAATAGCCCCTCTACATATGTATGTATTTTTATCTATGTATGTAGTTTGATTTCTTAAGGCACATGAGATAACTAAAGGTGTCTCTGACCAGGCCTAAAAATGAAAAGGGGTTAGCTGGGGTTCATTTTCAGGCAGGAGCTAAAGAAGAACAAATCTGTGACCTTTTTTGCTATTATTATAGTTTTCTGTTGTCTTGAGTTAGGGTGATAGAGGATTAGGGGCCTGCATATGTGTGTGTGTGTTGGCGGAGAATAAGGCGCAGAGGTGGCAACAAATGGAATCTGGCACGGCTGCATTAATAGGGATCAGTAGGCTATAAGGTAAGGATCTTGTGCTCTGTATTGTACAAATCTCTAAGATGAGCAATGGATGTATTTGGTATTTTTTCCAAGACATATCCAGCTAGCAGAGATACTTGCAGATTCCGTCCATTGTATCCAATAAGATATTTTCTTAGGCTGTCTGTTCTCTGGACAACGCACCCGTGTTAAATCATTAACCTGAAAAAAATGCATTTTGTGGGTTGTGGGCTGAGATTCCTTCCATGCCATGAGACAGCACAACCCAGTCAGTCTTGGTTATTTGAGACCTCCAACATATTTCCATGTGTTATGTAGTATACCTAAAACCAGGACCCTAGAAGGTCGGTGGGTTCAAGGAGAAGGTGGTAGATGTATGTATTTTATAGTGTGGCTGCAGGAATGCATGACTAGTAATATAGTGGTCAAAGAATGTGATGGTATCTTGAGGCAGAACGAAGCTCAGGTAATAAATCGTTTAGGGTGATAACAACTAATTAGGATGTAAGAAGGTGAGATTAAAGATATTGCTACACATCTGCCTTTGTGTCTGACTGCACCACTTCTGGGCTGGCGTATATAGAGCTCATAAAGAGGGATAGATGAGATGTTTGATATTCCCCTTCAAATTGTAAAAACATTTGTCATTGACTGGTTTTCATCACTCTTTTTTTTTTTTTTTTTTTTTTTTTTTTTTGAAAACCTTTATTGACATTTCAAGCAATTACACATATGGGCCTACAACCCCCGGGGCCGGCCGCTAAACAATCAGAATAACAGAAAGCAGGTCTATCACAGTCAGTACCTCGGGGAGCAAAATTTCGACACTAGCATACTCCCAGTCTCTGAACAGCCCAGATAGGAGACCAGGATAATAAAGGTTTACATTTTATAATAGAAAAGGATGGCAGGATCAGGTGCCAAACAGTTTCCCAGCAGCGAAAAATGGCAGGCAGAACGATGAACGTAAACAATACACAGCAGTCTATCTAAGCAATGGCGCTGAAACAGTAAGTTCAGGATGTGGAGGAATGACACGGCCATTTGCGCCTGCAACCCCCTGCCCCAAGGCCCAGGAAACTCCACGGAAATTATGGCACTCCGGAAACAGCAGTGATTAACAACAAAGGAGTACTACCATACTGATCCCAGAAAAAGACAAAGAAGAGTAAGAGAAGAAAAGGAGGCCATAGAAAAAGGAGGTGAAAGACTAAAGGAACCCCCCCCCAACCCCCCACCCTGCACCTCTGCAGATGAGTACGGCCCCCCCCCCCCCCAGCAGTGTGCCTGTCGCCCCGGAACCAGACCCGAAATATAGAAGAAGTGGGAAAGGAGCCCCCACCAGACGGGGGGGCAGAGAGAGTATTAATAAACTGGAGGAGGGCCTGCAAAACACGCCCCCGGTTTCTCCCTCCCGCACCACACGGTTTCCCATAAAGCATACAATAAAGAACACAAAATCGACCCTGTCAAAGAGGAGTAAGGAGCATTACGCACTTGGTACATTAACAATTATGCCATGAGAGCACACAACTCCCGAGCCCGCCCGCCTAGTAGGTGACCACCTCGGAAGGGTCAGCATCATCCTTGGCCACTCTTTGCAAACCCACCCATGCATTCCCCTCGTCCCAGTGCCATGTCCAATGTTACCAGGAAGAGAAGTGTCCAATAAAACTCAGGAAGCGACACACACAGGTAGGGTAAAGGGCTCTGAAGATCAACACAGTCAGCTCTAGGGAGGATCGTCTTTCCCGATGCCGAGCCAGGATTTACACTGCACACCAGGCCCAGGAAGGCGGAATCAGCCAGGGCGGGCGACCGTTGCTTGGACGTTGCCTGGGTCGTCGGAGACCGCGCACGGGACAAGGCCACCCCCCCCCACTCAGGTCCGAAACCTCCGGAACAGACCAAATCCACAGCCAGCTGATCGCACGTTAATATACTGTCCGGAGAGTCCAGGTGTGCACTATTCACAGGGGCGGCCACGACACTGTCCCCCCGTGCGCGGCGTGAGAAGTCCCAGTGTACCTGGGGATAGGCAGGCGGCAACTGTTCCGACGCTGATGTCACTCCATCGAGCTTGCTCCCCAACACCCAGGCTCCGTGAATCAGGGTGGAGTGAAGGGCACCGAGAGCCTCGAGAAGGTCACCGTACCCCAGTACAGCTCCCGGCGCCCGCTCCGCTACGCTCCTCAGAGTCACACCCTCCCAATCCTGCTGCAACCCAGTGTACAGGATGGTGGACTCTGGCATACCAAAATGGCCGCTGGGTAGGTCCATCCCAGATCGGGACCGGGGCTCAGACACAAGCGCCTCGGGTTCCATGGCACTGGTAACTGGGTTCTGAGGGCAGGCAAGCAATGTGTCCGGTGTGTGGTCACGGGCCACAGTCGTCCCCACCACGGACCAGCGCCCGCGAAAATCCGGGAGCAGCCCGCAAGAATCGGGACAAGTTACGGGCTGCGTCCGGGCAGCTCACCGGCGAAGGCTGAAGCAATCACCGGAGAGTCCTGTAGTTGCCACCTCAGGCACGCACTCGTTCAGCTACGCTTAGTGGTAGGAGCGACCACGGCGAAGCGCAGTCCGACATTCGCACCACTCCGGCAGTCCGACCCCACCCAGTCACCAAAGGCCGTTGTTGTTGCACTGCCGCCCGGCCACGGCGTTCACTCGAGATCCTGGCTCCGGGGCTGCACAGGCCGCAAACTTCAGACGGACATTTCTCCGGCGGTACCGCTGCCAGAAACTTCGGGGTCACACGGCCAGTTGCCGCTCGCGTTCACCAACACGGGTAGATAGCGCAGGCTAAGGATCTCGTGCAGGATATCTGTGCGGGGTGCGGAGGTTCACGGAGCCGGGAGCCTACGCTGCCGTCCCGGTCGCCATCTTGGCTCCTCCCCCCGTTTTCATCACTCTTTAAAAAAAAAAAAAAAAAAAAAAAAAAGAAAAGAACTAACACAATTCACACTCATCACTGCATCTCCTCTGCTCCACTCACCCGTTGCCGACCCAATATAGCACAGTGCTTGTCCATTTACACAACAATGGCCCAAATGAATCTACTATACTACCAACACCCCACAGTGCTTAGATCATATAATGGTGGCCTACAACAATATGCAGGGCTAACATCACCCACAGCGTTGACCAATGTACACAGTTTTAAATTTGTCTAAGTCGTTCTGAGGATTATTTCGCACGGTCTGATCTGGCCAGTCCATGTAAATAGAATAGGCTGCACTAATATGCCCACAGCGTATAACGGACAATGAAGATGAACCCTTTAAATGAGCATCTCTTGAAAATGATCGTGCTGAAGGGGAGTTGCCCAGTACTGCACAAATACTGTTTGTGGTTACCTGGCTAAAAAGGGGAAAAAACAGTAGTATGTGAGTGTGCATGTTAAAGCTGCTGTGTTGGAGATCCCCCTTCATTCTCCTTCCATGTAGTAACGTTATGTATTGTATTTACATTGTGCTTACTACACCTGACGAGGCATTGAAGTGCTTTTTCGGTGAGTAGCACGCTACTCCGGAACCCATAAAGGATTAGTGGTGAATTAGTATAGTGAGAGTAATTTGAGTGGTGGATATGTTAGTCAGTAATTTAGATTGAGAAGGATAGTGGAGGGATAGAAGAAAGAAAAATGGTTTGAATTTATATAGTGCTTGCTACCCCTGATGGGCGTTGAAGCGTTTTTTTGGTGATTAGCATGTTACTTCGGAACCCATAAAGGATAAGTGGGGAATTAGTATTGTGAAAATATGAAAGTAATTTGAGTGGTGGACATGTTAGTCTGTTATATAGATTGAAAAGGATAGTGGAGGGATAGAAGGGAAGGATTTGTTTTTATTATTAGTAGGTTTGGGTTGAGTAAAAGGGAGGAGGAGGGGGGGAAAAGTCAGAGGGTATAAAAAGGCTTGTTTTGTGGGATCGGAATAGTAAAAAGAGGTATGAGATGATGCAAGGAGGGGTAGAGTAGGGAAGAGTCTCAAAAGGGTTAATTTGGGGAGCATAATAGTGGTATGGGGTTTAGGATGAATGAGCAAATTGAGGTAATGGATATATTGATTGAGGTATAGGGTGAGAAATAAGCTAGTGCATTGAAATGAGTAGTAGAAAGAGGTTTGAGATGAGTTAGAGTTGGGCTAGAGGATATATTGAGAGCGATATAAGGTGAACAATAGGGTAGTGCTTTGGATATGCTGAATTAGAAGAAAAGTAATAGATAAGTAAAAGAAATGTATAGATCCAAAAGAAATAAATATATGGATCCATAAATACATGGAAGGTATATAGATGCATAAAGGAAGGTTGTATATGTAGACGAAAGTTGCATTAAATAAACTTTGGCTTTCAAGTGTTGTTGTACTTTAAATTATTTTATATATATATATATTTGTAGATCAATGGTGAAGCAATTGTAGATATGATTTACTTATTTATGCAGTCACTTATATACATGTTAAAAACAGAATAATGTAACTATCAGTAATATGTACATTTGTTAAGCAGAACTATTGTGTGTGTATATGTATATATGTGTGTGTATATATTTTAAACATAAGTATTCTATACATTTATACAAAGCAATACACATATATAGAGATACATATTTTTTTGTACAAATAAATGCTTATATACAAAGAGATATGCTGTATATTTCTATCTGTTTGCATATAGTGATTATATGGGGTAGAGCCAATTCTTGATTAGTTTTCTGAAGATAAGGTGGTTATCCGTGAATCTTATGTTGGGGGTAAAGATTTCCATAGTTTGGCTGCTTGAACAGAGAATGATGTGCCACCCATTGTTTTTTTTTCTTGTATCTTGGGATTTTGAAGCGAGGTGCCACTCTAGAGCGGAGGTTCCTTTGAATGTGTGTCGTGATTTTATTCCTGATGATGAGCGGTCCCGTTCCATGTATTGCTTTGTGGGTGATACAAAGCAGCTTGAATGTGGATCTTCTGAAAACCGGTAACCAATGCAGGACTTTCAAGACAGGGTAGATGTAGTCTTGCAGTTTTATATGTAAGAGTAGTCTGGCAACCGAGTTCTGAATCCGTGGTAGTCTTTTCATGGTTGTTAAAGGTGATCCATGGTAGAAGCTCTTGGCATAATAGAGTTTGGACAAAACAAGGGAGATGGTAGCCTGGACCGTGTGTGGAAATCCCAAAAGGGGAAAGATTAGTCGCAGAGTTTTTATAGTAACAAATCTTGATCTAGCTAGTTTGTCCACTTGGGCATTCATCAATAGCTTGGAGTCCATGGTCATTGCGAAGTTTCTTACTCACTTCGATATTTTAGGTGGTGTTCCAGGATTGTCAGGCCACATGGCGAGTGGGTCATAATGTTTCCAATTGCCACACATGAGTATTTCCGTTTTGGAAGCATTCACTTTGAGATGTCTCCCTGTCATCCATTGATCCACAGCTCTGAGACAACAGCAAATTGGCGAGATTCCAGTGTGTTGGGGCATTGCAGTTGAGGGAGTATTTGCGTGTCATCTGCGTAGTTATAACACATGAGGTGAAACTGATTGATCAGAGCCGGCAATGACTTCATGTAGATGTTGAAAAGCATGGGCGATATTATAGAGCCTTGAGGGACCCCTGCTTTTGTGAAGTTCGGTTTGGACGTGAAAGGTGGGGTATGGATGGCATTAGTTCTGTTGCAAAGGTAGGACGCAATCCCGTCTAGAGCAGTCCCCTCTATACCTGCTTCGTGGAGTCTTTGTATCAAAGTGTCATGGTCAACTGTATCAAAGTCGGCTGAGAGGTCCAAGAGAAGTAGCGCAGCAACCTGGTTGCAGTCAACTGTGTTCTTCAGATCATCCCAGATGGCAAGGAGGGCATATTCTGTGCCTGTTCCTGAACGGAATCCCGTTTGGAAGTCTGAAAGTATGGCATTCTCTTCAATGAATTGTGACATCTGGGCATAAGCTGGTCTTTCTATCAGTTTGCCCAGAAAGGGCCAATTTGAAATCGGTCTGTAGTTGTCAGGGTTCAGCTGGTCCAAGTTTGTTTTCTTCAGTAATGGGCATATGTCTGATATTTTGAATTCTTCTGGAAATATTCCGGTGGTTAAGGAGTTGTTGATGATTATCCTTACTCGAGTGGCAGCAGAGGTTGTTAGAAGAATTGCCTTGAAGGTTTGTGGTGAACGCGGGTCAAAAGGGCTGCCGGCAGGTCTGCTTGCTTTGACCAGGCCGATAAATTCATCGTGTGAAATGTGTTGGGAGGAACAGAAAGGCTGGGTTGGAGTACTCTTGGATTGTAGCTTGGTAAAAGGGTTAGTGCTGATGGTTTGTCTCTGTTTTAAGTATGAGGCCAACGTGTCTGCTTTGTCCGTGTAATGATTTGCCAGTTTGTCTGTGAACTCTTGAGAAATGGGATGAGCTGCTACTAGGCAATTTGGGTTACAAAATTCATAGAGATTTTTATAGAATCCTTTATTTGCGTATTTAACATTTTGAATTCTGTCTGAATAGTGCTTTTTTGATAGCTGACTTGTACAATCTGTTAATTTTCTGTAGGCGAAGTTTGTCCTGGTTGGCGTTTGCTTTGAGCCAAGCACGTTGCTGTTTTCGAATTTGTTGTTTTATCTCTTTTATCTCTGTATTTCTCCAAGGTGCTTGTTTTAAGTTTCCTGTAGCCACTTCTGTAGTTTTTGAACAGAATTTGTTTCTAGCTCTCTACTGGATGTTAGTTGTGTTTCTATGTGTTCCAAATTGAGTTTGTTCCACGGCCGATAGGTGGATGAACGTTAGGTGGTTTTAGGTGCGTTGCTTAGAGTTGTTTTATGTTGGAAGATACGCAAATGGTGATCTGACCATGTGTCTGGAGTCATCATTTGAAAGTTAACTAGTTCTGTGTTAGCAAAAATTACATCTAGGATGTGCCCAGCAATGTGTGTGGGTTTGTGGAGGATCTGGTGCAGGTTCAGTGCTTCCAGGCCAGCAATGATTGTTTTGGATGGGGCATATTTGGTTTGTCAAACCAAATGTTGAGGTCACCCAGAATGCATAGGTTGAAGTGTAGTGTCATCAGGTTTGAAACCGTGTCTAGAAGTTAGTCCGTGAAAGTTGCCTTGCTAGGCGGAGGTCTGTTAAGGAGCAGGAAGTTACAGGAGGAAGATGGTGTGGGATTGCATCTGGTGAAGAGGGCCTCACAATTTAATATGGAAATGTCAACTTTAGTGATATGTAATGTTTGCCTGAACACAACAGCTAGGCCACCTCCTTTTTTGCCTATACGATTTTGGGTGGTTGTTTGATAGCCTAGAGAAATTCCTTCTTCAGGGCTGGAGCCATATCATTGCAAAACCATGATTCAGTAATGAATAGTATGTCTGGTTTTGTGTCAGTGAGAAGTTCATGGATGTGATGTTTGTTCTTAGAGAGCGATCTAGCATTTATTAGTTGACAGTTTAGAGAATGTGCTTTGGAGATAGTGTGACTTTTTTAAGAGGATTGAGCAGTATTTTGTGGGCTTGTAGCTGGTGTGTCCTTAGTGTTGGTATTAGGTATATGAGGATAGCAATCGTGTAGCTTTTCTCTATCGTGTTCTTCGTCCATTAGGCTAAGAAGTCATTTTGATAAGTCTGTGTGAGTAGGTGGTGGAGATGGTGTTTGAGAGTGAGTTGTTGTGGTGTTTTTGTGGTGTAACCTGGTTGTGCAATAGACATGGAGAAGCATGATCACTTACATTACAGACTCCATTGTATACTTGGGAGATATTTTGAATTCCTAAGGGTTAGTGTTAAAGAGCTACATTTCAAGTTTATTTTCTGATAGCTTTCTTGAGAATGAAGGAAAAGGGTCAGAGAGTTAAAAAATAATTTAAAGGTAAAAGTCTCCCGACTACTTAGCACGTTTTTGCATGCATATCATTAGGAACTAAGTGCTACTCTTCATGAGCTCATTTTGATCTTTTCATAGTCTGTGTCCTCTGTGGGGACAAGGCACCTAGCAAAAGATCTGATATAGCAAAAGATTTGATATGGCAGAGGAAAGGTCAGACTGGGCTTAAACAAAACCACACATCACTGGTAAAAGATAGTACATTGGTGGTCCAGTATCACTCCGTGCTGGCCTAAATCCCAGCAATGGCTCAAGATCATACAAGGATGACTTTAAATCAGTGTTGACCCGAGTGCACATATTTCTGGCCGAAGACCACACAGCATAGGTCAAGATCACTTAAAGTGTAATGTGCTGCATGCAGATTTTAGTGGTTCATAGCAGCAAACTGTCTATTAATTACTATTTATGTGTTATGCCGCATGTGCTTAGGGAATTTGCACATATGGGAATTTAATTTTTTATTGGCATTTGTCTGAAAAAACAGTAAAAATCAAAACAGCGTTCTCAATGTAGCAAAAATGACACAACATATGGAGACCAAAATAGACCGGGGGAGGGATTAAAAGTGAATACAGGGAGATAGTACCATTTATAAATGATCCAGTATTGACCACCTGCGCTGGCAATGTGTATATATTGATACAATAAGGTACCACCAACATAGAATGTAAGGGAGCCAATAGCAAGGCTCCTGGTTATAATGCTGGGCACCTTGCAGCGGGGCACATAGCAGTATCTGATAATCCAGTTCATGCTCCCCGCACCGCAAAGACAGTGGGCGAGGTGCAATAAGTATGGCATCGACACCAAGGCAGGTGATTTGGAGTCTTACTGGCGAATCCAGGAAGTGAATAATTCCCGTATGTCCTTGGGTCAGGATCTGGGGGAATGAGTTCCCAAAAGGTGGATAGCTGCTCTTGACAATAGGTTACATAGTGCAGCCATACCTTGATCGTGAGAGTGGGACGTCTGCCCCAATGCATGGCCACCCTGCGTTTAGCCAAATAAGAGCAACATGGCGTTGAGGTGACGGCATGTAGGTGGGATATCCTTAACATAGCCCAAAAGGCACACCGAGTTTGAGCACGGTATCCCCTGTCCTGTGATCATTTGAATATGTGTGCACACCTTTCCCCAGTAAGATTCAACCTCTGGGGACTGCCAGGCCAGATGAAGAAATGTGTGGAAATACGATTTAGAAATTTAAAATGGATCAGTCGAAGGCGATAGTTTGGGGACAGGAGCTCTAGCTGTCCACAACAGAAAATCGACTGTCGGACTGTGATGACCGGGACAGTGTCCGCTTTCCACTGCTGCATAGCATTATAGAGACGTTTTATTCATTTACATGGAGAGGGGTCCATGAGAAAATGCTCTAGCGCTGAAAAGGGTGGTGGTGGGGCTGGTAAGGTATCATCTGGTCCACAGCACAATGCCCACAGCTGATAGTACAATAGAGTATAGATTAGCTTGGTGGATGTGGCCCAGCCTATATTGATGAGAGAAATTGAACACCTTGATACAGATCTGACATCAGTTTTATCTTTTATTTCTTTATGCGCTTAATGGCTCCTTTATCTGAGAGTGGTGGTATCTAAGGGTTGTTGACCAATGGAATAGACGGGGCATATGAAAGCATGAGTTTCCTCTTTTCGTCAAACTCTCCCTTGCCCATTGAAGACTTTTAACAGTGTTTCTCTCTCTCCCGGGGTTCTTATAAGATTGGTAAAGTGCTGCGTTCAGTGGGCAGGGGGCTGCATGGTCTGCTTCAACAGCAACATGCGGCTGATATGATGTCGGGTATAGCCAAAAATGCAGCTAATGGGCTTGGCTGATCTGGAGCCCCCATTCCACCATGTGAAATTGAGATGGGATTGGGATATTGGCGAATAGATAAAGGGAGTTTAGGGAGGACGATCATTTTCGTCATTGCAATACGACCAGCTAGTGATAAGGGCAATCTGGACCACATAGTTGTCCTCTCCTCCACCCACGTCACAGCTCGGCCATAGTTCACACTCCACAGCTCCTCCGTATCACGGCTGAGCCATATTCCCAAATATTTAAACAAGCTGTCCATCCACTTCAATGGGTATTCACTGGTAAACCGTCCTGTGTGTGTTCGGTTAGGCGGGTAATGGACGGATTTTTCGCTCGGCCGGCAGAGCACTCTCAAGGAGTGGCCATCTTGCTACTCGGCTATACCACGTCCTGGGCACATATTGGAAATTAAAAACAACTAACAAGGACACTGTAATCACAAAATGAATACTCAACAGATGGCAGAAGTGCCTATGTATCATGCCCTAGCCCACTAGCCACACATTTAGCTAAATTTGATGAGTACCTGCACTTTTTACCATTGAAAGCACTGACTCCTCCTAGCCATTAGCATCCTGTGTTAACATCCTTGCATGCCAATGCCAAGCTAATGTCCCTATTCATGCCTGCCAGCAACTTTTGCTAATAAAAATCTCCATTCTACACCCCCCAACTTCCTGTGTATGCTCACTGCTCTACTTGCACTTCTCCGTCCACTGCATGCAGGCGTCTTTCTTGTGTACCATCACCTTTCACTCTGAATGGCATCTTCTTCTGCTTGCCATACTAAACTTCTTTATTAGATTCTTGGTATACGTTGCCATTGCATGCCAGCCTGTTTCTCCTCCTGCCTCCATGCATGCCAGTTCCTGTCCGTCTACCCCCGCATTATGTGCGGATCACTGTTATGTGTCAGACAGCCTGCGTGTGAAGCAGCATGTCAGGCAAATTCCATTTGTGCTAGACCCACTGGCATATCCCTTGCCCATCTTTAAGCTAACGTGGAGTTACTGGATCATTGGCGCACGTTACGTGGAAACTGCACCTCTTTTCACTGTTGTACCTTTTCTTTTAAAACTGTAGGTACATGAACCAACAAAAGCTCCTGCCTAGCTTGCACCAAATGTCTCGGGGTCTGCTGAGGAACTTGAGTTGCGCCCAACATCTGGGGTACTACCCATGTTCTCTGCTGCTTAATATTGTTTATGGAAAATATGAGATCAGGTTAAAGGGTGGCAGGCTGACCAGTATATTACAAGTTGGTATAAATACAGTCCGAGTGGAGTGCTTTTCCATTTCTTTCTCACCTAAAGTTGCACTTTAAATATACACAAGCAAGTGTAGGTAGAGCTACAGACTGTAGATTATTTTTGCAGATCTGTACCATTGAAAGCTTGGAACCCTATGGCATAGTTTTGTTCTTCCGAAATAGTTTTCTTTCAGTGAGAGGAAGACACATATTTTATTAAAGTATAACTTGACTGCTCTGTCTTGCTTGTAATTAAATTTATGTTCTGGAAAGCTGCTCAACTTCATTTGAAATTAGTACGGTTTGGTGGATTAGTTCATACAGTCCAATGTGCAATCTGTTTTGAGCTTGCCGTATGAAAGACTGTATCGTAAATAGTTTACCTAGTTTGTATCTGGAAATACACATATTCACATGCTAGCCCAATCTGAGCTAGCATGTGATTATGTATATTTTGCAACTCTGTACACTAATTTAGATCTCAGAAGGAATCTAACCTCAAAGCATTGCTCATTTGTGTAAAGTTGGAGAAAAGAAGGGGTATTGTCCATTGTGATTATTGCAGACTTTGTGACTATAAATCCTGCTAAAATCCTCACTCTCCCATGCACATATTGTGTGCCCTTCTGAAAATTGCTTTGCTTCTTTAAGCCTCATTTTCCTAGAATGCAAATTTAAAAGCATACAGTAGTTCTATTGAGAATGTGAACAAATACAGAAACAAAATCCTCCTTTGTATTTATCATTTGAAAGATCATAAATTTGCTCTATATATGTTAATGCTAGCCATTTTAAGGTACACATCACACTTGTTTTCAGATCTAGCATGTTAATTTCATCTGGACATTAAGGGAAGTGGTGTTCGTTCTTGTTTTTTTGGTATGAAATTACTAATTTAAATAGGTGTCAATTAATGCAGTAATGCAGATAATTTATTATAACATTTAAATGACAATTAAAAATCTTTGCTCGCATTTTGGCTCTTATAGTCTGGTTAAACGCCTCTGCTCAGCCTGTGAATTTGCTGACATTTCTACCTCGAGTGGGAAGCCTCCTATTTGTTCTTCTTAGTTCATTTGATTCTGTGCCGTGTCTAGATCTTACCTACTATTGTGTCTGGGTCTCCTAAGTATTGTGGCTACATTTTTTCTGTGCAGTTGCTTGAATGCTTGCCCACTCAGCTACTCTCCACCCTTAAAGAGTCCTATTAACCAGACCCTCCTCTTTCCTTGGTACGCACCCCTTTATTCAAGATATATATTTTAGCAACATTTTCTGTACATCGTTGTGTGCATCTCTACATAACTTAGATTTTTGAGGCACTTTTAGCTGACCGACACTGTTGTGGTTCCTTTTGATGAGCAGCAATATCAAATTAGATATTTGTCCTGATGAACCGCCAGCGTCATGCACTGGAGTGCGTTTTGGAGCTGCTATTAGGCTCCCGCTGGTTCACAGAGCTGGACAGGAAAAGTGATATTGTTTGTGGGTAGTTCTTAGAAATGCATGTGGTTTGCTACTCGAGTCTAATTCCCTGTTGGCGATGGATCATAGTGGCCTACAAGCTATTTCAGAAAATGCCAATGTCTGTTAGAAATGGTTTGTTGAGCAAAACACAGTAACGCTTGCCTGTTTGGACGGACTCTTTTGCCTTAAATAAGGTGCATGACAGCACACAGGATGCTATATAAAGCTCTGAAACTAAAACGCTGAATCCTTGCAACGTTGCTTCTTGCCATGTGCTTTGTGACCGTTTAGAGACCGGTAGGTCAGCTCAGCTGTCTTCTGGTTCAGGCAGAGTTGATACCTACATTAATAGGGAAACGATTGATTGTGTTTCGAAAAAAAATTGTTTATATTTATTTCCACAGGTTGCTGTGCTGGTGCGATCTACTTCTGTTTTACTTCCTTGGCACAAAGATGAGACTTGCTTACATTTCACGCCATAATACTACTGTCTTCAAAAGTAATCTGTTGGTGAAAGTTTAAAAACAATGTATATATAAATAGAGATCTAGCAAAACTTATGTTGTATGGGTCAAGTACTTCAAAATAGTGTGCTTATTCTGGGACCAACTTTCTGAGCTGTCTTTTTAACACAATAAGCAAGCAGAGATCATCCATAGTTTTTACTTTGTGTTTTCAAAGAAATTTGCAACTATTTTACTGGAGAAACCAAATCTGTGGCCTAATACATAGGCATGGGTGGATATCTTTTTTGCTTTGTTGAATGCTTCGCATTACTGGCTGCTCAAAAAAGCATTTAGATGAGAGGCCTGCAATAGGTTGAAAAGTAACTTAGTTTGTAGTCGTGACTAGACCTGCTGCCCCTTTTATTTCACAGTGAAGCCTTCCCACCTACCGCCTATGCAACAAACACACTTTCATGGTAATTGTATTTATATAGCGTTTATTACCCCTGATCGGGCATTGTAATGCGCTAGCCCTTACCCCACAGAATTTGTCGTCGCCCAGATATGTAACGAAAACAGTTGGAACGATTAGACTAATTATGAACATATATTTTGACGTAAATTCTGGGGCAAATACATCACGAAGGAAAGAGTGAAAATAAAATGGCATATCCTAAAATAGCTACTGCAGGATTTAGACTTGAGACCTTCGCATGCCTTCAACAGGTGTATTGATGCAGTGGGCTTGTACCAGCTAATACACTTACTAAACTGAACCTGCTTTAAAAGCCATATGCTGGTTCGTGCGCAAACCCGTGAAGGTCATGTTTGTGACAGAGTTCACTCATACCACTCTCATCAAATTCTGATTAGAGACCAGCCCTTTGATTATACACTGCGCTATTAGGCTCTGAAATAATAGAAACCCCGAACGTGTTTTAAAGATAAATCCGTTTACGAAAAACAATTCCTTTAGCCTCATAAACATTTTGGAGAATTGTTCTACAGGGAGTGGTTCAGGGCTATGTTTTGTAGCAGCTGTCATAGATGATCTATAAAGCAGACCAGCGCATTTTATAAATGGAAGAAGATAAATTGCTGATATCTTACCTTTCGTCGTATGGTTGTTGACACGTGGACTCCGATATTTCTCCAAAGTTGGATTGTGTTAATTAAGGAAACAATTCCACCCTAAACTCACAAACGAAATGGTGCGGTAACTTGAGACCGACTATCCTCAGTAGCCAGTTACTCATAAAACAATATACTGGCCCATGCATCAAGCAAAATTGTCCTCGCTAAATTAGCGAATCGGTAAAATAGGCCGTTAGCGAGCGCCAAACAACATATTCCAATGCATCAACCCCAATAGCGAAAAAACTACATAATCGCAAAAAAAAAACTCCGGTAAGTTACCGAATCCCAAATAAGCTATTCGAAAATAGCGAAAACAACAATTGCGCTTGCCAGTAGCGATTAGCAAATAAAGAATCGCAAAGGAATGCATCAAAATTCGCAAATATCGAAAACCATCAAAATCGCAATTTAGCATGAGCAGAATAAGGGGAATCTCAACCAGGAGGTTAAGTTGATGAAACAAACAAAAAAAAAAAAATCTCTTTTCACAGGTGTAAACAATTTGAAACTCTTCAAAAATGGCACAGGAGACCCCATCATTTTTTCAAAATGGCAGCCCTCTACGTGCTTACAAGAAGGATGAGAATAAATGCAGCAGCATAGTGCAGGAGGAGGATCCAGGAGGGGGGTGCATTGCAATATAACCCCAAGACCTGCTGCCGGATTGTAGCAGTATGTGCTATTCTGCACAACATTGCAACCAGAAGGGGGATACCATTTGTGACGGGCCAGAAGGGGGATACCATTTGTGATGGACGGAAATGACAACGATCAGGATGACCAACCACCCGCACAACACTGACAGTCACACGTGCCAAACACAGCTGAAGGTCAGAGGACATACATCACACATCACTTCAGAGCCAGGTAAGAATGAGCCATCACAAAATATTGTTGAGTGCAAATGTTTTATTCACATTAGCACATGTCAAAGTAAATATTCATATTTAGGAGACATGAAGGTGATTGAATATTTTGTGAAATGAAATATAAACGTTAACAGCACGGGAGTGCAATCACAATATTTAAGTGGACCATGGTTACACCACCATGGACAAATAGGCGGAACTGCATGTCTAGCGCCTCTTGCCACGTACCCCCAGCCTCCTGTCGCGTGGCTCCTCTACATCACCACGATGTGTGCCTGTGGCTGTTGAGCTGCGCGAACTGCGCCTCCTGCTACTGGTCTCCGGCACGGACTCGCTACTCATGCTCGATGCCTCCTCACTACCCTCCTCCCCTTCCAAGTTGCTGGCACTCAATGTCCCAGACTGTAGATGTTCCACAGCAGTAGTCACTTGGCCTAAGGCCTTCGCAACATCACTGCAGAAATGTCCTAGGTCTATCTGCAGTGACACGGAGTGGCATGACAAGACAGCAGTACTGTTGCAGAGCTTGGTGATGGCCCTAGTATTCGCAGAAGAACAAAGCAATCTCTGACGATGCCTCCTGCGCTTACTGCTTTGTCCTGCTAGGACGGCACGGGTGAGCTCCTGTAGGCTCTGATTCCCCTCTGCTACAACTTTGGTTAGGTCACGCACGCAGTCTGTTATCGTGCTCATGATTTTGGCCAGTTTGGAGATCTGCAGGTTTATTGTGCCCATATGTGTCCCCTGCAGGCGCTGAACACGTAGCATCTGCGACTCTACCCCACCATAGACATTTGGAGCCTGTTCTGATTCCGCCGCAATAATGCTCATGGACCTGCGCCGCTGTCTGACTCGGCCACGTGCTGGTGTTGGAGCTGGCGGAGGAACACGTGTCTGGCTGGGAACCCTTGTGGGTGCTGGGCTCGGCTCTGTTTCCATTAGCTGCAGTGCGGGACATGTGCCCTGCGTTTTGGTGGTGGTGTTGGTGTTGGTGGTGTGGATTGAGGGTCCAGCGGAGTCTCTCCATCTGTCTCTGCCGGTGTCTCCGAAATGATGAGGCGCTCGCTGTCATCTGAGTCCACCGGAGATGCATCTGTGTGTGAAACAGTGCATTGTTATTTGATTTTGTTCCTATATCTGTTTATCATTTAGCCTACTTTTTACTTAATTAATAACATATTTAAACACACTGTCGTACATGTACTGCTGGTGTCATTTCTTGCTCATTGGTGATTACCCATGCACAGTTGGCTAACATGACTACAACTCCCATGATGCAATTCGTATGTGAGGGTATATGTGTATTGAACTTCTTCCTGCACACTGTGATTAGCCTGGGGGGGATGTGCATGGGTATACAATACGCAGTGTATTAGCGCAGGCATGCATCTTACCTTGTTGTGTGGTTGCTGCGGCGGAAGTGTCCATTTGGGTGACTCCCACGACCGCCTCAGGCTCAAAAGTCCCCACACAAGGTCCTCCAGGGCTGTGTTGGCGGGTACTTAGGATGGCCCCCCCTCCTGTGCCAGCTGCTTCCTTCACCCTTTCTTCTATGCGCTCCTTGGCACGTTTCCTGAGGTCGTACCACCTTTTCTTCAGCTCGTCAATGCTGCAGTGCGTGACTCCCGTAGCATTTACCTTCTCCTTGATGCGCAGACATATTTTGCGCTTCCCAGCTTCTGGCACCTTCAGGGACAACTTTCCAAAAAGTTTGTCATGTTTGCTGCTCACCCCCTCTATCAGGTGTTCCAGTTCCCTATCCGAGAACTTTCTCTTCCTTTTCCTGGGCGTGTCCGTTGTCTTTGCAGCATTGTTGTCCATCCTGGCGAGGTGTAGTGTAGCTGGGTTGTGAGGGTGAAGTCTCTCCGGCCAGCTTCAGTCCTCTGCCTCCTCCTCCGAGCTCCTCAGGGCACTGAATGAAGCATGGGCTGGATGACTTTCTGGTTGTGATATCATCTGCCTGCTTCTGGAGCGACCCTTTTTTTGCGAATTCGCTATTTCCCATTTCGCTATTACCGAAATCGCTAATTCCGAATTCAGTAATGGCTAATTTTTCATGTTAAGGAATCGCAATCGAGTACTCGGATTTTTTTTAGCGATTTTTACCGAATCGCTAAAAATTACCAAATCTGTACATGCATCCCGGAAAACGATTCCTTTTTTTTGCGATTCCTTATTTGTCACTAATAAGGAATCTCTTTACCGATTTTTGATGCATGTGCACCATAGACTCTTATCCAACTGGGCTCCAGGCACTCCCAAAGCCTACATGAACGAATGCACCATTCTAGCCACGGACTGTTAACGTGATGCCTTGATGAGGACTCGCACAGGTCGTCACAAATACAGAGCATACAACCAGAGCATTGTGCCAACCGTCGCAAACATTGGGCAGCAGTGGAATGATGACGCTATGAGCCAATGTTTTGTTAATATTTTTTTCCTCACTAGACCACTGTGTAACATTTCTATGGGATTGTCTGCCTTGAGAGCCTAGAAGTATTTGAGGTTTGTAGTGTGCACTTCACAAACAAACACTAAATGGTAAAGATGTAACCTCCCAGGAATGGAAACATTAATTTCAGTACCTGTAATTTTTATTATCCTAATGCAGTGTGCACAGTCATTTAACAATGGTATTCCTATTTTTATACATTTCCACGGTGTTCAGCCGTTTACAGATAACTATCGTATTTTTTGACGAAGTGATAAGCGTGGATTTGTTTAAAACTTCTTCAGCTTAAATAAAGGATGTTAAATAAGGCACCAATAGCTATATTTTCGGACAGTACAAAACAACTCAACATAACTGGATTTCCACAGCCACCTTCTCTCCTCACCTTGCCCTAACAATGAAGGTTAACAGTTAATGAGTTTATTCGTTTTTTAATTTGAGAAATTCGTGATGGGAAACTGCTACCTTAAAGGGTTTCCTGGCGCTGCAGCTCGAGAGCAATGAAGGGAAATTCCCTAGATTGGTAGATTGAGCAAGTCATGTTTTATATTGCTGTGGAACTGACTGAAGTCAGTTTAGACTCTGAGCCGAAAAGAAAATATACGTGGCCCTATTCACACCGGGTATAATCATGGGTGCTGACCTACGATTTTATCCTACTAACAAATCTTTGTGAAAAGCTGTTCCAGTCGTAGCTTTCTGGGCATACTGAATGAGTCGTGTATCCCCTTCTACACTGTGAAAATGCAGCTCGATGAGCAAATGCAAATACATTTTTTTTCCACAGGGAAACAATTGTCCTGTTGGAGAAACCTTTCCCCCCCAAAGTTTGGGGATGTGTTGCTCCATTTACTACCATGGAAGAAGAGTTACTCACTCCTGCCCTTTGCTGGAGTAACTCTCCGGTCGTTTCCAGAGTGAGAAGAGGTCAGTTAGGAGTTTGCTAATGGCAGCAAACTCACACGTTTGTGGGCATTGTCACATTTTCAAGATAACCCAAGCCTTAAACATCCCGACAGTCTAGAATGTATTGCTGTGCAATTGTACGCATTCCTAGTGTGCAGTTATTTTGTAATAAAACCATTTATGCCTGATATTCACAAAAACAATGGAAGAGTTTCTCCAGTACCAGTCTAGTGGAGGCCCTCTTCGCTTTTCAAAAATAAGTTGGGTAACGTGCACAATGGCAGCAGAGTTTGGGTAGTTTGTCCAGTGGAGTCTTCACTACGACTTTGACACTGAATCTGCTCCCACTCGAGGAGGCCGAATTGCTACCCTAATTTTGTCGGCTTCTCCTTTCAAAAGGAAACAATACCAAAGTACCAAAACTTACCACACCTATGTCATTGTGATTGAATATTCTTTGATATGACTCCAGTTTCCTAACATTGTTAAGATTAGGGTTAAATTGGTCATGACGAATTGACAACTGATCATTATTGACTCACAAATGGCAAGAAACATGTTAACCTTTTAAAGCTATCATAGATCATTGCGTCTGGTGATAGCCACCATGTTTTTAACCACACAAGTAGACTACTCTATTAAAATCGAATTTAGAGTACTACTTAGTCTATTTTAATACACACTTTTTTTATATACATATTCACTCCTGCACACCAATCTACACAAGAGACCCAACACCCACATTTCACATACAGCATTGGGACAAAAGATCTCTGATAAAGAACCCCCTTGTGGGTTCCTGTTGGGCATTGCAGTGCCCGCCAACGAGGGATACTCCCTATAATGAAGCATGATACCCTTTTGGGTGTGTGAGGGCTCCTGTTCCTAAGGGAGTGGACCCCTTTTGTTCCCCTAGTTCCTGACTGACCGTCTATTCCCTCACTCCTTTTTAGGTCGAGGACTACCGGTCTGCCGAAGGCAGAACCGGAAGTCGGGAGATTTAATGACTTGGAGAAGAGGGGCTTGAACCGGTCCCTCTTCTCCCCTGTTCTCCATTGGCTGGCCTCTTCAATGCTGGCCAGCCATTGGAGAAGAGGTCCCGTCACTCCGATCAGGCCCCGTCCTTTTCGGATCGGGGGGCGTGTTTTTTGCAGAAAGTCTCAATATCTCCTCCAGCCAATGGCTGGAGGAGATAACAGCAAAACACTCCCCCGAATCCGAAAAGGACGCTGCGTTTCTCATAGGCATTTCTGCTCTGCCTCGGAGAAAGGCGGTGGTGTGCCTTTTGCTCTGCCTTGTTTGGGCGTCGCGCAGTTAGACTCGGATATGCGAAGGAACGCCGACCTGTTTGGCAAGTTTCCAAAATATTACCGGTTTTTCCCCACTTCGTTTTCAGATAAAGCAGTATTTCTCTATGGTTACGTTGTTTCATCTGCCGTTCTCAGACTTTCATTTTAGTGGCGTGCAGGCAGCCTGAGTCTCGCGGAGGTATATGGGGATTTCTCAATGTGAAGATTGTTCTTAAGTATCCCCGAGATGCAGCAAGCCATGTTTATCTCTCTACGGTAGCTGCTTGCATTGCATATTTGAGCTTGGGTACTTACTAACCCTGCCCTAGCTTGTATGGTAGGTTTGTTTACTTTAGTGGCTCAACGCAGATTAGTTTTATTTTTAGGGATGCATGTTTGCTCTAATCTGGCAGGGCCAATTTGGCTCTTTATCCCACCGAGGTTACAGTCCCAGTTCCCCCAAATTTGAGTTGCATGTAAACGAGAAACCCTCAGTAGTTACTCAGATGCAACCGAAACGGTAAATACATTTTTGATTTATTAATCTTTTTTCCCTAACGTAGACACTTTTTCCACCATTCATTGAATGACTTCACGCAAAATCATGCAACCACGTTTCGTATGTTGAAATAAAAGGTATACGTTTTTCTTGTGACAGGTTAAGTGTAGTTTTAATATCGTTATAAGCCTGTAATGGAGCAAACAAGCTGGTACGAAGTGTAAAGTAATCAAGGCAACTCTGTATGGGGCGGGGGAGGAGAAACACAGTGTAAATAAACAGTCTCACTCTTCTTAAATGCTTCTGGGGTTGGGAAATGTGGCGTAGCACAAGGCTTGTTTGCGCCTCCCTCCCCCTCTGCAAGAATATCGCCGCATCTCAACGTACAAAACAAATGAAAAAAGAAATCCTGTATATAAAAATAAATAATGCACACTGTTAGTAACGCATCTGCGATGCATAGTAGGAAAAATACGTTTTGTCTCCTTTAAGTCACTGGTGTTTTTTTAACACATTTGCCAGATGCAGTGGTTAACTGCCCCCCTCTTATGACCAATTTCATCAGGAAGGAGGCATGTGTTCCAGCAACAGCCAGATAGCTAGAAACACTTTAAAGCAATCGATTTCATGTTTTTTCTTTAATCTTTCCAAGGAAACAAAACTTCTCCACCGACATCCCCTCCCTCCCCCCCCCTCCCTCCCCCCCCCCCCAAAAAAAAATCTGAAACCAATGTATTTACAACGGAAACTCAAATATACAATTGTTTTCAGGAGTCAAGGACCATTGATTCCTTATTACACAGTTTTAACGATGGATTTCTTCCTAACCCAGCCGAGGAAACCGGTAACAAGCATTTACAATGCAATGGTCTCGGCTTTGGTAAAGTTAGAGCTATTGGCATTGCTCATGACATTATTTTTGTTTATGTTTTTGTTTTTAAAACATTTAAAGAAACGGCATTGTCATGAGCAATGCCAATAGCTCTAACTTTAACAATGCCGAGACTATTGCATTGTAAATGCTTGTTTCTGGAAGGAACTGCATACCCTTGTCGTTAAGATCATCTTCAATGGCCACACCTTGTTCTTTGACACTCTGAAAAGCGCCTAGACCTGGGTGGTGGAGCGCCTGAACCTCCGGTCTGGGGATTCAGGTGAGCCCACAACTCTGCATGTTGACCCTGCTGCCCCGTCGTGGCGGCAGCTTCCTCGCCACACCAGAAGGAACAGACTGCATTGATCAGAGGAGGTTACTCTATCTCTCCTGAAGCAGTTGAGAGGAAAGTCAGCAGAGGGCTCCCCTCGGCAGGAGGGTGAGGGGGGGAAGGTAGTAGCATCATTGGGCTCCCTGCCACTTCCCTGATTGGAGCAGCCAGTCGCCTTAAGTGGTTTTATTGACTGGCAGGTTTTTGACTTGCAGTAGTTGTCGGTGTGCCGGGACAGCACCCCCCCCCTCCCCCCACCCCGTCTTTGTTTATTTGGTTTCGGTGGGAAAGTGATAGTGTTTGTTTTTATAATTGGACGATGGATGCTTCATAGGGGGATTTGTAGGGTGGGGGGTTAGAGGGACATATGGCTCCTGCCAGTTGCGGGGCCTGAAGTGGGTTGTTGTTTAAGTTTGTTGCAGTATGTGTTTCAGGGTGTTCGAGGCGCAGGACCCCCTCTCGGTCTATTAGAGATTTCTAACTGGTATTAAAGGTTGAGATGGGCACAGACACAGTCTTAGGACCCGCAGAGGAACACACAGTAGTCACCTGGAACGTAGATGGTCTCCATGATAAGATTAAAATATAGGGCGATTTTGGATTACATCTGGTGGTACCACCCTGCGCTCTTCTACTTCAAAAAATGCACCTGCTGGGTACTAATTGTTTATTTTTGGGGCATCATGGGTATTCCAGAGTCTATCATTCTGGCTATACGAGGAGGTCTGGGGGTGGCCATATTGATCCGGAAGACTTTCCCGCTGGTGGTGCGTGAGGTGATCACGGACCCCCTTGGGGCGATTTGCGATCCTGCATGGTACGCTCAATGGTTTGGCATGGACGCTGAGTAGTGTGTACACTCCACCGCAGCTCCTAGTAAGGATGCTTGAGGCGGTGGCCCAACATTTGGCAGAGGCCACACCAGGGTTCACATTACTTGGAAGGGACTTCAATGCAGTCATTGATCCAGTGGTGGACACAACATCCACCCGGGTTTCATGTGTACTACGTATCTTTGCTCTTGGGCTGAAGTGCTCGGCCTGGTTGATGTTTGGCAGGTGTACCATCGTTTGGACCGCCAGGCCACTTATTACTCCCCCCCTCCCCCCCCACCCCCCCACCCCCCCCCCCCTCCACCCTTGCCAGTGCCAGCACTTTCGGCCTCGGAGAATGGTGAGCTGGATCTCCCACTCACTGCGGAAGAGATGCAGCAGGCTGTCTCCTTAATGCCGTCTGGAAGGACCCGGGTCCTGACGGATTTCCGCTAGAGCTGCATAAGCGATATTCCTCACTGTTAATTCCACACTTAATGTAGCTGCATGACAATGTTCTAACCCAGAGAAGCCCCCCCCCCCCCCCCCACAAGTCATAGGGGCAACACACTTAGGGTGATTTTGAAGCCAGACAAACCCCGAAGAATTTTGGGTTGTACCTTCCCCATATCCTTTATCAATCTTAAGTAAAAAAGTTTGGCCAAAGTGTTGGCTTCATGTTTGGCCATGGAGATTGGCTCGGTCGTCCGTGCCTTCCAGAACGGCTTTATGCCAGACATTTGCCTCCGCCACCTACATATGGTGCTCACACAATCTGGAGAGCTGCCATGTGATTCAGCCCTCCTATTAGTTGATATGGAGAAGACCTTCGACCTGGTTCACTGGTGTTTTTCTTTTTGTGGTCCTAGGCAAGATGCTTTTGGTCCCAGGTTCTATTGGTTGGTGTCCATCTTCTATACAGATCTGTGGGCTCAGGTCTAAGTGAATGGTGCGCTATCTCGAAAGTTCCCTGTAGAAGGCGCCCACTTTCCCTACTGCTGTTCGCCCTAGTGATGGAGCCCTTGGCTGAGCTCATCTGTATTGACGCCAGTTTGAGTGGATGGGGCATGGAGGAGGGACTAAGGATCGCGTAGCATTAAACGCCGACGACCTGCTTCTCTGCCTCCAGAGGCAAAGGGACACACTTCCCTTGGCTTATGGAAAACCTGAGGACCTACGTTGATGCCTTGGGATAAAGACTAAACTGGGTTAAGTCAACGTTGGTACTTCTCTGAGAGGGGTTTCACCAAAGTGAGGTGGACCCTAGATTGCGGGTGGTAGGGAACTCTTTTCGATATCTCGGCATGACTGTGGCTCTTATAGAGCAACTGTACTGGGAACTCAACATACTTCCGCTACTGGGCAGGGTGCGTCGGGACATGGGGTCTAACTTGTCACTGTCTAGGGCGGGGAGTGCTTTTAAGAATGGTGTCCCTCCTCGCTTCCTGTACATACTGCGGCACTAGCCCTATCAATTGCTGCACAGTTCCTTCTCCGAACTGTAGTTCCAAATCACTAGTTTCCTATTAGAGGGTAAAACACCTAGGGTGTGCTTTATAAAGTTCTGATTTTCCAGGTTCGACGAGGGACTGGGTTGGGTAGACCTCAAACTGTACTACTGGGCCTCGCAGCTAGTGAGCATCAACGATTGGCTATGGACAGACAGGGATGACCGGGCTCAAAGATTGGAGATAGAACTATTACACCCTCATGGCGTACTTTTTCTGCTCTATGGTAGAACTCCTCCTGACCACTGCCCCTGTCACTGAGTTCCCCATTCAGTGGTGATATGCGACTCTATTAAGACATACCAAATGGTATGGCAAGCTAACGAGAGCAACCCCTCTCTGGTGTTGGAGGTGTTTGTCTGAGATGGAGGCCTAGTAGGATTTCAGGCTTGGGACCTCTTAGGAATCTCTACACTTGGAGACATCTGGAGGGAGGGGCGCATATGATTGTTCCAGGAGCAGGCAGCGGACTTTCAGCTACTCTCATTGCAGTTCTTTTGGTATCTTCAGTTGCGCCACGCTTTGGAGGGCTACAGGGGCCAGCTGGGAACCCTCACAGAATTCAATCCCTTGGAATGTAAGTTGGTGATGGAAGACTTCGGCAGGGGGAGTGTCTTGCGTCTCTGTAAGTCCCTGGTTGGTAACACCCTGGACCCAAGATGAGATGGGAGAACGATGTGGAACCCCAGGATAATGACTGGGTAGAGGTGAAAATGGCCCCCAGAATGATGGCTATCTCCATGCGTTTCCGCTTGATCCAGTTCAAGTATCTTCAATGGTTCTGTTAATCCCTGGAGAGGCTCTGGCGGATGGGCCAGATTTCAGGGCCTGAGTGCCTTAGGTGTGGCCGCTCCCTAGGGTCTCTTTACCATATGCTCTGGGCTTGCCTGGGGGCTCAGGGTTACTGTCTCAAGGTCACCAACGAGATCGGGAGGGTGGTTGGATGGCCGTTGGCCATGGACCCCAAGGTTATACTGCTGGATATTATGGACCCCCTGGGAGAGCCTCATGCCACACGTGCACTTATAGCTAAATAATATTTGGTGGCCAAGAGAGATTTAGCACGGCATCGGAGGGACAAGAGTGCGCTGCCTTTGTAAGAATGGGTCCGAGGTATGGACCATTGTGCAGCAATTGAGAGGCTGGTCTACAACGCACGAGGGGTCCCGTAGAAATATGAGCGCATATGGGCCCCATGCCCTCAATGCAGTGTCTTCTCAGACTGAACTGGAAGTATTATGAATACGAGAGACTGTGCTTCTACACATTGACATCGGGAAGGGGGCGAGTGGAATGCACTCAGCTCACTACTTGCGTTGTTATCTTAGTTATTGTTCAGCTCTTGAACGACAGGCCGTGTGGCCACAGTTAGGATTTGTGTTGTTTTTTACCAACTTTGCAACTTAATAAAATGTGTTAACAAAAAAAAAAGGACGGCGGATGCAAAGTCACAATCACTTTTTTTATGGCCAGTAAATGGAAACCATTGTGCCCTATAATTCTTGCAGTCAGTGTCCTATACTCCCAAATTGGGAATGCCTGTTGGAATTGGTGAACAATAAAGCTTTGGGGATTTCCCCTCCCTCTGTTCTCTCTGGGATACCAAGGAACTTAAGGTTGTTCCTGTGTACACGATTTTCTATGTCCTCGACCTTCCATGAAAGATATTTTGTCAATACCACCTGATCTTGTGTTTGTTTGGTGGCTATCTAGGCTTGATCCTCAAAATTTGAAATCCATTGCTGTGCCTTTGGTTGAGTTGTTTTGATAATATGCAAATAACAACTTTAGTCATCAGGTGCGAGGTTTTAAGTGCAGCAGAATCCTTTACTCAACCCCCCCCCCCCCCCCCCCCCAATGAAGGCAGATGAAGATTATAGGTCGATTACTTAATCGTAATCCTGTTGTTTAGTCCTCAGATGCACTAACTGTGCTATCGGCAGTTGCTGCTGTTACGTGTATGGTGAATATTGCAAAACACTCAGTACTGAACCTTTCGCTAAATCATTTGTAGAAGTCCAATTGAAGCAGATCCTGATCTCCTTCCTGATTCTTACTCTCAGGCCAGCTGTTGGTTAAATCTGGCAATGGTCCAGCCATTACATCTGCAGAATTCCTGTGCCTATGCCATTTATCCATAACCGCACTCCAGCTTGCATCCACTTCAGAGTCTGTGTGACTAGCGCCCCTTAACAGGTGGTCTTCATCATCCTCATTATCTGAGTTTTACATGAGGGGAGAAAACACTTCTAGATTCTCACTGATGTGGGAGTTGCACATTGGTAATGCTTCTTTATTTTATACAGTCTCATTGAGTTCCCACTGCAAGCTAAGCTCTGATATAACATACCTGCCAACTCACACAGTGCTACTGTGTAACACATAATATCGACTCATCACATGGTCATCCAGTGAGGAGCAGATATCACACGGTGGCAGAGACAACGAGCTGAAAACCACTGTAAATAAGGGTTTTCCAGCTCGTTTTCTTGAACAGCCGACGTCCACCAAGGGGTCTTGGGGTGTGAAAACACCACAGGACATCGCCACCGACCGCAGCAAGCTTTTTCTTTGATTTTGGGAAGAAGTTGGCTTGGTGGCAGGTTGAGGTTCAAAAGTGCCTCTTAGGTACTTCTTGGCACGAGTCCCGCCCCTCCTCACACTGTAAGAATTTTGTTCAGGTTGGCAGGTATGTATAATGGCTGTCTCAGAGCTGTTGTTTCTATGGATTATTTAGACTTAATGGGTTGTATTGCTAATTTATCCAGCTGAGAACCAGGCATAGTGGAGGGATTCTACTTTTGCCTCTGTTTTACATCAAGTATTGTATAATCTCTCTGCTTGTTTACATGGTCATAGCTCTCTGCCACATTTACTGTTTTTATCCCATCAGCATTACTTAAATTCTCAGATCTAACAGCGCCAGTGCTATTTATGATCATGGTGTTGCAACTGTATTCAGTTTTGTTTAAATGCCAGTTTGTTCACCTTCTGACCCCAGTACCTGAACTGCCTAAGCCTGTGTGCTTCCCAGCTTTCTGTATCATGGCATCTACAGCAGTAGAGGGCGCCTCCATACTCAATGAGCTCACAGCCCTCACAACAAAATCTGACTTCGATTATACTGTGCTCCGTTTCCTCATGGTGCTCTGTGCTGCAGAGGAGTCAGAAGGGGGAGGGCTGAAAACTCTACAGGTGGGGGAGCCAAAGCAAGCATTGGTTCCTTTTTTTGCCCGCCTTAACAACCTGGGATGTAAAAGAACAGAAATGTGGCATTCACAGCTGGTGTTGACATGCCTCTGTGGGCACTGAAGCCCTTGCTTGATAGGAGGAGGACCTGGGTGTAGGAAATGTGGGGGACACAGGGGATATATCTGTTCCACCCCCACCCCGATTTTTCGAGTGGAGGGGACACTGCGGACAAAGGTGGGGGACGAGAGGACAGAGAGTTTACCCTATCCCTTCTGTGATTGTCAGGGCCCTTAGCATGCAAAAGCGCTACCTATAATGGCCCTGCACTTTACCTGTGACCTGCCTCCAGTCACAGAGGCTACTAGCCCTCTACCCTTTGTAATGCTGTACCCCTCCAGGAATTCTTTCTCATCTCGCCGCCACAGCTGCCTGCAGTCTGCACTGCACTGTTGATTGCTGTTTGATCCTGCCCCATCTCAGCGCTCTCCTATCTGCCGAATTGAAGACTGAGCCCTAAACGCCGCTGGAAGATTTTAATAAGCAAGATAAGGAGGTTTGGGAAATACAGTATTGGCCTAGGTCCTTCACTACTCACACATCGAGCATCCTCACTGCAAGCTCTGAACTCATTACTGTCTTCAAAGCGATATGAACATGATACTGTGGCACTTGCAGCCTGCAGGGGCCTCCGACTGAGAAAGCCGCAGAGCTCAGTGTTCACAAAGTGCCTTTTTAACAAGTCCAACTTGGTGTGGGGTGCAAATGAGGCTTTTCTCGTGTCTCAGTGCGCTGTACACACCGTGCGACATTGCAGGCTGGTTGCCTTCCAAGCCCTTTGACTGGCAACCTTCCACTTCCCTCGCATTTTCGTTTCTCTTTGATTTGTTGACGGTTTAAGCTTTGTCTCTGTGCTTTCAATGGGCGTTTTTCATTATCCAAGTGCCAGCTCTTTGTCGACTCGCCCTCTTTATCCACCTTCTTTCCGCTTATTGTGTTTTGAATGTTGAGGCCTCACGAGCTGAAGTATTATCGGAGCTTGACTGTGGGGTTAAGCACGGCAGTTGCAGATCACAGTTGGCTCAGGTGGGAGCTGGGGCTTCAAAAGAGGAATCCTGGGCTGCATAGGGCACCTTTCCCTGAGCCTTCCCACTTCAATAATGAAGCCTACTAAAAGTTCCAGGTAACAACGTATCAGAAAAAAACATTATTTTGAAGTCTCTGACTTTCTTAAACTCAATAATCCATTATGGCATATGTAGTCTTGCGTCACGTCAGCTTAACCAAGTGGACTAATACACCTGAGAGCAATGACAGGAAAAGGGAAAACCCATGACTTGACCACTGTATCTCTGATATTATGGAGTCCTCTGATAACATTAAATTTTAGCCACCCTTATTCAGGCAGTACTACTCTGAACCCGGATAGAAATATAAGGGCCATTATTGGAGGTATGCCAAGTGTAAACCAAGTTGACCCATTATTGAGTCTGTAGCATTAATAACCTGACCGTGTTCCAAATTTAAAATGTAAGTTCCCCACTTATGCCTGTTGTGCTTGGGTTTCTGATTCACAAAAAGTGCAAGTGATTTACTCACCGTATTGCACCAACATTTGAAATGTGAATAGCTCTTATCACCCCACTGCACCAGTTGGTGCCCTGCCCACTTTTAGAAACCCCAGGCCTGCTAGGGCATCTTGAAACACTCAAAACGTGTCCGAAGCTCTTTCAGCACCACATACCCTCTGCATTGTCTCTTTGTGTTTGTCTGTGACAGCTGTGGGCCGCCTTAAATTGGGGACACTCAAATTGTCTTCCAAGGCAAAACTATGCTTTTGAACACCTGTGCAAATTAGATTTTCAGCAGTGACATTAATTTTTAAAGCTCTAAGTGGATAAGAATCATAGATGAGGTAATCAGCCAGTCCTAGCTCTTAGCCAGCAGTCTTTTGCATTCTGGTACTTGTAGTTATATTTTTAGGTCTCGCCTAGCGAACGAAGCGCATGCGCTGCATTCGCCTTGGCAAGACTGTTGTTGTCGGTTTAGGTAGCGTAGGGAGACAAACCATGTGCGCCCACGGACAGGCGATGTGCACGCGCATGGCGTCTCCTCTCTGGTAATACCCAACCCATCCCCTGGGACACGACGTGACACGACGGCCGCGCTGCTCCGAGAAGTTTGCAGACACGGCTTTCTCCTTTCACGGACGAAATAGCGATGTGTCTGAGATCACAGGGGCTGTTAGTGGCAGACAACCAAGACCCCTTTCCATCTGTTTTCATCTCGCCCTGCCATCATAATACAGTCTGCACTGTATAAATATTGATTTCCCTCCTCACACAGGCATCAGACACACCCATGCCGAAATGTACTTTTTTATTTACATTTTATAGAATTCGGGTACTTTGTTCGCCCCCAGCCTCTTGCCGTCACGAAATACCTATTTTATTAGATTTCAAGTGTGTTTTTCTTACGTTTTCTAAAGCTTGCGTCGGGGTGCATTATAAACATATATCGCCATTAAAACACAGTTTCACATATAAAAATGAAGGGTACTATAATGCGTATGAATAATAGTACATTCATTTTAACTCCATACAATACGCAAATGAGAGCTTTTAACTTTTTTTGCCCTCAAAATACTCTCGAACCACACCGCTCTCGTCTGGGCGAAAGTTCGTGAACGTCGCAGATGAAATGAAGACCATTTGAAAGATAGATTTGTAGGTATCCCGTGTTTATATTGTAAATAATTTTGTTTAAATCATTTCAGTCTGTAGTCCCCAGGAGTTGCTAGGCACTTCATGCTGAACATGGAAGTATTTATTAAGAGGCGCCTAGTTACCTGGCTCAACCCAGAGACGATTAATATGATTTTAGCTAGGGTTTATGTGTTCGGAGAACCTGTGTGGCATTAAATGTTCAGGTAGGATCATTGTGTGAAAGGCAGAAACACTGGGAATCCACCAGAAATGCATCAGAGCAGGGGAATACTGTTTACTTGTGTATACACACGGGGCAGTGTGGCGTGTGGCGAAAAAACAGAACATAAAGCTCTATTTGTGCAGTGCGCGTTCACCCCCGAGGTGCGTCTTGGCGCTATGGGGAGAGGATGTGTCCTAAGGGCTAGAGCTTCCGGCTATGGAACTCGGGAACCAAGTTCGAATCTTGGCGTCGGCTCAACATTCTGTGATTCGGGACAAATCACTTAATCTCTCCGTGCCTACCAAACACGAACGTGTCCTTGTGTAATGTAACTGGTGTTTATGTAAAGCTCCTACACTTTGGGTCGAGTTTGCGCTGTATAAAAATGCAAAAAAAGAAAACAAAAACACAGGTAATCTATGTTTACTGTTTGTAGACTCTGGGTACTCTTTGCATCGACCTCTGAAGAATGAAAGGGTGGTGTCATCCAACAGGTTTGATCCTGCGATTATGAAGTTAAACGCACATCCCCGCAGAGTCTGCATTTTCCCACTAATTTACCTGCAGGGGTGGGCGGTTGTTTTTCATGGGAAACCTGATTTTTAGAGGGTGGAAGAATACGATATATCTGCAGCTCATGGGAAAATTGCGTCAACACGACCGTTATGAGGAGCGTCGCCCTCTGTTGGGCTCCTGTTTCCTTTCACGCTTGTCGTCTCTAGATCTGATTTTCAGAGCGACACACAAGGGGCCACAGAAAACAAGCATTAAAAATGCAATTGGTCTCGCCTTTTATTAAGTTAAAGCCATTTGCTATACAATACCATTAGCAGAGTAAATGGCTTTAACTTAATCAAAGGCGAGACCTATTGCATTTTCAATGCTTGTCTTCTGTAGGCATGGACTTTGAAATCCAGACATGCAAAGTACTGTGGGCCAAACATCCAGAATTGTCTGAAGGGCCTACATTTGACATGTGGCAAATTGGCAGCTAGGAGCATAACCACTCTAGGCATGCATCTGGGTCCAGGGTGACAGCAGGGTGATGGCTCTCAAAGAATGCAATCTACGGAATTCACTGCTCAACAATGTGGGGCCAGTATGAATACTTCTGGATTGCATGTCAGGGTGCAAACTCAGCAGACAATTGCAAGTTTTGTACACATCACTGGTGAGGCCTCGTGACCTGCATGACTAGGGCCAATACTGCAGACATCTAAAAAAAAAAAACAACAAAAAAAAAAGCAAAATTATCAAGGGGCCAGTCAGGGACATATTCAGACACCTTCGTTTAGGGAGACAAAGAAGTGCAAGAACCAATAAAACAACGAGGAAACAGGCCTTGTCCATCCACACACTCCGGATCTGTAACTACATCCCTATATCCATCAGGACCGCCCCAAAGGATGCTCCAATTTAGGAGGAGCTGCATGTCTTTAAATAACACTACATCACAACACAGTAAAGAGTCCACCTCCCATCGCAAAACCCAGGATCTCCCGAGATTATTCAACCAGAAAGTGAATCTCTGCCTTTCACCATGTACAGCACTCCGCTGCCTTTCAACTAGGTGTGCACTCAACAAATACCGTCAAGGCGAACACGACGGTGCAGGGTTCAAGCGACAAGTCCTGCCTGTGAAGGCTCCAGATTCTTGCATATTCCGGGGGAAGCTATGTGTGGAGAGGCATTTATGAGAAACAGCAGATGCAATTGGCAAGCATTCTTTAGTAGTGGAACCCTCCGACAATTACAGACAAGAGACTGGTAGCTGGTGATGCTCTGAAGCAGCATTCACTCCGACAGAAATAGTAATGTAAGTACCCCAGCAGAAGTAATGAGGATAGGAGAAAATATATTAAACTGGGCTCGGATTAGCGCCAGAGTCAGTTGTGCTGAGTAGGCAAAGTTAAAGTGGGAGACTGTTTTGGGTAGAAAGTGGGCAGGGACTCTGCAATGAGATTGACCTTGTGGCCCTTATTTCTGGTCATATGTAATGTTTCTGTGCTACACCATGGGGAAGGGAGAAGGCTGGTGTGCTTGTGTCTTGCAGTAGGAGACGAAAGAATGTATCTGCTCTTCAGGCAGAAGATAAAATGTAGAAAGGGCCAGACTAGCCATTCGGGCATTTCCTTTGTGGGCTGCAAGCTAAGGATGCTTAATTTAAGCTGATGGCTGCAGGTGGGGCTCAACTGCATTCTGTTTTAGAGACTGGTACATGTTTTAAACCATCAGACTTTAAAACAGAACTAGAGCGAGAAAAGCATTAAGGAGTGTGGACAGAAGGATGAAGGGAAATATGGAAAACAGTGAAATGGGAGAAAGTGAAGATGAGAAAGAACTTGTAAGAGTGATATTATGTGGAAGGGGGTATGTTGGTGAATGAAAGAGCCAGTTGCTGAAATCCAGCGTAGACACCTTGGTATTCAACAACTTTGGCATTCGCCAATGATGCATGCGAGCTTTTACTTGGCATTTGGCAATGATGCATGCAAGCTTCTACTCTGCCTTTGGCAATGATGCATCCGAGCTTCTACTTGCCATTTGGCAATGATACATGCAGCTTCTGTTTAAAAAACATATATATATTTGGGTCACTTGCACTTACTCTTTTACAAATTAAGCTTACTGCCTACACAACAATGCTCCCATGGCTCCCTTCATCTCTCAGCCTCCTGTAGATTGGGCCAATTGAAACATTTTTGGGCTGATTTTAGTTTCCAGTGTGGTGCCAAAGGCTGTGGAGAGGATGACCAAGCTGCTGTTACCAATGATAATGGAAGGTCAGAGGATCCCACAGACTACATATTATATAGGGTGGGTAGGCAGTTTCCTCAGACGCCCTATCTCTTGGTTGGTTCCCCTAGAAAGTGATCAAAAAGTATCCCTAAACACACACAGGGCAATGTCTAATAAGTTTGAGAGCTGGAAAATGAGAAAATACTCCTTTTTGGTCGACAGAATCACTCATTTTCTTTTGACCAGGTGTTTTGCTATCACTCTTTCTCATTGCATTAGTCTTCATGTATGTATGTATTTATGTGTGTATGTGGTATTTCTTTAGGAAGAACTTAGCCAAAAGGTAGCAGATCACTGTACAGGATCAAAGACCGGCTCGAAGTCAACCAGTAGTGGTGGAGTTAGCTGGTTTCTGGGCTATTAATGTTTTGTGAAGTAGTGTTCTTTAAAGCAGTATCAATGTGTAAAATGTCCACCTGCAGGTGTTCACCTTTCATTTGATTTTAAAGTCCAGGTACCTCCATTAACTGCCTGTTTGGTACTCCCTCCCCTATATAATTTGAGAGCCAGGCCCTGGCAGAGTAGTGATGGAATAGAGGCTAGAGGTTCCCTGCACCATGCTTGAGCCTTCAAGCATCATGAAGCCAACCTTCAGTGAGGTAGGAACGTCAAACACTCCTTAAGTTATCATTGGATCTGCTTTCAGGTAGATTGCTGAGCTCAAAACCTTCTCGCAAGAGATGCAGAGTGATATTGGAATCATCAGGCACCGTTTAACAGGTGTATGGTCTCACACAACGGGCGATCTGTATATGGTCAATGGAAAGTCAATAGGATTGTTGCTGTCCCCCCGCAACAATTTAGTGTCTCCTACGCCCCTGGAAGAGGAACCCGAGAGCTGGGACCTTGTCCTTTGGCCTCCATTCCGAAAAGGGGACTCAACTGGCTGATGCGGCCCGGGCAGAAAAGACCAATGCAGACCATCTGGTATAGTGCAATGAAACAATCTAGGTTATACCTGTATGTTATGCAAGTGTTCCATTGTGAAAAGTTTACAATTTTAGCCAGAGAGTGGAATATCGCTATTTTACTGTTCTCGCAATGGGTGGTGTTACCACTTGGAGTTCTGGCCATTTTTCTCATACAAGTCAGATTTTCTTCCAACAGACAGCCTCAGAGTTTCTTAGTCTGCTGCCATTGGATTGGGCCCTGGAAGAAATACATTTATATACAGTTTCTATTCTGGGGGATGGTGGTAGAAATATACACAATTGAATGACACGCCGGGTTGTTGATAAGCGGGCAGCCTGAATATGTCTCCACCGTAATCTCACTAAAGGTCACAGTCATGGATAGGGAACGGTTAGGCTTGTGTGGGCTGGAAGCCTCACCAAACCTCCCGGGAAAGCGAAAGAAGAGGGCTTTTCAGGGCAGTGCAAGGTTTGGGGTTGAGGCAGCTTTAGGTGGGGGCGGCAGGGATGAGAGGCAAGAAGTGGGAGGGCACAAGTTTATAGTGGCGGCAGGGATGATATACCAATTTTAAATTGATCATAGATATTTTTATGTTTAATCGGTATACACAAGGGTTAAGCGTACTAACTTGGAATATTAATGAACTTCGATCTACAACCTATATTTGTAAAATTTTTAAGGCAGAATTGACATTAAACCTAATGTATGTGTTCGGGAGACTCATTTAACTGAACTGAATATAACAAACTTTATATTAGTGTGTGCGTTAATTTGTGTATCAGGTCACGACTCGCCAACCAGGGGCGTGACTGTATGAGCTCACCAGAATCTAGTCTCTTATTTAAGCTTTAAAACAGATATTGCGGGAAGATGTGGCATTGCTTGTTTTGGAGAGTACAGCCGCTTAACAGTATGCAGCTGATAAAGCTGATTGCTTTTCTTTCCATTATCTCCTTATGGTACTTTCAGGTTGAGGAGTGTGTGATTTTAATGTTATTCTTTTCCCACACGAAGATTCCACGAATATCAGAAATAAGTACCCGAATCCTCAAACTCGAGGGGCTGTCATGCACTTAATACATTCTTATGACCTAATAGGTCTTGTATTGAGCCAACCACCTAATAGCCCATGTTTTAAATACTATTCTGCACCCCATTGGCAATACTCTATATTAGATATGGTATATTTGTCTAGCAATCTAGCCTCACACACTTCTACAAGTTTATTTCCCTGAATTGTATCTGATCATAACCCGTTGGACATTACTAAGACTGGGTTAGGAAATCAAGCAAATACACCTAAATTGATGTTTTGTTTAAAGAATTTTTTATTGATTTTCCCCCAACTATTGCAGCATGAAATCAACGTTACATACAGTAGTCTCGTGCAAGAGAGCTAGGTAACTTAGGACAGTGCAGGAGAAGGTAGTTCCGCAGCATTTTCTTCCCCAACACCCCCACCACGCCCCCTCTCTACCCCCACCCCCCCCTTGTCAGTGTGCCCGCGGCCGACCCCCTCCCGGTGAAACATATAGTGCCCCACGCAGCCAGGGAGCCGAACTCAAAATTATGGGATGAGCCCCATCAGTGTTCTCAAAAGGACCAAAGGCTGCATGCTGCCGCCCACATGCATACTACTCCTGCAGCTCGACCACTATGCACGTCTTAAGAAATTGTACGAATACCGATTTCTCTCGGAAAGTATTCAAGCGGCCTCCTCCTGAGCAGACTCCCCGGCGGCCCCAGTGGGCCCCTCCTCACTCCCCATATTCCGGGCCATGCGCGCCTGATCCCCACCCTCCTCATCCTGCTCCCCCGGGCAACGTAGCTCCTCCACCAAAGCTCCCCACACCCTAGCAGCGTCTAGCACCTTGTCATTAGAAGCGCGCCTGGCCAACTGTAGACGAAGCGTCCCTTCATTCCCCGCCCAAACCAGGAAACTCGCCTTCCACCTCCTAAAGCTCGGCCCTGCCCTTGCCTTCCAATGCATGGTAAGCTCCCTTTTTGCCATTATCAGCCCCAAATCAATAAATTTGCTCGTAATTTTTGTACGGGGGGTGTGCGGACACCAAAGTAGAAGGCAAGTTCCCATGTCTACTGCAAGCTCACGCTCAGTCACTTGATTCAAACACGCCACCACATCAGCCCAGTAAGAGCCCAGACCCAGACAGGACTAGAACATATGTCCGAAGTCAGCCCCCTCCGCATTCACCGAGGGCATCCCGATGAAGAGCCTCCGAAATACCGCAAAATCTTTGCCGGAGTTAAGTAGGCTCTGTGGAGAGTGTAGAATTGGACCAGTTGAAACCTAGCATTGCGTGTGCCCTTCCAGGTTCGCCGCAACAGCTGCGACCACGCCGTCTCCGGGATAGGCCTATCAAGGTCCCCCTTCCATTTCTCCCGCAGGGTCGCCTGGGGCGCGAGCCCTTCCGTGGACAGCCGCCTATAGAGACAGGTAATGGCCTGAATGGTGCCTGCCGCCATAACGACGTACTGACATCCCAAGGACGTTGGGGGTTCCGACAGCCCCACCCTCCAATGTTTCCGAATCCCGGACACCAAGGCAGAGTGAAGGAGATAATCCCCCCTCGGCAAGTCAAAATCCCTCTGCAATTCCTGGAACGGCAACAAAACCCCGTCTCTATATAGGTCCCCAAGCATGTGAACCCCACATTCCTCCCAGCCCGCCAACGCCGACCAGTCTCCGCCATGTGGGAGAGCCGTACACATGCCCAAAGGAATTTCTGGGGCATATGGGACCACGAAGCCCGTTCGTTTCTGACTGCGGATCCAGCAGAGCCACCTAAATTGATGTTTAATAGGTACCTTCTTTCAGATGAGCAATACTGCAAGCTCGTAGCAAAGACTTTAGTTACCTTTTCAGAGCATATCAAGACTCTGCCTCACCAGTTATTGCATGGGACACTGAAGGCAGTAATACATGGTGCAACTCTCGGTTTCGCCACACGTTCGCGTCGCATAGCTCATGAGCTCACTGATCAACTTCATCAAGAATTACTTCATGCACTTGGCGTGGTCCTGTCGGGCCGTTGCTGCCTACTGGGAGGAAGTGTTTGCAGCTCTTGCCGAAATGATTGGGGTAAGCATTGCCCCCTGTCCTAAGATTGCCCTGCTGGGCCAATCCAACCCCGATATCAAGGCGCACCGGAAATTCTTCGCGATGGGCCTACTGTTGGCAAAACGCCATGTCGCATGCAGGTGGGGGCGAGGGCGAGCGCCTAAATTCAAGACGTGGCTGGATACTATGACAACTTGGCAGGAACAACTGCACAACTATTCGGACCTTCTGCCTCACAAATCGCGACCCAAGGACCTGTGGGGTCCCCTCACTGCGTATCTCCTGAAAATGCGGCTCCCTGACGAGCCCACTGCAGGTACGAGCGGGGCTGTTGCAGGGGAAAGCCGGTTCACCTCGCCGGCTCCAGCGCCCAAGTCACTGCCAGCTGACACTGCTTTGGCCCCCCCTCCCGCGCTCCCTTAGTTCCCCATACAAGCGACGCCAGCGCTCTCGCTGCCCTCGGCTGGGCTACACACGTCCCGTGGAATCACCTAACACCCATGGGATATGCGGGTGGTGGGTGCCGCGAGCTGATTGTCCCCTCCTCCCCCCCCCCCTCCCTCCCCCCCACTACGACTTGGCATGCGCGAAGCTGCCGGTGGCAGCGTCATGTCCTGATTCTTTACTAGGGCCTTGCTATGCCCGCCCAGATCATTGGACTGTGCCCCGTGGCGCGTGACGTCGACACCTTGGGTGGGTCCCACATGCCATAGAGTGATGTGCAGCCCGCACAACCAGGCACCACATTGCCACGGCTGCCTCATGCTAGGTACGCTGGATCCTCGCTGGAAGGGCGCTGTTTATGTAGCACTTGTTTTTGTTCCGTTATTGAAGTTGAATGAAACCTCAGGCTCCTCATGCTGGATCACTTCATGCAGCTCTGATTATTCCCTACTACATGCCTACACAGTACTAGTTCCTATGCTTCGCGGCCGGCCCGTTTGGGTTGTAGGCGACATGCTGTGTAAACTAGTGATTGCTTTTCAACATATGTTCATTGATGCCCCAACGCATGTGGTTGCAGCCGGTCTGATCATTCAGGTTGTAGGCATACAGCTGTGTACTATTTTTTTATGCTCAAAGGTTTTTTAAAAAAAAAAAAAAAAAAAAAAAAACTTCATCAAGAATTACTTGCCACAGAGATACAACTTGCCTTACATATAGCTTACGGAAAGCCAGAAGTAGAGTGCAAAATTTCCTAGCAATCTTAAAGGCAAGTTTAGATTCTATTAAGGATAGAGGTGAGGATTAGGCATAACCTTTCTTCTTTGTTTTTACTCCAGCAGCTTTAAAACCATAAAATTATATTTTGCCAAGAACAGAAACATTTCAATGAATCAGCATCCAGTACGGCATCGGAGAGGTAAGATTGCTACCTGCCCCTCCTCTTCACTTGAAAGCCACCATCCTGTTCTGTCATCTCTTCAGTTCCTCATAAATGAAGAGCATAATTGTTTATAGGTCCCCTGGGGAAGGGTGAGATATCCCAGATCTATAATGCACTTGTAACCCATCCTCCCATCTTTATGCTAAGGCTGAAAATACAGTGGGAGCGATGGCTGTGCCCCTGAACAATGACGAGTGGAGGGAGGCTTGTGTGGCATCTCGTACCCTGGCAATCTCTGCACACCTGTATCTTCTACAACTTAACTACCTTCACCATACATACCTTACATCCCATTGCTTGTGGAAAGCCCTTAAATTGCCTGCACCCATTTGCTTCAGATGCCTGGAACAAGACGGGACTTCCACCACATGGTTTGAGGATGCTCGGTCATAACGCATTACTGGCCCCTGATATTCAAGCCACGGTCGAATATGCTGGGAATCCCAATCATGACCTCGCCTAACGTCGCCTTGTTGCGAATTCTGGATAGCCTGGTGGGCCCCTGGGGAGATAGAACACTTGTGGGGCTTTAGACGCTGGTGGCCATAAGAAATATTGCTAAATATTGAACATTCACCAATGCCCTCTGCCTGACGGAGTGAAGTGCTGGAATGGTCTGGTGAGTAAAACAAGAAGAACCTATATACTCTGCATGTTGGTGCCCTAAGAACCATGCCAAAATATGGGGGAAATGGTGTGCCTATTACAAATTGGATTGCGGAGTCGTGGGCAGGTCAGAGAATTATGAGTGTATCCCTTGCCAATCTTGCAGAAAGGCGTTTGTTGCCACTGCCTGCAGGTCCTGTTTCCAACTGAAATATTTGGGAGTCTGTTTATCTAGTCTGGAGGTGAAGATGTCTGTTAAAAACTGTCCCCAAGCTGTGTTCTGGACTTTAAACACTTTTGGTTCGAGTTTCAACATGCTCGGGTCCCTGAGGTGTCTGGAGTTCCAGCCCGCCATCTTGTTCAAACCCAGAAAGTATTCCGCCATCACTGATAATTGGTTGGCTAGGCCGTATTGCCAGAAATTCTGTTCTCTCGTCTGTGAGAATGTTCGATCTTGTACTTCCTAGTTGAATGAAATACTTCCTGCAGACATGTTGTCCATCGTAAAGAGGACACCACCTGGATCTTTCATTGGTCCTGCATTTGATTGCAAAGCACCCTATCAGGAGTTTTAGGCAGTTGATATGTAGATGTCTGTCTTGCTCTGACCGACTTCCTCCTCTAGATGACTCTCTGCACCTTGTTCCCCAGCCATGTAAGTTAGGATTGGACTCTATAAAGCTATTTGGGTCTGAACCGAAGATCGTTCTCCCATTCCACACCTCCATGTGACTCAAACATCACCTGATTTCCTCCCTGGCCTCCTCCAACAGTGGGAACACGTCCAAGTAAGTTAGACCCCTCCTCAGGTGGTAGTCTTTGAGACGTCGCAGACCCCTGTAATGAAAGGGCTCCAGGTAAAATTATCTGTATGGATTAGGATAGCAGGCCCACTATCCTTGCAAGTTGTTTCAATGAGGACTTTAGTTTGTCCAATACCCTCTTCAGTTCATGCTGGTTCTTGGACATCTTTTGTTGGGATGACGCAACAACATCTGCACTGAGTTTATTACGAATCCCAGAAAATGGATCGTCTGGGATGATGAAGTTGCCAACTTCTCATAGTTGTTACCAAATCACTCCAGGATGGAGATTGTGTTTGCTAGGTGAGCCTGGACAGTCTCGTATGACTGATATCAGGAGGATGTCAGCCAGATAGGCTATCATTCGGATGCCTTGCATTCTGAGGAATACCACAGTCGATTTTAGTACCTTTGTGAAGCACCAAGGTGCTGACGAAATCCAGAACGTGTGAGAAGTTGGCCTGGTATATGCTGCTGTTAAAGTGGGCACCTTGCACCAGTCCAAACAACCCTTATTGATGATTAGGTTAAAGACAACCTTTATTGAAAGCTATCCTAGTGGTAGCTATGGAGAACAGCCTTCAGGCTAAGTCTCGAAGGAATGTAAAGCAACTTTGTTTACTATATTATAACCTCCTGAATGACCAAATGAAAGGAGAACCACACAAGGAATATATAAAATATATGTATTTATTGCTAAACACTCTCTACTAACCTCTTTATGAGATTAGAGAACAAGGCACACAATATTAAAGCACTAGTACAACAGTAAATGACGCAATACACAGTGGGCTCCAGGGGAGACCAAACCATATACTAAGAAAGTAAGGACACTTAGGGGAGGACTTCAAGCAAACCCTTTGGAACATAGAAGGTTCTAAGGCCAGCACTTTGAGAGTACCGAGGTACCTGTGTACCTATCCTAGGAGAGCCAGGTGCATAGGGGTCAAGTGGTGTCGGAAACGCTCGGTGATTTCAATGGCATGATGTGAAGAAGTGCTGCTGCCGGGAAGATGAGAAGTGTCCGGTGTGATCCAAGCCTGGATCGGAGCTGAGAAGAGCCTGAAAGCAGAGGGGACAGAGTCTGGGTCACTTCACAGTGACCAGGGGCACGATAGACGAATGCCCACTGATGTCGGGTGTTTCAGGTGAGCAGAGGTGAAGCTTGACTCTGCAGCCACGGAGACTAGGAGATATCGACGACCAAAGTCCGGAGGTGAGCTGTCCCACGAATGATGTCGAGTGTTCAGTGTCCAGATTGAAAACCAGCAAGCCTTGGCAACTGCAACCCACATGGTCCAAGGAAAGATGCTTCTGTGAGGACCAGCAAGGTCCTGGGGACTCTCCAAGCAATGGAGAGTCAGGGTACGTCTGGAGCAACCAGGGAAGCCCACTGAAAGTTAGTTACCTTCACAGGGACCCACAGGTCGACGGACCAGGGATCGCCAAGGGACCTCGAGCTGAATCACAAAATGCCAGCCCACGGAACACTCGTGGAGTGTAGGCCGGAAATCTTTGGTGGAATTGTGGAATTACTGCTCGGGGTCAGGACTAAAAGTAGCCCAAAGCACAGCCTCGGGGGTCTCCAAAAAGCATATGCTGCTGCAAGTGGACACGGGGCACAGGGGTACGGGTTGCACGGTCCCCACGAGGGATGCGGGTCTCAGGATTGCTGAGAGCACTACTCGACCTCGGGGACACTTGGGAACCCACCTCCTGTCTTGCAGAAATCTTCAGAGTCTTCAGGAGCACGGGAGATGCAAACCGGTCAGATGCGTTTAAGGTGCCTGCCTTGCAGGGGAGTAACTCCTTTACTCCAAGGGAGATTCTTCGGTCCTCCAGCGTAGTGTAGATAGTCGAAGTACTTGGTTTCTGTAGCAGAGTTTCGTACACGTAAATCTTAAGTCCTGTAGTCAGAGGTTCCTACTTTATACCCAAGAAAGGGGTGGGACAAACCCTGGGGACCCACCCATGGGAGGGTCAGGACAGAGGGGTGGCTACACCCATGTCCTTTGTCCAGTTTCGCACCATAGCAGGAGCAAATGGCTCTTGCAACCGGTTTGAGCTGGACTATGCACATGGACACCAAATGTGCCCCCAGTGCAGACATCAAAGCACCCACCCAGCCCCAATACACTAAAGCCTGTCTTGGAGGTGGTCACACCTCCCTGTGACAGGAAACCTATTGTCCAGCCTTCTCCTGCCGGAGTTTTGTCCAGCAGCAGGAGGGCAGACTCGCGTCTGTGGCTGGCAGCATCCATTTTGTGATGCCAGGTTCTGTTAAGCTGGTACCGGGTATACCGGTGTTGTCATATTTCTCCCTCTAGGAGGGTGGAATCATACCTCCCACACCAGTTACTGGTGTGGAGGTATGATTCCAAGGTGTTTGACACCAAACATGCCATGTTTCCATGCAGCCGTTTTAAAGTTAGCATTTACCGTGAGGTTATAATGCACTTAAGTATATATGGTTGGCTGCATCACAAACAACCCCGGACTATAGGTTCCGAAGGCTGCAGAGGGGCTCTGCTAATGCATGGGCACCCTCTCACATAAAACCCAGCACCCTGCCTTCAGGATTGATAAGGCCAGCCATAGGGGTGACTGATAGGTTTATATGTGCAGTGATATGGGATAGATATAGTGAACCTATATCTAAGTAAGTGGTGCATGCACCACCTTACACAGGCTGCTGTAGCAGACCTGTTGTCATTTTGAATGGTCTTTCAGGGGTGGTATATTACATGCTGCAGCCCCTGAGAGGCCTCTGGGGTACCTATGCCCTGGGTACATAGTATACTATATACTAGGGACTGATAAGGGTACCCCAGAATCCAATCTGGAGTGTACCTAAAGTACATGCAATCAATTTAGAGGAGAAAGCTGCTAGACTGGGGTCCTGGATAGCAGGATCCCAGTCAATCTAAGTCGAAAACACTGAAACATCAGCAAAAAGTGGGGGTAACTATAAGAAGCAGATCCTACTCTCCTGCAACAGAGTCCTAAACTTGAAAATCTGATGTCTCCAGACGAATTGCAGGAACCCACAGTAAGGTTTGAAGAGAGGCAGGCGTTCTTTGGACCGAGCTGGACCAGCCAGTCCCCTGGCCTTAGAATGTCCTGAAGAAGTTGAAAACCTTCCAATTTGAAGTGCCGGCAAATTAGCCACTCGTTGAATTCCTGCAGGTTAATTACTGGGCAGAAACCTTTGTCTTCCTTTTCAACCAGGAACATGTTTATGAATCAGTTTGTATAATGGTAGGAGAGAAATATTGCTTGCTTCTCCTCCAGCTCCTTTACCTCCTGGTTTATTAGTTGGGCTTGTGCTTTGGAAAATGACAGCAGTCGGGGAGATGCCTACTGGCCGGGGTAACCCATAGAACTCTACGTGGACACCCCTGCAAGTCTGTAGTCCCCAGGAACCAAAGGTTGTTGTAGGTCAGTTGTGCACAAACCTTGCCAGCCTGCCTCACACTACCATACGGTTCGGGGTTGTCGCACTTAACGGATTGATGACACCCCTGTTGGATCTTGCACAGCCTGCTCCACTATGCTTGATCTTGGTCGTAGCCCTTTCTGGAGTACTGTCCCCATTGTGGGGGGCATTATTGTATGGGTAGCCGGCTGGGCACCCCCATCCTCTGCCAACCCCTGGGAAAGCTTTGGTGGTAAACACTTTCTTTATAGAAACCTCGGCCATATCCAGGGAGGTAAATACGGAAACGAATTTCCAAAGTTCATTTATGACTGAATCTCCAAAGAGTCCCTCAAGGAAAACTGTGCCTACTTCTGACGAAGCCACGTCCCTCCGTTTGGGATCCACTTTAATAACGAGGCTGGCTTCTCTCTATAGCGGTTTGCACAGTTCTCATTCCCCAAAAAAATGATTGCCCATTGAGTCCATCCGAAGAGGGTGTCTGGTGAAATGAGAGAGCCTGACTGCTTGAACTCCTCAGCCATGTCGATCTTAGTAATGGGACCCGCCAGATCTAGAAGTTTATCTTAACAGGAATGCTGCGAGTGGTCAATGCCTTTCTTGCGGTTGTTGCTACATTTGGCCAAGAAAATGGCCTTTTTTGCATCTATCTTCAGGATGAGGGTGACCTTACCGTGTAGAGAAGGGTGATGACACTGCCCTTAATATGTTACAGATGTATTTGTCCAAAGGCTTGTGTAGTGCCATGCATGCCACCACCTTGTTTGCCGGGTCCCATTCGGTAGATTGGGGCGGTATATATTGGTAAGGTTCAGCATGATCGCTATCTGGCTTTTGGAGTGCCGAGGCTTATCAGGCTCCCTGACACCGTTGGAGTCTGGTGGTGAATCATTGGGGCCTTATGGGAATCACTGACACAATATTGAGGTAACCTTATTGTTCACAAAAATATTGTGCCAAAAATATTGTTTACCACACACAAGATTATGCCCGAATGTTTATACCGGTAAGTACAAAAATATCGAAACAAATTATCATTGACACTAATATCGTCCAAAAAGAAACATAAATATACATTTTCTTTTTAATATAGAGTTTAAAGTGGTAAAATATTTTAATATATAAATTTAATATAATGTCAAGTAAATAAAGTTCACTTATATTTAATACTATATACAAGTATATACTTATATAAACACATAGTTCTACATTTATGGTGTAACATAATTAATACAAATATTTGTTTATTATGTGTATAAATAGAATCACCTAACGCATTCAACAAAGGAACCTCTGCTCAAGATTGGCACCTAGCCGCAATACCCCACCTAACAAGCATTGGCATAGCCAATAGGTCTCGCCTTTGGGACCTTATAAGTGTTTAGCTATGCAACAGTTGCATAACTAAATACTTATAAGGTCCCAAAAGCGAGACCTATTGGCTATGCAAAGTGGTCGCAAAAGTGAAAGTAATCGCAGTAAAGCGCGGCGCGCGCGCACATGCACTGTAGCTCTAGGCTGGCCTGGTAGCACTTTTTGGAGCCCTCTCAATAAGTCTCGCCAGACCAGCGCATGCGCTGGGTCAGGCGAGACCTAATAAGAAAAAACCATAGGTGGTACATATTTCTCTGTTCAAGCAGCCAAATGATAAAATATATTTCCCGCCAAAGTAAGATCCACGGATAACTATCTTATCTTCAGAAGACTAATCAAGATTTGGCTCTTTCCTAAATAATCACCGTACTCCAACACTAATGTACAGCATATACCTGTTTTTGTAAACATTTTTAATGTGACTTTATGTATGCATCCAGATATGTGTAATTCTTTGTACAAACATGTAAAATAACTGTTTTTTGAAAATATATGGATATTCTTTAGATCTGCCTAACAAATTATATAATACTTCAGGTTAAACATATACACATACACTATACTTAACATATAGGTCACTGTATAGATTTCATAGAAGCTATTTCAATAGATGTTTACAAGGGAAAAAATAAAATTAAAATAAAAAGTTATATAAATACACAAATAAATTGGCTTCAAGTACAGCAACACTTGAACGTCTGAGTTTATACAATACAACTTTAAATTTCAATATATTATCTTCCTTATACATAGATACCCTTTTTGTGTAGTTTTGTATCTATATATTTATCACTTTACTCCTACAATAGAAGGAAAAAAACAAAAATCCCCATGACTCTCTCCAATGCACTAATCAATCTCACTCTACACCTCTCAATATAATCTACCTGCACTCTCTGACTCATCCCAAACCTCATTCTACTACTGTGATCTCCGAAATAACCCTTTCTAAATTATTCCCTCATGTATCATTTATTGGCTCACCCCAAACATCATTTTACAACTATGATCTCCCAAACTATGCTTTCTAAATTCTTCCCTCATGTATCCCTCCTTTGACTCATCCCAAACCTTATTTTACTAGTATGATCTCCCTAATTCCTTTCTAGAGAGTATTCCCTCCTCATCTCTCTTTTTACTCATCCCAAACCTCATCATACTACTAGGATCTCCCAAATAACACTTTGTAGACTCTTCCCTTTTTCTTTCCCTCCATTATCCTATTCAATCCAGCTAACAGACTTGCATAACTACCACTCGAATTAACTCATATTTCCCTCTCCAAATCCACCACTAATCCTTTTCGGGTTCCGGAGTACCATCTACTCGCTGAAAAGCATTTTGACGCCTCATCAGGGGTAGTAAGATATATGTATGTGTATATATATATATATATATATATATATATATATATATATATATATGTATGTGTAGATATATTCACTGAAAACACCATAGGTTTCAGGGACGTTATAGTTAGAAATTAGCATTTTTAAAAAAACACTAAAATTCACTGAATAAAAACCTAGGTTTCGGGGACGTTATAGTTAAAAATTAGCATTTAAAAAAACCTTAGAAATTCACTGAAAAAACCATAGGTTTCAGGGACGTTATAGTTGGATATTTCACTCGTACAAAACCATAGAAATTTCGCCGTTATAGTTAGTTCAGCTAACTATAACTCGCGCCCCCGCAATGCACTGCTGATGACGTCACATATTACATCATTAATGTTAGCAAAGCCCCCGGGGCCTGTGGGGGGGCTCGAACCCCCCCCCCACACATCTTTTTTTCATAACTGAGCCACAGGAAGGTGGCGGTCCCCGCGGTTTATTTTCGAAGCCCCGGGGAGGTGGCGGTCCCCGGGGCAGCAGGGGCCCCTCTAATTAATTTGCGAGTGGCCCTGGGACCTGGCCCACCCAGGGGCTTTTTCAAAACGAAGCGCAGGAACCCGCGATTCGTTAAAAAAAATAACAAAAAAAATAATAATTTCGGCAAGATTCGCGACCCCAACGCGATTTCCGCAGAATTTTTTTTTAAAAAAAATGCTTTTTTGGGCCCAGGGGGATTCTTGTGGGAACCCTGAGCAGACCTCGGGGGGTCAGGGTGTTTCTACCCAGCCCCCTTTTCTTGGTTTTTTAACCTTGTTTCACAAGATGGCTTCCCACACTTCCTGGTTTGGAGTGTTGGCAGCCAATCAGAGTGAAGCTTGTGCTCGGGAGGGTTCGCGAATCCACCGCGTCCCAGGATATCAAAACTTTTTCCTTTTCTAATTTCTCAGGAACTACTGAACGGATTTACACCATTTAAAAAAAAAAAAAAAAAAAGGATCTTTCTGAACCAAGACCTACCTTTTTGCCAAATTTGTTGTGATTCCGTTCAGCAGTTCGGGCTGTAGCTTTGTCTAAATTTTCCTATGGAAAATGACATGGGGAAAACTCATTTTGAGACCCCCCTTTTTTCTCGGCCCCCGCTTGACGAATCACCCCGAAACTGTCAAGACAGGAGCTGACTGAAGCGGGCCACTAGTTGTGAAAATTCCGCGAGGATTCGTCAACCGGTGCCAAAGTTATTGGGAAAAGAAAAAATGCTTTTTGTATAGAAACAAGGTCCTAACTATAACTACCTATATGTGTGTGTGTGTGTGTATATGTATATATATATATATGTGTGTGTGTATATGTATGTGTGTGTGTATTATCTACTGGCAGTCGCCAGTAGATAGTTATAGTTAGGACCGAGTTTCCATAGGAAATCTCAAAATTCTATTTTGAATAACTTTGGCGCCGATTGACGAATCCTCGCGAAATTTTCAAAACTAATGGGGCGCTCCGCTCCGCTCCTACCCTGAAAGTCTCGGGGTGATTCGTCAAGCGGGGGCCGAGAAAAAGGGGGGGGTCCCAAAACGCGTTTTCCCCATGGATTTTTCCATAGGGACTTTAGTCGCAGCTACAGCCCGAACGGCTGAACAGAATTACGTGAAATTTGGCAGAGAGGTAGCCATAAGATCCATGAAGTGCCTTTTGCAGGTTTGGTGTAAATCTGTTCAGTATTTCCAGAGAAAATAGCATTTAAATCAATATATATATCTGTACGCGCGCAGTGTGCGCGCTGGGTGCGCGCACCTTGCCGTGCGCGAGCGCAATTCTGATTGGTTCTTAGATCTTAGTAAACATTTGAATCGGTCGAAACCAGGAAGTGTCGGCCGCCATTTTGTCTCTCGCACTCTGAGGGGGTGAAAAACAAATGTGGAGAACGTGAAAAGGGGGCAGGGTAGACAGTTCCTGACCCCCTAGCCGTGGTCAGGGGGTCCCAGAAGGACCCCCAAGGGCCAAATAACAATTTATATTTTTTTCGAAAAATCGGCGAGTGCGCGCACCCTGCGCGCACCACCCAAACGGAAAAAATTCTGCGAAGTTCGCGCAGCGTGCGCGCACTCCGCGATTTATCGAAAAAAAAAAAATGAATTAGGCCCTTGGGGGCGAAGCGCTCCGTGCGCGCACGGCAAGAACTTTGTAAAGTGGCCTGGCGGTGTGCGGAGCGCACAGTATGCCCACCGTGCGCGCACGGTCCGCGAAGCGCTCCGTGCGCGCACGGCACGAACTGCGTAAAGTGGGCGCGCGGTGCGCGAAGCGCACCGTGCGCGCGCCGTGAAAGTTTTTGTTTAAAAAAATATATTAATAAATACATAACTTAGCATTTAAAAAACCGTACAAATTCACTGAAAAAACCATAGGTTTCACACACGTTATAGTTAGGAATTAGCATTTAAAAAACCTTGCAAATTCACTTAAAAAACCATAGGTTTCACACATGTTATAGTTAGCTGGGCATTTCCCTCGTAAAAATCCAATGAAATTCCCCTGTTGTAGTTAGTGCAGGCAACTATAACTCACGCGACTGCAATCCTCTGCTGATGACATCAGATATTACATCACTGATGACATATGTGTCTTTCTGAAAAAAAAAAAATGTAATATATGTATAGCTAAAGATGAATGGAAGAAGACATGGGTAAATAAGTGTCTAAATACAGTGATGTAATATCTGACGTCATCAGCAGAGGATTGCGGTCGCGTGAGTTATAGTTGCCTGCACGAACTATAACAGGGGAATTTCATTGGTTTTTTACGAGGGAAATGCCCAGCTAACTATAACATGTGTGAAACCTATGGTTTTTTAAGTGAATATATATATATATATATATATATATATATATATGTGTGTGTGTGTGTATTCTTGTCAACGATATTCGTGCATCACAATATTTATGTATCAATATTTTTTTAATGATATTTCTGTCTTAAGATATTTACAACTCAATATTTTGTCTAAACACTGGTATTACAATGGTTAGGAGGGTTGGGGATGTCTATTGGGGCAGGCGCCCCTGAAGCTCTCTGTCTGACAGGGTCTAAAGACAATAAAGCCTTTTTCAGATGGTCAAACGCATCCTCCGTGTTGGAGTCTCTGGGACGCTTGGTCGCGATTTTCGGCTGTCTCAGAGGTCTTCCGTCCTAGGGAGGGGTTCTGGCAGGCAACCGCCTGCACAAGAACGCTCCTCTCCAGAGGCATCAAAGCTGTTGTAAGTGCTTTAATCACTGAGTATACTGTCAATATGCGTCTCCCAGGGACAAATTACAGATCCTCCGCCACTTAAGACTCTTCACCTTCAAACATGTTGGGGTCATTGTTAGGGTCCTTGTTAGGGTCAATTTTAGGGACTTTTGGCTTGGTGAAGATGGCAGTGCCACAGATAGCGTCCCACAGTGTAACGGGGATAGGGTCTGCGAGGCTGAGGTGTTGAGTTTATAAAGCCAAGAGGGGTTAACATGGGTGATGTCCAGTGCTGTCAGTATTGGGTGTGCGGAGCCTGGGCTTCCTCCATGGTAATGCTCAATACAGACCCCTGTTTGGGGTGTACGGCTTCAGGTTCCTAAGGCACGGGCATGCTTCAATAAAGGATAGCTGTGCAGCAGAAGCTGGGAGGCAGAACTCGAGCTATTCGCTCCATTGGTTGTGGAACCATTGAGAGAAACTCGGTGCTTTAACGATGTCATAAATACTTATCTTACTAAACTCAGAGACCGCAATTGGTATGGGAGGATACCTATCTGCTGCAGGAGCAGCGATGAAAGAGGATGGACATGAAGCAGTCTTACCTCTTGAAGGCCATACTGGATGCTGATTAGTTGAAATGTTACTGTTATATTTCCCACTGTTCTTGGGAAATGTAGTTTTATGGTTTTGAAGCTAATGAAGTAATATTGAAGAAGAAACTTAGCATAATTGTCACCTCCTGTCCTGGCTGGGAATTAAACCTCTGTTAACAAATAATCTTGAAAAAAGCCTCTAAACGACCACACAATATAGACAACAGTTAGGCTATGGGGTGCATTTAAGCTCTACAAGTTGAAGAGAAGGAAGAAAAAGAACATTGTTTAAAAAAAAATAAAAACTCTTTTTATTAACAGAGCTCAATGACCATACATTACCATAGGCATTTCCAACAGTGCACAAGAAGGCAGATACAGTACCTCATCAATGAAATTGTACAGGGTGTTGTCTGGCAGCGGAGACCCCCAATACCACTCAGACGCCCAAACATTGTTAAGGAAATTAGGGACACCAAAGGGAGACTGCAGGAGGCGCAACAGAAACTTATTCAACTCTTTCGAGCATACTACACTGATTTGTATGGCGAAGCAGGCCAAGCAGTAAGTAACGGCAAAACTGGATTATTTAACCCCAGTAGTTGATGATATAGTTTAAGATGCAGAAAGACAGAGTCTTGATTCATCTTTACTATGCAAGACAATTAAACGGCTATTAGGGCTTTGCCTGGGGCAAATCGCAAGAGCCGAATACAATGCCATCTTAATTTTATAAGACATTCACAGAAATATTATCATCCTTTTTTTAATATTAATTGGATATATGGAAAATGGAGAAGAAATTCCCCCCGATCCCCCTCTCTTCTTGGCATTGAACTTGTATTTTCCTAAAAAGGGGAATGATTCTCAGGCTGCTTGTTTATTGCCCTTTCTCTTTAATGAATTTCGATGGGAAAGGATACTGAATTCCACCTATGAAGTCACAGGAAATCTTGGCATACCAGCTGTAATGATAATGCTAGATGTATAAAAGGCTTTTTGAACAGGGTGTTTTTTTAATGGCAGACTGTGCTTTATGGGGTTTGGACTGAGAACCTGTAACAGGATCAAACTATTGTACAACAATCTATACACCAGCATAGTAAGCTATGGTGAAATATATCAGGTAAAATAAGTATAGGAACAGGGACCCGACAGAGATGCGCTCACTCCTCTGCTATTTTGCTTTAGATTCAGAGCCTTGCTTGCGGTACTTGAAACAGAGCATTTTAATTTTTTTAAATTAAATACCGCTATTTGCAACATAGTTGCATACGTGAATGATACAGCTTTCTTTACGGCTGATCCTAAATCAGCCATCATGGTAATAGAGGGCGTTTTGGTATTGTTTCGGTATGTTGCCCGCTTATAAAATTATTCCTTCTAAGATGTTAATTACATATAACACAACAGGACCACCTGAAGACTGAAGGTATCGAGAATACGTGACTTACTTAGGAGTGCAAATCTCTCACTTTGGTACTTCATATTATTTAATTTATCTACAATATGCTTATTTCATATTGTAAGCAAACTTTTGAACAGTGGAATCGCTTGCCAGTTGGTCTTATAGAGAGATGTAATTTTAATTACAATTATGCTATTGCTTAAGTATTTGTATCTGTCTAGGGCAATACCTCTGTATTTGCCTTTCGTTATTTAAAAAAAATTGAGCACTCATGGAACAAATTTATTTGGCAGTATAGGCACCCACGTAGGGCACTGTGTTCTATTAATTTTTCTCTGGAGAAAGGTGGCTGGGCACTCTCCATATTAAGGCTTTATTACCGGCAGCCTTCGCGGATCGATTGTCCAAAGTCCTTTTCCGTAGGGATACATGGTCATTTGGCTCACTCTTGTATAGCAGACAATGAATATCAATTACAAAAATGACAGCAATACGTCGCAGTACTGGAAAGAATATATTGACTGTGGTAGTCCACTACTTAAAGGTAACAAGGGGGGGGAGGAATAACAGGGGACAGACCAGAAATACATCCACTCAGTAAGTCACATATCAGCATTCACAATCAAGGTGGCGATATTGATAATGCCCATTTCCTGCAATGAGTCACAAATGTCTAATTACACTGGACACGTTTTATTTACGAATCAACTGGGTGGTCTGATGGCCCAGTCTCTGCAGCAGCCCCCGCTGCCTCAGCTGATGCCGCACAGGCATACAGGAACACCTCCAGTGGGAGCAATATGTCTTTAGGGTGGGAGCATGTAGGCATGAGTTCCCAGAATGCAGTAAGCTGTTCCTGGCAATCGGCTGCATCCTTAAGCCAATAAGTAGAATTGGTAGTGCACACCACCACCACCTCATCGCTACCCTGCGCTTGGCGAGCGTAAGGAGAAGCCTCGCCAGATTACGTCTCTCATGTGGCATATGCCAACAGCGCAACACTGGGAGAGCGCTCAAGGGGATGGCCTAGAATACAGAATATCAGCAAGCCGAGCAAAACTTACATTCCAATGGTCGGAAATTTCTGGGCAATCCCAGGCTAGATGGAAGAAACCAGCAGTTGGGAAGGAGCAATGAACACACCGTGTCTGTACACAGGCCCATTATAAACAATCCCTCAGGGGTGTGTTTTAGTCAGTGAATGAATTTAAAATAAATGAGACGGAGGCGATAGTTGAGGGCTAGCGCAAAATCCTGGGCACAACACTAGCTCCACTGCTCATCAGTAAGAGGGGGTGTAATTTCTTTAATAATAGTTAAGTATGGGAGGGAGGAGCCTAGCGCTTGACCAAGATGGCCGCGTGAGCTTTGAGCTCCCGAGACCCTCGTGCCCTCCGTCGTCTATCCTGTATATAATCCTGTTTGTATGCATGGCATCGTGTAGATGACTTGTCAGGGAGGCGATCGATGCCACCCGAGGTCGAATCGCCCACCGGGAACCGGAGTTATGCATGGCGGAAGATTGAGGCCCATCTCCGAGGGATGCCAGGGGCTCGAGTTGGCAGGATGCCCGACCTCTAATTGAACAACAGCGTCCAGGCGAGGTGTGAACTGCCGGACGGAGGTCCCTATCCTTTCACTTTCACTTTCTCGCCCTTTGTCTGCCCAGCCCAGGGAGTGCTCGCGTCTGCTTTATTCTCATTTGGATGCTCTGCATGCTACACTGGCGACCCATCGTCAGACGGAGCACTCCTGATCTCTCTCGCTGAGAGAGGGCGGTCCTGTTTGAACCGACTTGCTTGAGCCCACCATGTCGGGCAAAGCAGAGGTGGACCGGCCGAAGCCCAAGGCCACCAGGCGGGGAGCCTACACTCAAGCCAATAACATGGACCGCTATGCCCAGCAGAAGGGGTCACCGGGTGCACCGAGCCAGTCCCCGGACACACAGAAGACTGCCTCACCCTTGGCCCCGGAGCTTTCACTGCAGGATGTCATGGGTGCACTCGACGGGCTGCAGACTTCGATTGGGAGACAGTTTGATGCCCTGGCGCACAAAGTGGATACCATCTTGGTGGATGTTAATCTGATCCGCGCGGATTTGGGCAAAACAAATGAACGGGTCAAATCCCTGGACATCAAGACCACGGGCCTCGCCGATGATGTCTCGGACCTGCAGACCGAGGTCCGTAAGTTGCGGACCGAGAGTGATCTCGCCGCCCGTCGGCTGGAGGACTTCGAGAGCCGGGCCAGGCGCAACAACGTGCGCGTTATCGGGGTCCCGGAGTCCTCGGACGAGACTTCAGTGGACCTGCTCGTGGAGGACTTGGTGCTCAATCATCTGCAGCCTAAGGGTCTAGGGAAGTTCTTCGCAGTTGAGAGGGCCCATAGAGTGCCGGGTGGGCGGCCCAAGGTGGGAACCCCGCCGAGGCCGATTGTCGCCCGGCTCTTTCATTTTCGAGACCGGGACGCTATCCTGCAGGCCTCGAGGGTAACAGGCCCGGTCCCCTTCCAGAATGCGTCGGTGAATTTCTATCCTGACTTCACCCAGCAGGTGCAGAGGCAGCGGCAGGGCTTCCTGGGGGTGAAGAGGAGGCTTCGGGAGAGGGAACTGAAATACGCCATGCTCTTCCCTGCCAGACTACGTGTGGTGTTTGAAGACCGAACATTCTTTTTTGAGTCGCCTGCCATGGCAGATGAATGGCTGGACGCTCTGCCTCGACGCCGCACGGAAAAGGACACTGCCGTAGACGGGGACAGTGGCCGGGATGAACAAGGTTGATGTCTTCGGAACCGGACTGACTCGGACTGACTTTATATAATGACTTGCAGTAAATACGGAGGTTGTGGGAGGACGAGGGGAGCTCTTTCCTCCCTTAGGGTACTTTTTGTAGATTTTGGGTTTGGTAGGGCGACAGGCACACTGCAAGTTGGGGGGGCTTTGTAAGCTGCAGCAGGGGTGCAGGGTGGGGGGGGTTTCTGGGATTTTGGGTTTGTTGTTGGGGGGTTTGTTTCCGCAAGGCATAGTGCTTATTTCCAGGACTGTTCCATGGTGGCTCTTCGGGTGTGGGGTGGGCCTCTTTACGTTTGGGGATGGGGGGTAGGGGTTTAAGTGTTATAAGCTGGAATGTTAATGGTTTGGGGGATCGCATTAAGCGTGGGATTGTTTTGCAATTCTTGAAACGGTCATTGCCGGATGTTGCCCTGCTGCAGGAGACGCATCTTATAGGTAATACGTGCTATGCCCTGAATAGGAAGGGTTATAAATTCATAGCTCATTCGGGATTCTCCTCTGGGTCCAGGGGTGTGGGCATCCTAGTCAGAGCCTCGCTACCATTTGAGGTGGACTCCACCATTGTTGATGATAGGGGGAGGTTTGTGGCGGTGGCGGGGCGGTGGGAAGGAAGAACTTTGGTTTTAGTTTCGGTTTATGTCCCGCCGGCCCTGCAGGCCTCCACGTTCACAGATCTGGGTAGGGCCCTGCTGGATCTCCCGGGGGGTATGCTTGTGGTGGGAGGTGATTTCAACGCTGTTGGCTCCGGTCTGCTGGATAGATACCCGCCCAGAGACACTGGGGGGGCTCAGAAGTGGCTTCCAGACTTTCTAGATACGCTTGGCTTGATAGACTGCTGGAGGCTCCGGCACCCCACACAGAGCCAATACACTTTCCACTCCGGGGCACATGGTAGCCTTTCCAGGATTGACTACCTACTCACTCTGGCTGCGCATGCCTCATTGGTGTCTGAGGCCAGGCACATGGCGCGTGGTATATCTGACCATTCGCCGGTGTGGGTCAGGCTGGATCTGGGTCGAGAGGGAGGGGGAAGGGTGGCCCCTATCAACCCTTGGTATTTCCGAGACCCCAAGATGCGCAGCGCGCTGGTAAAGACAGTAGATAATTTTTTCAAGGACAATCAGGGATCCGTGGACTCGGCAGTGTCGCTGTGGGAAGCATTTAAGACCGTGCTGCGAGGGGAAGCCCTCTCCCTTGTAGTGGCTGCCAAGCGGCGGGGAGATGGCGAGGTTTTGCAGGTTGAGGAGGAGATCGCGGCTTTGGAGGGAGCGCTGGAGGAGGAGGTTACAGAGGCCTCACTGCATGAGCTGTGCTTGAAGCAATCAGAGTATAAGGACCTGGTGACGAATGCCGCTAAGACCCTCGGTAGGGAACAGCAGGGCCGTCTGTATGATGTTGGTGACAAGGCCGGGAAACTCCTGGCTTGGCTGGACAAAAAAGAACGGGTCAATAGAGTAGTGCCGGAGTTGACGGGAGAGGGGGGAGAGGTGATTGTGGAACCTGAGAGGATTGTGCAGTGTTTCTCGGACTATTTCCGCATGGTTTATGCCTCCGTGTCGGACAGGCCGCCCGAGGACTCGCGTGACCTCCTGCGTGATATCGCATTGCCCTGTCTCTCTGATATAGATAGGGACGATCTAGATGGTGACATAACGGTCGATGAGGTGGCGGGGGCTATCCGCGCGTTGAACTCGGGCAAGGCCTCGGGTCCGAACGGCTTGCCGGTCGACCTGTACAAGCTGTTTCCGGATAGGGTTGCCCCTCACCTGCGCGCCATGTTCGTGGAGGCGCGGGGGAGTGGGGCCCTCCCGTTGGATCAGCGACTGGCGACGATTGTGGTTATACACAAAGAGGGCAAACCCCGAGATAAGTGCGCCTCATATAGGCCTATCTCACTCCTTAACGCAGAGCCGAAAATTCTGGCTAAAATCCTGGCGGCCCGTTTGATTAGGGTACTCGGTGACTTGGTCCACCCGGATCAATCCGGATTCATCCCGCACCGTAACACAGCGTTAAATCTTCGGCGCCTTCATGGTGTAATCGCCAGGGCGGGCACGCTGCGTGAACCAGCTATTGTGGCGTCTCTCGATGCCACGATGGCCTTTGACGCGGTGGAATGGGCATATTTGTGGGCCGTGTTGACCAAGTTCGGCTTTGGCCACGGTTTTGTGAGCTGGGTGAGGTTGCTGTATGAGGGCCCTCTCGCGAGTGTGGTGGTAAATGGCCGGGCGTCGACTCCGTTTCAGCTTGGGAGGGGTACTCGGCAAGGTTGTCCCCTGTCGCCATTGTTGTTTGCCCTCGCCCTTGAGCCGCTGGCTGCGTGGATACGCTGGCACCCGGATATACGGGGACTTAGATGGTCGCCTGAACACGAGGACCGTATATCGCTCTATGCTGATGACATCCTGTTGTATCTTGCCTCACCCAAGAAATCACTTATAGTGGTCTGTGACGTACTCACATCTTTCGGTAGGAACTCGGGTCTCGTTATCAACTGGAGTAAATCGTATTTATATGTTCTTAGTGGCGAGGTCCCACCGATCCCTCGAACTTGTTCGATCCAGGTTGCTCAGCAGGGCTTCGTGTATCTGGGGATCTTTATCTCCATGGACTCTGCCGTGCGATATGAGAGGAACCTGCTCCCCCCCCCTAGCGCGCCTGAGGCGGGATGTGGAGGGCTGGCGGAGGCTGCCGCTCTCCCTCGTTGGGCGCGCGGCCCTGTTCAAAATGATGTCTCTTCCCCGGTTCCTCTACGCACTGCAGAATACTTTGGATTGGGTACCGGCCAACTACTTTCGGGAGGTTGAAGGCCTCCAACGAACGTTGCTGTGGGACGGGCGGCCGCGAATAGCTATTGCAAAGTTGACGCTTCCATGGTACGACGGGGGTATTGCGCTTCCAGACATCCGACGGTACTATTGGGCCACCCAGCTGAGTGCGATTAATCATGGGTTTTATGGCCCTGCCCTCAGCCCGGGGTATGCCATGGACAGGTGGTTGCTGCGTGGTGGTAACTATTACAGGGCGTTGTATTCGCGGTCCCTGGACTCGTCCCTCACGGGGCCCACTGGTGTGGCGGTGCGTGTGTGGAAGATGGCAACTGACTCGCTGGGCTGGAATGATAGGCTCACCCTCGCTACCCCGCTGTTTGAATCTGAGAGACTGGGTAGGCTTTGGCACACAAAAGGCTTTGACAAATGGGACTTGATAGGCATCTCCAGGGTCGGAGATGTCCTGATTAAGGGGAGGGTGAAGTCCTTTGAAGAGTTGCAGAAGGAGTATGAGCTGGCGCCATCTGAGTTTTTCCGCTATATTCAGGTGCGTCACGCCCTCCGATCAGTCCTCATAGAGGGTGAGAAGGTGCCTGACTCCTCTCCTTTGGAGGACCGGGTCCTTGATGGCCATATGCCCGAGAGCACGATCTCGCTCATCTATAAGAAACTGATCAACGTCCGGGCGGATATGCTTCTGGGGTTGAGGGACCAGTGGTCTAGGGATGGCCTCGAGTTGGATGACGAGGATTGGCAGTCTGCTGTTTCCTCTCCTAAGGAGGTTGCGATCCCGTCGCGTCTGAGGCTGGTGCAGCTTAAAATACTGCATCGAGTGTATGTGACGGGGCCAAGGCTGGTTCACATGGGATTCTCGGAGGACGGCCTATGCAGGAGGGGATGTGGTATGGTGGGTACTTTCCTGCATATCATTTGGGAATGTGGTGTCATCACGGAATTCTGGAGGAGAGTCCATGCAGTGATGGGGGAGGTGACGGGCATTGCTATGCAGCCGGAAGCGCGGTGTTGTCTCCTGAATGTCTGGGGGCCCACTGATCATAATGCGGCGCAGACCCAATGGGTGACTCTGGGTAACATGGTCGCTAAGAGAGATATAGCGCGATTGTGGGGATCCGTGGGGCCCCCCACATTGACCGCGTGGAAAGAAAATATGGACTGGAGTATGCTAAGGGAGAAGACGGTATATTGCGCTAGAGGCCGCCCTCGGAAGTGGCACGCCATCTGGGGGCGGTGGAATCAATACAGGGTGGGAATTTGTCTTGCCCCTGATTTGGATCCCCCTGAGGAACAGCTTTCCTCCTACCCTTCTTTCCAGCTCAGTATGGTTAATGGACTTCTTTGGCCTCTGCTGTCCCCCTTCTTCCTCTTTTCACAGTACTGTAAATGGTAGATGATTGGGGTCCCGCCTCCCCTGGGGGGCTATCACCATGGGCATTCAGTGTTCTTGCCTTGCTGGGGGTTGTTGTGTTGTGGTAAATAATTTAATTACCGGGACTTAATTTGATACAGAAACATAATAAAATAGCTCAGTAAATAAAAGGCAGAATCCGTGGTATTAGAGGTTCGGAATGGGCTTTATTCCAGTGGTCGATTATAATCGGTTGCTCCAGGTTCCATCACCACGAAGGTTCAGGAAGTGAAGTACATACATTATTGACAATCAATTACTTTTATACAATAGGCATTACAGTGAAGTAAATGCAAGAGGCGTAACAATTGATAGCAAAGATAACATTTCACATGCGTAGCTGAAGAAGGCGTAATTGGGAGTAACAAGGAAAACGTCATTGGTTATGATGTCACATATGGGTGGACCTATGAAATAATTTCGCAATGTCAGCAGAAATACTTGGCAGAGATGCGCGCGCAGCAGCATGACGTGTGATTGACGTGCGACTAGGGGGTGAAGGGGACTTGACATTTAACTCTACATGTGGCGACAGAAGTCTGGAGGGTCAAGTCAACCTAATCCCAAATCATATCTAACATCCTATGTTTAAAGAACTATGTTATCCAGAAGAGAGGTCTCTTAGAGTAGAATCTTATTCTATACTGACTATACTGACTGTTAGTGCGTGTACAAGCGTCTAAGTGTCTACACTAGATGCGAGGGCAGGAATCTTCCATAGTAACAGGGCTATGAATTACTTGCATGAAGACAGAGAAGCCGGGCCTTTGCTCGGTAGCTGGCAGAATGTTTACTTAAACTACTAGACAGGAATGCATTGGGCTGGGATCGGAGCAGATAATTTCGAAGGTGAAATACAGTTCTTGGCAGGCAGCAAGCTGATGTCAGGCTTCGTGAGCCGCGCAGAGAATGAGACAAAGTTCATGGTCACAGATGCAGGCTCAGACTGGAGCTTCAGAGACAGAAAGCAAGAAAAGCTTAATGACAGAATCAGGGCCTACTTGCCTGGACTGTAAAAATGGCATAAGTGAACCATATAAAGGCGGTGGCCTTTTGTACTTAGGAATGGAATATCCGGCCCATTCATGGTGGATCTGAAAGAGGACATGGACGTGTGGACGCACATGTATTTGCGTCTTCATAACTGGAACTGGAGGGAACATACATGTACTTGTAACATGCACACAGAACCGTTGGGGTCCAAGATAGGGGACATAACTGACCAGAAAAATCCATATTTCCACATTCCCTCCTTGTCCCCTACTTGCCCGTCAAGAGATATCAATCTTCATTAATCCATTGATCTGTTCATATAGCATCATTTGTTCTTCTTTCTTCTTCCGGGATCTTGAACGAAAATCTTGATGTGGAATACACGATGTGGCACACAGACCACAAATCGCTGGTCCACATTGCAGGCATAAGCAGCAACTGAATAGTATGAGAAGGCCAATACCTAGGAAGGATAGAACTCTCCATCCCCAGGCTGATAACACACTCCAAAACCAACCGGACCAAGTCCAGGTGCCTGGATTCTGGTGTATCTGGCTCACAATCTTATGAAGGCGGGTTATAGCTTTATATACAGATGGCGAATTTTCTGGTATGAATACGCAGCAGCTTGATCCGATGACCCTACAAGCTCCGCCCCTATCGGCCAGGATGACGTCAAGGACGAGACGATTTTGAAGCACAACAATCCGCATAGCAGACTGCTCTTCTGTTAAATTGCCTAAGGCGGAAATAGTTTCGTTCACTACCGCTTCAAGGGTTCTAGTTAATCTACGTATCAGTTTACTATTAGTAACGGTACCTATATAGGGAAAGAGACCTTTATTGAAATCTGTGTATTTTTCCCATGCTGTTTCAGTGTAATCGACTATTGGGAGATCTCTCCTTTCTCTATTGTGTACTAAATGAGTATTTCTGTGATAATCAGGAGGAGCTAGAAAAACAGGTGGCAAAAGAAATCCAATGTAGCAGGTACCATCCCAATCTAGAGGCAAACGTACATATGCCGTCTGACCACATATGAAATAGGAATGGCGGGAAGCTCTAAATGTAGACTTGCCTTGATCACTAAATTCTATTACAGTGGTGCATCTACTATGGCCCATATGTATGGAACCATTCTTTCTTACACATAATTCACCTTTTACTGGAAATACTGACATGGCGGGCAAACTTGGAGTGACTTCGGATTCGACATTCAAGATCAAGAGATTAAGCGTAAAATTACCTAATCCATATACTTCGTTTTCTAGATCAGTTCCTGTTCTTTTGGGAAGTCCCTCCTTGTTGGGGTGGCAGACTTTAAGTAAAACTAAGTTCAGATTTCCCCATACCCAGTTGTCTTGATAAACTGCAGAATTTGAATCTAAGGAATTAATTAAGCTAAACCATGCTCCACAGGAGCCGTTGTGTGTGAACGGGTATGGAAAAAAAGGTAGAATTCCTTTATAGTTCTGATAGGGAGGGAGTCGGCCACATATCCAACAATTTGTAGCATTGCTAACCTGATGGGAATGATGTAACATACTAATAAAAGTGTTATTGCGAAGCGCAAATCTGTATGACAATTCATGCGGAGGTAATTCACTAAAAGAATGTTCAGCAGTAATATTATAAGCATGTCTAGAAATAGGATAATATATGTGCAACAATATACTCGCAATAATTATAAAAAGACTTAAGGAAAACAAAATTAATAACGTCACTGTGCAATGACTACGCAGTGATTTACAGTACGCATGTCGTTTCAACATTTTTCGGGTGCTTTCTCTATTCAGGTCCAAGGGATACATGTCAGAGACAATTCAACCGCTTCACCTTGGAGAGGACTTAAACAATCAAATTGCTTGACTGATTGGGCCTGAGTTTTAGTTTATAATGTTCGGAATTACTCCTTTCAACAAGAGGAAGTTTTGAGTCAATGGGTGAAGACACACGAGGTGTGGTATTCACATCTGATTGTAGTCCATGAAATTTCTTGATATGACTTGAGTGAATCCAGCCTTTTCTGCCCTCGATCTTCACGGCTGTCCTCGTCGTTAATAACACGAGCTGAGGCGACCTCCACCTAGGATCCAGCTGAGTCTTTCGATCAAAGTTCCTCACTAAAACGAGATCCCCCGGAATTACGTCATGGGGTTTCACCTCAGTGTTGTCAGGAAAAGCTGCAGCTACCTGTGAACGACAAGATTGTAGTGCAGACATCAAGGAAGCCAAATAATCTGTCAGCATATTACAGTCAATATCAGTTATTTTGCGTGGTATGGGCGTCCCCCACATATTTGGTGGTCTACCAAAGATCACCTCATACGGAGATAGCCCTGTTCGAGAGTGTGCTACCATTCTCATGTAAAAGAGCGCAACTGGTAATGCTACTACCCAGTCGACACCTTTCTCCCTGCATATTTTGGACAATCTGATTTTCAAAGTTTGATTATGTCGTTCCACGAGACCTGCTGCCTCGGGGTGTCGGACACAATGAAACTTCCACTGATATCCTAACAAAAGTGAAACGTGTTTCATTAATTCGGATGAGAACGGCTGGCCGTTATCTGAGTGAACAACACGTGGTAAACCGTATCGTGGGAAGAATTCTCGAACTAACTGTTTGGCAGTAGTCGGGGCAGTGTAATCTGATACTGGGTACGCCTCTGTCCAACGGGAAAGAGCACAAACAACTACGAGAACATATTTGAATCCTCGACATCGTTCCATCTGGATATAATCCATCTGGAGGACTTCAAAAGGGTGATCAGGAGGCTGAAATCCACCCTGTTCTACGGGGATGCTTTTTCCTGGGTTGAACTGACAACAGATCATACAGGTACGAACTTTTTGTTTGGCTGCTGCTCGTAAATGCTTGTTGAACCAGATATGTTGAATGCTGTCTAGCATAGCTTTCTCTCCTAGATGCGCTGGACTATGGACAGTGTTAATAATGACTTGGACCATTGAATCAGGAAGGAACCACACAGACTTTTCCTTCATCAACCATCCTTGATCCGTTTGGATCCCTCCTAATTCAATCCATTTCTTTATTTCGTCTGGTGTAGCATGTGTCTGTATATCAATTACGTCAAGAGTAGGATCTTTAACCGTCATACAATGTGTTGGCGTCGGGACTATTGTCTTTGTCATGTCGGATGTTTGAGTTTGAGCAGTCTGTTTAGCTGTTCTGTCAGCTAAATCATTGCCTTGAGAAATGATATCAGTAACTTTCGTATGTGCTTTGCATTTCATAATCGATATTGCAATGGGTAAATGTATTGCATCTAATAAGGCATGAATGAGGGGTCCGTGCTGAATGTGGGCACCGTGAGAAGTTAAATAACCTCTCTCTCGCCACAGCACGCCGAAGTCATGTACAACTCCGAATGCATAACGTGAATCAGTGTATATGTTGACTGTTTTATTTGTGGCTTGAATACAGGCTTGTGTCAAAGCGACGAGCTCTGCGGCTTGAGCTGACAAGATATTTATGCAATTTGTTTCAATAATTTCAGTGTCTGTTGTGACTGCGTAAGCGGCTACTAACTCTCCTGTACTTGTTCTCATACATGAGCCATCTACATACAACGTCAGGTCTGGGTCTGACAATGGGACATCTGTCAAGTCTTGTCTGGGTTTCGTCGTGATTGTAATAACATCAATACAGTCATGGGCTAGTGGGTCTGTTCCGATTACAGGTAAAAGTGTGGCAGGATTCAATGTGTTACAACGTCTGATTTCTATATGTGGCTGAAACAATGTTAGTTCATACCCTGTAAGTCGTGCTATAGTCAAGTGTTGTGTTTGCGTTCGATTCACAAGAACCTCTACTGCATGTGGTACTTGAACTGTCAATGGATGTCCTAACACTATAGCATCGCTTTGTCTGATTGCTAAAGCTGTCGCTGCCACTGATTTCAGGCACGCAGGCAGAGCCTGAGCTACGGGATCTAATGTACTAGAAAAATAAGCACACGGTTTGTGTGATCCTGCTTGTTCCTGTGTGAGTACTGACAAAGCAGTACCTTCTCGTTCTGTAACAAAGAGTGTAAAATGTTTTCTGTAACATGGTGTTGCTAAAACAGGTGCTTGGCATAGAGCTTTCTTTAAGCTTTCAAAAGCTTGTGTATGTTCCTGAGTCCAAGGGAGAACAGTCGATGTGGCTGCCTCCTGTGTTGTCAACTGAATGAGTGGTTTTGCTAGAAATGCATACTGAGGGATCCACTGCCTACAATATGAAGTGAGGCCTATAAAAGCCCGCACCTCCTTTTGTGTCTTGGGTATTGGCATGTTAGCTATTAACTGAATGCGGTCGGGTGTAAGCTGCCTTCCCTCCTTGGACAGCGAGTGTCCAAGATAAACAACTCGCTGGACACAGAATTGCAGCTTAGAAGGGGACACCTTGTGCCCCTTTTCGGCTAGAAATCGTAAAACTGTCAGTGATGCTTTCTCACATTCGGGTTCGCTTCTCGCGGTGATCAGCAGATCATCGACATATTGAAGCAGAGCAGTGTTGACTGGCATGTGTATACTGTCAAGTTCTCGTTTCAGTGCTTGGCTATAGATGCTGGGGCTTTCTGTAAATCCTTGAGGTGCGCGTGAGAATTTGAAGCTACGTCCATTTAAACTAAATCCGAACAAATATTGGCTTTCCGGGTCTATTGGGACGCTGAAAAAGGCATTTTTGAGATCAATTACAGTAAAGAATGTTGCTTCGGAATCAATAGCTGTCAGTAATGATGAGATATCTGGGACCACAGGGAATTGTGGCACAATGCATTTGTTCAATTCGCGCAAATCAATAACCAATCGATATACTGGCGAGGCCTTCGGATCTGTTCGTTTAAGAATCGGAATTATCGGTGAATTACATACATTGGAGTCTGTTTCTACAACCACTCCTTGGGCAATAAGCTCGTCAATGATTTGTAGTAAAGCCACTACAGCATCTGGTGGTAACTTGTATTGTCGCATTCGTGGTAGTACCACTCCTGCCTTTAGTGTAACTCGATATGGTGTAATATTCATGCAACCAACATCAGTAGGGCCTTGTGCCCATAGATGTGCAGGTAAAGTCTGCAGTCGGGGATCCATGTCTCGAGACACATAGTGACCTTTGAAATCACGTAAAAACAATCTTACTCCTTCCGGAGAACAACATATTATAGCTCCTAGAGCTTTCAGTGTTTTTATTCCTAACAAGTTTTCTGGACATGATTTAGTAAGCAATAAATCTGTAGTTCGGGTCAAAGGTCCTATCGTAAGTGGAAGAGGTTGTGACACTTCATTAACAATAGGTTTTCCTGAAAAACCAAGGGAAATATTCTGTGAGCCTGAGAGTGGTGCCCCTGGAACTTCACTACGTTTTATGGTTGTTCGACTTGCCCCTGTATCAAGTAAAAATTTTCTATCTTGACCTAATAATTCACTATGTACATAAGGTCCTTCTTGGTCTACAGGGACCTCGATAAGGGGTAAGTCAACTTCCCTCTCTAGGCTGGTTCATGCGTATCGTTGGTAATCAGGATAGTCATACTGTGCGATCTGGTATAGCTGTCGTGTCGTGGTTTGTGTGGCAGCAGCAGGCAACGCTGGTGCGGCCGGCACAAACTGTATAGACTGTTGTGGAGCTGGCATGGACTGTGCATGCTGCAAGGCTCCTTGTTCATTCTGATCCTGTCTAAGTGGCCGTGGTCTTTCTTTTGTAATACCTGTGGCGATATTACGCTTCAGGACTGGACAATCGTGTACATAATGACCTGGTTGTTTACAATAGTTGCATGTCCCTTTTACAGGTCCTGCTGAATCACCGGAATGTGTCGTACCCTTTTTATGTCCTTCAGCTGGAACTGTCTGGGAGACTAGCATTTTCATTTTCGTGTCTTTCATGCGTCTTTGTTCATGATCTTGTTCTTCTCTAATTCTATTGTAATGGTACTGTAACATTTGTAACATTTGTGATGGGGTATTACCTTGCCAGGTACTCTCGAATTTTAATACTCTATTCTTCACTTGGGGCAAGGAATTTTCAACTAATTTTGTCACAAACAGATGTGGGTATGATTCGCTACTTGCTTTTATGCCACTATTTATACCAAAACATTTTTCAAATCGTGCATAGAAATCACTAGTGTCTTCATCTTGCTTTTGTTTACAGGCTGAGATTGCACCCCAGTCTTCCTTTTTCGTGGTTAATAAACGTGGCAGTACCTGTACTAGTAAACCTGGCAGTGCTTTAGTTTTGTCCCCAAGCCCCGAACCTGGGCCTCGGGCCTTTTCTTCATTTTCTAATGCTGTCGTATCTATCTTTTGGTCTCCCACCTCCCACTCTTTTTCCTTGAGTTTTTCATAAATGCCAGCAGGCATTAATACCTTTAATATTGTCATAATGTCGGGATAGGTATACTCTCCCATGAGTAACATGTCTTTAATTTCTCGGTGGAAACCCGCTGGGTCTTTGTCATGACTGGGTACCACTTTCTTCATTTCCAACAATTCTATTTTTGATATGGGCGTATATACATATACACGTTTAAACTGATTGTCCTCGCCCTTTATTGGGTGCACTTCTCGTAAGGGATTCTGTCTGTCCACGTAATACATCGGTCTTTCCTTGATGGGTAATGAAACATGTTCTGGACATACAAAAAGAATGTACTGCCTTCTGGATTCTAGTATTTCCTTAATTAACTTAGTACCTGAACCTTTCCATCTATTCGTGAGTAATTCAGTCAATATATCAGGTAAGGGACCAGGATCTGAATGTTGGCTTTTATATAGTATAAGAAGTTGTTGAATCATATAAATCCCAGCTAAACGCTGTTCATCTGGGGTGAGATTCAAAAATGTGTGTGCTACTGTATCATCATCATACTTTCCGGGACTGTCAATCCAATGAACGGCTGACCTGGCTAATTCTTGTTCATCCATAGAATCGAGAAAATGATAACCCCTTCGTTCTCGCAGTAATTTGTCAGCGGCTTGGAACGAATGCTCGGGGGACCTTATATTTATTATAAGTGTTTGGAAATTCCTGTTATTATCTGGACGTATCGGACGTACCGGGTCAGTAAAGTATCTAGTACTATTACAAGATCTTCCTCTACCTACATAGGCTATGGTTTCTGACTGTCCTGTGGGCAGTCCTGATCCTTCCTCCTCCTCATTTTGTTCAAACTGGTCTACCGCTAATCTTTCTTCGTGTAGACGTTCTATTTCTTTACGGATCTTTCTGCACATGGCTATTATACAGTTTTGCTTGTCATGTCTCCCTTCTGATATATTCTGGCTCCATCTGGTAAGAATCTGCATTGCTTCCGGGTCTACCCCAGGTCGGTCTTGATTTCTGATCACACAATTTATGAGAAAACGTAACAGTTCCCCCTGTATCTCCACTTTCTGGTATTCCATAGCTCTGTTAATACATTCTGAATCTCGCCCTGTTTGGACAAAATGGTATATATTATCTAGGTGTGCAGTCATTCCTGGTAACTTCCCTAAATATACTGCGGCTCGTCTGATACGTAATGATGCCATGATCATTTCGTCCTCTTTGCCGGGCACAGGGTCATATCTACAATCTATAAGAAGTTCCTTAAGTGTGCGGGCATTTATGAGTTTGGGGGTACGTGAATGTGCTGACTCTTGAAAGGTAAGTTTATTTATTCTGGGTGGCGTAGAAAAAATGTTGGTAGCACCTCCCGTAGCCCCATCTGGGGTATCGGGCGTGAAAGGATTCGTTGAACGCGATACAGCAACTATAGGTGTAGACACAGCTATAGAAGTAGCTGTAGGAACAGATGAGGAAACAGATGTGCTTGCCGGAACTTGTGTCAGGATTTGTTGTTGTAGAGATACAGATACAGGATCTTGGCGTTGAACCTCCCCGGCCAACGGTCTATGTGGGGCGGGGTTAGCATACTCGGGAGCTGCGTCATCTAAATATGAGGAAAGAAAAACATCTTCTGCGGTTCTAGGATGCCCCTTGGGATGTGCCTTTATTGGAAATAATGGGGGTGGCAAGTCTTTTGGTATCCCCGTAGTAGCCTTAGGTAATCCCTCGGCCAGAAGGGGATACATACCCTTCATAAGGGCATTTCTTTGTCTGTTTATTTGTTCTGATTTTACTCGGGTACCTTCCTCAATTAATAGATTTTCTCGGACTTCATTTGAATTCTCTTTACTCTTCTCTTCCTGTCTACGTGCTTTTTCTGTACGTCTATATGATTCTTTACGCCATAATTCAATGGCGTCCTTCTGTGATTGTCTAGCTTTCTTTTTCCATAATTCTTCCTCTACTTTCACGATGCACTCTGCATCCCAGGTCCCAGCTGCGGGCCACCTCTGACTTTCTGGTAATTCCTTAGTGTAGTCTACCCATAAATCAAGAAATAATATAGCATCTAGGCCATGTTTATGATACATGAAGTACCCTGGAGTGTCCCTAGGAGGAATAGGAACAGCTTCCTCGAGTACCCCTTTTCTAGTTGTGATCTGTCTTAATTTCGAAAAGAGCGGCATATTGAGAACTGATCTGATACTTGATCTTGAACAAACTTAATACAGTAATCACAATAATGAACAGTCATTCATACCACAATATGCAGAACGTACTAAAAACATTTAACATTTAACATTTAACTGAGCAAACAATGATGATGACGATCTAAGGAAAACTTAATCACTTAAACATAATACTCGGCATTATCTGAATTATTCTGAATTTATATACTTGATATACTAGATATACTGCTAAACAGTACAGATACACTGCTGAAACAGTGCAGACCGGATTTGTGTACCCAAACCCGTCTGGACCGGCACAACTTATGTGCACGCCAGAACGCCTCCCCAGTAATGATACTCACCGGGTAGCTCGGAACGGAAGGCCTCGGAACGGATCTGAACTGAACTTGAACCGGAGTGGACTCGACTTGAACACTTCGGAAACTGGACTCGACTCGGGACTTCGGAAACTGGTGGGCCTCTGTATACCTCGGATCTTGCTCTCTCAGCTAGGCTCTGGTCGGGATACTTCGCACTTCTCACCGCCTCGTCTGGGTGTTGATCGCAGCCTCAGTCGCCCCCGCTTGACCGGAGGGAGATACAGGAAATCCTGCTGGTACGCGTTATTGTCCGTCCAGCTGTGGCAGGAGACCGGGCCTGCAACGCACCGCCGGCGCGTGAGATGAGAAAGTGTCCCTGTTCGGGCGCCATTTATGTGGTAAATAATTTAATTACCGGGACTTAATTTGATACAGAAACATAATAAAATAGCTCAGTAAATAAAAGGCAGAATCCGTGGTATTAGAGGTTCGGAATGGGCTTTATTCCAGTGGTCGATTATAATCGGTTGCTCCAGGTTCCATCACCACGAAGGTTCAGGAAGTGAAGTACATACATTATTGACAATCAATTACTTTTATACAATAGGCATTACAGTGAAGTAAATGCAAGAGGCGTAACAATTGATAGCAAAGATAACATTTCACATGCGTAGCTGAAGAAGGCGTAATTGGGAGTAACAAGGAAAACGTCATTGGTTATGATGTCACATATGGGTGGACCTATGAAATAATTTCGCAATGTCAGCAGAAATACTTGGCAGAGATGCGCGCGCAGCAGCATGACGTGTGATTGATGTGCGACTAGGGGGTGAAGGGGACTTGACATTTAACTCTACATGTGGCGACAGAAGTCTGGAGGGTCAAGTCAACCTAATCCCAAATCATATCTAACATCCTATGTTTAAAGAACTATGTTATCCAGAAGAGAGGTCTCTTAGAGTAGAATCTTATTCTATACTGACTATACTGACTGTTAGTGCGTGTACAAGCGTCTAAGTGTCTACACTAGATGCGAGGGCAGGAATCTTCCATAGTAACAGGGCTATGAATTACTTGCATGAAGACAGAGAAGCCGGGCCTTTGCTCGGTAGCTGGCAGAATGTTTACTTAAACTACTAGACAGGAATGCATTGGGCTGGGATCGGAGCAGATAATTTCGAAGGTGAAATACAGTTCTTGGCAGGCAGCAAGCTGATGTCAGGCTTCGTGAGCCGCGCAGAGAATGAGACAAAGTTCATGGTCACAGATGCAGGCTCAGACTGGAGCTTCAGAGACAGAAAGCAAGAAAAGCTTAATGACAGAATCAGGGCCTACTTGCCTGGACTGTAAAAATGGCATAAGTGAACCATATAAAGGCGGTGGCCTTTTGTACTTAGGAATGGAATATCCGGCCCATTCATGGCGGATCTGAAAGAGGACATGGACGTGTGGACGCACATGTATTTGCGTCTTCATAACTGGAACTGGAGGGAACATACATGTACTTGTAACATGCACACAGAACCGTTGGGGTCCAAGATAGGGGACATAACTGACCAGAAAAATCCATATTTCCACAGTGTGTTTATTTAAAAAATGGAACCTTTGCACTCCTCCTTCACTGTACTGTGGACGCGTCTCTGTTCCTCTTTATCGAAGCTGCCGAAACTCCGGGTTGTCGGCTGAATAGCTGTGTCCAGACTTTTGAAAATAAAGGTTTTTAAAAAAATAAATAAATAATAAAAAAAAATAATAGTTAAGTATGGTTATTGGAAATCATCCCAAACTACTAATATTATATTATAAGTGGTGTAATAGTAACCACATTAAATACGTTTGTTAGTAGCTGCCAAATGCAAGATTTCCACCAATGATCACCTCAGGGCATCAGGCAGGGTTGCCAGCAGTAATGCAAAAAAGACTATATAAATGTGCAACATCTGTACAAGGGTAATACATAACGGCCATAGATGTAGTGCCACAGCCACCAAAGTATTAATTTGAGTAATACGTCTCCCCAGCTGCAACTGATTTATCACCCAAATATGAACTTAAAATATAATTTTGGAAATTCAACCCATTTTGACCAAACATTGGCCTAAATGTTCTGAAAATAGACCAATTTTTATCTTAAACGCACATTTTCAATTTTAGTATACATATATTCAGCCTACCAAGAGTCTGTAGGTATGTAGGGTTGGCTACACATGGGAGAGCTACTTTCAGGTAGCTACGGAGCTACCAGTAGCTCACTAGCTACTCGTTAGAGAAGCCTGCTCTGGAACAACCCAAACTTCTCTTCTTTTTTTGCAAGAATATTATACTAATGAATGGGTGCAATTAGGGCTTCAGAATGTGGGATAACTCTTTGAAGGCCCACATATCGGCCTATTCACAGAGCTAGTATTCTGTTATGGTGTATATGCTAGCAGTATATTTAAATACATACAAATGAGAGATTGCTTCTCCATTTAAGGGGTAGATGCTGAAGGCCTCGCGAAAATACCCTGCATGGAATTGTTGCAAAGCTATTGGCAGAAGCATAGAGTTGGCAAAATACAGGCTAGTGAATATTTTTGAGACAATTTGAATTATCTAGCACATAAATGGTCCTGAATGCTCCCTACACCGTTGATACGGCTGATGTTGTAGAATCAAATTCGACTAAATAAATCTTGTGTCAATGCCTCTAGACTTAAAATACTTTATTATAAGGTCCAGCAAGACCTTTACTATGCACTCCAAATGGTACACAAATGAGTCTTGTCGCCCTATTCAGCTTTATTTCGTTGTAGAGAATCCAAGGCAGACGTGTTTTCAATATGAATTTCATTAGCACAATATTGGGCATGGATAATTTGGTAAGATAGCCAGAATTATACATGTAAGTGTGCGCACAACTCCGGAATTAATAATGTTAAGTACTTTAAAGGACATTCTATTGGAATATGCAGGGATTGTTTTTTTTTTAATGATAATTGCTTCCAGACTGTGTATAGCCAGCACTGGTTAAATCCTGATTCACCTTTGGAGACTAGCTGGTGGAACCAGTTTTCGCATATATGTGGCTCTCAATTAGCTATCATTAATAGTAATCTGGAAAGGAAACTGATAAAACAGATCTGGGCACCAGTTATGAATTAATTGTAACAATTCCAATGCTGCTGGACATTTTAATATGAATTTGGTTTGTAAATTCCGCCCTATGCCCTTCCCTTGATCTAGGGATGGGTGAGCTGAGCTCAACACCAAACCGTGCTCAAATCTATACAGTGGTTGTAGATTTAGTAGTTCCTCATAGTTCGACTTGTGTGAAGCTGATTTTTTTTTTTTCTCTCCACTCCTGTCCCGTAGAGCTGCACACCCCCCTCAATTCGGGAAAAAGCTGACTGATAGGTTGCTTGTAGAGTATAATTGGATCACCCGTAGTGCTTCACAATGTCAAATCATGTACAGTGGTTGCAAAAACTTAAATGGTTCTCGAGCAAAAATTGTAATAATGTTCCATAGTTTTCAGGGTGATGGTGCTCTTAGTATATTATTCCCTTTGGGCCCAGATATCTTGTTGTGCGTGCACTAAGGCACAATTTGAACCACCCCTTAAGGACTCTCAAGACTTCCGTTACCCCTCACACCCTTCCTTGCAAGAGCCGCAAAACACATCCAGAGGCATTAGTGTACTGCGAACCAACACCCTCCTCCAGCTCTGCCTAACATACTGAGGAACCCTACCTTTCCTTAGGCACGTTAAATAGCTGAACACTCTTCGAAGCATTAGTGGGGGGTCTGCCATTGAGACCTGCAAGGTCCATATAAGTGTTTAATCAAGATTATAAACTTTCTATTCACCTTCAGAGGAAAGCCTGAATGTTGTGTATGGTGTAATCGTGTGACCAAACTCATAGGAAGGGTTTTGCATTATGTTATGTTCAGACAAACATGATTGACTTGAACTTTGCGTTGTGAACCTCGTCAGGGGTAGTCAGCGCTATAGAAATGTAATTTAAACAAACACAATAGGAAGAGGCTTTTCATTGTTTAACCGTGAAAAACATATATATATATTTTTTTACACTTCTCTGGTTTTTAGGTCTCGCTGAGCCAGCGCATGCATGCGCCTCTCTGCGAGACATTAAGTAAGTGGGTTTCAAAAGTGCTACCCAAACGCTTTTGCTGGCCTCAAGCTGAAGTGCACGAGCGCGTGCACGCGCGCATCCGCCATCTGGGTTTCCTCTGTCATGTGTGGTAAATAATTTAATTACCAGGACTTAATTTGATACGGAAACATAATAAAAATAGCTCAGTAAATAAGAGGCAGGATCCGTGGTATTAGAGGTTCTAAATGGGCTTTATTCCAATGGTCGATTATAATCGGTTGCTCCAGGTTCCATCACCACGAAGGTTCAGGAAGTGAAGTACATACATTATTGACAAGAAATGACTTTTATAGAACATACATTACAATGAAATAGATGCGGTAGGCGTAACAATTGATAAGGAAAATGACGATTCACCTGCGTAACCGAAAATGGGCGTAATGAGGAGTAAAAAGGAACATAATTGGTTATGATGTCATATATAGGTGGATCTATAAGATTATACTTGGCATAGATGCGCGCGCAGCAGCATGACGTGTAATTGACGTGCAACTAGGGGGTGAAGGGGACTTGACATTTAGCTCTACATGTGGCGACAGAAGTCTGGAGGGTCAAGTCAACCTAATCCCAAATCATATCTAACATCCTATGTTTATAGAACTATGTTATCCAAAAGAGAGGTCTCTTAGAGTAGAATCTTATTCTATACTGACTATACTGACTGTTAGTGCGTGTACAAGCGTCTAAGTGTCTACACTAGATGCGAGGGCGGAATCTTCCATAGTAACAGGGCTATGAATTACTTGTATGAAGACAGAGAAGTCGGGCCTTTGCTTGGTAGCTGGAAGAATGTTTACTTAAGCTACTAGACAGGAATGCATTGGCCAGGGAGCGGAGCAGATAATTTCCGAAGGTGAAATACAGTTCTTGGCAGGCAGCAAGCTGATGTCAGGCTTCGTGAGCCGCGCAGAAAATGAGACAAAGTTCATGGTCACAGATGCAGGCTCGGACTGGAGCTTTCAGAGGCAGAAGGCAGGAAAAGCTTGATGACAGAATCAGGGCCTACTTGCCTGGACTGTAAAAATGGCATAAGTGAACCATATAAAGGCGGTGGCCTTTCGTACTTAGGAATGGAATATCCGGCCCATTCATGGCGGATCAACAGAGGACATGTTAACGGTGGACGCACATGTATTTGCGTCTTCATAACTGGAACTGGAGGGAACATACATGTACTTGTAACATGCACATAGAACCGTTGGGGTCCAAGATAGGGGACATAACTGACCAGAAAAATCCATATTTCCACATTCCCTCCTTGTCCCCTACTTGCCCGTCAAGAGATATCAATCTTCATTAATCCATTGATCTGTTCATATAGCATCATTTGTTCTTCTTTCTTCTTCCGGGATCTTGAATGAAAATCTTGATGTGGAATGCACGATGTGGCACACAGACCACAAATCGCTGGTCCACATTGCAGGCATAAGCAGCAACTGAATAGTATGAGAAGGCCAATACCTAGGAAAGATAGGACTCTCCATCCCCAGGCTGATAACACGCTCCAAAACCAACCGGACCAAGTCCAGGTGCCTGGATTCTGGTGTATCTGGCTTACAATCTTATGAAGGCGGGTTATGGCCTTATATACTGATGGCGAATTTTCTGGTATGAATATGCAACAGCTTGATCCGATGACCCTACAAGCTCCGCCCCTATCGGCCAGGATGACGTCAAGGACAAGACGATTTTGAAGCACAACAATCCGCATAGCAGACTGCTCTTCTGTTAAATTGCCTAAGGCGGAAATAGTTTCGTTCACTACTGCTTCAAGGGTTCTAGTCAATCTACGTATCAGCTTACTATTAGTAACGGTACCTATATAAGGAAAGAGACCTTTATTGAAATCTGTGTATTTTTCCCATGCCGTTTCAGTGTAATCGACTATTGGGAGATCTCTCCTTTCTCTATTGTGTACTAAATGAGTATTTCTGTGATAATCAGGAGGAGCTAGGAAAACAGGTGGCAAAAGGAATCCAATGTAGCAGGTACCATCCCAATCTGGAGGCAAACGTACATATGCCGTCTGACCACATATAAAATAGGAATGGCGGGAAGCTCTAAATGTAGGCTTGCCTTGATCACTAAATTCTACTACAGTGGTGCATCTACTATGGCCCATATGTATGGAACCATTCTTTCTTATACATAATTCACCTTTTACTGGAAATATTGACATAGCGGGCAAAATTGGAGTAGCTTTGGATTCGACATTTAGGATCATAAGATTAAGCGTAAAATTACCTAATCCATATACTTCATTTTCTAGATCAGTTCCTGTTCTTTTGGGAAGTCCCTCCTTGTTAGGATAGCAGACCTTAAGTAAAACTAAATTCAAATTTCCCCATACCCAGTTATCTTGATAAACTGCAGAATTCGAATCCAGAGAATTAATTAAGCTAAACCATGCTCCACAGGAGCCGTTGTGTGTGAACGGGTATGGAAAAAGAGGTAGAATTCCTTTATAGTTCTGATAGGGAGGGAGTCGGCCACATATCCAACAATTTGTAGCATTGCTAACCTGATGGGAATGATGTAACATACTAATAAAAGTGTTATTGCGCAGCGCAAATCTGTATGACAATTCAAGCGGAGGTAATTCACTAAAAGAATGTTCAGCAGTAACATTGTAAACATGTCTAGAAATAGGATAATATATGTGCAACAATATACTTGCAGTAATTATTAAAAGACTTGAGAAAAACAAAATTAATAACGTCACTATACAATGACTACGCAGAGATTTACAGTACGCCTGTCGTTTCAACATTTTTCGGGTGCTTTCTCTGTTCAGGTCCAAGGGATACATGTCAGAGACAATTCAACCGCTTCACCTTGGAGAGGACTTAAACAATCAAATTGCTCGACTGATTGGGCCTGAGCTTTAATTTATAAAGTTCGGAGTAACTTTTTTCCACAAAAGGAAGTTTTGAGTCAATGGGTGAAGACACACAAGGTGTGCTATTCACATCTGATTTCAGTCCATGAAATTTCTTGATATGACTTGAATGAATCCATCCTTTTCTGCCTTCGATCTTCACGGCTGTTCTTGTTGTGAGCAACACCAGCTGAGGTGACCGCCACCTAGGTTCCAGCTGAGTCTTTCGATCAAAGTTCCTCACGAGGACCAGGTCTCCCGGAACCACGTCATGGGGTTTCACCTCAGTGTTGTCAGGAAAAGCTGCGGCTACCTGTGAACGACAAGATTGTAGTGCAGCCATCAAGGAAGCCAAATAATCTGTCAGCATGTTACAGTCAATATCAGTTATTTTGCGTGGTATAGGCGTCCCCCACATATTTGGTGGTCTGCCGAAGATCACTTCATACGGGGATAGCCCTGTTCGAGAGTGTGCTACCATTCTTGTGTAAAAGAGTGCAACTGGTAATGCTACTACCCAGTCGACACCTTTTTCTCTGCATATTTTGGATAATCTTATTTTCAGAGTCTGATTATGTCTTTCTACGAGACCTGCTGCTTCGGGGTGTCGGACACAGTGGAATTTCCACTGATAGCCTAACAAAAGTGAAACGTGTTTCATTAATTCGGATGAGAACGGCTGGCCGTTATCTGAGTGAACAACACGTGGTAAACCGTATCGTGGGAAGAATTCTCGAACCAACTGTTTGGCAGTAGTCGGGGCAGTGTAATCTGAAACCGGGTATGCCTCCGTCCAACGGGAAAGAGCACACACAACTACGAGAACATATTTGAATCCTCTGCATCGTTCCATCTGGATATAATCCATCTGGAGGACTTCAAAAGGGTGATCAGGAGGATGAAATCCACCTTGTTCTACGGGAACGCTTTTTCCTGGGTTGAACTGACAACAGATCATACAGGTACGGACCTTTTGTTTGGCTGCTGCTTGTAAATGTTTATTGAACCAAATGTGTTGAATGCTATCTAGCATAGCTTTTTCTCCTAGATGTGCTGGACTATGTATAGTGTTAATTATAACTTGGACCATTGAATCAGGAAGGAACCACACAGACTTTTCCTTCATCATCCATCCTTGATCCGTTTGGATCCCTCCTAACTCGGTCCATTTCTTTATTTCATCTGGTGTAGCATGTATCTGGATGTCAATTACGTCAAAAGTAGGATCTTTAACTGTCATACAATGTGTCGGGACTATTGTCTTTGTCATGTCGGATGTTTGTGTTTGAGCAGTCTGTTTAGCTGTTCTGTCGGCTAGATCATTGCCTTGAGAAATGATATCAGTAACTTTCGTATGTGCTTTGCATTTCATAATCGATATTGCAATGGGTAAATGTATTGCATCTAATAAGGCGTGAATGAGGGGTCCGTGCTGAATGTGGGCACCGTGAGAAGTTAAATAACCTCTCTCTCGCCACAGCACGCCGAAGTCATGTACGACTCCGAATGCATAACGTGAATCAGTGTATATGTTGACTTTTTTATTTGTGGCTTGAATACAGGCTTGTGTCAGAGCGATGAGCTCTGCGGCTTGAGCGGACAAGGTATTTATGCAATTTGTTTCAATGATTTCAGTATCTGTTGTGACTGCGTAAGCGGCCACTAACTCTCCTGTACCTTTTCTCATACATGAACCATCTACATACAACGTCAGGTCTGGGTCTGACAACGGGACATCGGTTAAATCTTGTCTGGGTTTCGTCGTTATTGTAATAACTTCAATACAATCATGGGCTAGTGGGTCTGTTCCGATTACAGGTAAAAGTGTGGCAGGATTCAATGTGTTACAACGTCTGATTTCTATATGTGGCTGAAACAATGTTAGTTCATACCCTGTAAGTCTTGCTATAGTCAAATGTTGTGTTTGCGTTCGATTCACAAGAACCTCCACTGCATGTGGTACTTGTACTGTCAATGGATGTCCTAACACTATGGCATCGCTTTGTCTGATTGCTAAAGCTGTCGCTGCCACTGATTTCAGACACGCAGGCAGAGCCTGAGCTACGGGATCTAATGTACTAGAAAAATAAGCACATGGTTTGTGTGCTCCTGCTTGTTCCTGTGTGAGTACTGACAAGGCAGTACCTTCGCGTTCTGTAATAAAGAGTGTAAACTGTTTACTGTAACATGGTGTTGCTAAAACAGGTGCTTGGCATAGAGCTTTCTTTAAGCTTTCAAAAGCTTGTGTATGTTCCTGAGTCCAAGGGAGAACAGTCGATGTGGCTGCCTCCTGTGTTGTCAACTGAATGAGTGGTTTTGCTAGAAATGCATACTGAGGGATCCACTGCCTACAATATGAAGTGAGGCCTATGAAAGCCCGCACCTCCTTTTGTGTCTTGGGTATTGGCATGTTAGCTATTAACTGAATGCGGTCTGGTGTAAGCTGCCTTCCCTCCTTGGACAGCGAGTGACCAAGGTAAATAACTCGCTGGACACAGAATTGCAGCTTAGAAGGGGACACCTTGTGCCCCTTTTCGGCTAGAAATTGTAAAACTGTCAGTGATGCGTTCTCACATTCGGGTTCGCTTCTAGCGGTGATCAGCAGATCATCGACATATTGAAGCAAGGCAGTGTTAACTGGCATGTGAATACTGTCGAGTTCTCGTTTCAGTGCTTGGCTATAGATGCTGGGGCTTTCTGTAAATCCTTGAGGTGCGCGTGAGAATTTGAAGCTACGTCCATTTAAACTAAATCCGAACAAATATTGGCTTTCCGGATCTATTGGGACGCTGAAAAAAGCATTTTTGAGATCAATTACAGTAAAGAATGTTGCTTCGGAATCAATAGCTGTCAGTAATGATGAGATATCGGGGACCACAGGGAATTGTGGCACAATACACTTATTTAATTCGCGCAGATCAATAACCAATCGATATACTGGCGGGGCCTTCGGATCTGTTCGTTTGAGAATCGGAATTATCGGTGAATTACATATATTGGAGTCGGTTTCTACAACCACTCCTTGGGCAATGAGTTCGTCAATGATTTGCAGTAAAGCCACTACAGCATCTGGTGGTAACTTGTATTGTCGCATTCGTGGTAGTACCACTCCTGCCTTTAGTGTGACTCGATATGGTGTAATATTCATACAACCAACATCAGTAGGGCCTTGTGCCCATAAATGTGTAGGTAAAGTCTGCAATCGGGGATCCATGTCTCTAGACACATAATGACCTTTAAAATCACGTAAAAACAATCTTACTCCTTCCGGAGAACAACATATTATAGCTCCTAGAGCCTTCAGTGTTTTTATTCCTAACAGATTTTCTGGACATGATTTAGTAAGCAATAAATCTGTTGTTCGGGTCAAAGGTCCTATCGTAAGTGGAAGAGGTTGTGACACTTCATTAACAATAGGTTTTCCTGAAAAACCAAGGGAAATATTCTGTGAGCCTGAGAGGGGTGCCCCTGGAACTTCACTACGTTTTATAGTTGTTCGACTTGCCCCTGTATCGAGTAAAAATTTTCTGTCTTGGCCTAATAATTCACTATGTACATAAGGTCCTTCTTGATCTACAGGGATCTCGATAAGGGGTAAGTCAACTTCCCTCTCTAGGCTGGTTCATGCATATCGTTGATAATCAGGATAGTCATACTGTGCGGTCTGGTACAGTTGTCGTGTCGTGGTTTGCGTGGCAGCAACAGGCAACGCTGGTGCAGCTGGCACAAACTGTATAGTCTGTTGTGGAGCTGGCATGGACTGTGCATGCCGCAAGGCTCCTTGTTCATTCTGATCCTGTCTAAGTGGCCGTGGTCTTTCTTTTGTGATACCTGTGGCGATATTACGCTTCAGGACTGGACAATCGTGTACATGATGACCTAGTTGTTTACAATAGTTGCATGTCCCTTTTACAGGTCCTGCTAAATCGCCAGAATGTGTCGTACCCTTTTTATGTCCTTCAGCTGGAACTGTTTGGGAGACTAGCATTTTCATTTTCGTGTCTTTCATGCGTCTTTGTTCATGATCTTGTTCCTCTCTAATTCTATTGTGATGATACTGTAACATTTGTAACATTTGTGATGGAGTGTTACCTTGCCAGGTACTCTCGAATTTTAATACTCTATTCTTCACTTGGGGCAAGGAATTTTCAACTAATTTTGTCACAAACAGATGTGGGTAGGACTCGCTACTTGCTTTTATACCACTATTTATACCAAAACATTTTTCGAATCGGGCATAGAAATCACTAGTGTCTTCATCTTGCTTTTGTTTACAGGCTGAAATTGCACCCCAGTCTTCCTTTTTCGTAGTTAATAAACGTGGCAGTACCTGGACTAATAAACCTGGCAGTGCTTTAGTTTTGTCCCCAAGCCCCGAACCTGGACCTCGGGCCTTTTCTTCATTTTCTAATGCTGTCCAATCTATCTTTTGGTCTCCTACCTCCCACTCTTTTTCCTTGAGTTTTTCATAAATGCCAGCAGGCATTAATACCTTCAATATTGTCATAATGTCGGGATAGGTATACTCTCCCATGAGTAACATGTCTTTAATTTCTCGGTGGAAACCCGCTGGGTCTTTGTCATGACTGGGTACCACTTTCTTCATTTCCAACAATTCTATTTTCGATATGGGCGTATATACATATACACGTTTAAACTCATTGTCCTCGCCCTTTATTGGGTGCACTTCTCGTAAGGGATTCTGTCTGTCCATGTAATACGTGGTTCTTTCCTTGATGGGCAGTGAGACATGTTCTGGGTATATAAAAAGAATGTACTGCTTTCTTGATTCCAGTATCTCTTTAATTAACTTAGTACCTGAACCTCTCCATCTATTCTTGAGTAATTCGGTCAATATATCAGGTAAGGGACCAGGATCTGAATGTTGGCTTTTATATAGTATAAGAAGTTGTTGAATCATATAAATCCCAGCTAAACGCTGTTCATCTGGGGTGAGATTCAAAAATGTGTGTGCTACTGTATCATCACTATACTTCCCGGGACTGTCAACCCAATGGACAGCTGACCTGGCTAATTCTTGTTCATCCATAGAATCGAGAAAATGATAACCCCTTTGTTCTCGGAGTAATTTATCAGCTGCTTGGAATGAATGCTCGTTAGACCTTATATTTATTATTGGTGTTTGAAAATTCCTGTTATTTTCTAGACCTATCGGACGTATTGGATCAGTAAGACATCTAGTACTATTACAAGATCTTCTTCTACCTACATAGGCTATAGTTTCTGACTGTCCTGTGGGCAGTCCTGATGCTTCTTCCTCGCTTTGTTCGAACTGGTCTACCGCTAATCTTTCTTCGTGTAGGCGTTCTATTTCTTTTCGGATCTTTCGGCACATGGCTATTATACAGTTTTGCTTATCATGTCTCCCTTCTGATATATTCTGGCTCCACCTGGTAAGAATCTGCATTGCTTCCGGGTCTACCCCCGGTCGGTCTTGATTCCTGATCACACAATTTATGAGGAAACGCAACAGTTCCCCCTGTATTTCCACTTTCTGGTATTCCATAGCTCTGTTAATACATTCAGAATCTCGCCCGGTTTGGACAAAATGGTATATATTATCTAGATGTGCAGTCATTCCTGGTAATTTCCCTAAATACACTGCGGCTCGTCTGATACGTAATGATGCTAGGGTCATTTCGTCCTCTTTTCCGGGCACAGGGTCATATCTACAATCTATAAGAAGTTCCTTAAGCGTACGGGCATTTATGAGTTTGGGGGTACGTGAATGTGCTGACTCTTGAAAAGTAAGTTTATTTATTCTAGGTGGCGTAGAAAAGATATTGGTAGCACCTCCGGTAGCCCCGTCTGGGGTATCGGGTGTGAAAGGATTCGTTGAACGTGATACAGCAACTATAGGCGTGGATACAGCTATAGAAGTAGCTGTAGGAACAGATGCAGAAACAGATGTGCTTGCCGGAACTTGTGTCAGAACTTGTTGCTGTAGGGATACGGGTACTGGATCTTGGCGTTGAACCTCCCTGGCAGGCGGTCTATGTGGGGCGGGATTAGCATACTCGGGAGCTGCGTCATCTAAATATGAGGAAAGAAAAACATCTTCTGCGGTTCTAGGATGCCCCTTAGAATGTACCTTTATTGGAAATAATGGGGTTGGCAAGTCTTTTGGTATCCCTGGAGTAGCCTTAGGTAATCCTTCGGCCAGAAGGGGATACATACCATTCATAAGGGCATTTCTTTGTCTGTCTACTTGTTCTGATTTCACTCGTGCACCTTCTTCAATTAATAGATTTTCTCGGACTTCATTGGAATTCTCTTTACTCTTCTCTTCCTGTCTACGTGCTTTTTCTGTACGTCTATATGATTCTTTACGCCATAATTCAATGGCGTCTTTCTGTGATTGTCTAGCTTTCTTTTTCCATAACTCTTCCTCTACTTTCACGATGCACTCTGCATCCCAGGTCCCAGCTGCGGGCCACCTCTGCCTTTCTGGTAATTCCTTAGTGTAGTCTACCCATAAATCAAGAAATAATATAGCGTCTAAGCCATGTTTATGATACATGAAGTACCCTGGAGTGTCCCTAGGAGGAATAGGAACAGCTTCTTCGAGTACCCCTTTTCTTGTTGTGATCTGTCTTAATTTCGAAAAGAGCGGCATATTGAAAACTGATCTGATACTTGATTTTGAACAAACTTAATGAGAACTGATCTGATACTAGATTTTGAACAAACTTAATACAATAAACACGATAATGAACAGTCATTCATACCACAATATACTGAACGTATTTAAAACATTTAACATTTAACTGAGCAGCGATGATCTAAGAAAAACTTAATCACTAAACATAATACTCGACTTGAACTGAATCATTCTGAATTTATATACTTGATATACTAGATATACTGCTAAAACAGTACAGATACACTGCTGAAACAGTGCAGACCGGATTTGTGTACCCAAACCCGTCTGGACCGGCACAACTTATGTGCACGCCAGAACGCCTCCCCAGTAATGGTACTCACCGGGTAGCTCGGAACGGAAGGCCTCGGAGACTGAACTGAACTTGAACCGGACTGGACTCGACTCGAACACTTCGGACACTGGACTCGACTTCGGACTTCGGAAAACTGGTGGGCCTCTGTATACCTCGGATCTTGCTCTCTCAGCTAGGCTCTGGTCGGGATACTTCGCACTTCTCACCGCCTCGTCTGGGTGTTGATCGCAGCCTCAGTCGCCCCCGCTTGACCGGAGGGAGATACAGGAAATCCTGCTGGTACGCGTTGTTGTCCGTCCAGCTGTGGCAGGAGACCAGGCCTGCAACGCACCACCGGCGCGTGAGATGAGAAAGTGTCCCTATTCGGGCGCCATTCATGTGGTAAATAATTTAATTACCAGGACTTAATTTGATACGGAAACATAATAAAAATAGCTCAGTAAATAAGAGGCAGGATCCGTGGTATTAGAGGTTCTAAATGGGCTTTATTCCAATGGTCGATTATAATCGGTTGCTCCAGGTTCCATCACCACGAAGGTTCAGGAAGTGAAGTACATACATTATTGACAAGAAATGACTTTTATAGAACATACATTACAATGAAATAGATGCGGTAGGCGTAACAATTGATAAGGAAAATGACGATTCACCTGCGTAACCGAAAATGGGCGTAATGAGGAGTAAAAAGGAACATAATTGGTTATGATGTCATATATAGGTGGATCTATAAGATTATACTTGGCATAGATGCGCGCGCAGCAGCATGACGTGTAATTGACGTGCAACTAGGGGGTGAAGGGGACTTGACATTTAGCTCTACATGTGGCGACAGAAGTCTGGAGGGTCAAGTCAACCTAATCCCAAATCATATCTAACATCCTATGTTTATAGAACTATGTTATCCAAAAGAGAGGTCTCTTAGAGTAGAATCTTATTCTATACTGACTATACTGACTGTTAGTGCGTGTACAAGCGTCTAAGTGTCTACACTAGATGCGAGGGCGGAATCTTCCATAGTAACAGGGCTATGAATTACTTGTATGAAGACAGAGAAGTCGGGCCTTTGCTTGGTAGCTGGAAGAATGTTTACTTAAGCTACTAGACAGGAATGCATTGGCCAGGGAGCGGAGCAGATAATTTCCGAAGGTGAAATACAGTTCTTGGCAGGCAGCAAGCTGATGTCAGGCTTCGTGAGCCGCGCAGAAAATGAGACAAAGTTCATGGTCACAGATGCAGGCTCGGACTGGAGCTTTCAGAGGCAGAAGGCAGGAAAATCTTGATGACAGAATCAGGGCCTACTTGCCTGGACTGTAAAAATGGCATAAGTGAACCATATAAAGGCGGTGGCCTTTCGTACTTAGGAATGGAATATCCGGCCCATTCATGGCGGATCAACAGAGGACATGTTAACGGTAGACGCACATGTATTTGCGTCTTCATAACTGGAACTGGAGGGAACATACATGTACTTGTAACATGCACATAGAACCGTTGGGGTCCAAGATAGGGGACATAACTGACCAGAAAAATCCATATTTCCACGGGCACCCTTACAGCCTGCGATCACTTTCACGGCCGTCTGACACCTTTTAGCGCATTCAGATGTGCATTCCCAAAGGATGTGGTCTCCCAACCTTCACTGCGCACACCACTAATGCCAGATAGTTATAGGAGAAGTTCGTGGTCCAAAAGCATCGTAGATGATGACCCAGGATGCCCACTCAATGAAAGCAGCTCTTCGTGCCTCAGTGCGCCTTGTTTCCATACTTGATAACAAAGCGCTATGAGTTTCTGTCGCTCCACGGTTCCCAGACACAATTGTGTTTTTCAGAAAGATGTCCAGGGGCAGTCGTCTTGGCTACGGTCCAGGGTGACATTATCCCAGACAATGAACTTCCCAGATCACTGGCCGCTCGGCTATGAACGCATTGTAAGTGCGTCAAGAGTCTGCTTTCTCTTCCTGGATAAAACAACACAGTTTTAGTTTCCGAACGTAAACTTCCATTTGTTCGTGGCTCATGAATCACAAACCACGTATCGGTTTCTCTATTTGTCTCTTTCTATTTATCCGTCTCTCTCTCTCTCTCTCTCTCTCTCTCTCTCTCTCTCTCTCTCTCTCTCTGTCTGTCTGTCTGTCTGTCTGTCTGTCTGTCTGTCTGTCTGTCTGTCTGTGTCTCTCTCTCTCTCTCTCTCTCTCTCTCTCTCTCATCGCCTGCCTGCCCTCCGCCCATCTCCAACCCCTCACCCCCCCCCCCACGTCTGTCTGTCATTACATTACTGCTACTCACAAGGCTCAGATGGAGTTTCCTCTTAGAATCAGTGTGAATGCTAAAGCAAATGGAAGCTATAATGATCAATGACCCTTTCATAGAATTAAAGAAGACCCGAGGAGTTCACTGGCAGAAGATACTGGGCTGCTTTGACCCCTCACATTTTTTCAACATTCATTTTTTTGGTAGCACCCCTACAGACATTGTAGGTTTTTCCCTTCTTTTCTTTAACTTAGGTGGGTGTTTGTGTGTGAAGCACACTGCTGTTTCTTGCTGCTTACTTCTGGTTAGCTGCAGGTGTCGGGGCTTCGCTGCTGTCTCTTTCGGGATACAGTTCTGTGTGTGAAAGGGCTGATAATCCCAGGGTGATGTCCCTTCAGGATGCCCCACAATCAGTGTCTGTCTGGCAGCTGGTTTTAATCTCAGGATGCTACAGTTTCTTGCCCTTTAAACACAGTCCACCTGCTCTCTAGCCATCTTTACAGTAAACCGAGCCCCAGGCAAAGCTAACAATTAACAGGAAACGCCTGCAGATGGGCATTGCTATTTCAGCTGCATTTTCACATGGTCACTGGGGCTGAAGGCACAAAAAACTAGCCAGTGCTGATGTTCACAGATGCAGAGTGTGAGATAATTCCCCAATCTCGTATTTGTTAGCTTCATGACTGCCGCACAGTCTCTGCCCCGCTCCCTCAAGTCTAGGGCCCGTATTCTGAGAGTTGCACCCCTTCACACACAGAGTCCATGTTTGTTTAAATAAAGCAACCCTGGTTGGAGGGTCAATTTGAAGCTGCTTCATCTCCAGGGGGGCGTACAAGAAGACATGGGAAGGAGAGTACCTGGATGGTTGCCCCTCCCCCCTCCCCCCCCCCCCCCCCCCCCCCCATTCCGCCAGAGGCCCCAATAGGTCACTGGCTACCTTCCAGTCGGAAATTGCTGTCTGCATTAGCACAGTGTTGATGTGCACAGGGACAGTGCACAGAAGGCAAATATTCACATCCTTCAACCCGGCGAGTGCTGGGCACGTTTGGTGCAAGAGCAGCTTGCAAAAAACATGACCCACAAGGGTCAGGAACACGGTGGGCAGCTTGTGATTGGTGTGAGCACTCCACCTGCTCTCTCTGTAACGGCTCATATGTTTGGGCAAAGGCTTCTATGAAATTAGTTAAAAACAACAAATAACTATAAAATAAAGATCTTTGGGGTTACCCACAAGACTTGTTGACAGTCTTACATATGAAGCTGATTCCTGTACTATTGTATGGGAGACTAATTTCACTAGTGATGAGCATCTTTTTGTATGGGGGTGGGCTTCCATTAATGATTTTGTGTTAGCTGCTGATTCTTAGCAGTGTTATTGTCTGTGAGACTGATTCCAGTTAGTATTCTTGTTTGAAAACAAACCTGGTTCCGAATCTTACTCCCCGAGTTTCATTCCTGAAGGTTTTTCTTGTGTTTGAGGTTTATTTCACGTAGTACCCTTTGTTCGATGATTCTGAGCAGTATTATTAGCATGCAGTAGTCTAAGTGCATTAAGAAAAGTATGGGAACTGTGATGCTGCGTGTAAGAAAATACAAAAGGATCAATAAATGAAATGAAATTAAATACCAGTATTTGTAAAGCGCACAGCTACCTCCAAAGTGGATGGAACTGTGATGCTGCGTGCAATGAGGGTGGGGTGAGTGGGGGTGGGGTCAAAGGCATGGGTAAAAAAATATTTGTTGATTTTTTTTTTTTTCTGTCTTTCACAATCCGGTAACTACATATAATATAAGGCACTTCTTAAATGAAAAATAACTGCAAGCTAAGTTAATCAGTGGGAAATGCACTATTATACATTCTGAAACCTCTATAAGTTAATGCACTACAAAGGTCTGTGTCTGTAACCAAAGGGCCACAAAATGGAATCCTGGTTGGTGCAGTGGAGAATAGTGACTTGTGTATTTTTAGTGCTACAAGTTCCCAGTCTGTGACAGACACCCCAGACACCCCTGAGAATGAGTAAGTCCAACCCTCCCACTTGTTTACTTCTTCAAGCCTCAAACATTCTTCTCTGAAAGGGTGTGTGTTTTCTGCAACTGAAGGCTTTTCAATTTTCAAGCGTGACCCTCTGTCCTTCTGTGTTCTTCACTCTGCGTGCGACTGTTATTGTGCGCGATATTGTCTCTGTGTGAATTTGTTCGTGTTTCCTTGTCCCTGTGCGCATTCCTCTATGCACTGGTCCTTTTGTATTTTCTTTACTCTGTGTGCATCTGTCCCTGGGTGTTACTGAGTGCATCCTTCTGTGCGACTGTTACTGTGTGTGTTCTTGTCCCTGTGTGCAGTTTGTTTCCTGTTTGCATGTCCGTGCGTGCGTTTCTATATGTATTCTATATGGTGGAAGAGGTGTGGCGCAGCGGCCAGGGTGCCTGACTCCGGACTACGGGGTTCACGGTTCGTTCCCCGGAGCTGGCGGCAGGTTAGCCTAACACCATGTGACTCTGGGCAATAGCTCGCTTAATCTTCCCGAGGGCCCCCAGCGCCGGGACACCACTTTGGAGGTAGCTGTGCGCTTTACAAATACTGGTATTTAATTTCATTTCATTTATTGATCCTTTTGTATTTTCTTACTGTGCACGAGCCTGTCTCTGTGTTTGCATCCCTCTGTGTTGCTCTTATTGTTTGTGTTCTTGTCTCTGTGTGCATTCATTGCATGTCTCCTTCGATGCACCTGTCTGTGTCTGTAGGTATGTGCCATTGTCTGATTTCCTGTTTACTGGTACCCTTATTTGTCCGTGTCCATCCTGTGTGTGCCGGTTTCTTTTTTTTGTCCATCCCATTTGCCTGCTGTGTGTTTATGTATGTACTGATGTCCCTATTATTGTCTCATTTGTTTGTGCTTGCGAGCGTCTCTGCAGTATTGTTTGCCCCTGTGTAAGTGTCCTTGCTTGTTTGTGCGTTTACATCTATGACTTTGTTCCTAATTGTGTGTGGATGTGTCCCTGTTTATGAATGTAAGTTTATTTTCCTGTGTTTGTTTCTCGTTTGTGTCTACATGTGTTCTTGTGTACGTTCCTGTGTGTCTGTCATTGTGTGTGCTCATTTATATGTTCCACTACCCCCCTGCTTGCTTGTGTGTGTGTGTGTGTGTGTGTGTGTGTGTGTGTGTGTGTGTGTGTGTGTGTGTCCGTGTCCGTGTCCGTGTCCGTGTCCGTGTCCGTTCCTTTAAACCTTTTCCACACATAAATCTGGGTCGCTCGTGGGAAAATTGCAAAATGTGCTCTCAGGAGCCCTAGCCACAAGTCAGAATCTGCAGAGGTTTCGGTACAGAGATGTACTCTGGGGCAGCACAGTATTAACTACGTGTTTGAAATGCTGCCAGTAGTGGCACTGAGTGCACAAGATGTGCCAGTTCCCAGCTGCACTTTTGCTGGTAATCACCACTGTGTGCTATGTCTTTACCACTCTCTCGCGCAGTACTGAGTTCACTCCAATCACAAGTGGGGCAGGAATAAAGCTCACACCTATTGTAAGTGGTTCTGAGAAAAATAAGTCTTACCATGTAAATTGTGTTCTATTTAAGGAAAAAAGGGAATTTAACTTAAGGCTACACCATAGATTTTCCTTGATGACGTTTCACGCTAGTAGTGTTGTGGACTATGTGCATCTAACAGGCAGTCTGTGACAATCGCACATTTACGGGGTGTGTTCATGGGGATTCTGGATAGAGTGTAAGGAGGGGGACATCTGCATAAGTTGCGAACGTATGACTAGGTCTGCGGAGGCTTCAGACTGTGCTGTGATGCTCAAGCTATCACGACTGGTACCCCTCCTATATGACTCCTGGTGGCTCACACCCACGGAAAGGAAACAATCAGACTAGACGAACAAGTGTAACAAAAAAAACAAGCATTGGCACAGCGAATAGTCTCGCCTTTAGGACCTTATAAGTGTTTAGCCATGCAACAGTTGATGTTGTTGCACTAAGGATATTGTGCTGCATAACTAAATACTTATAAGGTCCCAAAAGCGAGACCTATTGGCTATGCCAATGCTTGTTATTTTGTGCATTTGTGTTTTTGCGTAGTAATGAGAGTAAATTGCAGCCCTTTTTATTTTTCGGGAAAAAAGCCCTGGGCTGGAATGGTAGTGATATTTAGGACTCAATCTCCTCTCTTGAAAGCGAGATCTTTCACATGACATTGCTTGTCAGCATAGATTTTTATTTTCCGGTTGTTACCAGATTCTTCTGTGCAAATGTCTTTCTCAGTCTTTGGTCTGAGGTTGGTCCATTGAGGTCACTTTTTGGTCCATTGAGGTTAATTGGTCGTCATGGCTCTCCCAAACATTAAAGATGCAGAGTTTTCCCTTGCAGTTGAATGAGGGGTTGATCAGAAAGCTTGAAGAGTGGTATACAAATCAACCTTCAAGTTGAGCTTCTATAATGCCTCACGCTGCGCAGCTTTCTTTAGAGTTCTCCTAAATCGTTCTACCAGGCCGTAGAACTCTCTACTATTAAAGGGTGGGCTGTTGTCGGATTTTAAGATCACAGGGATACCCCATGTTGCAGAGATGCCATCTAATCTTTCAATAATCTTTTCATGAGTGATGGATGAAAGATCTGTCCGTGACAAATGGGAGTATTCATCAACAACAACCATTAGATGATGTCCATTCTCAAAAGGACCAAAGAAATCCACAGCAATTCTCTCCCAAGCATGGTTAGGCTGTTCTGACATGTTTAACGGGTGCTGAGTAATGTGTGTTGAGAAACTGTTGCATAAGTGACAGGCCTTTAACTCTCTTTCAAGCCTTTCGTTGAGATGAGTAAACCAGACTCTGTCTCAAAGAGCTCTTTGTGGCAACTATTCCTGTGTGTCCCTCGTGGGCTACTTCAATTACTTGGTGTCATAGACTCTCCAGAATGACAATTCTTGTACCTCGCAAGATAAGGCCTTCCTGAGTTACAGGCAGTTCAGCTCTGACATTTTTTTTAATTTTGAGTGCTCACTGTTACTGGTGAGTGGTCGAGAGTGCTTGTTCCACGATAGGTGAGCAATAATGTTTTTCAATTTCAGCATGTCACCCTCTTTGCTTGTAGCAGTGACAATTTGTTCTAATGACATGGCAGCTGGTGTGCTTGATTTTACAATGAAATTTATGTTGGCTTCAGCTGTCTTAGATAGGGTTCCTGGGCATTGTAATGACACTCTTCAAAAAACTGATTTGTATTGTTCGCTGGACAGTGAACAATAGTGTAGTTGTATTCTTGTAATCTCAGCCCCCCAATGTTCAATACCAGGAGGCATCTTGGCTTTAGGATTGCCAAATATTGTAAATAGTGATTGATGATCAGTCACTACTGTGAAAGGCTTTCCATATAAGAACACATGGAAATGTTCACAAGCGCACACCACTGCCAAGCTTTCTTTCTCAGGTTGTCAATAAGCACGTTCCGTTGGTGATAAGCTTTTACTGGTGTGAGCCACAATATGCCTTCGGGCATTTGGCTATCCATTGTGCAAATTGCACCTATCCCAACAGGGTGCGCATCAACTGCAACGTCTGTATGAAGCTTGGGATCAAAGTAGACCATTTCAGGTCATTTTCTATGGCTTGCTTGATTCTCTTGAAACTTTCCTTGCACTCACGTGACCATTCTTTTTGATCAATTCTCATAACGGTGCACTGACCGTGGCAAAGTCTTGTATGTATCTAGAACAGTAACTGGCCATTCCGTGGAATGAAAGTAGCATAGAAATATTCCATGGGGGATTAGCAGCAAATAGCGCTTGCACTTTGCCTGGATCAGGTGTTATACCCCCATCAGAATAGATATGGCCAAGTATTCCAATTTTGTCTTGTGAAATTTACATTTGTAAGCATTCAAATTCAATCCAGCATTATTTAGCAAACATATTTTGAAGGAGAGCTTTGTCATGCTCTCTCTGAGTATCTCCGAAGGCTAATATGTCATCACTATAGTTGAATGCATTTACAAATGGCTGTATATGTCGAAAAACATCGTTGAAAAGTTCTGCAGCAGAGGATACACCAAAATGTAGTCGCTTGTAGCGAAAAAGATCAATGTGTGTTGAAAAGGTTGTAATGTACCTGCAGTTCTCTTCAAGTTTCAACTGGTGATATCCTTTGTTTGAGTCGATAGAAAAATGTGGCACCATTCAATTGTTATCATATCAGCAAGGTGCGGTCCTGGATGCTGTTCTCTCTCAATTTCCCTGTTGACCTGACGCATGTCAACGCAAACGTGCATAGCTCCTTCACCGTCTGTTTTAGGCACGAACTCTATGGGAGAAGCCCATACTTTGGACCAGTAAATCGTCCACATTAAGACCGTCTTTTTTGCACGTAAGACTTTGGTAAGGGAGGAGAGGGAGCTCCTGAATCCCACCGTACGTCACTTCATCATGTTAAGGACCATTGTGAAGGCGGGAGCCGTACTTGCTGGGGTTCACAAAATCATACAGTTGCTTCCTCCTGACCAGTTTCCGGTTCCATCTCTTCCATCTTCTCGCCCATCCCAGGGGTCAGAATAAAGAGCAACGTCATTCGTCCTACGGCTGCGATGGTACTTCTCCGCAGGACATGGCTCATTTCATGATATTTTGCCCATTTTATGATCTACTTAGAAAATCTTTTTCAATTCCCATCTAGAAACAGGCCAACTTGAGACAAGTACGGCCTGCTTTTATATTTCTTCAGATGTTGACGGGTAATACCGTTTTTTATGTGCTTAATTGTTTTAAATCGGCTATTAGGCTTAGGGCGTGTTGTGACTAACTCGCCAATCCCCAGTCACTATCTAAGTTTAAAAAAAAAAAAAAAACTGTTTGAGATGTTATATTGGGTATGTTCCCATTTGGATTGTATGTAGCATATTATTTTCTATCCGGTGTTTTATTGTGCTTTTATGGTTTTATGATATGAAACCGAATAAAGATATTTGACTTGACTGGAATCGTTTAATGATATCCTGTTTTAGCAAAAAATTAAGATCTCTTTCAGCACCTTGCAATTGAAATGCAGTTCATCTGTGTCTTCGGGCAATATGACAGATATCCTCGTTTATATGTAGCTGTACTTTCATTGTCTTCCTAACCCCTGAAATAATGAAGGAAATTGATTTACTATTTCATGATGAGCGTTCATATTTAGTTCACTGATATTAGTCCCATATCAGCAGTGGTGTTGAAACTGAGAAGACCGGCACTTGAAGTCGACCCTTGAAATACATGAATAGACGCTTGCACCACTGTTTTCATTGTACCTACAAATGAACCTTGACTTTTTAAAGGTATCTATGCGGCCCATGTATATACTTTAGTTTTCGATTGCGTGAGTTGTGGTAATGGAGACGGTTCACAATATTTTTCCTTTGGTATAATTTTGATTGACACACCGCTATCAATAATAATGGCTATTGAACACCCATTTATCCTCAAGGTAATCTTCGTAAAATGTTTGAAGGTCTTTGGTGCTTTTTCATGTCGATCTTTCTTTAGTATGTTTTTTTTCACATTCAACTTGCACCACATGTGCATGCCTCTCTGAAGTAAACATCGGCATTGCACAGTTGTCATTGTCACTTGAAACTGACACTGAGGAACTCTTTGACAATGATTTTGATGACGATCAACTTCGTTTGGTGTTAATTTGCCTCAGTTGGTATGACCGCTTGGCCTTGTGGGGGCACATCAAACGTCATTGATGCAACACTCGGTCGGCCATTTTGTCTTCACGCTGTGACGCACTTACGTTACCCTTCACCTTGCAAACCATCCCAAAATGGTTCGCTATGCCACAGCTGTTTGCAAATCTGTTTAATGGCGGTACATCTACCATCGTGTGGAAATGACAATCCACATCTGAAGCACATTCTATTTTGTCTGTGGAGGCATCACTTTGCATCCCTCAACTTTATGCTTTCTTACTTCTCATGTTCATGACTGACGCCTTCTGGGCACCTCTGGCCTCCAGGTCAGCCACTTATTGATTAGTATGATCTTCAGTGCGGACAGCTGTGAGGACTTGCTCTAAGCTCAGGGTTTCCTTCAGCATTAGTCGTCGAAGATAATCTGACAGACATCCATCCGTCACTCTGAGGCGTGTAGCTTCCTCATCATTAAATTAATTGAATTTACAGTGATTTATGAGGAGATCCAGTCTCTCAACTAATTCATCGATGGTTTCACCTACTCTCTGGCATGCTTAACTGAAGATGTATCGTTCATAATCTACATTTGGCACTGGATTGAACTTGGCATCAATGCTGCTTTGATGTGATTGTAAGTCACTTTACCATCCAGTGGTATCTTGTTTATGGCCTGTTCTACACCTTCACCCGCCATGTTCTTCAGATAAATGATAATCATTTTGTCATCTTTTTATTGGTTGCATCTATGAAAATCTCAAATCTCTAACAAAGCAGTCCATCTATTTCCAATATTTTGTTATTTAACAGTATCAAATGATGATGGTGGGTTTAAGAAAGCAACAACAGTATAGCCATTGATGGACAACAGTGGTCTCTCTAACGCTTCTTGGTGAACTTGTTCATGCGAAACATCTCTAGAGCCTTGTGACCTGCTGGCTTCAGGGTCAGCCTTGACATTTGGAGGAGATTAGGCTTCACTCTTGCTCTCCATTGGAGCTTTTTATTTTGATGGAGATCTGTGAAGTTATGAGCCCCCATTCAGCAGCTTTTGGGCCGCTTTGTTAATGGCCAGCTCCACTGGTACAACCCCGGCCTGCTCTCTGGGGCCACTCCATAGCAGGCAGTGGTCTGATGACTTTCTTGAGTTGTTTCGATAAGTAGACAAGTCTTATCATATTCAGCTGATTTGATAAGCAGATAATGTTATGATATTCAATTGGCTTTGTACTAAAATGTCTCTTCGTAATCACCTGGTTGTAATCGGATTAGCTATGAATCAGAGATCAATTTAACTTGCATTAGATTCTCACAATACCCTGTTTTTTTCAAGAACTGGTGACATCCATCTTTAGCGTTATCACTCCTTATGACATACAGCAGTAATTTGCATAGTACCTTTGATTGCGACTTTGTCATTCAGTTCTCGCCCACCGATGTGTAGATTTTCAATGGTGCTTTCTTTGTTTGCACAAGCTTTACACAGGCTGCTGTTGCGCTGAAACTCCACAGGTGCCAGCACTGATTCTGCATTTCGACTGCTACACACGTGGCATGCATGAGCAGTTTGCTAGACCATGGAATACTCGCTTGGAGAGCGATGTCGATCTGCGGGTTACTTATTCCCTACCTGTTGCCAGTTGTAGCGTCCTCCTCAGTCCGGGTACTCGCCAATGACTACGCCACACACAGAGAGTAGTTATACACCTCTTTATTCTTTAGCGTGTAAGCAAGAACTCAACGTTCTAAACCTGCATTCACTTCATTACCCTCGAACGCTTACGTCACAGGTCTACGGAGTCCATCAGGAACCAAGAGTTCCTTTATTGTTTATTTACACTAAATGACATCGGGAAGCATTCCATGCTCGGACATCGCGGAGGTCTGCAGTAGCTGGCCGTCTATGGTGCCCCCTTCGATTAAATGGTACATTTCTGTGATCCCTCTCAGGTATGGGGATAGTCGTTCGGGTTCCGATACTTAAGTTGTGGTTCACGCACTTGCAGATCACCATGGTGGCCTCCTCTCGGCATCAGCAAAACCAATTAATGAACCCTTGCTCATGGGGGCCCCCCAATCTACACGTTTTCAGACTTTACTCCCCACATGGGACAGCAATAATGCACTTTTCCCACTGGGCCCCTCTTGCATACGTGGTCGCCAAATCTTCCCTGGACATTTGTGATGACCGACCAGCGCAAAATCTGCTATCTTCACGGCGGGCACCCTCTAGCATCGGGATTTGCTGACTTTAGTCTGTACACAGGCGACAGACCGACTGAGATGTAGTCACTCCCTCGCGCCTTGCTACGGGGTTCCACTCGCCAGGATCCCCTAGTGGACCAGAGGTTTGCATAAGGATGTTAGCCACAGTGATGTGATATGTGCATCACAGGGCTGAGGGCCCCAGCTGTATTCCGTATGATTCTCTTCTCAGTCCAATTTCCTTCTTAGGATGTGCCCAGTCCCCTTCCCAGTCACCAGTCTCAAAATCAAAGAGTACCCTTTGAAAAGAACTGAAGAGCCTTGCCCCTCCTTCCTCTAGGTTGAGTCGCACTTACCTCCCAGGAATGCAGCAATCCATAAATATCCCAGAGTGGGGAGTGGGAGGGTGGGAGGGGTGGGCGTTTGTATCTTCTGCCTCCCCAAGCTCGTCCAGTCAGCTCTGGGTCTCCCAAAAATGACACATAGTTTTCCATGTAGTGTAACATTCACAAGTACCCATGCATAAACCCGGCACACGCATGTAACTACATGCGAGCTGCACAGCGCTACATCCTAACCTGATGTAGGCCAAGGGTGTGTTAAGCACAAAGCAGCAGAACTTTACATGAGTGTGCCTGTAGGCATCATTCTAATGACACAGGTAAAAAGGCCTGTTCACCTCTACTGATTACTACATGGTATGCTGCCACCACCATGCTCGTGGTAGTGGATTCCTTTTGTCATCATGTGGGTAGTGTTTTGAGTGCCCCTCCCGGTCCAACAAGATGCCAGTCCATGAAACACGCCCATATCATGGAGCACACACATGATCGGTGTTCACCCATGACAAAAAGATACTCCCCACCATGGATCCAGACATTGTTTCTGCTGGGGAACCTGGAATCCAGATTTAGTTTTAGCTCTAGGCAGGAGTGGACATCCTTTACCATGCGATGAACTTTTCTATCCCAACATATATAGATTGAGGCTTTTGATGTATTTATCTTTCTCCATAAACTCCTAGATAAAGGTACCCATTCTGGTCAATGTATTTACATTCTCTCTAATTCCCTCTCAAAATAAGTCATGCAGACCATAGATAACCAGCTAGTAAATAGTAAGATCGTCTGTTCTATGACATTGGATGGTATAGAAACAGATTTAAATATAGGAAAACGCCATATATGATGGAGAGGCATTGTTTTTGTACAAAAGAGCATGAAGTTAATCATTGTGCCTCCCCCGCCCCCCAACCCCCAGTTGGGAAATAGTACCTGGTTGTAAGAGTTCGTAATGTACAAAGTACGACGTGCCACTGGATGTATCCACACAAATTATTGCTCAAATCTAATTGTTCCTTTAATATAGAGATAAATAGATGACAACGAGGGGGACTCCGTGGATAACAATCATTCTTGGACCCGTATTTTTCTCAAACTAATTTAATTGCTACAGATCCAGTGATAGCAGAATCACCCTATAGTTGTTAAGGTCCGGTATGGTGGTTTTAACGTGGTGCTCAACAATTCCTAATTACCTCCCCAAAACCTTAAACATCCAGCATGGCTTTTCTATGCGTCTTCCTTTGATGATTTTCTGTTAATTAACATCTAGTACAGTGCAGGGCATAATCCAATGACATTTGCATTAGGTTTAACACCATAGTGGTACCAGAGAAGTGCCAGGGTCTAATTTAAGAGTTCTTAGGAACTGCTCTTGATCATTTTCAGTCCCTGGTCTTGAAGAAGACCCAGAGTACAGCTCCATATTTATCCACTGTAACTGCCTTTTGTCTGTGCACCTGTCTAGTCTTGTACTTCACTCTCAGTACATTGTTGGTCTTCCCCAAGTGTGTTTTTTGTGATTGAGAGCACAATGCACAGGCGGATGGACACATATGCAAGCTATTGCAAGGAGAAAGACTTGTTCACCAACGTTGCAGAAACTAAAACAATGGTAATAAATCCAGAATGCAGTTGGAGAAGACAACCCTCAATTAATGGTCAACAACTTAAATGTATGAACCGCTTTGATTAAGGAGGCGTATGTTTTATCGCTGTTACTTTGTAATTCTGCTGCCACAAAAAAGAGTATTAGTCTAATCCTCAGTAGTCCCTCTCGTCTAAGACTCGGCACCAGCCTTACTTTACTTCAGAATTTCCCCACTTTTCATCGTAGCTTGTTTCACTCTAGCCATTTTCTCAGTGATATGTGCCATTGTTCCTAGCAGTATGGCTGCATTCTTATATTCTCACACAACTCTCTTATTTCATCTTCTAGTCGGTTGGCTCTCTTGGTTTTATGGGGTCATTGATGGACAATCAAGGTGTATGTTTTGTGCATCTAAATCGAATAAAATAAGGATAAAAACACTGTGCCCATTATGATCTAAAAGATGTGTGCAGAATCCAGCATCTGGGCGAGAGCTGAGTTCACTTCTCATTCGCACACCATAGTTACTCTGGGATTTATTGTCTGCTAATTGATGGCCAGATAAATGAATTCTCTATTAATATCTGGTCATGCCTGTATTTTGATGACCGTTCTCTTGACTTGGCTTACCAGATCCAGGGATGTATGGGTTAAATGAGGTACTTCTTAATAACCCAGAAACAGTTCAACATATTAGAAGCACCATTGAAATATTCTTTACTGAAAACAAGGGTTTATGTTCTTCCCTCGCGATCTTGTGTGGCCCCTTTAAGGCTAGATTAAGAGGTACACAAATAGGTATGAGGGGCACACCTTCCACTATGGAGTCTCTCTCTCTGTTTTGTACACATAGACACTAAAGATTTCCATCTGCCTGTGAAACTGCAATACATGCATTATGAAACAAAAAGCTAGTCATATTTGCATACCAAATAGGGCATTAAAAGTCTTAGCCTTCTGCTAAAATTCAGGGAAACCAAGAATCGTATATAAGTTATTAAGGACAATAGTGGTCTCTCACACAAATGAAAACTAAAGACAGGTGAGTACTTTAAATCCCCATTGTACTCTTTTAATCCACCCGTTTTAGGCTTTGGATGAACAGTACCTTAGCAAACTTTACCTAGCCACTGATGCAGACAGGACAGTACCTGACCACCCTCTTGATATATCTGAAATTGCTAAAGGGATCCAGTGTTTCTAGTATTTCCAACAGACTGGAATAGTTCAGGGCTCCGCAGCAGTGGCTAGAATTGTAGCAATCCCCAAGGAATACAGACCTGTCTTGACCAAAATAAACCCCTTGCATTGATTGGAAAATTCATGCAAACGTATTGGCAAGCAAGCTGCAGTCAGTCTTATTTAAGTTCTTACATCCTGCACGAACAGTCTTTTTGAAGAACATATATTTCAGCAATACCACCACACCTTTTTGAATGTGATTGAGAAAGGGTAAAACAAATTACCTTCCCAATGTCCACGATGGTATTGGAAGCAGAGGAATTGAAGCATTCCTGGTGTCCATCCGCAGTAACGAAAATATCAAAGGTGTCAAGCTTCAATCAATTACCTGTGAGTGGCAGCCTTTGTTCATGTTATTTTAGTATTCATAAAAGAGGCATGCATTTTGGTAGCAGCATTACATTAATTGATGATTTGCCCTCACCGCAGTTTATGGACTAAATAAAGACAAGTTAGAAGTGCATCCTCTGAGTGTTTTATCTACTCTAGGAGTGGTTGGAGACACCCGACTAAAGTGGCAACCATGATATTTACAGCACCTTGAGGTGTGGTTCAGTGCTGATTTTAATAAAGTGACGCAGGCTTAAAACGGAGATGGTAATTAATAAAATCATATACCTCTTTGACAGCTTGTCACCCCAAATTCATATTAATATGGGGGAAATGTATTCTGCAAGAAAACACACACAGTCACAAACTTCATTTGAAAATCTAAGAGTGTCAGCAGCTCTTTGAAAATGCTGCAACTGTAAAAGGGTTTGGGAGTGCATTTCGCACTGCATCAGAAAGCATTCCACATACACCCAACAAACTCTGGTTTCAACCTACTGATACATTCACACTGCATTTGCTCCTTCCCACGCTGTCAATACTTGTCTTTACTAAACTAACAGCTCTCACTCCAGAACCAATCTGTTGGATACAACCAACACTTTAATTCAGCTCGATAAAGACCTTAATGGATCAGGATATCAAACGAAAATCAAAGTTGAAGGTTTTCTGATCTGTTGAACGGAATAGACATTTCAGGTCATAGCTCTGATTCAAAATCTGATCTCTCAAGCCCTACCCATGACCTTCGTTATTCTGCAGCAAAAAGGTGGCCTAATTAACCTTAGACTTTTCCAAATTTTTTAAAACGACAGAGACCTTTTCCAAGTTTAAACATCGTGTCAAGTCAGATATTCCCCAAAGCTCTGAACAGTGGGTCCCATTGTTATAGTTCTCATATTTTCTCTTGCAGCTGTGCCCTTCTTTATATATGCTGTTTAGGTATACGTTTAGAGTATAACTCCACATTTATTCATGTTATTGATTGCAATGTGATAATTAAGTCTGCTTGAATGTATTCATGTTTTTCTGTATGGATTGAATTTTGTTGTGCAGTTTTTTAAAATATTGAACAAGATTTCATCGAGTCTGGTAACTTCACTTCTCATTTATTGCTCTTAAACTATAGGCAACGTTACAGAATTTAGGCAGGTGAAAAGCTGCCAGGACTTTCTGCTAATTGTTAATTGTGAAAATGGTCAACAATGTTGAGATACAATATGTAAACTAAGAACAGAGAGCAATATGTTAGAGTGGAACTTTGTACCAGTGACTCGAGACAAAAGGACCGAACAGAGCTGTAATCCTCTTCCTTTGTTGAAGGCTACAGGGAGGTGCATCCAACCTTTGTTCTGCCAACTCAGACGAGGATAACAGATGCTAGTACCTTGCTGAACTTTGGTTGTGTTGAAGAGTATGTGGGTATGAACAATCTCTGAACTCGAAGTAGGCCACTGTTGCAGCTAAGTTTAGCTTAGTTTGGGGAAAAGAAGGTGAATAAGCTTCATGATATAATCACAATGTTAAAATATTTTTTATTATTCACCCTCCTGATCAGTATCATTTCCACTATTGTGCTTGTTTTTATAATAGTCACTATTAAAATTGTATGCACTAAGATAGGGTTTTGATTTTAGAATTTGAGAATATTTGTTGTTTCTTAATGTTCTTTAGTGTACCTTTCCATGCTGAAAGAGGTTTTGGGTTCCACTAACTATTGCTGTTAAGCCTCACCGGATTGATCGTAATCTAAAACACATCTCACTCAAGTAATGCTCAGTGGGTTGTGGGGTGGTTGCAGTCCAACTGGCTTTCAGTCTTATGTTGGTGTACTGACAAAGTCCTGGGAGCCAGGGGGTAAAGAAAGCCTATTACGGGGCCACGTTCCTGGAAAGAAATCCAGAAAACACATCAATATGATATGAAAGGTTGTAGTAAGCTAACACTTCTCATCTAAGCTCTGTCAGCATTATATACATCTATCACATGTATAATGCTTGTTTTTCTCCTGCTTCAGTATGAGTTCATATTGAATAAAGACTTGTTTCGCAGTGAATCATACTATTGTGATTTGATTTTGTGTCAGTTTTTAAAACCTCAATAAAGTGATTTGAACAAACCAATACAAAGAAGATTGTTTATGTTGCCCTAAACCAAATATTGTTGGTTGTCCAGGGATTGGTTTATTAGGATCTACTCATCTAAGTTACCACCTCCAACTAGAATCAGTTGAATCTCTATGCAGTAGAATTGGAACTACTTCCAAACCACTAGTGTTAGATGCTTATGATTAGTTCCAAATAAAGCAAAATAAAGAGTACTTTTTCTATTTTCATCTGTAGCCCAACAGAAGAAAAATACTGGAGTTTGTGATTGCCAATGATGTCCTATAGGTGTCAGGTTCACTTAAATACAGTAGATATTGGGCGGAATATCTGAATCTCAAAATAGGTTGGTCATCAACATGTATGACATTTTTCAAAGAGTACGTTCTTTCACAAGCTTCATCTTGTATCCTAGTAGTTTGTACATCACATCCACCATTTGAAATATATCTCCCAATAATGTTTTACATTTGAAAAGGAATTGCTGTACTGTTTTCACTTTTCAGTGGTGGATGGAGTGATGAAGTCACTCTTTTCAGACTCCCTATAGTATTGACAATGGCACATAATTCAAAGGACAAGTTCACTAGTCTCTTTTGTCCTGAAAAACAAGTGCTGAGTCTCTAAATGGTTATTATAAAGAAACAGTGATCCTGGGCCAATTATTCAAGGAATAGTTGGATTAACAGAATGAATAACTTATTTGAGTTTACATTAATCAGCTCCCAAACGTCTGGAAATCGTGAAAATAAATGTGCAGAAAAAAACCACTAAGCATTGTTACAATATATTTATTTAGCCATTTAAAGGAACAATCATTAGAGGGTCAAGAAGGCAGGAAAATGTTCTAGGAAACGTGTAAGAAGGAGTGCTCAAGTGTGTATATATAGGAGTCAAGAGAACTCAAAGTGTGTAGAAAAGTAAAGGGCATATATTTACAAGACTGTACAAAACTGATAATCAATAAACAGTTAGATGCAACCTGGCCACATGCAAATTATACATTTGAATTTGTAAGGAGAGTTTCCTTAAGGCTGTAAACGGGGGTAATGGGAAATTGGTCCAGGTGCGATAGTGGGTAGCGTCGACGTTTCGATCCGGCTTATCGGCAAAAGAGGGACTTTAATACCTCAGCTATACGGATCTTCCTCAGGACAAGGGGACGGGTGAAGTGATCCTACAGAATAAAAACAAGGGACTTCGAATCGGGACCCGATAGGTTGCCCAGGCGTGGTGTCTGCACATCAAATGACGGGAGTAATGTATTAAACCCACCTCATCACTCTTGCAATGCTCAATTGGAGTCCAAAATCTGGTTACATCGATGCCTGCAATGCAATAATAATAACAGTTATTGTCAAGGGTCCACAAGTACACAAGGACTGTCTATAGTAACTCACCTGTAACGTAGCAGGGGCCAGCTAAGGACAATTCCCGTTATTCAGTAGATCTAGACCATGGCGGTGGTGCCCAAACCATTCATTGAACGTAATATTCAGATCCGTATTTGTGGCAAAAGTTGGCTGAATGAATCAGGCAATCCAGGGCACAGCGTGATTTTTACAACTAGAAAAAATGAGGGAATTCTAATTAAAATGCTAACTTAGGAGCGTTCCTAACAGGTGGTCGGTTGTGAAAGAGAATTACCTGGAGACGATCTGATCGACGTCCTTATTCCATCGCGGAAGCAGCCAACAGAGCAGCAATCCGCAGGAGCATTTATACTGAGAGAAAGGGGGAGGTGGCCATGAAAAGGGGCGGTGTCAACCACACACTAGTAAAAAGGGTCGAAAGACTAAACAAGTTCTCAGTTTCTACAGCACTACTGAAGGCCTCAAAGTGCTATGTCACAGTTCTAATATTTGTAAATACATACAATTGTTCAATGTATATTAAAACCGCCAATGTACAATTAAGCAACAAGCTGGCTCCTCTTTTGGTGGTGTCTTCAATGTAATTACAACACGCCTCAAGGTGCAATGTCACCATTCTAATATTTAAGATAGACTCTATCGTTCAATGAGTACGGACAGTGTACAATTAAACAAAAAGTGCAGTCTCACAATCCAGATTTAGGAATCAGTGTGTATAGACAATTAGCGACCAGTGCTGAAGCTTGGATATATTCACAGACTAAGTACCAACCTAGTTGTATGCAATTATTCACATATGACATCACAATTGCACTTCACATTGAACATAAATACAGACATCTAAAAAAAGAAAACAAACAGTAAATGATCACATCTAAAGGCATAGGACGCCAATTTCAGTAGGAGCAAACAGGATTTGGTTAAACAATATGTGTTACATAGGAGATTGCCATGAGATTATGCATACAGGGCCTATTGTCAACAAACATTGCGGAGTGTGGACACCTGTCTGGTTAAATCCTCGTATTTGTTTAATCCACTTGCTACAGTATCAAAGCGATGTATCCATCTACACTCGCGTAGGCTCAGAACTCTACCAAAATCCCCTCCCCTGGGGTTTCGGTGTACCTTCTCTGTTACACACCAACGTAGGCTCTCCGGTGTGTGTCCAAATGATGTAAAATGTTCCACGAGGGGTGCTCCCTGTACCTGGCACTGTATACGACTGCGGTGTTGCAGGATACGGGACTTTACTTTTTGTTTAGTTTTTCCTATATGTACAAAAGCACATGGACAGGAAATGGTGTAGATTACCCCGCTGGAGTTACAGTTAGTGTGATCTTGAAGTGTGTGTTTGTAGTTGTTGTGTGTGAAAGTTTTCAATTCATTGGCCATGGGACACGCCCTACATTGCCGACATTTAAAATGTCCCTTCACGGGCGGGATGTTCCATAGTGTCATCTGTGAAATTCTCAATTCTGTGGGTAATGGGGATTTCACAACATGTTCCCTTGCATTCATGCCTTTGCGGAACGCATGCATGGGTGGTGGTAGTCCACCAAGTTCATCTGTCACCAGGTGCCAATGGTTGTTTAGAATTTTCTTGATGGTATTGCTCTTTGTGCAGAATGTAGTCTCACAAATGAACCTGTCTTGATCATTAGTCCCCCTCTCTTTGGGTTCCAGAAGGGAATCTCTATTGTTGAACCATGTACGTTTTCGCGCCTTTTTTTTTAATAGTCTGAGCGGGTAGCCTCTGTCAGTCAGACGTGACATTATTTCAGCTGGTTCTAGGAATAGTCATCCTTTCTGGAGCAATTCCTCCGGAACCTTAGGAATTGCCCAAAGGGCAGATTGTCCCTAAGGTTGTGTGGATGGTAGCTCGAGTACTGCAGGAGAGTGTTGCGTTCACTCGCCTTTCTGTAAAGGGTCGTATAAAGTTTACCTTCTTCTGCTTTTATAGCTAGATCCAAAAAATTGACTGTGGAATTGTTAAAGATGATTGTATATCCTTGGAGCAGTTGTTTAACCAAGAGTGAAATTCCTTAAGTAGGTTTTCAATCCCTTGCCAGATCAGTAGTACATCTTCAATGTACCAACGCCATAGCTCTATACACTGACTGTAGGGGTTTTGTTCGCTCAGGATGTAGTTGTGTTCATATACATCCATGAAGATAATTGCTAGGTTGGGCGCGAAGCTTGCCCCCTTAGCAGCTCCCTTCGTTTGTATGTAGAAGTCACCCTGAAAGCTAAAGAAGTTTTTAGTCATGGCTACATCAAGGAGTTTGATGATAAATTCAGTTGGGACTCAGTGGGGCCTGGGACGTTTGTTTAGAACTTCTCTCATCACTGTCAATGCCTCACCCTGGAGAATGTTCGTGTATAGGGATGTGATATCCATGGTCACCAGGAGGCTGCAATTCATATCAAATGGGCGATCGTCCACAAGTTGAATTGTTTGCATGGTATCCCTTAGGCAAGTAACGGTGTTCTCAGAGATAGGCTTAAGGAATACATCAATATACTTGCATAAATGCTCTGAAATGGAGCCGCAAACCGAGATTATGGGTCTCCCCGGTGGATCATGCATCCTTTTATGTATTTTGGGGAGGGTATATATGGTCAGGATTCTCGGATACTCGTTATTCATGTAGTCAAACCCATGTGCACTTAGAAAACCAGATTCAAGACCCTCAAGTGTGATATGTTTGATTGCCTCCATAATCTCTTTAGTGGGATCTGATCTTAGTTTTTCATAGTTACCTTCTACCCCTAATTGGGATAGGATCTCTTTATTTATAACCATCAGTATTTTGAATCACAATGGCCCCCCCTTTGTTGGCGGGCTTGATTACTATTTCAGCATTATTGCTGAGAGCTGTGGGTGCTATACGTTCCGAATGTGTGACATTCTACTTGACATACTGCCTACGGGAAAGGGCTTTTGTGATATCGCGCATTACCACCTGTTCATATGCAATGATCTTGGGTGAAATAAGATGGGTCGGTGGGACAAATTTGGATGGAGGACGAAGGCCGGTACAGGAAAAGGTGGGTTGGTAGGGGACTTTGTGGAAATAATGTTTTAACCGTATTTTACGAAAAAACTGATGTAATTCCATTTTAAGATTGAAATTGTTAGGTAGTGTAGTAGGTACAAATGAAAGACCTTTCTCCAGGATTTTTTGTTTATCTGGCTTCAAATCATATGAGGATAAATTCACAATAGGGTTTTTTGGAGTAGTTTGTGTATTTCCTACCACCTGTAATGTTGGCGGCGGGTCTGGATGTCCCCGTGTGTCTTCTGTTGATAGTGTACCTGTTTCTTCGCTCTCCCTCTTCCCGTGTTCCAGGTAGGTTCTCTTGTTGCCTTGGGTCTCTTATAAATTTATCCACACACTTTGAGCTCTCTTCACTCCTATATATACACTTGAGCACTCCTCCTTACACGTTCCCTAGAACATTTTCCTGACTTCTTGACCCTCTAATGATTGTTCCTTTAAATGACTAAATAAATATATTGTAATAATACTTAGTGTTTTTTTCTGCACATTTATTTTCACGATTTACACACGTTTGGGTGCTGATTAATGTAAGCTCAAATAAGTTGTTAATTCTGTTAATCTAACTCTTCCTTGAATAGTTGGTCCAGGACCATTGTTTCTTTATAATAACCGATACCCAGGTCCAGGGACCTTTTGGGAATACCCCATTGTTTATAATGAGTCTCTAAATGGGGCTTCCCGCCATGTGCGGGTAGTCATATTGGGCTTCTGTTGTCAAGTCTAAGAAAAATGTACTATAGAAGAAGGTAGAAGGTTTGTATTTACATGGTTTATGCACTAATGTGTCAATTTAACCTGATGTATACTCACAGGGAGAAAATTAAGACAGTTGAAGCTTCTCATTGCTAAATATCATATTGCAGTAAGAAGAAATAATACGGGATACTCTGTTCATTTGTCTTTCAAGGAGTACGCTTGTGTGAGTCCATTTAAACAGAAGGTGTTCACACATTTTTGTGATGTGTGAGTAAAGGGACAGAAATACAAAAGCACAGGACCAATAGTGCAAACAATGGGTTCTTTGTGGGCTAGCATCCAGCTCATTTAAAAGGTGTGAAATCTGACATTAGGAGCCGAGGGAGCCCTATGTATCTGCTCAATCACATCCACTGCACCAGGCAACAGCATTGCCAGGGTGCACCTCATCATAACAACAACTAGTTGGCCCCAGGGGCATTTACCTCCTAAAGTATCTGTCAAACCACCACGCCTGCCGCTAGTCAGCCATCCCATCCTCACCACCGACCCCAACCCAACGGTTGCATCTCGTCATAACTGGAATTAGTTGGCCCCACGGGTATTTGCCTCCTAAAGTATCTGTCAAACCGCCACACCTGCTGCTAGTCAGCCATCCCATCATCATCACCACCAACCCCAACCCAAAGGAGGGGGAGCCTCTCTGAACCCTGGTAGTTTCAAATGCATCCAGCACTTCCACCCAAAGAGGTGCTATCGGCCTTCTCCATATTCCCCCATGTTTCCTCTCTGCTGAGTGCCTGGTCTTCTGCCCGGGCCCATTCCTCAACTTTGTCCTCCCTCTGGGACACTACTGGACCAGCCACAGCCTTCCACGCCATGGCAATCTGCCTCATGGCCAGTATAAGGGCTAAATCTAGAAAACAATTCCCCACTTTATTGGGTTTTGTTTGGGGAATGATCCCAACAAGCACACTATCAAGGTGCGAGGCACGGTTTTTCCAACTGTCTTTCAACCTTTGCACCACAAAGGTCCAAAACTCCTGTTGTGAGCGCATAACCACGTCCTATGACAAAAGTCCAGCTCTAACAGCGCACAACAGGGACAGCATCTATCTTCCCCCTCGAAATATCGCAGTGACCTTTTTTGGGGTGAAGTAGGTCTGGTGGATATTATTCAATTGTATGACTTAAAAACAAGTATTCCGGGAGACTCTCTCCGTGTAAGCCAGTATCCTTGCCCATTCCCAAACAACATCTCCCTTCCTAATACCCCATCACATTTCAGCCTGAGACCAACCAAGGGCTTCTGTAACCATCCCATTGAGGGTGCTATAAAGGCATTTCATGAGGTGTCTACCCATTCCCAGTGTAAGACACTATGCACCTGTGGTTCGCCCACCACTGTATCCCAGAGTGCTTTAAAGGTCCGAGCTAAAGCTTCATATGTATGGAACTGTCCGGGGGGTAAGCCATTTGCCTCAATAAGGACATTCAAGGGCATCGAGTGGAGGCCTCATAATAGTAATAGTCACCCACCGTAACTTTCCCCACTTACGTCCAAGCCGTCAATGTGCAGTCGAGAAAAATGTGGGAGGTTCCCCATGTGGAAGCCCTACCAGTGGGAGGGTGGAGGAGTACAATGGACACCCCAGAGTCCGCCAGACACATCTCTTCCAGCAGCGGAGCACCGTGGTCAGCAGCCAGCCAGCGCTTACCTTTTGAGGCACCCTCCGCAAGAGCTGAGCCAGGTGTGCTCCTTGATTAGGCTCCCCAAGAGGTCCCAGCTCTGCCAGGTTCAAACCGCCCAGGCACTGTGTGATCCACTGCAGTAGGGCAGCTAGAAAGTATAACTTAAAGTCTGGCACTCCCATGCCCTAATTGTAGCATAGGTGGCCATAGCGTGTCCAATGTCACCCTGTGTCGCCCCCGTCCCATATAAGCTCCTCATCCAATTGCTGAAACCCCATGACGGGAACCCAGGAGAGGAGGTTAGTGAAATAATAAAGCAACTGGGGCATCATGATCACCTTGGAAAATGCGTTGCTTGCCCCAGTGATCTACAAAAGGCCACACATTCTCTCCAGGAGCGTAAACATTACCCCAGATTGCCATCCCACAAATCCTCTAGTGTATGGCAAATTTGGATCAACCAGATAACAGAGTGAAGGCGGGCCCAGGATATCCCCTACACCAGTGTCCTTGGCCAGGCCACGCCCGCCGGCAAGAGAAAGGCACATGTCTTGGCTAGATTCACCTCTAGCCCGGATACCACTCCAAACTCAGGTAGCAACTGCAACATGAAGGGAACATCTGTGTCCATGTCAGACACATACAATAACAAATCGTCAGCATATAGCGATACCAAGTGTTCTGCACTAACCACTTGAACACCCCTCCCCCGTCCTCATTTTCTACACATCTCTGTCACCGGCTTGATAGTATGAGCAAACAAGAGCAGGGACAGTGGGCACCCCTGTCTGTTAACTTGATATACATCATAGGAGTCAGGCACAGTCTGGGCCGTCCGGCCCCTGGAAGTGGGTTTAGTATAAAACACACACACACACACCCATGCCGCTCAAGCTGCCCCAGCTGCATCATGTCCATGACTGCTTCTAGATTGGTCCAACCAACAGTGTCAAACGACTTTTCCAGATCAACAGCCACCAGTCCTACACGGTCTTCGCCTTCCTGCCTCTGAGCGAGCAGCACTGAATAGAAGCGGCATAGGTTAAGCGAATCATTATGCTGTGGAATAAACCCACATTGGTTGAGGGTGAACCAATGTTTGCATATGTGGGGAGTAAGGCATGGCCAGAATTTTGCTTAAGATTTTAAAATCCATACCCAGCATGGACAATTTGCTGTGGTGGGTGCTTCCTGCTGGTGTTTTAGGGAGGGTGCTAACCAGTGCATCCCTGGTGGTAGTCTGGAGTTCGCCTTTTTCTGGCGCTTTAGCATATTCATCAGCCAGCCGTGAGGCCAGTAACCCAGCAAATGCAGAATAAAATGTGGCAGGTAAGCCGTCGGGTCCTAGCGTTTTGCCCTGCGCCATGTCTCGAATGGTACCTTTAATTTATTGGGGTGTAAGGGGAACCCCCAACCTTTTCTGGCACTCGGGGCAAGACTGCAACATTAAGGGGAACAGGAAGGGGTCTATAGTGTCTTCAGTCCCTTCAGATTGCCCCAATAGAACGTAGTATAGTAATCCAAACAGGTGTCATTAATATCCACTTGGGCATACACCTGTCTCCTGTCCTGTAGTGTCAAATGTGTAATCTGGCCCCTCTCAGCTCAGGGTGCACCAGCTAAGCCGGCTGCCTAACCCTTTTATCCTCGCTATCATGGGCCCTAGTAATGTAATCTTTATAGCCAAGGCACCAAATCCTTTCCAGTATGATACAATTGCGTTCCTTGGTCTCTGCCAGTCGCACCCCCGACAAATAGTTCCCACAGAATAGTCCAGGCCACTTATGATCCCATCCAATGACACCAATTCTCTCGGTCGAGGTCCCTCTGTACTCCCACTGTTGTGCCCATTCAATACCCTCTAGTAACTACCTTAGAGACCTCCCACTTAGTGAGGCAGTCTGAGGCCATGCCTTCGTTATGGTCAAAATAGTGTGAGATGGCCCCCCAACAGCCCTCCCAATTGACATCATTCTCCAGGGCACTGGGGCACATGCACCATGTGGGGATCGCCAGTCGGGGTGCCCCCAGCTGCAGGCCCACTAGTAGCGGGATATGATCTGAGATAATGCACCCGAAGAATTCAGTGTGGTGGATAAACTGCCACAGGAGCGTGTAGCACAGACATCCGTCTAAGAGGACATGTAAGGTGTTCAGAATAAAAGGAGTAATCCCTCTCCACACCGTGCTGTGTCTTCCAGCCGTCCTCAATCCCCGAACTGGCCGTCCGGTCCCTAAACCCCTTAGCAGTTTTATGCACTATTGCCCCCCCAGCAGCTGCAGGGCACAGCGGCCCAGAGTAGTATCCACCCGCAATTAAAATCCCCCCCAAATTATCATGTCTCTGGCAGGAAGCAGGTCAAGCTGCGTTGATAGCTGGGTAAGAAAGGATAATTGGTCCTGGTTAGGAGCATAAACGCACCCAAATGTCAACAGTGTACCGTTTAGTCTCCCCTCCACCAAGACATATCGGCTATCCTTATCAATCCTAACCAGTGTAGCTTCAAAGAGGACACCTGCCCGGATCCATATCAGGCCGTCCTGAGCATAGGCAGAGTAGCCTATGGTGTACACCTCCTGCCTCCTGCATCTCTGAAGGTGCTGTACCTCTACAGTAGTAAGGTGTGTCTCTTGGAAAAGAGTAATGTGTACGGACCTGCATTTCGGCAACATCTGTATCTTGTGTCGTCTGGCCGCCGACCCCATGCTTCTGATGTTCCAAGTAATCCGCTTAAATTCAGTGCAGTTCAGACCTAACCACTCAGTGTAAACCGTAGGTGAGCCTCCCAACCCTCATGTTGCGCCTTTCAAGAAGCGGATGTGCCAGCCCTGAAACCCGAACAAAAAACAAACTTACCCCAACTCTCTTACTGCAGAGCAGAGTAGAAACAGCCAGCCGCCCAAACCTAGGCATGACTAACAACGTATATATCGTGCAAGCTGTATCCACTAGTAAGTGTATTGGCTTGTGTGAGAGGGCATGCTCTACTTCTCTATCTGTGTCTGCACATACCCGTCCCAGCCCAACAACCCTCCACCTGGCCATCTGCTCCTGCACATATGACCGTAGGAAGGCAAGCAGCATAGAGACAAACCCATAGACACCTGCCGGCTGCAGATACGCAGACAATAAGCAACCATAGTATGGCAAGGTCCCTGCAACTAAACAAACATTTCAGAGGCACCAGGAGGAATCCGGACACAACACGAAAAGAGAGTCCCTCACATTTACTTAGTGGAACCACAGAGTCCATTCCTATCCTCGCTGGAGAAAATCAAAGGAAGTCCTGGGCTGTCTGCTGAGTCACTTGGGGCATACTGTGTTTGCTGACCGATATCGTCCGAGGCATAGTCCACAGAACGCCCATGTGAGTAGGTCCCCTCATCTGAGTCTGAGGGTCTGCCACAGGTAATCCCAGTCACTGCCAGCAGCGCAGCTGTCGTCTGTCTCGGGACGTGGGCCAAGCAGGTCAAATCACGTTGTCTCCTCCTCAGCCAAGGGCGAGGCCCCACCTCTGAGGCATTGCCACGTGTTCCCTCAGCCAGGTAATGATCCAGTCACTCCCAGGTCTCCGTGGGGTTGAGGAAAATGTGGGTGTTTCTGTTCCTCAAAACCTGCAGCTTAGCACAGAACAAAAGGGAGAACCTCACCTCCTGCAGCTACAATAAAGGATGCACTTTTAAAGTGCATTGCCGCGGTGAAGTTTGGGAACATGGTCACAGCCGCATTATCAATTTGAAAAGGGACGCTTGCACGTGCTTTCTGCAACAGGGTATCACTGTCACAATAATGTTATAATATGGCCTCAGCGGCTGCCCCAGGGCCAGAGGTGTCGCAGAAGCTCTGTGAGCACGTTCGAGGGCAAAGAAAGGAGCAAGTTCAGCAGGCGCCAACTGGGTTTTCATCCAGTTTTCCATATAGGCACCATGTCACTGCCTTCCATACCCTTGGGCAGCTCCATAATCTGCACATTGTTGCATCGATTGCGACCTTCGGCGTCTTCCGCTTTATTCTCTAGGATTTCCCACGCTTGGTGATATCCTCCATTTGCTGTTTTAGGGACTGCTGCGCCACCTAGAGTTCCTCAACCAGCACATCCGTCTCCTTGACAGCAAGTGTGTGATGCTTCATCCGAAGAAGTCCCAACTCCATTGTCACAGGGCCTATCTATTTCTGCAAGGTGTCTTTGGAGTCCACCATGTCTTCCAAAATCTTGTCCAGTGTCATTTGTAATGCAAGGGAAACCTGCTCCATACCAGTAACCGGTCAAGGTGGTGCCCCCCCTTTCCCCGACAGGGGCTCACACTACATCCCAGCGATGGGCCAGAGTCCTTCACTCTAGGTTTGCTCATCGCCAAACTCATAGCTGGCTGCCTCAAAGGGTAATCCCCATTCATTTCACTTCTCAGAGGACCAGGTCCAGTCTTCAGTCCAAGGAGGGCAGGTCCCCACCGTCCTCGTTGTCCAGCTGACCAGGCCTGAGCCGTCTGCGCCCCCTCTAATGCACCAACAGCAACCTGTCATGTGATGGCCATGGAAGGTAGCAAGCCTCACCCCATGGTTCAGCTCCAGGCACCGATCCACTAGGGGCCAATGCGAAACCAGGGGCATTGGAAATAATAGTCACGGCCAGGCCTCAGCGGGTTCAGGCCCTCATCCAGATTGAAGGTCCTACATTGCTGTATTGCTGATCCTCTTCCTCCCCCGCTCCCCACTGCAACCTCGGGGTGCAAACTTGCACCCTGATAAATCACCAGATTCAAGCCTGTCTCATCTTTTGAAGACAGACTGGGCCCCCAGGGTGCGCCCTAAGCGGGCCGCGCCAAAACCACATCACCAAAGGCACCGACGGGCCCGGCTCATCGTCCAGACGCAGACCTTTCCTCAGGCCATAGGCTCTCCGACAACTGTGTCCATCCCTCGGGTGATTAACTGCACCCAAAAAAAGAGGAGGGGGAAAGCATCTGGGGCAAGCCTGCCTCCCCCTGAAAGGCAAACTGTGCTCTCAGGACGCCCCCAGGTCGACAGCACCAGGACACACTGCCAGAGGCTCCCCTGGGTCGTGGACTCGATTTGGGCCTTCCACCCAGCGCAGTAAGGAAAGGGCACCTAAACAATTCTGGTAGCCCTCTCCTCGCGAGCTCCCCTTCGCCAAGTCTGCGTGCTATGCCCACCTTTACAGCAGGAGTCCGGAGGGCCCACCACTCCTGCGGTGCCCCAGGTCGCTACCCCAGCAACGCGCTGCGCCTTGCAGAAGCCATTGGACTCTAAGCCCATCTGCCTGGACTACCAGTGTGTGCTGCGTTCGCTCCGGGACCCTGCCGGTAACTGCCTTTCACTGCAGCAGTCCATCCTCTACACCACATCAGTCTTCCCGAGTCGCGGCAATCCAGGAATGAAGCATGTGCTGCCGGGAATGAGAAATGGGTTGGAGAAGCAGTAGGCCAGAGAGGAACGAGTGCCTTACATCTCTCATCTTCCCCTGTCGGGCCACGCCTGCTGATTTAGTTATGTACTTGTCATCAATGATGAATTTCGAGATGTGCCATGTTATTTTGGTGTCAGTAGTTTGTTTTGTTAACACTTTCTAATATGTGTAAGTATTTCACACTTGCGTCCTGTATGGAGCCACATGTAAACTGACAATTGTAATTAATGTTATGCTTTGTGCCAGTGTGAATGGGGGCATAAGAATCTTTTTAATTGGTGGTTAACGGGGCCAATGATCTGTTATTGTGATACTCTATGTGCGCTGGTTTTGGGTTACGTAACCCCTATGAATTTTTATATCCCATTACTGTAATCTAATTTCTTTTTTAACTTTAACTCAGTCTTTGGGTGCAATTGCAATTTTGGTGAGCTGTTAGATGTGAAGAAATAAATCAGTCTGTTATTTGATACGCTCATATTGTGTGATCTAGCACCTTTTGGTGAAACACTGATATTCATATGTACGTCTCTAGGTGACAATTATCTTTGAAAACTATGACGGTGCATGCTTCATGAGCGTGAGCAAGGACAGCAACATTTTCCATTGAAGCAAAACATGAGGAAATGCTTTTCTAAGTGAATTCATACAATGACCTTAATCCATTGGAACTGATGAAATAGAGCTATCAAGTCAAGGACTGGATGCAATTGTTGTGCAGCAAATGAACTTTAAAGCATAGAACTGGAAAGTCCACAATGCTGTAGCAAATCAGGATTGTAGGAAATCTGTCTTGTCTGCATGGTCACCCCTGTTTTTTTGGCCTCTTGCTGGCTTTAGAACTTTGTGGGTTTGTCCCCTGTTAGCCAGTAATAAAGTGCTTGTGCTCCCCCTTTTAACAGGGTTGAAGTGGCACACTCCTCATTAGTACATTTAACCTGCCATACATTCCTAGTATGTGGTAGAAAATGTACCCAGGGGCCTGGAAGTGAAATACCACTAGTAGACTGCAGCACCTATTGCGCCATTCACTACAGTAGAGGCACAAACATTGCTTCATGCCTACCATTGTAGCCTTACTGTAGCAATTTAAATACAACAATTCCAGCTACAAAAGAAACAAACCCTTTTGATAGGTAAAAACCTTCCTTTTAAATATTTGACACCCCTGTGTAGGCTATGCAGCCCACAAGGCGAGGTGCATGGTGTTTAAATGTAGGACATGTAGACATGTAATGTTAATATGTTCTTACAGTGACCTGCACCCACCAAATAGTTTCACTATGGCAGGCCTAGTTGGTGTATGTGGAAAACTAGAGTACAGTTTAAAATACTAATACTGCATCTTGGGAATGGGACCAGATAGAAAAATGATTAAACTACTACTTGTAAAAGTTCTTGCAAATCCAATTCAGTGGTGAAGTTGGATTTCCAATATATAGTAAGAACAAGTCAACTTACTTATAGTAAGTTGACTTTTCTTTGTGTGAAGTTTGTATAGGCTAATTGGCATAGGCTCTTCAGCCTCTCCAAGCCAGTAATTGGCATTTAATAGGTGTGAACATATGTAAGTAAATAATTTATTGTTTGGTAAATAAAAACCTTTACCATTTTCACATAAAAAAAGCATGTCAGCAATATTCATAATTAAAAGGTTGAAGAGCATGTCATAAAACATTAATTCCTTGTGTTAAAATATTCGGAGGAACGATCAATAATTATTATCAAGTACAATGAGTTGGCAAAATCTTTGGTCTTGAGATCGAACATAGATTATTCCTCTCAAGCTAATTAGATGTTAAAAATTCTGATGAGTTAGGTGCATGTGCAAGGTTTGGCAGTACATTCAATGTAGAAGGCGAGAAACTTGGGTCCTGGGGTAATGGACTAAAGCCCTGGCTGCTTGCTAGCTTCAGTTGTCCAACCCTATTCAGTCTTGCATAGCAGCTTAGTAAATACATCCTCTAAGGGCTAGTTCAGTGTGCTAACAATAGGTATGTTTGTGCAAGGACCATTCTTTATCTAAACGCTTTTCGAAACGTTTACTGATACTGTCACATAAGGTGCCTAAAGAAGAATTGAGAAGGGGGTAGGGATCAAGGAAACATATTCCAATAGTTAAAAAGACAATGTTTTGGGTCCATGTAAAAATACTCGATTGATCTATAAACAGCGGCGATGGTGTGTTACTGTTGAGTGTTATGCTCCAGATTATGTCTTCCAGATAGAGGTTGACCTGAATATTTGTAGTTTACTGAGAAGTGGCACTGTGCAAGTCTTTTGTTTGTTTTCCCCTGCCGCTTCCATAAATCGTACAAAGCGACACAAACTGTATGTCTCCACCTCGGAGGCATGCCTTCACTGCTTGTCTGCAGAATCTTATCCACTTGCTTAAAAAGATGGGCTTGAGTAGCAGTCGCCGTTCAACTTGTAGTTCTCTGCAGATACACAGTAAGTGTAATACACTCTCATCGACTTCGCCATATAGTCTGAGCCAGAGATAGTTTCCAGGAGGGAAATGCTGCCCAAGAGCAAATAATAGGCTGACTTGAATGGGCAGAGATGACTCCTCTAAACTCCACAGAATTTATTGGGGGTGGTTGTGGGCATCCTTTTGACACTACAGTGTCAAATCATGCTTGAGTGTCAAATCCTTCTTAACAGGTCTTCTGGATTTACAGATCATACTTGGGATACACGTGGAAAGGGAAGAAACACATACCGAGACAATTCTTGTGGATCCATTGACTGTTAACTGGCCTCTGCCTTTTGTAATCCAGACTTCTGTCTCTGTTGTAGGTACAATGGGTGCCTCAAACTAGATTTTAGTGTTCGATGTGGGAGAAGACTAGGATTACCATAGTGCATATACGTGTGTATATATATAGATGTGATCAAGGCCCCATGAGGGCTGAAACACGTTATGGCTGGGCGCACGGGTTCAAAATAAATTAAGTGCACCACACCTGGGTTCGCTGTGTCTTTGTTCAGACAAGAGAACGATAAAGAGACATTTCATTATATATATATTAATTATATTATATCCACTGAAAAAAACCTAGGTTTCATGCACGTTATAGTTAGGAATTGGCATTTAAAAAGCCTTAGAAATTCACTGAAAAAACCATAGGTTTCAGGGGTGTTATAGTTAGCTGGACATTTCCCTCGTACAAAACCCTAGAAATTCCCCCGTTATAGTTAGTTCAGCTAACTATAACTCGCGTGCCTCCGCAATGCACTGCTGATGACGTCACGTATTACATCACTCATGACATGGTCAGTGACATCACTGATGACATCACTGATGACATCTCAAATGACATCACTGACGACATCACTGATTACGTCATCCAGTGAGTCTGTGTTTCTGTAGAGTTTTAATATGTTTAATATATATAGGGAAAGACCTCTGGAAGAATGAGTGGGTGTATAAGTGTGAGAATGGATGATTTTCTAGGTGTGTGACTGACTCTATAAGTGAGTTATTAAATGTATCTTACTGCAGACTAGTGACTAAACTGTGTGAATGTCTGTATCTGTCTGTCTGTTGGTGTATAAGTGGCTGCATGGTTTTGTGAATAGCTATATGAGTGTCTATATGGGTTATTGATTGGTTGTCTGAGTATCTGTATGGGTGCCTGAGTGTTTGTGTGGGTAGGGTGTGTGTGACTCTGTGCATAGATATGTGAGTGGGTGATTCTATGGTTTTAAGAGTGCATCTGTGATGGACTGTATGGTTCGGTGAGTGTTTGTATGGGTGTGTTAGTGATTGAATGTATATCTCAGTGGTACATGCGTGAGTAACTACATATGTGAAAGGCAGGGTATATGTGTGTAAGAGTATATAACTGGGTATATGTGAGAGTGTGATTGTGAGAGTGGCTGTATGGATGAGTGTGTGCTTGTATCAGTAATTGTATAAGAGCATAAGAATGTGGTAGTATTTTTAGGAGTACGTGAACTTGTGTGTGTATAACTGTATAGGTGAGTAAATTGGAGTGTGATTAATTATTTGCATGATTGACTAGGTGTTTGAGCATGTCTATGGATGATTGGCGGTGTCTGAGTGTCTATATAGGTGTATAAATGCATATGATAGTCCTGTACTGAGTGACTGTAAGTATGGGTGACTCGACAGGTGAGTGAGTGGAGGTGTGTGTAGACCTAAGAGTCAATGAGTGTGTATGTAGTTATTGGTATTGGAGTATCTATGGTTTTGAGAATGGCCGTCTGAAATTTTGAGTCGTGTATCAAAGGTTATATTAGGGTGTGAGAAGATGCACTAATTTATTACATGGATGATGTCATGAGTGATGTCATCAGTGATGTAATTTGAGATGTCATCAGTGATGTCACTGACCATGTCATGAGTGATGTAATATGTGACGTCATCAGCAGTGCATTGCGGGGGCGCGCGAGTTATAGTTAGCTGAACTAACTATAACGCGAGAATTTCTAGGGTTTTGTACGAGGGAAATGTCCAGCTAACTATAACACCCCTGAAACCTATGGTTTTTTCAGTGAATTTCAAAGGTTTTTTAAATGCTAATTCCTATCTATAATTTATCTCTAAAGCTATGATGTTTAATGATTTTCATTGAATTTCGAAATTTTTCAATTTCATTTTCAATTCCTTTAATAAAGTTTTTTTTAAAATACTTTTTTATCACCTTTGTTTAACTTATTTCTTCAATTCTTTTTAGAATTAAAAAATATTTAGTTTTTGTTTATAAAAAAAATTGTTAATGTTTTAAAATATAGTTTTTATATTTTTTAAAACATTTTTTAAACTATATTTTCAAAACTTTATTTTTTATTTTTTCCCCCCATTTTTTTGGGATCCGCGCACCCAACGCACTAGGAACCGTGCACCCTGCGCACATTTCGCCGTTTGGAGAAAAAAAAAAAAAAGTGGGTCCCAGGGCAACCCTAAAGGGTCAGAGTATTTCTACCCTGCCCCCTTTACATCTTTCACACACTTTATTACCTTACTTAATCAGCCTCGCTTCTACCGAGGCACAAAATGGCTGCCAACAGTTCCTTGTTTCAAATGTAGACAGACACTTGACAGCCAATTAGCATTCAGCGCGTGATCGGGAGGGTGCACGCTCCGTTCGAGGAGGGTGCACTTAGGGTGCACGGATCCTCCGAGGCCATAGATATATCTATCTTTTTTTACTCTCATTTTCTCAGGAACTACTGAACGGATTTACACCATTTATGCAAAAGGCACGAGTCTGAACTGAGCACTACCTCTTTGCCAAATTTGGTGTAATTCCGTTCAGCAGTTCGGGATGTAGCTGCGTCAACAGGTCCTATGGGAAATTGCATAGGGAAAACGCGTTTTGGGACCCCCCTTTTTTCTCAGCCCCCGCTTGATGAATCACCACGAAAGTTTCAGGATAGGAGCGGACCGGAGCTGGCCAAAAGTTTGGAACATTTCACAAAGATTCGTCTACCGGCGCCAGACTTGTTGGGAATAGAATGTTGCGGATTTCCTATGGAAAATAGGTCCTAACTATAACTACCTACTGGCGACTGCCAGTAGGTAATAAAAAAATAAAAAAATAATTTATATATATATACCGCCAGTTGAGAGGCGTAGCTATGGGGGCTAGTTTTTCCCCTAGCTACGCCTGTCTCCATATGGGATTTTGGGAAGAGATGGTCCTCCAGAGGGATTTTGCCCAAAGCCTCAATGATAATGTAGTTGTCTGGTTACGGTTTATTGACGAATTGTTTGTAATATGGAATGGTTCTTTGGATGAGGCCAATGGTTTTATTGAAAATCTAAATGTCAATAACCTCAATCTCCACTTTACAGCGACATGTAGCCTAACCAGTGTCACTTTTCTGGATACAGAAGTATATATAAAAGCAGGGAACATAGTAACTAGACTTTTCCGCAAACCGACAGCTGGTAACTCTACTCTGCACTCAACAAGCGCGCATCCTCCCCACCTCATTAGAAGTATACCCTATGGGGAGATGCTGCGTCTCAAGAGAATATGCAGCAATGATATTGACCTTAAAGCAGCACAACTTCTGTGCAAACAGAGATTCAGGGAGAGCGGCTATTCCACTAGAATCATTGATAGTGCCATTACTAGAACCAACAATCTCAACCGTGATGAGTTGCTAGGGTCCACTACCAATGCTTCATGTGTGGTAGCAATACCCAATAATCAAGTGAGGAAGGTCACAAATTCATCTGATGCTTTTAGAATCATCATGGGCTACAGTAAACAACAAGCTGATCTTCGTAAAATTATAAATAGAAACTGGCCCATTGTAAGGAGTGATCTCATTATTGGTCCCTTGCTCCCTCAGCGAGCTTTGATCACGTATAGTAGGGCCCCCACTATGCGTGAAGCCTTGGTCAACACGAATCCAGAAACTATTGATAAGACTTCTTGGTTACAACTAAATAGTGGATTCTATAAATGTAAGATCTGTAAGGCTTGTGCCCATGGGGTGAATACTAAAACATTTACTGACCCTTTCAGCAATAGACAACACAAAATTAACAAATTGTTGACTTGCAAAACTGAATACGTGATTTATGTCCTCACGTGCCCATGCAACCTCAGCTATGTTGGTAGCACGAAACTAGCAGTACATAAGCGTATACTGCAACATTTACGTGCTATCTCCAACCAAGACAACACCTACCCTGTTGCCAGACATTTTAGAGAAGCCCATAAAAGTGACACTAGGGGACTGAATTATTATGGTATTGATACCATTGAACCCAGCAGGAGGGGAGGGGACCGTGAGTCTAGCTTGCGCAGATTGGAGACACGTTACATCCTACAACTTAATACCAAGACACCATCAGGGCTAAATATGACAGAGGACCTGCATACATGTTTGGGCTAGATGTATTAACACTATTCTGTTGGAATTTTTATATGTAACGGCACTACCTAGTGAAGACTGTATATTTGTTACTCCTCATTGGATTTTACCCACAATATTTTGCAACAGGTAATTGGATGTACATATGACAATTTGTATTCTTTTAGTCATTTGTCTTAACCTATTTAATCCTCGAATTTTATGGTTATTTATTTAGTATTTTACTATTTATTACAGATAAATTGTACTATTTATGTGAATTTTGCATATTTGCACAGCTATGTTCACTCCCTATGCAGTTAAACAGACCTTGGGATAAAATGCGATGATTACGAATTTGATAAAAACCTACAGTCTATTATCTTAAACAGCCTTATGATAATCTAAGACTCCCTACCTAAACTCTGATCCCTGTAGTTTTTGTTTATTTATATTGTAACGATATTATTCTTTAAAGCCATTGTGACCCTTCTGTGTTGCATTACCTGTTATGATCAAGTTTGATTTTGAGTATTGATGATATTTGGTGGTTTCCATTTTTTTTCACAAACACTAGTACACTTTTGAACTGTATTTTGATCTTTTTCGTTACATCTGAATAAAGGGAAGGATCTTGCAATATCAACAGACATTGAAAGCAGGCTATATCATTGACTTTAAAGATGGCGACACTGTTTTTTATGAATAACATGTGGTCTTACAATTTTAATATTGTATTATTTTGCAAGGGCAATACGCTGAACCATTAGGCATTTATGCCGTCATTGCGGATATTATTTTGCAATTGTCAGTATTTAACATATTTTATATATGATGTGGCCATTTGTATTACTTTGTGATTTCACTATCTTTAATGCGGAAGTATATCTTCTATGTCTTTGATGACTCCCTCATGTGACGACATCAATAATTTGCACTGGCACTTTAAATAGTTTGCACTTTGAGTATAACGCTGTCATGTGAGCAAGGCTCTGAGGAGCCGAAACGTTATGGCCGTCGCTCTGGGCAAATAAATTGAATTTGCACTCTATTTTGGTTCGTGTACTTACTTCGCAAGCATCGGAAAGACTATCGAGGCTGGTGAAAGCGGTAATCTGGAGATATATATATATATATATATATATATATATATATATATTTTCTTTCTTTCTTTCTTTCTTTCTTTCTTTCTTTCTTTCTTTCTTTCTTTCTTTCTTTCTTTCTTTCTTTCTTTCTTTCTTTCTTTCTTTCTTTCTTTCTTTCTTTCTTTCTTTCTTTCTTTCTTTCTTTCTTTCTTTCTTTCTTTCTTTCTTTCTTTCTTTCTTTCTTTCTTTCTTTCTTTCTTTCTTTCTTTCTTTCTTTCTTTCTTTCTTTCTTTCTTTCTTCCTCCGCCAGTATATAGTTAGGACCGTGTTTCCATAGGAAATCTCAAAATTCTATTTTGAATAACTTTGGCGCCGGTTGACAAATCCTCGCGAAATTTTCAAAACTAATGGGGTGCTCCGCTCAGCTCCTACCCTGAAAGTCTCGGGGGGGATTCATCAAGCGGGGGCCGAGAAAAAAGGGGGGTCCCAAAACGCATTTTCCCATAGGACCTTTAGTCGGAGGTACAGCCCAAACGGCTGAACAGAATTACTTGAAATTTGGCAAAGAGGTAGTCCTCAGGTCAGGGATGTGCCTTTTGCATATATGGAGTCAATCTGTTCAGTAGTTCCTGAGAAAGTTGTAGTTAAAGTACATAAATATCTATAGCCGCGCACCGTGCGCGCACCCTAACGTGCGCAAGCGTAATTCTGATTGGTGGTTACATATCAGTCAACGTTCGAATCGGTCGAAATCAGGAAGTGTCGGCCGCCATTTTGTTTGTTTTGAGTGCGAGAGTGAAAAAGGAAGGTGGCGACCGTGAAAAGGGGGTAGGGTAGAGAGTTCCTGACCCCCTAGCCTTTGTCAGGGGGTCCCTGAAGGACCCTGAAGGCAGAAAAAATCATTGTAATTGTTTTTTTAAAAATCACGGGGTGCGCGCATGGTGCCCCCTTTTCACGTTCGCCACCTTTCTTTTCCACTCTCGCACTGAAAACAAACAAAATGGCGGCCGACACTTCCTGATTTCGACCGATTCGAACGTTGACTGACATGTAACAACCAATCAGAATTACGCTTGCGCACGTTAGGGTGTGTGCACGGTGCGCGCACGATGCGCACACGGTGCGCGGCTATAGATATGTATGTGCTTTTAAATGCAATTTTCTCTGGAAATACTGAACAGATTGACTCCATATATGCAAAAGGCACTTCCCTGACCTGAGGACTACCTCTCTGCCAAATTTCAAGTAATTCTGTTCAGCCGTTCGGGCTGTACCTTCGACTAAAGGTCCTATGGGGAAAATGCAAGGGGAAAACGCGTTTTGGGACCCCCCCTTTTTTCTCAGCCCCCGCTTGACGAATCCCCCCGAGACTTTCAGGGTAGGAGCTGAGCGGAGCTCCCCATTAGTTTTGAAAATTTCGCGAAGATTTGTCAACCGGCGCCAAAGTTATTCAAAATAGAATTTTGAGATTTCCTATGGAAACACGGTCCTAACTAACTATCTACTGGCGACCGCCAGTAGATAATAAATATATATACTCTCACACACACACTCTTTTTCTTTCTCTTTCACTCACTGCCGCCCTCCCTCTTTTGCATTTTTTTCTTTTTAGGTACTGCCTAAATACTTTACACATTGCCCTCCTTTAAGCCTGCCTGCTTGTAGTGCTAGAGGCACTCTTGTGGTCTGACACCCTGTGATGACCTTTGACTACCATTATTTTAACTGACTTTAGTGTGTTATTTTATCCTAGCCTGGATGTATGATGTCCTGTATATGCCTTGCTTCTCTTACAAGTTTCTTTCTGGTAATCTTGCTGTCTTTCAGTGGGAACTGTCGCGGAGTAGGACAGCCTTGCCAAGAACAGAGGTGTGGAATGTACTTTTTGGTCTCGAAATGCAGTGTTGTGGGCAGTGATGCACACATGTGCTCGGTGTTGTACATTGAGAGATGAAGTATGTGAATCTATAAGCAGTTGTGCACAATTGTGCATTGTGTTGTACATTGATGAGAATTATGAAGTTCTTACTATTGGCTTTGACATGGCCTCATGTCATCCTTTTTCCTGACTCTGCCTTGCTTCAGCTTTTCTGCGTGCACAGGAGTGCTTGCAAGTTGTTTGGGTTATTCACGTTCAAGGATTGTTTTTTGTTTAATGTACTCTGAAAGGCTTTGTGAGCTTCGTCAAGATGAAGGCTGGAACATGCGAGATTTGGAGAAGGGTACGTGAGCACTCCTTCCTGCCATGGGAATGCTTGCTTGGAACCTGGCCAGTTCTGGTAAGATTCCTCTGGCCCGGGGGAGGTCTTTCCCGAACCTTCTAGTGTGCTTTGAGATCATAAAGCTTAGGGTTGTTGACTCCGAAACCGGGTGGTTGGAATCACAGTGGGGACGGACGCGACTACCTCTGAGCCTGGACCCTGGTTGCTGAGGCTCTCAATCACGGCTGTTTAACTTCCCCAGTCAGGCTGAAATGCAGTGTTTGCACCAGGTGAAGTTTTGAGTTTTGGTTATTGCCATTGTGATGTTTGGCCAATAGCTTTGATCATTTGATGTGTTTTCTTTCTGATGTGTGAGTGAGTCAAGGTGTACCTCCAAAGTAATCATTTGATGTGTGTATATATATATCTTTCTGATCTCTTGCAGGACGCCTAGTATATTTGCTTGAGTCTTATTTCACATTATTTGCTGCTTGTTTATTCATCAGTATTATTCATGCATTAAACATATATATCTCTTTGTGTATTTGAATCTTGTGCTTTTGGCATCTGGGAAAGCGTTTGTTGGAGAGCATTGTGTAAAATAAAACCCCAAACCTCATTCTAAAAGAGTCCTTGTATTTTGTAAAATAAAACCCTTTTCTAAAGGTGTTGTTAGTTTTGTGTTAAAATCTTTTGCTTCGCCGGGTGTTGAGCTGCATTATCTGATAGGCGCAAGCAAGACACTGCTCTGTGCCATAGCTACCTGCGGGTTGAGCTCAGGTAATTTTAGTGACCGCCAGGGTCGTGATTATTCCTTGATGGGGTAGTCGCCCATCCCAAATAATCCTATTTCTTACAAGGAATAACTACTAAGAACAATACACCTGAATGTCATTAATACTGGCTTGTTGGAGTGTGTCCATCGCGGCAAAAGGTATTGGAGGGCAAATGGAACCAGAAGTCTGCCTTTTTAGGTCTCGCCTGACCCAGCGCATGCGCTGGTCTGGCGAGACTTTTTGTGAGGGCTCAAAAAAGTGCTACCACTGTAGCCTAGAGCTACAGTGCATGTGCGAGGGCTCACGCGCCTCACTTTGATGTTTGATCGCGATCACTTTCACTTTCGCTTTGATGTTCTCCGTGAGCCAGTTAGTTTTTTTTTACCTGTTTATTACTTCTATGTAGTAATGGTGGCACCCGTGCACCACCATTACTACAGAGCAGTAATAAACAGAAACCAGCATTGGCATAGCCAATAGGTCTTGCTTTTGGGACCTTATAAGTATTTAGTTATGCAACTGTTGCATGGCTAAACACTTATAAGGTCCCAAAAGCGAGACCTATTTGCTATGCCAATGCTTGTTTCCTTTCATATCGAGTCTAGAGAATACGACTTGTGCTTGTGCTAGGAGACACTGCCCTGTGACACTGCTATTCTGGCCACCCAATTGGTCTACATAACTTTCCTGTAAGGCCACACACGATGGCGCCGAAAATGGTCCAGCGGCATGAGAGTTAAATACCATATGGGGGTTGCAGTTTGGTGTACTCACGTGTACTCTTGGCCTGTAGTAGAAGGTCGCACCTTTCCCCTCCACAGGCTGTGTTAAAGGCAGGTGAGATTGTAGTCTGGCGTGGACATTCTTTTACCTTTACACTAAGATAGGAGTCCACTAACACTATGCATGTAAAATTCAGTACAATTGACATTCTTATCTTTCCTGTGTATATGAGGTGAATTTTGACTGGAGGCATATGTATAGTGTGTGTCTTTGTATGTTCTATAGCTAGTGTACATCTGCTTCCCAAAGCTCTAATGATTGAAGTACAAGCTGGAAATTCACCTCTATGTTGCTTTCTTAGATGTGCTACCGTTTGTGCTGTTTCACCATGCTGACTCCTGTATCTCGCCCGGGAGGGTTTAGAAATACCATATTTAATCTCTACAGGACTTGGACGTGCTGGTGAGCAAAGATTGATCAAAACCAGTTTTGCTGGTAGCCATCTCTGCCTCTTAAAATGACTGCAGACAAGCTTAGCCATGCCTGGGGTGTCTGGCTTGTCAGCCCTATGATACATATTTGTGAAGGCATCAATGGCCTCCGTGTATGTTTTGTGCTAGGAGCTGAATGGAAATAAGAGACCCCACTCAGAATGTCTACCCTTTACTCTGTGAAATACACATTCTTTTGATAGCTATTGTCTGATACAGTTACAATAGGTGTGCCCAGCTCTGGTTGGCATGCAACTTGGATTTTGAACTTGGCTCACCTTTTGATTTGAATTCCAGCTAGTTGTTTTCTCTACTGAATGAGAAATGGTCTTCCAGGACCAGTTCCTTGTATTTATCAGGCCTTCTTAAGGAACTTGACAGCATCAGCTTGGGCAGAGGTCTACACAGCACAGTTCAACTTACTGTTTGCCATCCTAGGCTGATACCATGCTTAGGCCACCACTAGCACCCTGCTGCTCTGCCGTGCTGGGAAGATTGGAGATGCAGTGCCCTACCCAGTTGGGAAGTGCCTTTTCCAGTGAGCAAGAATAAGGGTCAATTATCTTCCTCTGCATGCAGATTGAACAGCTTCACCCAGTAGTGATTTTGCTTGCCCCTTGGCCTTCTTATTCTAGTAGGATTTTCTAGTTATCCTTTAATTGATCACTGGATCCCTTGTGGGCCCATTAAGTGGAACCTGGAAATGTATCCATGAGAACACTTCTTGGAATACCTGTTAAGCACACATTTGTGGATTGAGATTTCCAATTTAGCTTTAGTCAGTAGGCTTTATAAAAGCTTTAGGCACGTAGTGCTGTTTTTCATCCACCTGGGCCCACCCCTGCTGAGTTGTTCTTCCTTGTGGCCAAGATCGCCGAGTCACTAGGGCATGGATGTACTTATCATGTCAGACTTCACACTTGTAGTGTTCTATCAGTCTTGTCCATTGAGAAACACTGTGTAAATACAGTAAAGCCACATTCAGTAAGTTTTGATTGTGCTAACTTTCCTTTATTTGACTGGTACCACAAAATATTACTTGAAGCCCAATTTAAATTATGTCAAACAGTCGCTGTTAGTTTACTGGTTTCCAGTTTGACCTTTGAGAGGTAATCCTCTTGGGAACCATATTTCCCATTTGTCCTCCATAATAGGACAACAGGACTGCACCAAATCCTGAAGATAAGAGATATCAACCTCTTAAATGTCCTAGGTTCTGGCTCCCCTTTCCCCTTTCCCATTTATCTTGAATTCCTCATTTGTCTGACGGAAAAAGAGGTGAACATTAACCTCTGGCCCAAACCCTTGCTCTCCTCTGATTTTCTGTTACCCTCTCTTTATACAGGACTTTCCCCCAGGAGTTATTCCCACTTCCCTAGGAAAGACATTAACTAACTGATGAAGTGTGCTGTCCCCAAACATTAGATCTTACTTAGTTCCCACTGCAGGGCTACCCTCCGAAGCTCACCCAGCTTCTTCCCAACCAGTCCTTCCAGGAGGATTTTCTTTGTTTAATTATAAACCTGATGCCCCTCTGAAACTCTGCACCAACTTTAGGACTGACATCTGGGGTTGTTCCAAATAGAGTAATACGTCATCTGAGCACATTGACACCACATGTATTGTCGTATATTTTAATAACCCATTCTTGTAGCTACTTCCTCAAATGTATTGCCGGAGGTTTGACTGCCAGTGCAGAGAGCAGAGGGGACCAAGGACAGCCCTCCTAGTCCCTCTCCATATAGTCCATCTATGCAATATCAAGCCTCCTGAACTGCTCTGTATAGTGGGTTCAGTGTATAAGAATTTTATTCAACTCAAAGTTGGGACCGAAACCCATCTTGTGCAGGACAGCCACCATATTTTCTCAGTCAAGCTTATCAAACCCTTTTTATCAGTACTAAGCACTACCAGTACTCTTTCCAGCTCGGTATGTTTAATAGTGTGTAATAAGTGTTTGAGACATCAGATTCTTAAAGGTAGTATGTGATCGAGTAAAGTTGCATTGATCTTCGTATACCAGAGTACCAAAGGCTTGCAGTAGTCCATTTTCTAATATCTTATTTACTTTACATTTCAGTTTTAATCATCGATAGAGGCCTACAGGAGCTGCTTGGTCTTTGTCAAGTTTCAGCATTATAATAGTGACTGCTTCCCTCATGGTCTTTGGGAGCCTGCCCAATTGCTTAGCCTCAATGTATACTTATAGCAGTCTATTGAGGAGCTACACTAACAAGGATTGGTAAAATTCTGCAATGGTGCCATTTGCCCCCAGCACCTTGTCCCCTAGGCTTGTTTTTTTAAATCTTTTTTTTATTTTGTTATTTACAACGAATTTGATTGAAACATCAATGTAACTGTAAACTTTACAACGCAATTCCACTGCACGCATGCTGTCCTAGGCTTGTTTATTGACCTTTATATGAACTGCTCGACATGTTAAATATGTAACCAAACAAATACTCTTTTAAAAAAATTAACTCTCACTGGACATTATTTGTTTTTGATTAGTGTTCCTTACCACATCAGCGTTAAAAACCTTCTACCGCCTACTGCAAAAAGTGGTGACTGTTTAACGTAACTTTCGATAATTGAGTGTATGAAGAGTATCATTTATGGGGGGCGTGGCTTGGGCGCCGATGGTGATGGTCGCCTGAGAGCTCGGCTCCGGGACTGAGCCCGTGATTATCCTGTAATTCGGCGGCTGCGGGGCACCCCAGCCCCCGCATTTTGCGGACCGGCCCGACGGAAACCTGCCGGGGCCCCTGGCGTGATCGGCACGAGCGGTGACCCGGCGAAAATCGCAGTCCGGGGTACCACGCAGTGCGACCCAACATGGCGCCCGGACTTCTTTGTCCCCCTGGCCAGATCCATTAGACTGGAGGAACGTCGTTGGCGGCGGTGCATCCCCTGCTCTGCCGGCTCCCGGTGGGGGTTGGAGCTGGACATCGGTCAGAGCGGTCTCTTTTAACGGGGATTGCACGCGGATGAACGGAGGCCCACACCCTAGCGGATCCCACGCGGGGACGGCAGGAGGCCCCGTCGGTGGCCCCACTCCCTACACCGCACTTGGCCACTTTCTCCTGGCCGACCCACTTCCATGGGAGGCGCAACCTTTTGGGGCCGCGAATCGCCCGGTGGAGCTGGTGACATCCACTCCGGGACTCTGTCGGCCGTGCGGGCCTGCCCGACCTGGCGACGGCTGTCTCCGCCTCCTCCTCGGTGCCCCCGGACGCCGTGTTGGTGGCGTGAGCCAAGGTTGAGACGATCCAACGGGCCCTGGAGACGGGGATCTCCGGCATTCGACCTGAGGCCTAGCACCCGAGGGAGTCATAGCCGGGACCTGAACTCGGAGGCGCCCGCTCCGAGACCTGCACGGAGAGCGGCCGGCGACATGGGGAAACCTAGAGGAGCCAAGGGGACTGCCCCAGCTGTCTCGGACTCGGAGACCCAGGACAAGGAGGAACGCGGGGGCCCCGAGGATGCCGGCGGTGCACCACTGCAGCAGCAATTTGACCGAGTCCTAGAGGCAATAGCGACCACGCGCTCGGCCCTCCAGCAGGACATTGCCCAGGTAGCGACGAGCCTGGGTCTCCTTAGAGCGGACCACAGCAAACTTTCGGACCGGGTCAAGGAAGTGGAGGGCTCGGTGAAAACCTTGGAGCCGGCACAGCGGACCTTGGCCGCGGATATGAAGGATGCCTTATCCCGGATTACGGTCCTGGAGCAGAGGGCGGAGGACGCGGAAGGCCGTAACAGGAGGAACAACCTCTGCGTGGTGGGCCTGCCAGAAAAGATTGAGGATGGCGACATGGTGGCATATCTGGAGGCCTGGCTCCGAGACACGGTGGCCCCGGAGGGTCTATCCTCCTTCTACACCCTGGAGCGGGCCCATCGGGTCCCGGCGAGGCCACCGCAGCAGGGACGTGCCCCACGACCGGTGGTGGCGCGATTATTGCACTTCAGGGACAGAGACTTCATCCTCAATGTCGCCAGACATAATGGGCCATTTAAAGTGGCGAACAGCCAGGTAAACATCTTCCCGGATTACACCTATGAAACTCAACGCAGACGGTTTTCCTTCCTGGCGGTCAAGCGCGAGCTCCGGAGCGAGGGTATCCAATACTCGCTCTTCTATCCTGCGAGGCTCCGCATAATAGTCGATGACAAAACTCAGTTCTTCGATTCCCCAGAGGACGTTTGTCACTGGCTCGAACTATATAGAGCGGGGAAAGGTGGATCCGGCTCTTCGCCTCGACAGGTGGCGGAACCGGAGCAGAGACGGAGATCCAGGAGGATTCGGGGTCGCCGTGGCCGCTCGGGGGGTCCCTCAACTGTAGAGACATCGACGGAGCGGAAGGGAGTACTAGAGGTGTTATCAGTGCTGTCTGGTTCACGGGACGCTGCCATTGCGGAGGAAGCGGTCCCTGAGGACGAGGAGGGTCCAACGGACTCCGAGGAATCCGTGCCTGACAGTGACCATACGCCGGTGATCACACCGCAATCGGCGGAGGACCTTCTGGATGGACAGGGGTAACGGGGTGAGCTTCTTCACTTTGGGTGGGGGCCCGGCGAGGGGGTGGCGGGTGTCGATCAGAGATGCTGACTACCGGGGTAGGGAGGGTGGGGTGCCCTGGATTTGCCCCGAGGGGGTTTATTTGTGACACTGTTTTGGGCTTCGGTTAGTCCTGGTGGCCTGAGCGTCGAGGGCCCACTGCCTCCGCCCGGCCTGCACCTGGCCCTTAAGGCCTTCCTGCGGGGGCGACTGCAGGATTAGTAGGGTATAGTTGGAGAATATGGTTTGGATGGGAACTAGATGGTGCTATTTGGGTCCTGTTCTGGGGAGGGTGGATGGGGAGTTGATTCATATTTGGGTTGTTAAGTTATGGTTGGGGAAAATGGCCGCCATCAGTGCTGTGAGGATCGATGTCCTATTATTGTTGGGACCCGGATGGGGAGACTTTGCGAGAACAATATGGGACAATGGCTGAGGTAGCTAATCTGAAATGTGTTACTTGGAACGTACGGGGGCTTCACACTATGTCCAGGCGCCACAAGGTCCACGCTTACTTAGTGCGTAGGGGAATACAAATGGCGCTGCTGCAGGAGACTCATCTGAACAAGGCGGAAGGGGCGGCCTTACAGCGTAGGTGGAGGGGGCAGGTCTTTTGCACTTCGTACTCTGCGTATGCCAGAGGGGCGCTGATCTGGGTTAGGGCTGGGGTTCCCTTCCAGGTCACGAACACAGTGATAGATCCAGAGGGGCGTTATGTGGCTATTTCGGGGACTTTGGGAGGGAGAGACCTAAACGTTTGCAGTGTGTATGCTCCTAATGTAGACCAGACTGCCTTCCTTTCCAGGTTATCGGGCTCGTTGGCCCATTGCCTCTCCGGACCCCTCCTGCTCGGTGGAGATTTCAACTCAGTACTGGATGTAGATATTGACCGCTCGCATCCACCCCTCCCCGATTCTCCGGTTCGTCGCTTGGCTAGGGATCGTCGGGACTGGCAGACTCACTGGGGTCTAACGGATATTTGGAGGGCGCAACACCCCACAACCAGGGATTACTCCTACTTCTCGAGCCTCCATGAATTGCACGTTCGACTGGACGGATTTCTTGGCTCGCCCGAACTGGTTTCAGCAGCGGTCCGGTCTGAATATTTGACCAGGACCATTTCTGACCATAACCCCCTCCTGTTGGACCTTGGCTGGTTTCCCGGGGTGCCGGCGGTGCCCACCTGGAAATTACGGCCCGAGATCCTTGAGGACAGTGTCTTCAAGGCGGACCTAGGTGATACGATTTCAGAGTACTTTGCGTCCAACCGTGGCACCGCGAGCTCGAGAGCGCTAGAGTGGGACGCTTTTAAGGTGGTGGTGAGGGGGTACTGCATTTCTAAACAGGTCGGCGTGAGGCGAAGTATCCTCGCCGACCTAGAGGCAGCGGATCGAAAACTCCGTGAGTTGGAGTTACGCCGCCCCGGGCGCCCCGAATTGCAGGCGCGCACGGCGGAGGCGAAGGAGGCGGTGGCGGCGGAGGTCGAACGGCTCTGCTGTTTTGACTATAAGGCCTATACGGTTCGGTCCATCGCAGAGGGGGATAGGTCGAGCGCGCTGTTGGCATGGCTGGCCAACCCTACGCGGCAGTCCTCACTGACGACGTCCATGCGCAGGGCAGACGGAACCCAGGTGTACACCCAGCCTGCGATTCTGAGCTGCTACCGGCAATATTACGAGCGCTTATACCACAGTCGCTCGGTCCGAGACCCTGACCTGCTCGATAACTATTTGCGGCCTTTAGAGATCCGAACAATGGAGCGGGACGTGGCGAAAGCCTTGGGGTCCGACATAGAATTGGGAGAGATCCGTAGCGCCATCAAAAAGATGGCGAGAAATAAGACCCCGGGCCTGGACGGTCTTCCTGTGGAGTTCTATGCGGCCTATGCCGATCTCCTAGCCCCTAGATTGTTGGTAGTATACAGGGAGGCGAAGAGGCTTGGGCGTCTCCCAGGCTCGATGTGTGAGGCATTGGTGGTCCCGCTCCTCAAGCCTGGAAGGGATTCCTCCGATCCGGGGTCGTACCGTCCCTTATCGATGCTGACGGTGGATTATAAAATACTGAGCAGCATCCTGGCCTCGAGGCTGCTCGGCCACATGAGCTCCTTGGCACATGAGGACCAGGCTGGCTTTATCCCCAGGCGTAACACGACCATGAATATTCGCCGGTTGTTCTGCTTGCTAGGGGACCCGCTTGGGGACGCCCCGTGCCCGGTTGTCCTCTCAGTGGATTTAGAGAAGGCTTTTGATAGCCTGGAATGGGACTACCTTTGTACTGTGTTGCGGAGGTTCGGCCTCGGGGAGGGCTTCATCAGGTGGACCAGGGTTCTGTACGCCTCGGCGTCAGCCAGGGTTCGGGCGGGACCGCTGATTTCTTCACAATATCCGGTGGAACGAGGCACGAGGCAGGGATGCTAGTTATCCCCACTGCTCTTTGCGCTGGCGGTGGAGCCTCTTGCGCTGCATCTCCGGTCGGGAGCCCATTACACGGGCCTGTGGACTCCTTCGGGCCCGCATTACATCTCACTGTATGCAGACGACCTGTTGCTCTTCCTAGAAGACCCGCTAGATGCCCTACATGGGGCTGCGACGGCGCTCACGGAGTTTGGGGAGGTCTCGGGCCTCCGAGTGAATTGGACTAAGACCTGTCTTTTCCCGGTCCGCAGGGGCACCCCTACCCCTACTCTGAGTAGGGAGATTAGATGGGAACCCGACTGCTTTAAGTATCTAGGGGTGTATGTCTATCACGAACCTTCTGGCCTCCTGGATGGGAACATTGCCCGGGGCATTCGAGCACTTCGAGGCAGTATGGGCTTTTGGGCCACGCTACCGCTCTCGGTGGCTGGGAGGATTGCTTTGCTTAAAATGGTGGCGCTCCCCCGGTTGCTATATTATTTCCGGACACTACCGATCTGGGTCCCACCGACCACGTTTCGACTTTTACGATCCATGATTGTCAGATTCCTTTGGGGTTCGGGCCGCCGGCGGGTGGCCCTCAAGACCCTACTGAGGCCGAAGGAGGATGGTGGGCTTGCGGTGCTGGACTTCGAAAAGTATTATTTAGCGGCGCAGCTCCAGGCCTTCACCCAGGAGATCGCCCGGGAGTTCCGGGGCCCCGAAGAAAAGAGGGGAACGGGCATGGCCAGGCATGTTCTCTCCTTTATAGCGATGAGACAACGGTTGGCCTTGCAGGACTTGTCAATGGAGGAGCGGACTATCCGCCTGTGCTGGAACCGAGCTCACGCCCGGGGCCACCTGCGAACACCGTACGCGCCCGAAATACCGCTGGGGATGCTAACGGCTCTGCCCCATGGGGGTGATTGGTCGCGGCTGGCGACCTGGGAGGACGCCGGTTTGCAGCTAATCGGGGATCTATACGAGGACGGGTCGCTTTTGCCCTTCCAGGAGCTCATCGAGCGCTTCGGGATTCCCCGCGGCGACTTTTTGCTGCACTCGGCCCTTGTTCGAGCGATCCAGGCGCACTGGAGACGCGGGCAGGAGGAACCTCCTTTATCCCCAGTATGCCAATACGTGATGATGTCTGCGGGCACGGTGAAGGCGGTCACTTGCCTTTACGGCAGACTGATCAATGAGGGGTTGGCTCCCCTCACCACTTTGAGAAACCGCTGGGAGGAGGACATTGGCAGGGAGATCCCGGAGACGACCTGGGCCCAGCTAGTGCGGAGGGCCTGGAAGGGCACACGCCACGCCTGCTTTCAATTGGTCCACTACTACGTGCTCCATAGAGCCTATTTGACCCCGGTGAAAATCAGGCGATATTTTGGTACGACTTCGGCGGAATGCCCCAGGTGCCCGGCCCAGGAGGCGGACCTCCTCCATATGCTGTGGGCCTGCCCGGGATTGTCATCCTATTGGGAGGAAGTGGGGAAGACCCTGGAGGAGACGACGGGGAGATCTTTATCGCTTGACGCGGCGGTGGGTCTGCTGCACTGGTTCCCTCATACCCCCAAAAATAAAATTTCTAGCAAGTTCATTGATCTGGGGCTACTCCTTGCTAAACGGGAGGTGACCAGGAACTGGAAGGCACGAGCTGGTCCGACGGGAAGCCGGTGGCGCAGCGAATTTTTGAAGTGGGCGGCGGGGGAGAGTACGCTCAGATACCAGCTAGCTTGGAGGCAGCGTAATGAGAAGGCACAGGAGGCAGCGCTGGATTGGGAGATGTTGGTGCAGGCCCTTGGGGATTATGGCGCCCCCAGCGACGCTGAGCTTGAGGAAGAGGCTCGCCCTGAGTCCCGATAGACGATTGCACTTTTCAGATCTATTGCTTTCCCCGTGGGTCCTTTTGGAGATCCTGTGGCGGTTGGTGCCGCGCGCTGATGGCGGGGGGAGGGGGAGGGTTTACCTGGGTTTGGGGTGTTTTAAGAGTGGGGTGTTATTTTGGGTTTATGGGTTTGTTTGGGAAAGCAGATGACGGACAGCGGGTTCTCCGGGCCAGCTTCGACATCCTCCTGAGCCCCCATTGAATTTCGCCGCCCGACCCTAGGGTTGTGGGCTGAATGGCTGTGTAAGTAACTTACGGTGGGGGAACGGAGGGTTGCGTCTCATTGATCGGGCGTGATATATAATGTTGGCCGGTTATGTAACGATTTACGGATTCCTGCAATAAAAATATTTTAAACAAAAAAAAAATGAAGAGTATCATTTATTTGTCCTACTGAGGGGGGGAAGTAGCAGCTGAGCTCTTAGGGCAGCAGTGAGAAACAACAGTACTGAGCAGATACCTTGCAGTAATTGCCCAAGGATCCGGAAAAGACAGAAAATACATTTTCTAAAATAGCTAGATATTCGATCTTGGAGCAGAAGTACAAATACATTTAATTTGTCAACTCCTTATCTGACAACTGTTGTGGTAAAAAAACAAAAGTGAGCACATAGAATGACAAAGTCCCCCCTCACCCAATAGCTTTCATGAGACACCGTAACCAGGACCAGTTTATTAATGAAAGTACGAAATAAAGGTCTTGGGCACTCGGATGTCTTAATTTTCCTCTCCGCCCCACCATAGATCATTCTCTGTGTCATTGATTCCACCGTGAAGAGCCCTACTTGGGAGTTTGATAGAAGTTCTCAAAACAGAAATGGTTCCAGTATCAAGGTGAGATGCAGGGCTTTTTCAAGGTACTTGACAGTGGATAGGTGAGTGCTATTAATTTTCAGTACACCCTTTTTAGTCTAAACTCAATAGCTGAAAATAAACCAAGGCCATGGCATTAGCAGCTCCTTTTATTGAGAAGAAAAGGTGTCCACTTATACCTCAAATGTAACTATTGGCTACAAAAGACCATTAATTTATTCATCTCAAATTTGCATGAAAACCTTTTAATGTAACTACTTGTGAATCTTAATAGATTAACTCCACATCCAATATTGTCTCTGAATTTCATTGCCCACTATCTTGGGTCTCAAGAACCTTGTTGTCACAAGACTGCTTTTAGCTGCTCAGATTGGTTGGTTATTACTTTCAAAACAACCTGCTAGCAACAGTGCCTTTGCTTCAAAGGTTTCTGGGCTTGATGGCCTCTTGCATCCTTCTGGCATTAATGCCCATGCAGTAAATGAAAAAGGCTCTAATTTATCTGGCAGTTTGCACAGATTAGCTAAAAGAAACCTTTTCCCAAAAAGGTGTGATACTATTGACTTTAAAGAAAGTAAATATAACTGAATACAGCCTAATCTAAGGAGTCCATTTTTATCTTTCTTACTTGTGTGTAGCATGAAATTACAGATGGGAAGCCAACCAATGAAAGCTAGCCATCTACACTCTATTGCCACATAGAGAAGCTGATGTTCTCTTTAACATTCTTAATCCAAAAGCTGTTTCTTGGTACTAACAGCTTTTCGTCCCTTGTTAGAGAGAGTCCATGCATTCACAGGTAATAGAACGGGAATGTGCTACATTGCCAAGCTGAGTGGCATCTGCTCCAAAATCATCTGGCATTACACATCTTCTCAAACATGGAAATACTTGATTTGTTTCGGATTCAAGGTTTTTATTAGAGATTTAGATCTTACAAAGAGATCTACATATAGAAAAATTAAGCAAAAAAATGTAAAACTTTTACAACACAGTGGTTCATTAATTAGGCAATGTATCATCTCCATTGCTGTTCTTGCTATTGAAATTCCATATTTTAAAAAAAAGTGGTTTTAAAAATCACTTTTGGTAAAACGTTTAAGGTAGGACAGGCTAATATGACTTGGCCAATGGTCTGTGCATCATAACATAAGGTGCCTACACAGCAATATGCATCTAGTTCAAATATACTTGAGGGACTGCTACCTGACATGATTGAAACTGAATCGGCAGGAAGTTGGCGGTAAGCATAAGCGATGGGAGAACGTGTACTCCGCGTTCTTGTTGTAAGGAAACAGGAATAAGGAACTACATTTGCACTGATACTGAGATCTTACGATATGAACACTATTTGGGGATATTGATGTAGATACGGAGTCAAGTTTCGTGGAATAAATCATTTACGGAGATAGATGTACACGAGGACTTGCCAGGACGGAAGTATAACCGGTTTTAAGGTGCTCAGTGACAACTAGCAGAAGACAGCCCTGAAGAAGTCGTGGGAAATGACCTATACAATAAAACACATGTTTGCTGGACATAACCTAAGAAATTAAAGAACAAGGAACAGAATCTTTGCATTTGGACCTTATAATTTGTCTGTAATAAGATTAAGCATGTGCTTGGTGTTTGGATTGTCTCATAATAAGAGATCAACTTGGATCTTAATTAAGGAGGTTGGGTGATTCCTCCTTTCCTGGGAGCACAGCTATTGGTATATTGGACAGTTACAATAACCCATAAAGAGTGAGCGCCAACTACGTATAAATGATTGAATAATATAATGGAAACAACATTTTGCTGTTCATTTTTCTATCATTTTCCATGGAACAATTTTCATAGCATATTTTAGATCATTTTTAACATGAACATAGCTCATATTCTGCTTATCTAAGCTAGTCAAAGAAAAGTGCTGAAGTGCAGTTAAAATATTAATAAAAATTGATCCGGCCTCAACAATAGGAGCAAGATATTCCGAGGCCTTGAGTCTCCTTTAGGACTTTTCTTTGTCATGTAAAATACAATGGTGCAATCTTAAATTAGCAGCCATTCCTTTTGTGAAAGTGCTCACAAGTCCTATATCTAACCTTGCGGCGTCTATAGAGACCATAGAATTTAAAGTGCAAATAGTGTGAAGAATCTTTCCCTCCACCTTCTGCATAAAGTGCCACTGATTGGTATTTATTGTCTGTTAGACTTGGCATTCTTGGCATGGTTTCCCCTGACTTTTTGCCTCTACCTCCTGCATTTTGACTAAGTACTGCAGTTTGTTTTTGCTCGTTTAGATGCTTTGGGCACTTTGCCACTGCTGATCAGTGTCAAAGTGCAAGTGCTCCCTGTGTAAATTGTGATATTAATTGGTTATCCATGATTGGCATATTTGATTTATTGGTACCCTAGTAAAGTGCACTGAGTGTGCAAGGGCATGCAAATCAAATGTTACTAGTGGACTTGCAGCACTGGTTGTGACACCTACATGAGTAGCCCTGTAAATGTATCTCAGACCTGCCACTGCCGTGTCTGCGTGCGCAGTTTTAAACTGTCATGTTGACCTGGCAAGTGCACCCCCTTGCCAGGCCCTAACCTTCCCTTTTCATACATGTGAGGTACCCCTAGATTAGACCCAAGGTAGCCCTGTGGGCAGGGTGCAGTGTATGTGAAAGGTAGGACATGTACTAGTGTGTGTTACATGTCCTGATAGTGAAATACTGTGTATTTTGTTTTTCACTATTGCATGGCTGTCTGTCCCATAGGTTAACTTGGGAGCTGCCTTGTAACATTTTACCAGTGTAACTTGCCATTGGGACAAGATAGAGAAATTGAGTTTAGGCGCTCTGACCTCAGAATTTAATAACGCACCTTTTAGTAAAGGTGTTTTTTAAATCATGTGTTTGAAAATGCTGCTTTTAGAAAGTGGGCTTTTTTCAGTTTAACCATCCTGTGTGCCTCTTCCTGTTTGTGTATTCACAGTCTGGTTTTGGAGTAACAGGAGCTGGGGATGTGCATTCACTCTAGACTGTCACAAGGGGGGTTGAGATGTGCCTTGCCTTTCCTGGGTGACTCATCGCTATGCTGAATAGACCTGGTCTGCATTTAGAGTGGTGGGAGGGGTTTCACTGGCACCTGAATAGGCTGTGAATCCTTTCCACAATGCTGTCTCCACCTCCTGTGGTCAAGCTGGACCAAGGAGGCCAGGACTGGTTTTGACTAGGCTCAGAGACCCTTGCCACAAAGAGGACAATGAGAAAATAGGGTATAAGTATTGGACTTAAAACCTCAAGACTTAAGATTATTTCTGGAAATAAGAGGACCAAGAAGAAGAGCTAAAGAGGTGTGTGAGGAGCACTAACTTTTCTGTGCGAGGGCTGGGTTGGCCTGCAGTTGCTGTTTCTGTCTCTGGCAGAGGAAAAGGACTGACTCTCTTTTTGTCCTGCTGTGGTATCCTGCTTGTGAAGAATCTCCAAGGGATTGGGTGTGCTTGCCTCCTGTTTTGGAAGACTCTGGAACATCAAAGTCTTCCTTGTGCTTTACTCTGCTTGAGATTGCCTTGTGCTTTGCTGGAAATCTTCTTGTACTTTATTTTATTGGGAGCTTCCTTGCACTCTACCGATTTGGAAGCACTGCCGTGCTTTACTTATTTGGGAGTTTTCATGGCGTTTCCCTTCATGAAAACCTCCTGCTACTTCACTCCTTGGAAGCTTCCGTGAGCGTTAAAACGTTTGGCTCGAATTCTGGGCTGTGCCCCTACCCGCTGTGCGCAAAGCCAGAGATCGGAGAAGTTCTCTGAATAATAGGCGCTTCTGCACATCTGCGAAGCCAGCACGAAGGAGTCTTCAGAGTTGCCAGGCAACCAATGTGGCTGCTCGTAGTTCCTGCCATTTCCAAGTAACTCCCCGAAAGCCGCAGAAGGCCCTCCTAGGGAGAAGACGCTGCATCATCGGCAGCCCACCCAGCGAGCCGGCACCACGGAGGAGAGTCGAAATTTGCCTAGCTTACTAATGGTAAGTTTCAATTCTATTAAGGACACGGAGGCGAGGATTATGTCTGTGTTTGTTATCTTGTCGTGGAGTCTCCGATGTCCGAGCATTAGACATCTCGGCAAGATTTTGCACGTCGACCCATGGTAAAAGTTACCCCTTCCGGGGGGAAAAACTCTCGCTGAGATGTCTAATGTTCGGCCATCGGAGACTCTACGACAAGATACCAAACAGACATCTGAGCCTCCGGTCTTGACATAGATTCTATGGTTCAAGGCGGAACAAGATGCTCTGTGGGTGACCCGAGCAAGAGCTTTGCCCATGCAACACCAGCCGCACGGGACCAGCAAGCCCACGCATCACTGAAGGAGCAGCACCTCGTGCCTCCTGCCTCTAGGACCCAGGGAGAGCACCCCATGTGTCTGTTGTTGAGCCCCCCCACCTCTGTGAAAATTCTGTTTGGGCCATTTCCTAGCTTATTGGCCGCACTCACTGTGGTCAGCGGGCAGGCGGCCCAATACCCTGCAAAGATCAGCAGAGCACAGGAGTGTTGTGCTCGAGGGGAACTAGAACAACTGGGCTGATAAAGTGGTAATCCTGGCGTTTTCCTTCACTGCACATCATGCTTAATAATTGGGACCAATGTCATTTGTTTACTTCATCTGAAAGAAGTATGCCATGTTTCCTTTTTGCAGGATCAGCCTATTGTGTACAGTAGAAGTGAGTTTTATGATAAAGGCAAAACTAAATGTGTGTGCTGTAATTCTCAAACTAATATGATTATGACAAATGCCTAGTTGGCAAACTGATTTTGATTTGTGTGATTGTGGTCTACTGTATTTACATACAATATATGTGTTATTTTTATATAACTGTGTGTGTGTCGGGGTGTGTGTGTGTGTCGCAAACACATTGCCTCTGGGATAAGCCTGAAAGCTCTACCAAGGGGGTGAGCAGGTGTTATCTTGGGTCTGTAATTCCCTTATCCCGGCTAGAGTGGTGGGTTCTGCCTGGCTTAGGTACATACCCTAGCCAGCTAGAGCCCCCATTTCTAACATTGTTTCAATGGCATATAAGTGTTGGTGGAATCTTCATTTTATATACTATTGAGAGATGATTAAAGTGCCTGTAACCTGTTGCTCCATAAGGTGCATTTCCATGTGCAAAAGCCTTATTTGATATATGTACAATATGTTAGTTGTTTGCCAAGTTTGCTGACCTAATTCTTCCAAGATAAGGGTAGGATTGTATTACTTCTATGGCACATTTATTATAAGACTACTTATACATTGTATTTATTTGAGGCCCTTTTGGACGAAACCTCATGACTTTAGTTTTATTTTTGTTTATCTTCAGGAACTGAGCATCTGAATATGATAAAATATCAAAACTTCTCTGAATACCTTTAGGGGTCAGGTCTAGCAGGACGATATTGTCCGTGTAAAGGAGAGTGTCTACTGGATAAGAGCCTAATTCTGCGGCATCACCAGCTACCTTGCTCAAAGCATTGGGCAGATTCTCCATATATAGTGAAAACAGGAGGGGGGACAACAGAAATCCCTGTTTTAAAACATTTCTGGTAGGGATTTTTAATGTCATACCCCACCTACCCCCTAACATAACATGATACCAGGTAGTGGTGTGGAGAGTGATCCAGCGGAAGCAGTGTCAATTTTATAATCATTCACAATATCTACAATTTATCATGAACACAATCTTTTCTATAACCAAGAGTTTGGGCCCATAGAAACTCTATAATCAACTCAGCTAATTAGAGATGGATGCTATTTCCTTCATGAGGACCTGTAATGAAGAAAATGCCTAACCAACAATAATAGTCAAAATACGTATCATAATAATCACATCGATAAAGAAAAACTCTGTATATTTATCAAGGTACTTTTATCTAAATTGTCATATAGGAATGGTCAAAACACATTAGAATGTCAGTACTTTTGTTATTTTAATGATATAGGTAAAATCACAACGGAAAATACAGATCATGGTAAATACATCATAAACCAATAACTAGTGTAAGGCGAGAGAGAGACAAAAGAACAGATACATTGCAATTTCTGTATGCAATTTGAGAATCATGCGAAGCTAAGTTCAATGAGATAAAGCACAGCGTGCAATAGTCTGAAAAAGCTAACAATTCAGCCGAAAAGATTTAGCTTGTTCAACATCACCAGCCGATGAAGTGCAAGGTAATCGGGATAGTTCAGTTCAGGGGAAATTCAAAATTCGGTCCGACAGCATGTCACGCCCACAATTGCAAAGATAATAGCCAGCCAGCCAAAGTAGCGTCTGGAGAAGGTGCAAGAGCATGATCGAGAGAGGCGGGAGCATGAGCAGATGCAGACTTAGCAGCAACAGCACATGAATAATTATTTTCCCACGGAGTAGTTATACCTCAAAATTTTCACAATTCCAACCCCCAAATGTTACTCTTGCAAAGTTTTACACGATTCCATTGCTAAGGATCCATGGTGTGATCATTCTCCAGCCTAGTTCATCTAGCATTTTAGTAAGATTGTCTTTTGTTCCATTTGCAAACGTCATGCTCCTCGGACATAGGAAACGCATCGAAACTTCTTATATTCATATGCAGTTTGCAACATAGTCTACACAATAATTCATAGAAAGAAAAACTACCGCCACAGGAAGAACATTCTTTTTATTTTTATTTAAATTATTGAATATTGATACACATAGACAGATTTGCAATTCAATAGTGGATAATCAGTGGCATACATTAGTAATAATCCAGGTATGTTTAGACAGGGCATAGTTACACATTCTAGAACACCAACTCTGTCAACCCTTCAGTACCCCATGGGTGTGGTGCAATGCGGCAGGTCTAGCCTCTTCCATCTGTGTAGATTAGTCGCTATCATCCGATACCAGCTCCGGTGGGGGAGGTTCACAAATGTCACCCCGATAATGATTCCACTTGCCCCAAATTCGTGTCCAATTCTTAGGGCAGCCTCTGTGGATGTAGACCGATTTCTCTGCCACCATTGTGCGGTCCATGTCGTGACACCACTGCTGAGACGTCGGGGACTGAGCCGAACCCCACTGCTGTGCTATGTTGCGTTTAGCTAATGTCATCCCTAATGTTACACAGTCCTGGTCTGTGTGATTCAGGTCTGTAGGCTCCCAGATGTTGAGAAGGTAGCATTTTGGAGCAAGCGGGATAACCACGTTAATGACTTGGGACATGGTGCGTAAAACAGAGGTCCAATAAGAAGCGACCCGCGGGCAGTTCCAGAGTGTGTGCCAAAAAGTACCCTCAGCACCGCATTGTCGGAGGCAAAGTGGAGTGTTCGCCTTACCTCTCCTGTGTAGCAGGGTCCTTGTGTAATAGATGCGGTGTAGGATTTTTAGTTGGAATAATCTGAGGGTGGAGGGAATTTCCACCTCCCTCGGGGACATCCGGGCCGACTGCCAGTCCTCCTCATCTAGATCGCCTAGCTCCGCCTCCTATTTCCTTTTTAGGGCTACTGTAGGATCTTGCTGGTTGTTTATTATTTTGCGATAAGTCAATCAGATGGCTTTTGTTTTGGAGGTGGTCCGTAAGTATCTTGTCCTCTAATGGGGAGGACTCAGGTAAATGTTTGCCCGCGGGGATTGCTGCTCGCAAGGCATGATTTACTTGGGCATATCTATATGTTTCAGTTTGCGCCAGCTTATTTGTGTCTTGTAGCTGAGTGAACGGTACAACCCTCCCTTCTGCCACAGGTCCCCCACCTTGGAGATTCCAATGAGATCCCACTGTTGGAATCCCTTAGTGTTTCTCAATCTCCCTAGTTGCCGGATGTCCCACAGCGGTGTCTTCTGTGTGAGCTTTCCTTCCCACCCCATCGCCCTCTGTGCCTCATGCCAGATTTGTAATGTGTGGGCCGTGGGGACCGTGTAGTGTAATTTCTTTGTAGTATTGTACAATGCTCTCATTATCCCTTCTGCGCCCAGGAGATGGCGATCCATACGGAATGCAGGTTCCTCCTGAGGCGTGTGTAGCCACTGGTTTATTGCAAGGAAGGACATTCTAATGATAAAACATTCACAGCTAAAGCTAATAAATCAGTATTTCAGAAATAATAAAAGACCAAATACATTCTTCTGAGGCCTTCATTAGGAAAGGAAATGATACACTAACAGGTTCTGAGGCCTACATGGAAAAAACACAAAATCATTTTTCTAAAGCATAAAACGCACTATTATTTAAACATATGAGCAAATAGAAAAAACATAAGAAATGATATAAGAAAAACACCATTTCAATTAAACTCCTAAGCATCGTCTGATTTTGAATATTCAAAGAAGAAAAATATAAACAATCACTTTTTCTATGTGCTTTTTCATGATCCGCGATAACATCTCTTTTTACATGTTTTTCATTGCAGGTGTTTTTGACTCTAAATGTGTTTTAGTCTTGCACGTTTCCACGTTGCACTTTTAAAAACTCCCATGTTTATAATTTTCCCCACTGTTAGTTATGTTTTTTAATACACACGTAATGAGCAGATTTGATCAAGCAAGATTATGCTCAAATAATCATGCTCCATCAAGAGCAATTATGAGTTTCAGAAGACCCCCCTGGTATTCCCATGGCGATCACCTTCCTCCAAAGGGTCTGTCTGTGCAATCAAAGGCAGTTGAGTAGTCAATATAGGCCACATAGATAGGCATCCCCCGTCGTTTTATATTTGTTTCTGCAAAGGATGATGATTTCTACCCATAAGACTTATTTGCAAAACTGGACAACTCTCTGTGCCTGAAGTTCGCAAGGTTACTTTTGGAATGTGTTTCATCTCTTTCAGTGCTCTTAGAAATGATTACAGATGAAATAATTCAGTTAGTAAATTTCTAACACCACCAAATGTATTTACAAACCCTTTAAGCAGGTAGAAAAAAATCATTCCTCTTTTTGTTAAAGGTTTCATTTGTTTGAGTTGTAAATACTCAGATAAGAAAAAAAACAAGCCTAGAGGGCAGGGTGCTGGGGGCAGATGGCAACCTCCCAGAATTTTACCAATCCTGGTTAGTGTATCTCGTCAATAGACTGTTTGCAGGTATATTGGCAATTCTTCCTTAAATTGGAAAACCGTATTATAATTTCTGTAACAAGAAAGCTGTCAATCAGGAAGCTAAACTAATGCAATTCACTGTAATGCTGTACCAAGATCGTTGGATTATTTTATCAACTAGTTTCTTAAGAATAACCTTCTATTTAATTGGTGGTTGTTAGACCTGGCATCTTTTTGCGTGTTTCCCCTGACTTTTTGCTTTCTGCCCTCCCGGTTTTGACTCTGTTTTTGATGGTGTAACGTTTCTGCGCGCTTTTCGCACTGCTTATCAGTGGTAAAGTGCTGGTGCTCCTGTGGTAAATTGTGTTATAATTAGTTGTTTGATTCACTTGTCAGTCCCCAGTAAAGGGCACTGCGGGTGCCGGGGCTTGCGAGTCAACTGCTACTCGTGGGCCTGCAGCATGGATTGTACCACCCACGTACATAGCCCGAAAAAGGTATAAGTGAATGAAGATTGGTATGCCTGAACTCGGCGTCTAAAGACGCAGCCTTTAGCGAGGGTTCCCTTTTCATTCTGAGTTCATAAAGGCCACTTTTAGATAGTGGGTATTATTTTGCTCTGTCATCCAGTGTGCCTATGCTGGAATGTGGATTGCCTGTCTGGGTTTTGGATGACAGATGGCTAGGAGCAGGGTGGCTCCCGATAATCTAGGTAGGTCAGGAAAGGGCTAAATAAACCTGGGCTGCGATGGGGAAAGGGGAAGGAGATTTCCTTGCACCTCAAAGGTCCTGGTCTGCCTCTAACAAAGCCGTCTCCACATTCTGCCAGGAATTCACACCAGAGAAGGCCGACCTGGTTCTGGCCGGGCACAGACACACTCTGCCTGGAAGATCAAAGGATTTTTGTGTACAAATACTGGGGCCCAGACCCCTGAACTTTAGAACTTATGTGGATCAAGAAGACTGCCAAGAAGAAGAGCCGGAGAAGCTGCAAGAAGGAACGACTGCTTTGCTGCGTGCGTAGCTGGGCCAACCTGCAGTGGCTGCTTCTGTCTTGGACAGTGAAAGGCCTGGACTGGACTTTCTGCAACCTAATTTGTGAGTCTCTCAAAGGGCTTGAGGTAGAGCTTGCCCCCTGTTCACAAAGTCTCAGGAACAGCAAAGACTTCTAGTTCTTCGACCCTCAGCACTGGGGACTGTGTGTTTTGTGCTGCAACCTGAAGAACACCAACTCGACGCCACTGCCGACTCCATGTCCTGAAGGCACCGCAGAGGGCACCGCCGCACCGCAACCCTGGTCTCACCGACGACTCCTGTTGACGCCGCCACCGAGCCGCTGCTTGCACCGCGACCTGTGAGCACCGCACTCCGCACCGTCTTGCTTCACGAGGACGCCTTAGCCTTCCTGACGCCGCCCCTTCCCGCCGAGATCGCCGCTGCTTGCACCGTGGTTCGGGGGCACCTCTCATAAGTTAGACGACGTACCGCCCTCATTCCACACCGCAGCCTTGGCCCACCGACGCCGGTGCCATCGACTCCCGCTCGTCAGCCGACAACAGCACTTCAGCAACGACGATGCAGCTGCTTGCACCGTGACCTGCTAGCACCGTGACGAGCACCACCTCCAGCTCGCATCGCGACCCTGGTCTCACCGCTGCCGCCACCGAGCCGCTGCTTGCACCGCGACCTGGGGGCACCACACCGCAGCACTCGACGCCTGTTGGCGCCAGTGCTCCTGATCCCATCAGAAAGGAGCTCGACCTGCAACGCAAGTGACTTCAAGGGCCCCATCGCCCTGCATCTCTGAAAGGTACTGTTTGCGGGTCTTCCCGACACCGTAGCTGGCCTGCGACCGCGCCGTCCGCATGAACCGGTTTTGGGTTGGTGTGGTAGCCCAGACGGAGCTATCCACACAAGGAACTGTTTTTAATCAATGTATTTTTGAACTGTGAAATTTTAAGTATAGTATTGTGGATTTTTATCGCTTTGGTCTTGTTTTAATTATATACAAATATTGGATATTTTTCTAAACTGGTGTGGTGTCCTTTTGTAGTGCATACCCTGTATTACTGTTGGTTATGTGCAAATGCTTTACACACTGCCTCGAAGATAAGCCTGGCTGCTCGTGCCAAGCTACCAAGGGGGTGAGCAGGGGTTATTTTAGACGTGTAATTTCCTTATCCTGACTAGAGTGGGGGTTTTTGCCTGGCTTTGGCCCACACCCTAACCTACACAAAATCCCATTTCTAACATTGGTTGTCAGCGGTGAGGATAGGACTTGCGTTTACACTTGACTTGCAGTGATTGGCGTGCACTACTACCATATCCCAGGCCATTACATACCACATACTAACCAGTTTTCTTTTTGTTCGATTTTTGTGATCTTGCCAGGTGAACTTCATGCTTCATCATGCCGGAATCAATAGCATCATCCGTTGCATCCATGGACATTGCCTTTGAGGAGGATAGGTTGGAGCTCTACACTGTTAGGGAATTGAAATCCGTTTGCAAAAACCTAAAAGTCGTTATCCGGGGCCTCACTAGAAAGGACGAGCTACAAGATGCTCTGAAGGCCTGAGTAGCAGCCTGAGACGCAAGTGGGCAATCTGGTGATCTTAGTGGAGAGGCGGGGGAGCCTAGACCAAGGATGGATGTGCTTTTGGGAGGGGGGGGGACCCTTCCGACCAAGCAGCAGTGGCCTATCCCAAGAGGAGTTGGAGGGCAGGCGGGAAGCAAGGAGAGCAGCCACAGAGCTAGAAAAGGTTAGATTGGCTATGGAGGAGAAGAGAATGCTATTGGAACATGAAAGAGGTCTTAAAGAGCTGGAGCTGAAGAGTAGGCTGGGATGGTGGCAGCAACTCGTCAAGGCAGACAGACAGAATTGTGCACATCCCTAAGAATGTGGGCAGAGAGTTCAAGAAGGGGGATGACATACAGAGGTGGTTTCAGGGTTATGAGGCAGCGATACACAGAATGGGGTCCCTGAGGAGAATTGGGGAGCGGAATTGTGGTCGCTGTTCCCAGAGGAAGCCGGGGATACTTTGACATCTTTGGGTAAGGGGCCTAACCTCACCTATGCTGATATGAAGGAAGCCCTTCTCACTAGGTATGGTCTCACTCCTGAAAAGTACAGGGATCAGTTTAGGTCCTGGAAGAAATCTGATGCCAACACGTGGCTGGAATGTGTGGATGGGTTTTGTCGGTCATTGGATGGCTGGGTGATGGGTAGTAATGTGACAGATTTTCGGGGGCTCTACAATTTGATTGCGTGGGAGCACCTGTCTAGTCTATGTTTTGCAGATCTGCGCCAGCACCTGGTCGATAGTAAGCTAACTGACCCAAGGAAACTTGCTATGGAGGCGGACTGCTGGGTGAGTACCAGGGTCCACAAGAAAGCGTTTGGGGGAGACACAGTCAAAGGTGAGCTGGGTCCCCAGCAGAAAAGTGGGGGGGGGGACAAGGGTAAAACACAGGAGTTCTAGAGAGGGCCCCAAAATAACGCCCAGGGTAAAGGTTCCCATCCCCCCAGAGATAAGCAAGGGGTCTCCACAGGAAAGCCTGCTGAGATCGGCCCCCATAAGTATTTTGCCTGTGACCAGGTGGGGCACATGAAGGGGAGACCCCAGGTGCCCAAAGGGGACACAGACACCCACCAGAGGACCGTCCAAAGAGTTGGCTAGGGTAGCGCTTGGGGGAGAAGGAGGAGTCCCAACAGGAGGGTGGGGACACCGCAGAAATGACCCTCGTCTCACTAGGGGACAGTGAGATGGTCCCAGGAGCCCAGGTGCCCCCTAACACAAAGAAATACAGCACCTGGGTGACCATCAACGGGAAAAGGGTAGAGGCTCTCAGGGATACTGGAGCCAGTGTGACCTCAGTTCGGTGTCACCTGTTTCCTGAGACGCAGGTAGTTCCCGGGGCATTCCACCAGGTGATTGCAGTCGACAATTCAGAGCGCCAGTGTCTGGTGGCGAAGGTTCCCTTCGAGTGGGGGTGGGGGGGTCTCAGGTCCTTTAAGGATAGTTGTGAGCTCTTCCATGCCTGTTGATTATCTGCTCGGTAATGACCTGGAGCAGTCCTTATGGAAGGATTTTGAGCTCAGGTCCCACTTGGAAATGCTGGGGTTGCCAGAGTGGGCCTGCGTGTCCACTCGGTCGATGTTGGCCAAAGAGGGTGATCAGAGGGACCCGCAGCCTGAAACAGTGGCCCCGGTCCCTGCCAAGAGAAAGGGCAAGGGGCGTGGGAAACCAGCCCCTGAAGTTCCCACGGCCCGGGAGGAGGCGGACCTCGAGGGGTACACCCCGGTGCCTACAGGGGAACAGGTAGCCGAACTAGGAGGCATCTCTGAGCTGACCCATTGGCAGCAATAAGGGGGTCTCACCAGGGAGGAATTCTGCCGGGAGCAGAAAGAGTGCCCTGCTCTGGAGGGTCTGTGGCAGCAGGCCGCAGCCCAGGCGACTGGTGATCAGTCCGGATCACATTGGATATATTGGGAGAATGATCTCCTCTACAGCAAGCCTAAGGTCGCGGAACCTGGGTCAGCGTGTGTGCTGGTGGTACCCCAGCGCTTCCGGACCTTCCTTCTGGGTCTGGCTCACGACGTGTCTTTGGCAGGACATTTGGGGCAGGACAAGACCTTTGACCGGCTTGTCATCCATTTCTTCTGGACAAAAATTCTAAGGCAGTCTGATGTGCATTGTCGGTCTTGCCAAACTTGCCAGGCAAGTGGCAAGAGTGGGAGGAAGGTCAAAGCTCCTCTCCAACCGTTCCCCGTGGTGGGGACACCCTTTAAAAGGCTAGGAATGGACATTGTGGGGCCACTGGACCCCAAGACAGCCATGGGCAACAGGTACATCCTGGTCTTGGTGGACCATGCCATCCGGTACCCGGAGGCAATCCCTCTCAGGACAACGACGTCGCCATTGGTGAGTCGGGCGTTAATATGGATCTTTTCCTGCGTGGGGTTCCCCAGAGAGGTGGTTTCCGACAGGGGTACTAATTTCATATCGAAGTATGTGACATCCCTGTGGAAGGAGTGTGGTGTTACGTACAAGTTCACCACTCCTTACCACCCCCAAGGTAATGGTCTGGTGGAAAGGTTCAACCAGACCTTGAAAGGCATGATCAAGGGTCTCAATGAACCCATGAGGCGTGAGTGGGACTTCCTCTTACCGTGCCTTCTCTTTGCATATAGGGGGTACCCCAGAAGTCTCTTTGAGCTTTTGTACGGTCACCCCATGCAGGGACCTCTAAGCTTGGTGAAGGAAGGCTGGGAGGCCGCTCCCAGGAAGACACCCCAGGATGTGTTCAGCTACATGCTGGCCTTCCGCAACCAAACTGCCCGCTTCAGGAAACTCGCTCGGGCGAACCTCGAGGCCAGCCAGGAAGAAATGAAGAAGTGGTATGACCAGAATGCCACTCTGCTCGAATTTCAACCTGGACAGAAAGTGTGGGTCATGGCCCCTGTGGAACCTTGTGCCTTGCAGGACAAGTGGACGTGGCCCTTAGAGGTGGTAAAGCTCTAAAGTGAGGTCACCTACCTGGTGGATTTGCAGGCCTCTCGGAAGCCGTTGCGGGTCCTCCACGTGAACCGCCTCAATCCCCATTTCAAGAGGTCCGAAGTGAGCATGCTCTTGGCGACGGACGACGGGGAGGAAGCGGAGAGTGGGCCTCTCCTGGACCGCCTGTCTGCCCAAGAGGGGGATGGTTCGGTGGATGGTGTGACCCTCTCCCCGGCCCTGACCAACAGAGCGAGTGTCGCCAGTTGTTGGGACAGTTTGCCCCACTGTTCTCCTTGACCCCAGGTGTTACTCACTGGTGTACCCACGATGAGGATGCCAGTGACAGCCCACCGGTGAAACACAAGATTTACTGGCTGGCTGACCGGGTCAAGGCCAGCATCAAAGAGGAGGTCTCGAAGATGTTGGGGGTGGTTGAGCCGTCCAGCAGCCCATGGGCCAACCCCGTGGTCTTGGTCCCGACGGCAACGGCACCTGGTGCCGCCCCAGAACTACGGTTCTGTGTGGACTATCTGGGGTCAGTGCGGTCACGCGAACGGACGCCCACCCCATCCCCGAGCTGACAAGCTCATCGACAGGTTGGGAGCGGCCAGATTCCGGAGTACTTTCGATTTGACGTCCGGGTACTGGCAGATTGCTCTAACCGAGGGAGCCAAAGAGAGATCAGCATTCTCCACTCCGGACGGGCATTACCAGTTCCAGGTGATGCCCTTCGGATTGAAGAATGCCCCTGCCACCTTTCAGAGGTTGGTCAAACAGGTGTTGGCCAGGCTGGAGGAATTCAGCGCCGCATACCTGGACAACATTGCGGTGTTCAGCTCCAGTTGGGACGAACACCTACAACACCTCAGGGAAGTGTTGAGGGTGCTGCAGATGGCAGGCTTCACGATTAAGGCCAGTAAGTGCCAGATCGGGCAGGGTTCGGTGGTGTACTTGGGACACCAGGTGGGGAGCGGCCAGGTGGCGCCCATACAGCCCAAGATTGACACCATTCTGGCTTGGGAGCCCCCCCAAGACCCAGGCAGAAGTGAGGGCCTTCTTACGACTCACCGGATACTACAGGAGGTTTGTTAAGGGGTATGGCACCATTGTGGCCCCCTTAACTGAGCTGACTTCCAAGAAGCAGCCGAAAAAGGTGATCCGGACTGAGTCCTTCCAGAAGGCGTGTGATACCCTGAAGGCCACCATGTGCACGGCCCCCATGTGCATGGCCCCCGTGCTCAAGGCATCCGACTTCTCCAAATAATTTGTTGTGCAGACCAACACGTCAGAGCATGGAGTGGGAGCGGTGCTCTCACAACTTTACGAAGAGGGCTTTGATCAGCCAGTAGTCTTCCTTAGCAGGATACTACTCCCCAGGGAGCAAAGGTGGAGTGCCATAGAAAGAGAAGCTTTCGCTGTGGTCTGCACTGAAGTAGCTGAGACCATACCTGTTTGGGACTCACTTCTGAGTTCAGACGGACCACAGGCCCCTCAAGTGGTTACTGCAGATGAGGGGGGAGAATCCAAAACTGTTGAGGTGGTCCATCTCCCTACAGGGAATGGACTTTACGGTGGAACACTGCCCTGGCACAGAGCACGGCAACGCAAATGGCTTGTCCAGGTTCTTCCGCCTTAGTGAGGAGAACTCCCAGGCGAGTGGGTAGTTCCCCCTACTTTCAGCTGGAGGGGACGTGTGTTAGACTTGGCATCTTTTGAGGTGTTTCCCCCTGAGTTTTTGCTTTCTGCCCTCCCGGTTTTTACTCTGTTTTTGCTGGTGTAACGTTTCTGCGTGCTTTTCACACTGCTGATCAGTGGTAAAGTGCTGGTGCTCCTGGGGTAAATTGTGTTGTGATTGGATGTTTGATTTACTTGTAAAGGGCACTGCGGGTGCCGGGGCTTGTGAGTCAACCGCTACTCGTGGGCCTGCAGCACGGATTGTGCCACCCGCGTACATAGCACGAAAAAGGTATAAGTGAATGAAGATTGGTATGCCTAAACTCAGCGTCTAAAGACGCAGCCTTTAGCGAGGGTGCCCTTTTCATTCTGAGTTCATAAAGGCCACTTTTAGAAAGTGGGTATTATTTTGCTATTTCATCTCGTGTGCCTCTGCTGGAATGTGGATTGCCTGTCTGGGTTTTGGACGACAGATGGCTAGTGATGGAGCAAGGATTCGTGAAAGCAACTTGCTTGGATGCATTCCACTCAAATAACATGTAACTAAATAACCAACAAGTTTTTAAATACTAATATTGCATTACATACAAATATTGTATCTAGGGGAAGCTTTTCTATGTGCATTACTAACCAGTAACCCGAGTGTTCTAAAATGGCCGCCAAAACGCGGGATTTCTATTGCGCATGCGTCTACTGCATCTACGTAGTATGACAACTCTATTGGTTTGGTGGGAAACTTTACAGCTGCGCAATGGCATCAAATATGGCCGCTTGAAACGCACATGTTCACGCATATGCTGCTGCTTGAACTAAACCTCGTAAGTCCTATTAAACACTAATGCAAAAGATTTAAATAAGTAAATGGGGATAGAGTAGAGATAAGTGGTATATAGTGAAATCCGTGTTCTAATGTGTCTCTTTCTGAATTTATTATTCGTTCATATTTGGGCCTCAGAGGGTGACTGAAATCCCTACCCACATGATGTTCACGCAGGCGCACAAGAACCTGCTGAAACACTGTGACAGCACCACTTGAAACCCAGCCAAGGCCACATCGAACTTGGACGCCTGGGAAAATGAACTTGTGGACCTGAGAGCCTGAAGCAAAATATAATTGTTGCAAATTTGTATTGAGCATAATGTGAAATGCGGATGGAAATAAAGCTATGGGAAAGTAAATTAAGGGGCGGGCATATAGAACAATAGCCCAAAGAAAAAATATTACTTTTACTTTGCCTCTTGAGTGAAGGTGTTTACTGTAATTGATTCTTGACTCACAAATTACTGATTTAGATAAAGGTTTTCAAAACTTCTTGAGTCTGTGGTTATTCAAAGTAAAGGTTACTGCCATTCTACCTTCAACTAACTCAGTAACCTGATTCATTGAGGAGAGGAAATTACTGTTATAATATTCGAGTTGGTAAGATTGGTAAAGGTAAATATAAAAAATTTCAGGAAATACACAAAATTGAAGCCAGCGGGGTTTACTAGCTTATTGTGTGAATGTGTTTGGGCCCAGGTGACTAATAGGTACGTGTGTGACAAGAGCTGGTAACCTACGCTCCATCATTTTTTCTTGGTAGCAGAGGCATGGTTAGGTTCTAGTTAGGTCGCGAATATTGTGGATAAATTATTGATATATGCCCTAACACCTGTTGTTTTTGTCGTTATCCATGTTGTCTGAAATTCCCGGGAATATTGAATAGCGGTTGGTAAACGGAAACCATACTACAGTGAGGTTACTTGTCAGGATTCAGTAAGGTGCTGAAAAGTTGGGAAAGACTAGAAGCACTGATTTTAGGGAATATTTTCTGTATGGAAGAGAGAATAATTGGTAGCAAAGGAGTTCATTGGTGAAACTTTGGTCTTATATCACCTAGAAAGGGTAATACTGAAGGATTAGCAGGTTCTCAGATGTTTGTGTGAAGAGTAAGCGGAAAGGTTTTACTCGTAGTGTGTGAAGAGTAAGTGGAAAAGTTTTACTCTCAGTAAAAGAAATTGACTATTCTTTGAAATTTAGAGAATCTGACAAAGTAGCGAATGTTTTATGTTGTTAATTAATGAAAAATACATTGAAATTAGTGAGAAAATAAAGTGTAAAATTACCTTGTAAAGGAGGGGTCAGTTGCAGATGCTGCACCGACGTCACAAAGAGCCGCGCTGGGATTGGTAGGACAGCGAGTGTGTGACTAACGCGAAAAATTGTAAAGGAGGGGTCAGTAGAAAGGAGTGATCCTGACGTCACTTAAAGCCGCGCTAGTATTGGTTAAATGCCCAGAGTAAAACTAATTCTGATTGGTTAAAAAATTAAAAGATGCACTAGTATTGGGAAAACGGTCTGAATAATTGTAAACATAGAAATCCCATGAGTAATAATAGATAGCGGATTGTGTATGTACGATCCCACATTAACAGGGAGTCGCCCAGATGGAAATTATTTAGGGTTTGCTTACCAGCAGTACCTGAGAGGCAGATCACGCAAAATGTATGGTGAGAAGAGAAAAATATCCTTCACGCAAAAAATAAATAATTATTTTAAAAGGGATAAGCCTATTAAAACTAGAGAAGGAATTCTCATTCCTCCTCCGAAAACTCCCGCATCCTACATGATGGTAGAGAGAGGTTATCATACTTGCGTATGGTTAGAAAATTGGATAGAATACGCAAAAGATGATGGAATTTTGGCTTCCCCAGAAAACGGACCATCATTGGAATAATTTTGCATAATTTACGCACAAGAATGAATGAGTTAGAACCCAGACCTAGATTAACTCAGTATGAAGCTCTAAAAGAGTGGGAGACCGAGGCATTTGATCGAGATAGACCAAGGTGTAACATAAATTTGAACAGTTTTTACCCAAAATTTCCACGTGAAACCCGAGACAAGCCGATGAAACAATGGAGGGACGCCATGTTAACTGAGGGATTATATCCTGTATTGATGGCTGATGAACAGGCAGGAAGCAAATGCACAGGAAAAAAAAAACATTTAATAACGACAGGTGGCGGAGAATCTGACGACTATTTAGGCGATATATTAATGAAAAGTCCTCCACCATATCAGGAAGGGCCAAGCAGAATTACCCAGAGTGCTCCACTCCTAGAGACACCCATGGTGCCACAAATAGTACATGATAAAACAATGGAAAGGGTACTTCAAGAAAGAGAGACGGAAGCGATAAATAAAAATAGAAGTGAATTAATACAGAAAATTACCCAGTTAAACACCCATCCTGAAGCTCCGACTATACCAGTGACTATAGGTCATGTTGTCCCATTGAAAGGGGATAAATCAAATTGTCCTTAAACACCTGTCGTGACCACACCTATCATTGAGCCTAGAAAAGAGAAGATAATAGTTGACGACCAAGCTAGTAATTGCGAGTCCGTAATTTCATTAATGGACTTGCCGATAAGAGGGCAAATAAATGACACACCCAGAAGAGTCACACCAGGTTGTTCAAAGGAGGTGCGAATTGAGACCTCCACCGGAGCAAAGACTGCCACCATAATAACCCCAGAAGAATTAGAAAGATGGACTCAAGACATAGAGAAACCTGATCCACCACCAAAAATACTAGATATTTTTAAACTATGAGTTGAATTAGAAGAAATGATAGCGGGGAATGTAGGGCCGGATATGTTAAATACCTTTAACGAGGAAGAATTACTGTTCATTTGCAGAAGCATAACACGAAACACAAAAGCATTTCATGAAAAGCTAATGAATCTAGCCTCTGAAATGGGAATAGATGTAGGGCGATCCAAAGTCCTGCAAAAAACCTTATAGAGCAGAATTTTCGGCTAAAGATTTAGAAAATATGAACATGTCAGGGAAAAAATGTCAGGTTAAAGAATTAATGACGATATTGCAGAAACGGGGAGATTTAGACAGATGGAAGGCAAGATGGACAAAGAACAAGGAAGAAGCACAGACCAGTCGAGTAACAGAGCATTTAATGAAAGAAACAGAAAAGGAAGAAGGGTTGTACCCAATGAGAGAAGTTCCAGGAGGAGGTTAGGTACATGTCCCATGGACAAGACAGGATATTTTGTCATTTACAAATGATTTTCCAAAATTGAGAGAGAAGCCTGTGGAATGGTATAGATAAGTCGAAAGATTTGTGAAGGTTTCAAAAGGTTTGTTGAAAGATCTGGATGGTCTTTTTGACATAGTGGTGCCTGCTGATTTGTGGACTGAGTGTAAAATCACAGTCGATTGGCCAAATGATGAGTACCTGAGAAACGAGAAAACGGGAGCCCCGTCCGAAGAGGTTATGAAAAAATATAACCAAGTAATTACTTTTTTAAAAGGGAAAATTCCCCCAAAAGAGACAGATTGGATAAAGATAGACAGAACAACTCAGGAAAAAGAGGAGTCTGTACATGTGTACTACGAGCGCCTCCTACAGGTGTTCAAACAGTATAGTGGGTTTGAAAGTACTGGGGATAAAGATATGACCCATTTTGTGTATCGATTTGTGACCGGATTAAAAAAGGAAATTCCTGAAATCATTAAACAGCATAATTTGTGTTGGCAAGCAAAGCCCATAGATGAGATTTTAAAATATGCAAAGTACAGTGGAGACGAGATTGACAATAGACGAAACATTTTATAAGAGAAAGTGATGTGGGCTCAAGTTAAGCTGGCAGAACAACAAGAACTCCAGTTAACTAACATGGCAGGAAAGTCAGGAAAAGGGCAAGGAAATGGTGAAAATAATGGAGGTAAACCAAAAGGGTGATTAAGCAGAGAAGAGGCAAAGAAAAAGTTCCCTTGTCATGGGTGCGGAAAATTGGTGCATTGGAAAAACAAGTGTAAGAATATACAAGATAATAATAGCCCAAATCAAAATTTAAATCCACAGACACAGAATGAGGTGATAATGAGTCAACCGCAACAGGTTGTAAACCTGCAGTGTCAATTGCCACCTGCCCCTTTGCCAAAATCTGTGAGTCAAGCCAAGTACAGAGCGGACACCGGATTTCATGAAGGAAGTGGTAAGAAAAATTATTTCACATCACAGTTACCTTTTGCAGGATCCATACTTTGAAGATCAAGATCAATGACGGTGCCTGAGGGGGGGGGGGGATGAGGATTGCGCACTTGGCGCATCCTTACCGGTAGATCAGTCAGGTCCATATATTGATGGAAAGGTAGAAGGAAATGACATTACCTTTTTGTTGGACACTGGTGCTACCCGTTCTACTGTGAGAACAGCGGATATTCCAAACCTACCCCTCTCAGGAGAAGCGATCCAAGTAGTGTGCGTTTCTAATAAGCAAATTAGGACTCCCATTACAAACCAATAGAGGTGTGCATTGGGAACTTTAAAGAGGTGCACAAGTTTGTCATATGCGACTCCAGTCCCGTGAATTTATTAGGGAGGGACTTGTTGTGCAAAATAATTTGCACCATTTTCTGCACACCGGCCGGTGTTGCCATTCAAACCCCAGATGAAGACGGAATATATAAAATCATGCTAGCTAAACCAGGAGCAGAAGTAAATGCATTGTTTTCAATGATAACCCGAGATGATTTGCCAGAGGAAGTAAGATTGACAGTAAATCCGGGAGTGTGGGATTTTACTGGAAAAGAAGTAGGGTTGATGACGGATGTAGACCATGTCAAAGTGACAGTGAAGGAAGGTGCATTCTACCCAAACACTCGACAATACAAGAGGAGTCCTGAAGTTAAGGCTGGTGTTGCAGCAGAAATAAATCGAATGGTAGAACAGGGCATTTTAAAGGAAATCATGAGTAGTCCCTGTAATTCACCTATAATTGGCATTAAGAAACCAAACGGGAAATATAGGGTAGATCAAGATTTAAGAAAGATTAATAAAATTGTTGTGCCCTGTTGCCCGGTAGTGCCCAACCCTGTGGTAATTTTGTACCAAATACCATGGAGTGCGACGTGGTTTACCGTGATTGATTTATGCCATGCCTTTTTCTCCATCTCATTGCATCCAGATAGTAATTTTTTTATTTTATTTCAAATTTGAGGCTCGTGTTTGTTTGGAATCGCGTTCCTCAAGTATACACAGAGAGTCCTTCGATCTTTAACCAGATTTTGAAAAAATGTCTTGAGACCTTAGGAATGCCTAAAGAGTCTGTCCTAGTACAATATATCGATCTTTTCCAAAACAAAGAGTGACTGTGTGACAGATTCCATAGCCTTGCTAAACCATTTAGCCAAAGGTAGACATAAGGTGTCCCCTGAGAAACTACAGTTTTGCAGCAAAGAAGTAAAATATCTGGGACACCAGATAGAACGAGGAGAAAGGAGAGTGACCACAGAAAGAATAAAAATAATAAAACAAATTAAGTTACCGCAAACCCAGAAGAAAGTTAGAATGTTCCTTGGTGTAGTCTGGTATTGCAGGCAGTGGATTATAGGATTTTCTCTACTGGCGAAACCCTTGATACAGATGACAAAGAAACGAGCAAAAGAACAGATAGAATTAGATGACAAGAGCAAGACATCCTTTCTAAAATTACGAAATTGCTTGTGTGAAGCACCTGCCCTAGGTATGCCAGATTACTATTATTTTGCTGTGAGAGATAACCATGCCCTCTCGGTCCTAACTCAGATACATGGCCTGATGTGACACCCAGTTGATTATTTTTCTGCTACCTTAGATCCTGTAGCTTCCGCTTTGCCAGGATGCCTAAAAGCTGTGACAGCCACGTGTGTAAGTCTGAAGCAAAGTAAGTAAATTATGATGGGACACCCTGTAAAGGTGTATGTTCCACATGCAGTTGTTATTCTTTTAACAAGAACTCAAACTCAGTATCTTACCCCAAGCAGATTAACGAAGTATGAGAGGATCATATTAGGAGCAGAAAATGTGACCATAGTCCTCTGATGGACTGTACTTACCCAGCTACTTTGTTACCAGATCCATACAATGAAGAAGTGAAAGATGAACCCGAACATGAATGTTTTGATGTAACAGAACTCAGTACAAAACCACGCCCAGACATACAGGATGGGCCATTAAGAGATGCTGAGCATGAGTTTTTTGTAGATGGCTCATGCATGCGCCATGAGGAGGGAGGATTGAGTGCTGCTTATGCTGTGTGTACATTGGCTGAAATAGTCGAAGCATCCTATTTACCAGGAGTCAGGTCTGCACAAGTATCCAAATTGATTGCTTTAATTAAAGCTTGCAAAAAAGGGAAAAATTGGAAAGTAACCATTTACACTGACAGTCAGTATGGTTACGGGGTAGTGCACGACTTTGGCCAGCTTTGGATGCAGCGAGACTTCCTGACTTCTTCAAGGACTCCCAATAAAAATGGACAATTTGTTAAAGAATTGCTTGAAGCAATACAATTACCAAAAGAAGTGGCAGTGGTCAAATGTGCCGCACACCAGTCAGGAAATGACCGTGTGACTGCAGGAAATTGGTATGCTGACCAGGTTCCCCAACACTGCGCAAAATTTCGAATGGTAGTAAACAAAGATTGACAATTATGGAGACGGCTGCCAACTTATGCTATTGTCAGGTTTAGAAACATGGAGAGAAGTAAGAGTGGTGAATTGTGGTGTGTGAAATTAATTTACTCAGACTTCTGCTGGAGCCATTGCTTCCTGCAATTGAACTCTGGCTATTGGTTAGGGTGTCTATGGCGAATGATGCACACACTGTGGGACGGAGAAACATAAGGAGAACAGGTAACATTTGCTAATCGTACTCCAGTCCAGCCTATTTGACCTCCATTAACCATTGGAAAATGCACTCCGCTAAACAGCCTGCTGAAATCGATGCCATACCAGTAGCAGAAGGGTCAAGTGCAAAGATCAAGTAACTTAACAGGAGAAAAATGCACTGTATGATAATTTTCTTTCCAAAGGTAAGTTAACAAGAGCCTCACCCGTGGTCCCCCTTGTTCATTCACACTCATTAGGAAGCCTTATCCAGCATGGGTTTTTGCACAATAAAACCATCTCTGTAGCCTTTTGAGGCAGTGACGTATGATCTAAATATGGGGGACATGCAAACTGTGTTTTTTATGGCCGTTATTTCTACTCCGAGAGTACTCGTGCTGTCAGGTGAGGATACCTGTATTGAACAAGATGTAAAGATCTTAAGATTGCATGCTTTCTAACGAGAGTTGTACCAGATTTCCATTGGAACTAAGAATTCTGCCTTTTTACCTTCCTTTCCCCTCATATTTAACCAGAGGCGTGGAAAGGATGTTGATGTTGGTAATGTTCTACAATTTTACCCAAATAGATAAAAAGTTAGCAAAATGCGACATAAAAAGGGCAAGGAAATAACCAGAGCGTCCATAAAAGTATAGGCGTGTTGTCTCCATGATGTGTACACAATCGGCGTTAAAGGTAGGTTTTCAGATGCTGGTTGATGATTTATGTAAGGCAATTAATTCACTTGGGTATACTGACACTCTGATCCAGAGATGTTGAAAAACGTATAAAGTATTTTACGCATTTCTCTCTTTTGTTGTCTGTGCTGTGGAATTGTCTTAAACGTTGGAATGCAGTTGAAGTGATGTAAGAATCGGGATGTTTCTCACCATAGTAACTCCTATGTTCTCGGTCAGTCAGCTCCCTGCTTTGTAGACTTAATACATTTACCCCGCACCCAGGCTGACATAAGGTGAACGGAAACAGAGTAAATAGATGTAAGCCGATGTAATGACCCACTTCAGTGCTTCCTGCTTAAAAATGTACCTGCTGATATGTTAGGGCGCACGCCCCCATGTTTCCACATATGGAAATTTCCACACCTACTGACGAACGGATTGATTGACTGAAGTAATGATACAGTGAGTAACGTTATGATTTCGACCTATTCCGAGGTAAGAAGCCCTTTCTCATTCATCCCTAGATATGGGACCGACAATCCGAGCGTTTTAGGAAAGAACAGACCACTACCCTTATCAACTGCACAGTGAGGTGTCTCTTGTGCATTACAAATGTTGGCTTATACCGACTAGGTCAGCTGGCGTAGACACAATAGAGTGTTGGGCATAGTGCTGACCTATCGAACACAATTTTGATATAGTATTTATTTTGTCAGATTGGAAATCTCCTGTGCAAATTTAGGGTGTTCTGGGCGGTAGAAGGAATATATTAATTTTATTTGTGCATTGTTTTGATTTGTGGCTATTCAATTTGTTTTGTATTTGGTGGCCAGGTGGTATGGTCGATTTTATTGTAAACGTCTGGTATACCTGTGTAAAGAATGTGAATGAGATAGTCTTTCATGTTAGGCTTTCTCATTGATAGTCATGCAGGTAGTTTTTAAGTGTTACTGTATTTGGTCCGTCTCCCTTTCAATCATTGTGCAGACAAAACTATGTAGTAGAGGGAGGTAGGATCTGTGCCCTCCATTTGTAGAACTATTATCAATTAATTTTAATTTTTTTTACATCTCAATAATGTTGATCGGACGTTATTACACATATTACCGAACCACCAGAGTAAGCAAAGTTTCGTTAAATTACAGTACAGGGTTTCATGATAAACATATTCACAGTACCCGAGATCCCATTCAGTTATTTTCTATTGCTTAGCTCCACTCTCAAACCCCCCGATCTTTTAGCCCATCGAGCAGATCTGAACACTGTATATGGTCAATATGACCTAACTTTGTTGTAATTTCTATGGTTTCTTCTGCCCAAACCCAGGGCATACTCTATCATTCCAATTCTATTTTTCCATCTCCATTATGAGACATGTTGCTCTTAAAGGGCAAAAAGGAAAGTGAATCAGGCAGGTACATTTAAGTCTTGTATATATGGCCTCCTGTCTGAAATATCTGCTGCTACTTTACTATCAGTCGAAACTATTGTAAGACCAATTTCTTCCATGGTTGCCCATTCCCTTTCATCCTTGACCCATCCTTCTTTAGTAGGGAGTTGTGGGTGCATCCATTGTATGTATAGCAGTTCTTCTTTTGGCAAACCAAGTGAACACTGCAGCTCTCTTGCATATTTGAATCTTGGATTTAAAGGGACACAAGCACAATAAGCATCTAAGTAATTTAAATCCGTAAGCCTTTGGCACTTTCTTACCTTTTCACCACCTTTACCTGAATAGCTGAATACTGGAAAACTGGGGCATTACCCTGTCATAGGAATGTTGCACAGTTAATGCACATTGACGAGTGTTGTCTGGGCTGTAATTCAGTGCCAAGATACTCCAATGGGTGAACATATGCTTTACAAATACATATGTTTTGTTGTTTATTATATTTCAGTGGCTTTCAGTCTTAATGTAGTTAGTTTATTCACCAACAGCTTGACCCAAACCTATTTGAGTGTCATTCAGACTTAATATTAGGAGCAACATGTTTAGGTGGTTGATGGGGAGGAGAAGACTTTTACCAGGATGTTCTTCATAGATTTGTCAATGCAGAAAGTGAAAATTATCAATCAATCAATCAGGATTTGTAGAGCGTGTCTGCATCACCTGTGAGGGTCTCCAGGCGCTGGGAGAGCATGCTGCCTGAACATCCAGGTCTTGAGGTCCTTCCTGATTATACACCAGGACTTAATGAATTTTGATATCTTAATATGTTTTTTTATCTGCCAAAAAGGTGAAGGCTGTGGTTGGTTGGTGTGGGGGTTATCTGGGAGGACTTCACATTATCCAACAATTGTGGGTTGTGCTTTGTCTCTTTTTGGACTTTATTGTTAGATCTTTTGCTTTATTTAATATGTTTACGGCGTTGTGATTACTCAGATTACAGTGAGTAATATAGATTTAGGAATGCAGCTTTGTTCTAGAATTTACAGGCACATTTGTCTTTGGGCCAATGGTCTTTAGCAAGTTCTAATCTCAGTTTTTGTTCTTAAGGGCAGTGACTCCACCACTAATTCAGTTTATCTTTGCTCTTTTTCTACTGTCCTATTGCACTATAAAGCTGTTTACGTGTATTAGTTACAGCCTTATGCGAGGCAACATTGTTTTATTTTAGATTGGTGGTTTAGTGGCAAGCACAAAGTACACTTAGAATGTCGTTTGTGAGCTAGTCCTAGAGTGTGAAATTGAAGTTAACCAGGACATGATGTGTCAGCAAAGGTCAAAGTGATTTCAACTGAGACATGCTGGATGAATGGGACTATGTCCACCTGTTTGCCAGTTTTAAAGTCTTTTTAGAGCATGGATAAACCACATCAGACACAATTACATTTGTGGCCACTCTGTGCAAGAGTACCAACTGTGATCACTTCAGTGAATCAGTCAGGGTTGCCAGCAGTAATGTAAAAACTGTTTTTATTAAGTTGAAATGCTTGTACTTGGGTAATATATAACAGCCATAGCTGCAATTGTCTATGGCTCCAAGGTAATAATATTAGTAATAAGCATCCCCAGCTCCACAGGATTTATCACTCGGTTTTCTGCTTTAAATATATTTTGGACCTTCAGCCATTTTTTTTAAAAAAAGAAGAAAAAAAATCAGCTTAGAAATTCTGAAAACGCACACATTTTCTTCACAAATACACACTGAGCTTCACACAGTATTCACTTAGACGTTGCTCGAGAGCTATCATGAGCTGCTTATTGGATAAACTTACTGTGAAGTCCCACATGATGAATATATATTTTTTAAACCTCTTTTTATTGACCAAAAAAAAATGCTTTCCATTCAATGAGACAATATGCTTAGCAGTGGGTCAGTCAAAACGGTTGTATAGCATCACTCATGCTGTACAGATCTCTTAGTGCTTTAATAGCCCATGGCACTCCCGGTTCACCCCAGAGCCCCCCCCGGTTCACCCCAGAGCCCCCCCCCCCCCGCACCGTAGTGGCAATACCCCTCAATCGGCCAGTAGGTCCCCCCGGTATGTCATCCATGACTCCCAGATCTTTTCCCATTTACGTGGGCACCCTCTACTCTGATACACAGCGTGTTCTGCCCGCTGACACCAGTCGAGATCCTTTTTCCAGCGCTCTATCTATGGAAGCTCTCCAAAGTCTGGCTATATTTTGTTTCGCCACCACGCCCACCAACGCAAGCCAGGTTGTAGTCCATTTGGGGCACACTACCTCCCTGTCACTCCCAGAATAAGCCACCTGGCGTCTGCCAGGACTGTGGAGCCCACCACCTCGGACATGATATGCGCTATATCTTCCCAGTACCTTTGTATCAGAGGACACGCCCATAAGATGTGAGAGAACACTCCAGTCTCGTTACATCCCCGCATGCACTTGTCAGATCCACAGTAGCCAATACGATACTGCACTGTCCTAGGGACATAGGAGCGATGAAGAATCCGGAGCTCAAGTGGGCAGAACCGTGACCTAACTGCTATTTCTCTGGGGCTCTGTATGGCCTCCGCCCAGTCGTCATCCTCGAGGAGCCCTACATCTGGTTCCCAGGCCTCCCGTAATGGTCCCAAGGGGTCTGGCGTGTTTATTAGTTTTTTGTATGTGAGTGAGATGGCCTTGTCCACCATTGGATCGAGCAGAAGCCTAACCTCTAATGGAGCATACTCAGGCAATTGCTCCCCCTCCTTCAGATGACAGTATAGTGCGTGCCTGACCTGCAAGTATCGTAAAAACTCTCCCTCCCCCAGCTGGTATTCCGATTGCATGACAGGAAAGTCGAGCATCCTCCCCTTTTTCAAGAGATCTCCCAGGAGATCTATACCGATTTTGCTCCAGCCTCAGAGGGCTTTCAGGCGCGCAGTTTCCAACATAAAATCTCCTTCCCATAGTGGGGTTTGCTCCGTGAGCTTAGCTTCCCACCCCGTCATCTTAGTTGCCTTCCGCCATGCCGCCACCACTGTCTCCGTATGGGTTGGGAGACTTGAGGTGCCACCCCGCTTCCTGTACAGAGCTGCAAGTTAGCTGCCCCTCCCCATGGCCATGCCATCCACCTGGTAGGTTGGTTCCTCAGTGGGGGAGAAAACCCACCCATTAATGTTGACCAGCTGTGTTGCCCAGTAGTATTTTCTGAGGTCCGGTACTGCCAATCCTCCCTCATAGACCCCCAATTGCAGTTTCTGTAGGGCGATTCTGGGGCTCCCTCCCTCCCCCCACAGCAGTGTGTGCTGCTCCGCTTCCAGTGCACAGAAAAAACTCTCCAGGACCACAAAGGGAGTATTCTGCAGCACATACAACAAGTGTGGTAGGGCCATCATTTTAACAGGACTGGGTGTCCCATAAGCGACACCGGTAGACTCCGCCAGTGGGCGACATCCCCTTTCAATCTATCCAATTGTGTATAGACGTTTTGGCGCATAAAGTCCGAGTCGGATTTCGTGATCCATATACCCAGGTACTTGAACGTCTCCTTGCATGTCAGATCTGTACACGACTATGTTAGCACCGGCGGTGCTCCCGCGAGCATGAACACTAGGGACTTGTCCCAGTTGATGCGGTAGCCAGAGTACTCTCTGAAGGATCTTAGAATGTGGATGAGCCTATGGAACGTTTGTCTGGGGCAGTGTGCATAGAGCAAGACCTCGTCAGCATACAGGGAGATGCGTTCCTCCCATCCTCCCCCTGTATCAATGCCACACACCAGGGGGTCGTCCCGCACCCATGACGCCAGCGACTCAAGCGCAAAGAGAATCGGGGAGAGCGGACAACCCTATCTCGTTCCTCTGTAGAGCTCAAAAACCCTGAACATAGTCCTGTTCACTCTGACCGGCGCCCTCGGCGCCGTGTAGAGAAGCTGGATCCACGCCCGGAAGTTCGGTCCAAAGTCGAGCTTTGGCAATACCGCGAATAGATATTCCCATTCGACACTATCGAATGCCATATGGGCATCTAGAGAGAGAAGCGCGGCCGGCGTGTCCGGGTTTTGAGATACCACATGCATTACGCTGTAAATGCATCGTAGGTTTAGCCGGTTGCTACTATGGGGCATAAAACCAGACTGATCCGGGTGTATCAAGGATTGGATGATGGGTCCTAACTGATTTGCCAGTACCTTTGCATGCACCTTGGCCTCAAAGTTAAGTAAGGAGATGGGTCTGTAGGAGCAGCACCTCTCCTGCGGCTTACCCTGCTTGTGGATCACGACAATGGCCGACGTTTGTAAGTCTTCCGGCAATTGGCCTGCTGCCCGTGCGTCATTGAACATCTCCCAACATGTACCGGGCGATCGTCCCCGCCACACATTTGAAGGACTCCGCCGGGAAACCATTGGGGCCCGGCGCCTTCCCTGCCTGCAGATCCCTTATGGCCCCATCAACTTTCTCGATTGTCAGGTCTGAGTCCACAGCCTCTCGCTCAACCTGACTCAGCGGAAGCAACCGTATGTCTTTGAGGAACTCAGTACACTCCTCCTCCTCCTCCTCTGTCAGTCTGTGACCGGTATATTTCCTCATAGTACTGCACAAATGCCTCCGCAATCTCCTTCCCACCCTGCCTTGTTGTACCCTCGGTAGATTGAATGCCGGAGACCCAGTTCCTACTTTTATCCCTCCTCTCGAGCCATGCAATCACCGGTTTAGCCTTGTCCCCAGGTCATATATACGCCTCTGCGTTGCTATCGCATGTGCACGTGCCAGATTCTCGCCAAGGTCCCCGAGTTCCTTTCTGTTTAAGCCGCAGCACGTGTGTACGTTCTGCCTCACTCTCCGAGCCCCGGCTCTTCCCTGTCTCAAGTAATATCTCACGTTCCAAGTCTTCACGTTGCGCCCGTTTCTCCTTGCGCCTGACCCCTACCTCCGCTAGGACAAAGTCCCTGGACACCGCCTTATATGCCTCCCATAACACACATTGAGACTGCACCGTCCCAGCATTCTCGGTAAAGTATTGCTCTGTGCGCTCCTGGTACCTTTCCTGGAACTCACGGTTTCTTAAGAGATGGGTCTAAACATGGAGGAACCATCCACTCTCTCTCCGGGCCCCATAGGCAAATCTCCACCGGGGGAGTGGTCCGAAATGCCTCTGGCCCTGTGGCAGATGGCTCTAAACAAACCAGCCGAAGTCGTGTGCGTAAAGATGTAATCTAGGCGAGGGCTGCTACCATGAGCTGCAGAGATGTGGGTGTACTGCCGTGCATCATGGTTGTGTGCTCTCCATAGGTCTACTAACCCCAGCGCATTCACAAACGCAGTCAGAGGCTGTGTCCCCTGGGTTCTGTGCAGTGTGGTGTCCCTGTCAAGATCCTGTGACATCGTCTCATTCATTTCTCCCCCCATGATCAGGATACCCAAGGGCATATCAAGCAGGAGCTCTCCAAGGTCGGGAAATGTCCCCCCCTGAATCCTTGGCGGAATGTATACAGAGCAGATGTCCAAAGTGAGACTCTCCCATGTCCCCGTCAGTGCCACAAATCTACCCAGGTGATCACACCACGTACGACGCACCGCCATGGCAGGGAGTTCCTGGATAAGATCGCCGTCCCCCTGGAGCCTGAGGTAAAGCCGGCATGGGCCAACAGAGTGTATCCGAAGCGATTCAAGGCTAATTGCTTGTTACCTTTCAGGTGCGTCTCCAGAAGGAGCACTATGTCCGGGGAATGTCTGTGTACATATTGAAGGAACATGGTACGCCTAATCCTGTCCCCTAGACCATTTACATTCCACGATAGTACCTTGAGTCACCTAGCCTGCTGTGCAGTCATCTTGGAAGTGTAGCATCTCCCCACTCCCACCCACCCAACACCCTCACCTCCCACCACCACCCTGTCTGCATTTGGAAACACTAGAAGGCATTGAAAACATTTCTATTGAACAAGAAACCCCCTGAACGAACATCCACTCCCCAACCACACTACCCTGTATCCCTTCCCCCCTCCCTGCTACACTGCTACTTGGGCTTAGAACTACCCACATCCCCAACTAGCAGAGCACCTGTTGCCCACCAAACAGGTAACTAAAATGGGGGTTGCCGAGCCTGGTCTAACTACATGTCAGCCAGGCCCCGTTCCAGCCCGGATTCAGGAGATAAGCAGTTGAAATAAGTCAATCGAGCTCGGGAAGCAAGTATCACCAGGCTGACACTGAGCACCTCCCGCCCCTCCCCCCCAAATACATTACGTGCTGCAGTCCAGAGTCCAAGCCACGTGGCACAGAGGGTGTATCCATCATCCATTAGCCGCAGATCCCGCCAGGCTTATAGATCTGGACCGCCGGTGTTATCGGTCGCACCACTGGGTGATCCTGGCGAGCGTTTGCGGGTGTCTCTCCAGTCCCCCGCCCGTCGTCCGATCTCTTTCTGAGACCGTGGCTCATCTAGCCAGGCCTGAGCCTCGGCTGGAGTTGTGAAGAACCAAGACTTTCCGCCTGCGATGATCTTGAGCTTTGCCGGAAAGAACATCATATACTTTATGCCTCTGTCTCTTAGAGTTCGCTTCAAGGCGTCAGAGGTATGCCTCTCTTGTTGCACCTTGAGTGTGAAGTCCTTGAACGGCACCATCGTATTCTCGTACGGTAGGTCCCCCAGCTGGCGAGACGCTTGTAGGATGGCATCCCGGTCCCGGTAGTTAAGTATCCTGGCAATGATAGTTCTGGGGGGAGCCCCCGGCTTCGACGGTGGGATAGGAGCTTTATGCGCCCTCTCCACTGTGACGAAGGCGGAGAGGCGTTTGGGCTTCAAGTGATTCAATATAAGGTCTTCAAGGAACAGGTCCATGTTGGGGCCCTCCGCCCTCTCGGGGAAACCCCACTACGTGGATGTTGTCCGGCGGGCCCTCCCTTCCTGATCTTCCAGCCTGAGGGACATCTGACGGTGCTGATGGACCAACTGCTGGACTCTTTCCTTTAGGACCCGAGTGGTGGACTGCAGGTCAGCAAAATACGTTTCTGCCATCTTAACTCGTTCCGACGTTTTGTTAATGTCGGCCCTGAGTAGATTAACTTCGATAGAAACTTTATCTATTTTGGGTTCCAGCGTCGTTCCCAGCGTCTGGATTGCCGCTATGATCGAACTAAGAGAGGGCTCTGAGGCCTCGGCCTGTCCCCCTGCACTGTCCTCATCCACAAGCGGTGTCTTTGAGACCGCTTATCTGTCCAATTTGTTCGCCTGCACCGGCAGTCCCCCTTTCGGCTTCATGGTGGCACACTCCTAGGTCCGGAGGCAGCTGCACCCACTACACCTTCCACGGACCTCCTCCGCACACGCAGCACCTGCGCGATTCCGTCCGGCTGGGCTGTTGCTGGGTCGCCGCCCCACGAAGCTAAGGATCGTAATGGGTGACCCACTGCCCGCCGACGTTTCCGCACCCTAGTCATAGGCAGGGTGCCCGCGTAGCCTCCGAGGCAGCTCTCGATACCGGCCCCCTCCTACTTTGGGCCCGATCCTCTGTACCACAGCAGCGGGGGCTGGGCAGGGGGACGCAGTTTTATCAGCAAGCACCCAGCGGGTTGGTCCCTCTCACAAGGACCCAGGTCACACCCAGCAGCCGAGAGGGCCCCAGACGTTTCGCCCTACTGGATTTCCAACTCCATGGGGCCGTTGGCCCGAGCCGGCCCTGCCAGTCTCTCCGCCCCCGGACGATCCTCTCCACGGTCTCCTGCCAACAGAGCCAGTTGGCGGCAACACAGGTGGGGGCCCAATCCAGTCAGCCATGCAGTGCCCCCTCTCTAGGGGCCTTCGATACCCCGGTGTCAGTCTTTTACACCCCTTCGCATTGATTACAGGTTCCGAGAGCCGTTCCAAGTTTTGGTGCGGCATTCGTCTCTGGCCATGCACTCGGCCCGCCCGCAAGGTCCCAACAAAACCGGCTGAGCTATTGTGGCAATGGGGGACCCTCCGTCACCACCACCACCACCACTGGGCCGCCCCCCCACTCACCTTCTCAGCACTTGGGGGGCTCCTCACAATCACAGGGCCTCACCGTTGGCTCACAGACCCTCTACTCCGCTCGGCTTCCAGGTGCTCACCGGTGAGGAGCTGCGGCCCGGTCTTGGGCCCGCGGGACCCGAGCGTGCCTCCACTGGATGATCACGGTAGTCTCCTCCTGGCCCAACAGGATATTGCACTGTGGGCCACCGCGGCTCTGGCCCCCAGGCCTTCTGGAGACGGCGGATCCTCCGGCCTCTATATCGTGTAACTCGGCGGCCCTAAGGCACAGCGCTTCGCGGGTAGCCGCGCTAGATAGCCCCGAGCAGCGCAGATCACCTCACACCTTTTCACCGCATCAACTGCTGGATAGACTCTGTATGTTCTGGGCTTTCTACCCGGCCTCGCCGGAGCTCTCTGCTTACGCAAACATCTTGGCCAACGTCAGGCCACGACCCCATGATGAATATTTTAGACAGGCTTTTAAAGCTACTTACTATAAAATCAGAGCACTGAAGCTCAAAATTTGGGGCAATAGATAAGGTATGCCAAATAGAGGAATAGTTGACATCCATCGGGAATGCAATTTTGAAAGGCAAAAAAAAATGTGGAGCTGTGGTAGCAGGATAAGCAACCACAGCAGTATGTGCAAGATGTAGTCTCAAGACACTGGATAGTAATGCTCAAGCACCTGTCCACCATTTTTACCTTTTTGAAAGAACAAACGTCTGGCAAGCACACAGTTGCTGATCAGGTGCAACTATAAAGTCCCACTAGACCTCTGCCATGGTAAGTGCTGTGCCGCCTGTATTTTACAGCAGTCTCCTCTAAGCCTAGAAGATTATGCTAAAGCCACACAGTATCTTAAGGAATTTGAAGAGAACTATGGGGTGGTTTATATGAATTATGCTGCTGGGTGCACTAGATACCATGCAGTGAACCATAAGAATGCCCAACCACAGCACTTCTGTGGAATACCCAGCAACAGCACTTAAGTGGAAGAATGTCCTCTTCATATAGATTATGTAACTATCAACCGTAAAAGACAACAAATCCTATTTGCATGTTATATCAGTGTGTATATATATATCAGTAAGTCATTGTAGTTAGAACCTAGTTTCCGTAATAAAAAAAGATTTTTGTTTTGCTAATAACTTTGACATTGTTTGACGAATCTTCACAAAATTTCAATCCTAGTGTGCTAGTCAATTCAGCTGCTGTCTGGAAAGTTTCGGGGTGATCCATCAAGTGGGGGCAGAGAAAATGGTAGGGTCCCAATATGCTTTTTCACAATGCAATTTCCCATAGGGACTTTGAAACTGACTACAGCCTGAACCGATGAACGGAATTGCATAAAATTTGGCAGAAGGCTAGATCTTGGTCCAGAAAGCATGCTTTTTGTAACTTGGTATAAATTGGCTCAGTAGTTTTGAAGTTAAAAAAGATTTATGTATATCTAGGGATGCAAATCCCCCATGGAACCAAGAGACCTCATGGGGAGATCTGATTGGCTTCCACCACTTCAACCAGGAAGTGTTGCAGCTTTATTGGGACTCTGGTCTCAGCCAGAGCACCAAGAAAAACGTTTAAGAATGTTGTATATATATAAAGAGGGCATGGTAAGAATACCCTGACCCCCAGGCCTGGTGGTGGGGTCCCACAAGGAACCTACTGAGGGCCAATAACGTTTATAAAACAAGCATGCACTTGTGCTCCCTGCCCATCCCCTTGAGGGCCAGGTCCCGGAGGGCATTGATAAACAATATAATGGTGGAGAGGGGGAGCGCTCAAAGCCCCCCCCCCCCCCCTCCCCAGGCCGATTTTGGCCCCAGGGATCCCACGTGCGGCGCCCGGGCATGTAGCCCCCCTCTCTGGGCCCATTTTGGACCCGGGAACCCCTTTACCCAGTGCCCGGCCGTAATGGAGAAGGTGCCCTATGGCCACCCTCCCCGGGTCGATCTCTACCATGGGGACCACATCCCCCTGAGCCCAGCCGGAATAGCAAAGGGGAGGTGGGCCACGTGGCATCCCTCCCAGAGCCAGTAATGGGCCTGGGGACCCCAGGGCTGGCTCCTACTGTATCGCAGGGTGCCCAGCCCCGGGACATAGCAGTTCCCTGCCCACCCTTGAGAGGAGCAATTTAAAGTTCCCGCCAAACGAGAGCAAACATTAAGTCCGCTCCCAGTTGGCGGGAGCTTTAAAAATGCTTTGATGTGGCAGGGCAACAGATCTGAATATTGCTCCTGCCAGCAATAAGCAGCATTTTTTTGCTGATCTCTGTGGATGGGAGCAATGGAGGCTCCCGCTGGATGCGGGGATCCAGATGGGGACCCGCTACCCCAAGGAGGAGATGGAGGCTGCACCATCACCCACCCTTTGTTGGCCAGGGAATGGGGTCCCCTGTGCCAAAATTGGCTCAGGAAGGGGGGCGGGATGCAAGCACCCTCCTTGTTTACAATATTGCTGGGCCCTGGGGGCAAAAATAACCCATAGAGGGGGGCTGCGTGCCCCACACCCCCCTATAATTACAGTGGTAAGCCCTAGGAGATGAGGCTCCCTGGGCAAAATCGGCCCAGGAAGGGGTGCTGCCTTCCCCCTCCTGGGTTGGCTGTCTTTGGAGGGTTGGCCACAGGGCCTGGCCAAAGGCTACATCCAGGGGGTTGGCTGCAGGGTCTCACCTGCCAGTCCCTTCAGCCAACCCCCTGCCTCACACGACCAAACGCCGTGCTCTGCGGCAGTTGGATTAATGTATTGTAATTAAATATCACTTCAAGATAAGAAAATACAAAATACAAAAAAACTAGAAATTTGAAAACTCTGCATGACAGGGGCACGAGTTGTAGTTGCCTTAGGGCACGAGTTTATAGTTCTAGATATATAGATATATGTCTATATATATATATTCACTGAAAAAAACATAGGTTTCAGGCCTGATATAGTTAGGAATTAGCATTTAAAAAACCTTAAAAATTCACTGGAAAAACAAAAGGTTTTAGGGGTGTTATAGTTAGCTGGACATTTCACTCGAACCAAACCATTGAAATTCCTCCGATATAGTTAGTTGTACCAACTACATCTCTGCCACATCTACTACAGTCAATCACACTGCTACTAAATACTCCATCCAGATATTTATATATCCACTCAATGCAAATTGCTATTATATATATATATATATATATATATTACCTACTGGCGGTCGCCAGTAGGTAGTTATAGTTAGGACCCTGTTTCCATAGGAAAACCGCAACATTCTATTTTGAATAACTTTGGCGCCGGTCGACGAATCCTCGCCAAATTTTCAAAATAGGTGGGGCGCTACGCTCCGCTCCTACCCTGAAAGTCTCGGGGGGGGATTCGTCAAGCGGGGGCTGAGATGAAAGGGGGGTCCCAAAACGCGTTTTTCCCATGCATTTTTCCATAGGACCTTTAGACACAGCTACAGCCCGAACGGCTGAACAGAGTTCCTTGAAATTTGGCAGAGAGGTAGTCTACAGGTCAAGGAAGTGCCTTTTGTAGGTTTGGTGTAAATCTGTTCAGTAGATTCTGAGAAAATAGCCTTTAAATCAATATATATATCTGAGCCAGCTTACGGTGCGCTTACCGTACGCGTACGGGGACGTGCGCGAGCGTGATTTTGATTGGCTGTTCGATCTAAGTAAACATTCGAATCGGTCGAAACCAGGAAGCGGCGGCCGCCATTTTCTCTCTCGCACTCTGAGGGGGGCAGCAAAAACAAAGACAAAAAACATCTAAAGGGGCAGTATATTCAGTTCTTAACCACCCAGCATCGATATAGGTGTCCCCAAACAACCCCCAAGGCCAAACATTTTTTTTAATTTTTTTTTCGAAAAATCGCCGATTACGCTTACCGTACGCGTACGGTTAAAATTATTTAAAAAAAAACAATTATCCACACTATCCCCACCCCGTTAGCAAATGGTGCCCGAAGGGCACCATTTGTGCCTGGCATGTGTAATCATTGAAAGTATAAATGAATACCATTCCCAACGAAGCGTATAATATGTCCCCCATGTGCGCACGGTGCGCGAAGCGCATCGTGCGTACATGGCCCATCCCGCGTACCACCGTGCGTGCACGGCACTAACTGCGTAAAGTGGGCGCGCGGTGCGCGAAGCGCACCGTGCGCACACGGAACGAACTGCGTTAACTGGGCGCGCACGCCACGAATGGCGTAAAGTAACTTAGCATTTAAAAAAACGTACAAATTCACTGAAAAAACCATAGGTTTCACACACGTTATAGTTAGGAATTAGCATTTAAAAAACCTTGCAAATTCACTGAAAAAACCATAGGTTTCACACAAGTTATAGTTAGCTGTACATTTCACTCGTAAAAAACCAATGAAATTCCCCCGTTATAGTTAGTGCAGGCAACTATAACTCACGCGACCGCAATCCTCTGCTGATGACATATGTGTCTTTATGAAAAAAAAATATTTGTATTATATGTATAGCTAAAATTTAATGGAAGAAGACATGGGCAAATAAGTGTCTAAATACAGTATTAGCATCAGCAGAGGATTGCGGTCGCGTGAGTTATAGTTGCCTGCACTAACTATAACGTGGGAATTTCATTGGTTTTTTACGAGTGAAATGTACAGCTAACTATAACTTGTGTGAAACCTATGGTTTTTTCAGTGAATATATATATATATATATATATATATATCTCCAGAAGGGTTCCTACGATGCGAAGAACCAGAGGAAACACAGCGGGATTTTGAAGGTAAGAACTTTATTCTAGCATGGCATGACGCGTTTCGGACGTAATGCCTTTCTCAAATGCCTGCTGCAACATCGGCCCTCACAACCAGTCAGCTTTTGAATAGTTCATGTCGTTTGACCCATTGGTGCACTCCAGGTGAGTTGAAATACCATGACCAATCACTGTGGCTGCATCGGCAAACCACAGGACCCAGAATGCACTCCCACTGCATCCCGGGTGAATGTCCAGTATTAACACACTAAATCTCTTCACGAGTCCTGGATATTTAAACGTGCTAAAGCTGAATGGCGACCCAGTTGCTGATGAAATAAAGTTCCCATCTGGGTCCCGCCTTACACCACAATCGCATAAGTCCATTTGCAAGTTGCCCTGTAGTCACGGTTTGAATGATCCGAAAACCTCCGTGAAATCACGGGCTTCAGTCTGCAGCAGAGCCCTGCTGGTGGATGCGGTGTGCCAGAGATTTCCAATACCTTGGAAGAAAGAAATTGCCGTAGCTGCCCTTGATGTCTCTGGCCTCTTGGAAGGCGGGTTTCCTCCAGCGCGCTCGGGGCTTGCGCGCACAATGTGCCAGAAGGGTTCCTACGATGCGAAGAACCAGAGGAAACACAGCGGGATTTTGAAGGTAAGAACTTTATTCCAGCATGGCATGACGCGTTTCGGACGTAATGCCTTTCTCAAATGCCTGCTGCAACTTATATGTAACTGTATTTCTCCATTTTTGGTATCTATCATATATTCACATGCTTGAATAATTCCCAGTCGGAGTCCCACTGTACCATAATAAAGCAGTATGTATCGTTATCATAGGCTATAATGGCAACGAACAATCACTTTAATAGCCCATCTATGTCCTTTTAAAAAAGTACCAAACTTCACCTAATCATGCAATAGCATCCACTAGAATACTCCCAAGAGAGGCCAATTCCCTCAGATTTTCAAAGCACAAGTGAGAATAATAATAATCCCTAGCTATAAGGGGAGCCTCTCAGGGGTGGAGGGTTGCCTCATGTGAATCTATGAAAGAAGAACCAATAATAAAGGACTGAAGTTACAGGGAAGTAACTAATTTTCTTCTCCAGTATTGGATCTTTCATAGATTCACATGCTTGAGTCAGAATAGCAAGCCATTACTGTACTTGTATACTTTTAGCACATTAGCACAAATAGCAGATGCTGGGTAGAATATATATATATATATATATATATATATATATATATATATATATATATATATATATATATATATATATATATATATATATATATATATATATATATATATATATATATATATATATATATCAAAAAAATACCCTTTCAGGCATAGAGTGACGAATAAATTATGCAAAAAAGAAGTAGAGAACTCTGGGTAGTTCTCAAGTTTAGGTGGAAAGCAGCTCTTGTATAGAGCACTCTCAACACCAGCGACACTCTAGATCTGCTCACCTCAAATGTCTGCTTTTCTATCAAAGTCTTTAAGCATATGATTAACATAGTGCTATCCATGCCGAGATAGAAATGGACAAAGTCTTTTGCCATTTCTACAGCAAAGTCTTTAAGCATAGGACTAGCACAGTGCTGACCTTGCCGAGCTGTAAAATGACAAAAGCCATTTACCACTCCAGGCACAAAATTACAGCTTTGAATTGGTAAAATACCAACCAAGCCAACCTGAAATGAGTAAAAGCAACCCCTGACACAGTGTTTCGCTCTAATTAGAGCTCTTCAGAGGGGTATAGCTTTGTCCAGACTCAAGGGAGCACCCAGTATAAGTCAAAAAAATACCCTTTCAGGCATAGAGTGACGAATAAATTATGCAAAAAAGAAGTAGAGAACTCTGGGTAGTTCTCAAGTTTAGGTGGAAAGCAGCTCTTGTATAGAGCACTCTCAACACCAGCGACACTCTAGATCTGCTCACCTCAAATGTCTGCTTTTCTATCAAAGTCTTTAAGCATATGATTAACATAGTGCTATCCATGCCGAGATAGAAATGGACAAAGTCTTTTGCCATTTCTACAGCAAAGTCTTTAAGCATAGGACTAGCACAGTGCTGACCTTGCCGAGCTGTAAAATGACAAAAGCCATTTACCACTCCAGGCACAAAATTACAGCTTTGAATTGGTAAAATACCAACCAAGCCAACCTGAAATGAGTAAAAGCAACCCCTGACACAGTGTTTCGCTCTAATTAGAGCTCTTCAGAGGGGTATAGCTTTGTCCAGACTCAAGGGAGCACCCAGTATAAGTCAAAAAAATACCCTTTCAGGCATAGAGTGACGAATAAATTATGCAAAAAAGAAGTAGAGAACTCTGGGTAGTTCTCAAGTTTAGGTGGAAAGCAGCTCTTGTATAGAGCACTCTCAACACCAGCGACACTCTAGATCTGCTCACCTCAAATGTCTGCTTTTCTATCAAAGTCTTTAAGCATATGATTAACATAGTGCTATCCATGCCGAGATAGAAATGGACAAAGTCTTTTGCCATTTCTACAGCAAAGTCTTTAAGCATAGGACTAGCACAGTGCTGACCTTGCCGAGCTGTAAAATGACAAAAGCCATTTACCACTCCAGGCACAAAATTACAGCTTTGAATTGGTAAAATACCAACCAAGCCAACCTGAAATGAGTAAAAGCAACCCCTGACACAGTGTTTCGCTCTAATTAGAGCTCTTCAGAGGGGTATAGCTTTGTCCAGACTCAAGGGAGCACCCAGTATAAGTCAAAAAAATACCCTTTCAGGCATAGAGTGACGAATAAATTATGCAAAAAAGAAGTAGAGAACTCTGGGTAGTTCTCAAGTTTAGGTGGAAAGCAGCTCTTGTATAGAGCACTCTCAACACCAGCGACACTCTAGATCTGCTCACCTCAAATGTCTGCTTTTCTATCAAAGTCTTTAAGCATATGATTAACATAGTGCTATCCATGCCGAGATAGAAATGGACAAAGTCTTTTGCCATTTCTACAGCAAAGTCTTTAAGCATAGGACTAGCACAGTGCTGACCTTGCCGAGCTGTAAAATGACAAAAGCCATTTACCACTCCAGGCACAAAATTACAGCTTTGAATTGGTAAAATACCAACCAAGCCAACCTGAAATGAGTAAAAGCAACCCCTGACACAGTGTTTCGCTCTAATTAGAGCTCTTCAGAGGGGTATAGCTTTGTCCAGACTCAAGGGAGCACCCAGTATAAGTCAAAAAAATACCCTTTCAGGCATAGAGTGACGAATAAATTATGCAAAAAAGAAGTAGAGAACTCTGGGTAGTTCTCAAGTTTAGGTGGAAAGCAGCTCTTGTATAGAGCACTCTCAACACCAGCGACACTCTAGATCTGCTCACCTCAAATGTCTGCTTTTCTATCAAAGTCTTTAAGCATATGATTAACATAGTGCTATCCATGCCGAGATAGAAATGGACAAAGTCTTTTGCCATTTCCCACCTTTGAGGACAAACACGAGTGAGCCAGCGGATTCTGCATCTTTAAACAGCATTCCTTTATTCTTGAAACCGGAACACAGAAGCGCTCATTTAAAATATCCAGCCCTACGCGTTTCGGAGCTCCTGCTCCTTGCTCACGGGCCTCCGGCAATGTTCAAAGGTAGATTTTGGCATGGAGAAACATTTTCAATGCTTTTATAGGCCCCGCCCCCTAGTGGGCTTAATTGGTGAAAGAGTTCTGGGACTCGTAGTTTTCCCCATGCCATTAATTAATTCCTCCAGTGGATTCCACCTTTTTGAACAAACAGTGCTGCCCAATTTCAGCTCTCCAGTGAGCTACAAGCACCCGATTCCGGCTATTAAATGATACCAGTTCAAACCTGCATCAGCAAACACAGGCAGTCTGTGTGCAGCAGCCCACTTCCTTTTCGTGGCAGTTCGTCCTCACGACCGGGACTGGCCGTGAATATATGCTCCAACAAGGTATCCCACCTTTGAGGACAAACACGAGTGAACCAGCGGATTCTGCATCTTTAAACAGCATTCCTTTATTCTTGAAACCGGAACACAGAAGCGCTCATTTAAAATATCCAGCCCTACGCGTTTCGGAGCTCCTGCTCCTTGCTCACGGGCCTCCGGCAATGTTCAAAGGTAGATTTTGGCACTGTTTGTTCAAAAAGGTGGAATCCACTGGAGGAATTAATTAATGGCATGGGGAAAACTACGAGTCCCAGAACTCTTTCACCAATTAAGCCCACTAGGGGGCGGGGCCTATAAAAGCATTGAAAATGTTTCTCCATGCCAAAATCTACCTTTGAACATTGCCGGAGGCCCGTGAGCAAGGAGCAGGAGCTCCGAAACGCGTAGGGCTGGATATTTTAAATGAGCGCTTCTGTGTTCCAGTTTCAAGAATAAAGGAATGCTGTTTAAAGATGCAGAATCCGCTGGTTCACTCGTGTTTGTCCTCAAAGGTGGGATACCTAGTCGGAGCATATATATATATATATATATATATATATATATATATATATATATATATATTGTTACACGTTACACGTTACATGTTACATGTTACATGTTACACGTTACCTACTGGCGGTCGCCAGTAGGTAGTTATAGTTAGGACCACGTTTCCATAGGAAATCCGCAACATTCTATTTTGAATAACTTTGGCGCCGGTCGACGAATCCTCGCGAATTTTTCAAAATAGGTGGGGCGCTCCGCTCCTACCCTGAAAGTCTCGGGGGGATTCGTCAAGCGGGGGCTGAGATAAAAGGGGGGTCCCAAAACGCGTTTTTCCCATGCATTTTTCCATAGGACCTTTAGACAGGGCTACAGCCCGAACGGCTGAACAGAATTACTAGAAATTTGGCAGAGAGGTAGTCCTCAGGTCAAGGAAGTGCCTTTTGTAGGTTTGGTGTAAATCTGTTCAGTAGATTCTGAGAAAATAGCCTTTAAATCAATATATATATCTGAGCCAGCTTACGGTGCGCTTACGGTACGCTTACCGTACGCGTACGGTGGCGTGCGCGATTCTGATTGGCTCTTAGATCTTAGTAAACATTCGAATCGGCCGAAACCAGGAAGCGGCGGCCGCCATTTTCTCTCTCGCACTGAGAGTGATTTTTAAAATATAAAGCCCAAAAACATGTAAAGGGGCTGTTTAGACAACTCCCACACACATAGCCATGTTGAGGGAGTCCCCAAAGATCCCCCAAGGCCAAAAACGGAATTTTTATTTTTTCGGTAATTTCGCCGATTACGCTTACCGACGCGTACGGTAAAAAAATATAAAAAAAAAAAAAGTATCCATACTCTCTCCACCCCGTGTGCAATTGGTGCCCGAAATGCACCAATTGTGCATGGCTTATTACAGATAAGATAAACTAAAATATTTAACAAAAAAAAAATAAAAAAAAAAATTATCCACACTCTCTCCACCCCGTGTGCAAATGGTGCCCGAAGGGCACCATTTGTGCATGGCTTATAAAATATACGAAAAATTAAAATATTACCTTTCAAAACGAAGTGCATCATATGTCCTCCATGTGCGCACGGTGCGCAAAGCGCATCGTGCGTACATGGCCCATCTAGCGTAACGTGGGCACGCGGTGCGCGTAGCGCACCGCGTGCCCACCGTGCGTGCACGGCACTAACTGCGTAAAGTGGGCGCGCACGCCACGAATGGCGTAAAGTAACTTAGCATTTAAAAAACCGTACAAATTCACTGAAAAAACCATAGGTTTCACACATGTTATAGTTAGCTGGACATTTTACTGATAAAAAACCAATGAAATTCCCCCGTTATAGTTACTGTAGGCAACTATAACTCACGCGACCGTAATCCTCTGCTGATGACATATGTGTCTTTATGAAAAAAAAATATTTGTAATATATGTATAGCTAAAATTTAATGGAAGAAGACCTGGGCAAATAAGTGTCTAAATACAGTATTAGCATCAGCAGAGGATTACGGTCGCGTGAGTTATAGTTGCCTACAGTAACTATAACGGGGGAATTTCATTGGTTTTTTATCAGTAAAATGTCCAGCTAACTATAACATGTGTGAAACCTATGGTTTTTTCAGTGAATATATATATATATATATATATATATATATATATATATATATATATATATATATATATATATATATATTCACTGAAAAAACCATAGGTTTCACACATGTTATAGTTAGCGGAAATTTTACTGATAAAAAACCAATGAAATTGCCCCGTTATAGTTAGTGCTGGCAACTATAACTCACGCGACCGCAATCCTCTGCTGATGCTAATACTGTATTTAGACACTTATTTGCCCATGTCTTCTTCCATACATTTTTAGCTATACATATATTACAAATATTTTTTTTTATAAAGACACATATGTCATCAGCAGAAGATTGCGGTCGCGTGAGTTATAGTTGCCAGCACTAACTATAACGGGGCAATTTCATTGGTTTTTTATCAGTAAAATTTCCGCTAACTATAACATGTGTGAAACCTATGGTTTTTTCAGTGAATTTGCAAGGTTTTTTAAATGCTAATTCCTAACTATAACGTGTGTGAAACCAATGGTTTTTTCAGTGAATTTGTACGTTTTTTTAAATGCTAAGTTACTTTACGCCATTTGAGGCGTGCGCGCCCACTTAACGCGGTGCGTTCCGTGCACGGTTTTTATCAACTTTAATAAGCCCTGTACATTTGGTGGCCTTCGGCCACCAAAAGCACAGGGGGTGGGGTCAATGTGGATAGTGTTTTTTTTATTTCGATTTTATAATTTCATGTTGCCAAAATATAGTTTTTTTAATGATCTAATAAGCCCTGTACATTTGGTGGCCTACGGCCACCAAATGCACAGGGGGTGGGGTAAGTGTGGATAGTGTTTTTTTTATTTCTATTTTTTACCGTACGCTTACGGTAAGCGTACGGTAAGCGTACTCGGCGAAATTGCCGAAAAAAAAATAAAACCGTTTTTGCTCTTGGGGGATGTTTGGGGACTCCCTCAACATGACTATGTGGGAGGGAGTTGTCAAAACAGCCCCGTAACATGTTTTTGGGCATCATGTTTGATAAATAACACTCAGTGCGAGAGACAAAATGGCGGACGCCGCTTCCTGGTTTCGGCCGATTCGAATGTTTACTAAGATCTAAGAGCCAATCAGAATCGCGCTCGCGCACGCCACCGTACGCGTACGGTAAGCGTACGGTAAGCGTACCGTAAGCGGGCTCAGATATATATATTGATTTAAAGGCTATTTTCTCAGAATCTACTGAACAGATTTACACCAAACCTACAAAAGGCACTTCCTTGACATAGGGACTACCTCTCTGCCAAATTTCTAGTAATTCTGTTCAGCCGTTCGGGCTGTAGCTCGTTCTAAAGGTCCTATGGAAAAATGCATGGGAAAAACGCGTTTTGGGACCCCCCTTTTATCTCAGCCCCCGCTTGACGAATCCCCCCGAGACTTTCAGGGTAGGAGCGGAGCGTAGCGCCCCACCTATTTTGAGAAATTCGCGAGGATTCATCGACCGGCGCCAAAGTTATTCAAAATAGAATGTTGCGGATTTCCTATGGAAAAGGGGTCCTAACTATAACTACCTACTGGCGACCGCCAGTAGGTAATATATATATATATATATATCCATAGGTTTCACACGGGTTATAGTTAGGTGGACATTTCACTCGTAAAAAACCAATGAAATTCCCCCGTTATAGTTAGTGCTATAACTATAACTCACGCGACCGCAATCCTCTGCTGATGACGTCATATATTACATCACTGTATTTAGACACTTATTTACCCATGTCTTCTTCCATTAATCTTTAGCTATACATATATTACAAATATTTATTTTTCAGAAAGACACATATGTCATCAGTGATGTAATATCTGACGTCATCAGTTGAGGATTGCGGTCGCGTGAGTTATAGTTGCCTGCACTAACTATAACGGGGGAATTTCATTGGTTTTTTACGAGTGAAATGTCCACCGAACTATAACGTGTGTGAAACCTATGGTTTTTTAAGTGAATTTGTACGTTTTTTTAAATGCTAAGTTGTTTTTATTTTTTTATTTTTTTTTCCAGGTTTTACACCGTCCCCCAAGGGGAAAAAAAACAATTTTTTTTTTATAAAATCGCGTGGTGCGCGCACGTTGCGCTTCGCACACCGTGGGCGCTCTGTAGGCACTCGGGGCGCTTCGCGCACGGTTCGCACCCTTGGGGGTCCTTCTGTGACCCCCCTGACCAAGGCTAGGGGGTCAGGAACTGTCCACTCTGCCCCATTTTCACGTTCTCCACCTTTGATTTTCACCCCCTCAGACTGCGAGAGACAAAATGGCGGCCGACACTTCCTGGTTTCGACCGATTCGAATGTTTACCGACAACTAACAACCAATCAGAATTGCGCTCGCGCACGGCAGGGTGCGCGCACCCAGCGCGCACGGTGCGCGGGTATAGATATTGATATGCTTTTAAATGCTAATTTCTCAGGAAATACTGAACAGGTTTACACCAGACCTGCGAAAGGCACTTCCTTGACCTTATGGCTACCTCTCTGCCAAATTTCAAGTAATTGTGTTCAGCCGTTTGGGCTGTAGCTGTGTCTAAAGGTCCTATGGAAAAATGCATGGGGAAAACGCGTTTTGGGACCCCCCTTTTTTCTCGGCCCCCGCTTGACGAATCACCCCGAGACTTTCAGGGTAGGAGCTGAACGGAGCGCCCCATTAGTTTTGAAAATTTCGCGAGGATTCATCAACCGGCGCCAAAGTTATTCAAAATAGAATTTTGAGATTTCCTATGGAAACACGGTCCTAACTATAACTATCTACTGGTGACCGCCAGTAGATAATACATAATACATATTTAAATAACGAACCAAGCCACATTCACTGGATGATGTCATCAGTGATATCAGTGATGTCATTTGCGATGCCATCAGTGATGTCACTGACCATGTCATGAATGATGTAATATGTGACATCATCAGCAGTGGATTGCGGACGCGCGAGATGTAGTTAGTACAACTAACTATATTGGAGGAATTTCAATGGTTTTGTTCGAGTGAAATGTCCAGCTAACTATAACACCCCTAAAACCTATTATTTTTTTCAGTGAATTTCTAAGGTTTTTCTATATGCTGATTCCTAACTATGTAAGGCCTGAAACCTATGGTTTTTACAGTGAATTTCAAAGGTTTTTTCAATGCTAATTCCTAAATATATCAGGCCTGAAACCTATGGTTTTTTTAGTGAATTTCAAAGGTTTTTTAAATGCTAATTCCTAAATAGATCATGTCTGAAACCTATGGTTTTTTCAGTGAATTTCAAAGGTTTTGTAAATGACAATTTTTAATGTATTAATTGTTATACTGATTTATTTGATACTGATTTTCTACATTTTTTAAACTATTTATTTTTAGATATTTTTTTTTAAATTACATTATAATTACATTATACATTACAATACAAAATATACTTTCTCAGAATGAATTACTTTAGTTTAAATACTTTGCAAATAGGCAATAGACTTTTAAGTACCGTAGTTACAGTTGTTGCAATGGGCAACACAATTTCAAACACAATGCAACATTGAGCTCCATGTGAATTTCTAGTCAAATGGAATTAGTTCCTAGATTCAGTCCTTGGACATCTCCTGTAAACAGTTGAGTAAAACCGTTTTGGTTACAGATTTTTAAGGAATATTATTGTATTTTAAAAGTTGACACTTAGAAATATTTTCACATAGAATCACCAATGTTATCCTATGGCAGAAAATTCACTTAGCAGGTAAGTAGTGTTATTGTTACTTTTTCTTACTCAGTGGTGGATCCTGGATCCAGCACTGGTTAATCTCCTGTAAACAGTTGAAAGAATGTGTTTAAGTCATACAGACGATTTTTTAGGAATATTTTTAGTTTGTGAAAATAGACACTTAAACTTTTCTGCTGAAAACCACACAATGGATTCCTATGGAAGGAAATACAAGTTACTGGTAAGTACGCTTAGAATTACTTTTCAGGTCAGTGCTGGTCTAAAAGATGCAGCACTGGGTTCTCTCTTGATAACAGGTGAGTAAATCTGAATTCATAGTTCGGCTGATTTAAGAGGAATATTTGTACGTTTTAAAAATGGACACTTAGAAACTTTTCTGCTGAAAACTACACAATGGATTCTTATGGAAAGAAATAAAAGTTACTGGTAAGTACGCTTAGAATTACTTTTCAGGGTCAGCCCCCCTTCTTTTTCTAATTTATTGGCCCTGGGGACCCCATCCCCCAGTGCCTGCCCCCAATTTTTTATAAAAAAAATAAAAATCGGGAAGGGGGCCGCGTGGCCCCCCCCCCTTCTGAGGCCATAATTTTCCCCGGGGACCCCATCCCCCGGGGCATGGCCCTTTTTAAAAAATGTATTTTGGAGGGGGGCTGCTTTGCCCCGCTCCTGTGGCTACTTATGGCCCCGGGGACCCCATCCCCATGGCCGTTTAAACAAAAAAAAAAAAGAATTTTCTTAGGAGAGGGGCTGTGTGATCCCCCTCCCGGGCTACTACTAGCCCCGGCTGGCCCTCTTCGTGGGGGGGGGTCCCCAATCCCCCCACGGTCCCAGCCGGCTCCCCGCCTCCTGTGGGAGCCGGCATTGCTTTTCCACATGGGGAGCAGCTAACATGCTGTGCCCCATGTGGAAAAGCAATCAGCTTTGCTTCATTGAAGCGAGAGCAGGTTTCCCTGCTCTCGCTTCAATGAAGCAAAGCAGTTTGCAATGACGACAGGGCGGGAGCCGCTCCCGCCCTGTCATTGCAAACGGCAGTGTCACGGGACACTGCAGGAGCCAGTCCTGGGTGGTGGCGGTCCCCAGGTCCTATACAAGGCTCCAGGAGGGGGGCCGCGCGGCCTCCCCGTCCCACATTTTCAAGTTGCCTCGGGTGGTGGCTATCCCCGGGGCTGGGGGGGCCTGAGAGCCCCCCACACCAAATTGTTTCAAGCCCCGGGGGATGGTGGTCCCCGGGGCTGAGGGGGGGCTGAGAGCCCCCCCACCCATTTTCAAGAAGCCCCGGGGGTGGCGGTCCCCGGGGCTGTGGGGGGGCCATGAACCCCCGCATATACTATGTTAGAGCCCCGGGGGGTGACAGTCCCCGGGGCAGTGTGGGGGGATTGGGACCCCCCACACACTTATTTTTTGATTATGCTCCTGGGATTTGGCCCCCCGTGGACAAATTAGCATATTCAGCGCGGGAGCCCGCGCTGAATTTTTTTTTCTTCAGCGAGGATGCGCGCATCCTCCCCGTTAAAAAAAAATAATAATAATAATCATTTTTTGGGCCTTGGGGGTCCTTGTGGGACCCCCTGAGCAGGCGTAGGGGGTCAGGGTGTTTCTACCCTGCCCCCTGTTCGCGTTTTGCGTCGTTGTTTTTTGGCTTTCTTGTGCCTCGGTTCTACCGAGGCACAAGATGGCTGCCAACACTTCCTGATTCAGAGTGTTGGCAACCAATTACGATCGGGAGGGTGCGCGGATCCCCCGAGGCCATAGATATATATGTACTTTTAACTCTAATTTTCTCAGGAACTACTGAACGTATTTACACCATTTAAGCAAAAGGCACGAGTCTGAACTGAGGACTACCTCTTTGCCAAATTTGGTGTAATTCCGTTCAGCAGTTCGGCCTGAAGCTGCGGCTAAAGGTCCTATGGGAAAATGCATGGGGAAAACGCGTTTTGGGACCCCCTTTTTTCTTGGCCCCCGCTTGACGAATCACCGTGAAACTTTCCAAATAGAATGTTGCGGATTTCCTATGGAAAATAGGTCCCAACTATATCTACCTACTGGTGACCGCCAGTGGGGAGGGGGGGAGGGGGGTAGCTTCAAACCTCATCCCTGCTTTTCTTTTAAAGTCTTGCGTCTGTGGTCTGATAGATAGCAATTAGTATTAATCATGCAAGGCTGAGAACCTTATTACGAGTTCGGTGGTCCTCTTGCAGTAATGCCACCGCTGCCAGGAGGACTGCCAAACCCATGGTGCACCTGCCCGCTGGATTCCGAGTTGAATTCAGGGCGGGCGGGTGGTTCTGCGGTCTCACGGCTGGGGCTGTGTTAGGCTCATAGGAGAGCCTTAACAGCAGACCGCCGCTGTGAGTGCCTGCAACACATTCCTGCACGGTGTGGCATACACTATGTTTTGTATGTCACACATACAGGAACGAGGATGCAATTCCAGGGGAGTAGCCATGTGCCCCCCCCCCCCCACCCCTTTGCATGCACGCTCCAAGCCCAGAATCGACAGATGGCCCTGCTAGGGCCCCCTTACCTGTATCTTCACCACTCTTTTCATGGCAGGATCCCCACCATGAAATGGGCGGTGGATATGCAGGTCGGAGTATGTTTGGCGGTGCCTCATCTGCACTGCCAGCATATTCCTGCCTCTTCACACACTGCCACCTCCACGGTATCCTGGATCCGGTGGAGGCAGCGGTCCTGTGGCAGTCCGACCGCCACACTCTGAATATGGCAGAACACCCGCGGGGTTGGCGGTGGTCGGACCTCCACCACGAGTACTGCGGTCCTAACACCGCCATACTCTGAATAAGCCACTAATCCTTTTGCCACTATAATATAGTTACCTGAAGTTTATAAGATGAAGGTGTGAGCCTTCTGGGAAACTAGATGCTCAACCAGTCCGGTAGCTTTACATAACTCTTAATGTCAAAGAATGCTCAAAAAAAATCTTCAGGATCCTGTAATGTTGTTTTTTGTTAAGGTATTAAATGTAGCACATAGCACACTATGGTGCTCACAAGTTTGACATGGGATGCAAAACTCGTAGTTTAAGCAGCCTTTTGCCACACAGAACGACTTATTCACTTGGAGAAGGGTTGAAACCTAATATGCTAACTGCTAATTGGAAGTTTTCTCGTACAGAAATTTTGTTAATTTTGCCCAGGTGACTGCATTTGGCGGCCTACGTTCTAAGGTCAGAACTCAGCTTCCCGTTTGGGAATATTACACGGCCACAATTCTGACTAGGATTAGTGAAAATTACAAACCACTAAATGCTACCAAGCCAGCCACAGTAATAATTAATCAGGGCAAGAGAGACAAACACAGGCCAACATCAAAAACAGTGTATAGAAATAAATAACAGGCTGCAGAAATAACTGAGTCCCATCTTCAGAATTGAAACAACTACATACATATGGGTGCTGACTCATGTCTACATTATCGTGCACATTAGCTTGTGTTCCCTCGTCCTCTCCCATCATAATGAGAAGTGATCTGCCAGTTCAATAGATTTGTATTCATTTGAATCAAATAGTACACAATATACAGTAAGTACACTGAATTGATGTCCGTTTAGCTCATTATGTGGGCAATGTTATACCTGCTGCTTCAGATGTGTTTTTTAAAATTCTTATTGTGATTAAGTAAACTGATGACTATTATTATGCTGTCCTATAAAGAATGATAGTTTTCATAAAAAAATAATAAAGGAACCAGAGGTGGTGAATAATGAGGGATAGGCTATGAGTGAAGCACAGTGCACGAATTGCATACTATAATATGACCAAATTCATATTTTGATACTATGACGAGGAGATTGATGTTTGAAGTATGTCTATTTAAATGAAATATAATGTAGTATACGTCAAACATATTATAAGGTGGAAATTGTGTGGAATAGAAGGTACTTGGATTAACCTACATTTCACCATTGATCTTGGATTTGAGTGCATTTGGTTTTGTGCCTATAAGAAAGACTCTTGGATCAAGCTGTAATATTTCACTATCGATATTATTACTGAAGGGTAAGCACAGAGCCATGAAAGAGGGGCGTCATAGAGTTTTGCATACTTATTGATTTATTTTGTTTTCTGTGTATGAGCGCGGCTCCTTGTCAGAGGTGAAAATATGGTATCACCTGTGGTGAATGTGTTGGTTTTCAATGCCAGAGCTGTCGATTTCATGGTTGTGCGCATTTCACCATCTGTAGAACAAGAAAGTCCAATATCCTTTAGTTTACTGTAATTATATATTGTGGTTGAGCGACATAAACTGCGAGAATATTAGAGTGCGTGGTTTCTTAATATCGTTCAGTTTGTCATATGCCTGAACCTAAAATGTGTGTTCTCGCTCAGATATGAGCAGTAGCACTATTAGAAGGTATTACGACCCGGAAAATAAACTCGTTAGATGGAAAGCAACATACTTGTGTAAATAGCATAACCCAGTTTTTCTAAAATGCTTACCTTATTGTAGGATGGTGAGTGCAAATTTTTAATAATCAATTGACTTCGCTATAATGCTGATACGATGTTTCTGGTTTGAAGTTATGTTCCGTTTAAATTTACTTTTACATTTATAACTAAACAAACCATTAGCATGTACCAAATTGATATATAAATGTAACCTAAATTCAGTTTAAATGTGAAAAATATCATCTTGGAGAAAGAGAGCCAAGTCACATTTGTGTTTAACAGAATAGGCAATGGTGGACATTTCAGATAATTGGATTTGCAAATACTGACATTATTCTAGTATAGGATTTCTGCATTTGCAAATTGCAGCGGCGGCTCCTCCATGTGGGCGGAGAAGCGTCGCTCCACTTGCTTTCTCGCAGTGCGAGAAGCAGCAACATAAAATGGTGTACCATTTTGTTAGTGCTTATCGCACTGTGAGAAAGCAGAAGAACGGTTTGGTTGCCTGGTTGGGGGCAGGCAGGTCTGGGAGGAGTGGCAGGTCGGGGAGGAGTGGCTAGCCCAATGTTGTGGGTGCTGAATGATTGGTCGGCCCCAGAGCCGACCAAACCAGTCATGCACACTCATTTTCTCCATGTAGGCTGCATGCAGCCTACATGGAGAAAGGGCCTCCCCATGGACGCCTGTGCGGACGGCGTCCTAGCCAATCACAACGCTGCCATTGCAGCGTTGTAATTGGCTTGGGGGAGGGAGGCTGCGTGCTTGCTTCCTGCATCTGCGAGGAGCAGAGGAAACGCGGGACCGGATCGGGCGGCTAAGGTAAGTTTTTGTTTTGTAAATATATAATTAAAATTAACACCCCCTCAACTCCCCCCTCCCACCCCCGCATCATGCCAGCCGCTACTGAGGAGATGAAACAAAAGGAGCATGTGAGGTAGTTTAATCCAATCGGTGTTTGTTTCTGGTAATAGCCACGTTTTTATGAGCATTCTGAGCCCAAAGTGGTGGCTCATTATCTTTAGGTTGTTCGGGAACTTGTTCTAAAGTCCCATCACCCACCCCATTGAGTGTTTTCCCTATCTTTCTTTTTTTGGGGGGTTATACAAGGGGGAGGTGGTCGGCAATGGTGCCATTCTCTATTTGACAATCATCATTTGGCAACAGAGCGGCCGTTATAACTGAAGAAAAGTGGGACCTGCTGGTGGATCATCCGCTTAACCATACAGGGAACTTTAGATAAGATTCTTTTAGCCTGTAGGAGCCGGTGCAAGGCTATCAGGACCGGGGTGATGGGTAGGGGTGGGTAGAAAACTCCACTCCACCAGTGTTCCGGATAAAGCCAGCCACCCCTGCTCCCCGGCCCGGTCCCTACTTCTGAAAGCAGCCAGACCGGGCAGATCCTCCCCGGGCCCCGGTGGACCCCCGTCACCAGCACCCGGACCCTCGGCTGGCTACCAGGACGGGGGGCTCCCGCACCCTGGGACACAGCACGAGCCCCGGACCCGGTCTCCGCTTCCAAACCCTAGCCAGGCTGGTGAGAGCCCCCCCCAGGCCCCGGTAGACCACCCTGTTCCCAGCACCCGGACCCTCTGCTGGCTTCCAGGATGGTGGGCTCCTGCAGCCTGGGACCCTGGGACGCAGCACGAGCCCCGGGCCCGGTCCCAGTTTTCAAACCCTAGCCAGGCCGGGGAGCGCCTCCCTGAGCCCCGGTGGACCACCCCGTTCCCAGCACCC